>NC_057782.1:7654149-8259482 GCF_014825855.1 Bombus pyrosoma
TTTTCACGGGGGTAAAGTTGAGCAACGGTCTACTCGTTTCATCGCTCTTTTTCGCCGACCTTTTGAATTAACCCGCTAACCCTTAACGACCGAACGTTTCGTGATAGATTTCGAGGTTTAGATTCGTTCGTTGTCTATCTTTGTTTCGACGTAGTCGTACGTATTGCGTAAAATCGATCCATAAACCGAAGAACAGGAAAAAGTTGCAACTATTTTCCCAATTAATTGCGTAATCTGCTCTCGTTTGTACCACCTTTGCGTAACAAATGAATTCATAGGAGTAATTTTTTTTTTTTTTTTTTTAGAATCGAACAATAATCGCGTACTTATGTAACGAAATTGAGAAATTGATAAAAAGCGGAATTCGTATCACAACATTTCATCGATATATCTGTATAATTAGACTAGAGCTCCGTTTGTACGAACTTGATAATTGTACAATTGAAGTTCGCATAATGGAAGTCTCTATTAGTTTGTCCCGCTATCTATAAGTTTTCGTACGTACAATAGGAGGAGTTCACCGTCGTACAAGCGAAGTGAACCGACAGAAGCTCATTTAATCGTGCATGTTAATCGAACATTTCATTGAAATGAAAGAACGTTCCTGTACGATGTATATAGTTGTAGTATGCATATTTCTGACCGAAGAATGGAGGGACGAATTGGAAGTTGGAACAGAAAAATCTTGCATGGAGCATGGATGTTGAATTCAGGTGGAAAATGTGGAGCATCGAAATCTTAACTATTTCGATAAAACGACGGTATGTGGGCAATAATGTTCCTCTCGGTGGAACGATTCACCAGAGAGCAGAGATTTCACGAACGATTCGCGGCCAACAAATTGTTTTCCGCACTCGACCAGGCAGCCAACCATCCCCTCGTACCACCACTGTTTTCTACAGCGTATCGGAAAGCTCTTTGCGGTTAGTTCGGACGCGACGTTACCCCATTTTTCTTTTTTTTCTTTTTTTCTCCGCGACTATTAACCATCCCCTTTCATCCCTCTTCCGGGCTGTCTGCTCGTGGTTTGCCGAAAGTACCCGGTGGCTCTCGCACTCATTAGCCGCGTTTCAAATTGAGCGTAATCGATACTCGATCGAACGTCACCTCTCAGACGTCTTCGTTTCGGAAGACGACGAGTGAGCGATGAAAAAGGAGGGAAGGAGAAAGAGGAGGGAAAAAAGAAGGGCCAAGGTAGTAAACGGTATTTCGAGATGGAACAAAGAAACCTCGAGAGTCCTCCGGGTGTATCGGCTGGAAAAGTGGCTGTTTTACGAACACAACGGAATATCAGAAGTCGTGGCGCGCGCGAGTGCAAACTCGCCGGATAACAGCGAAAAGCCTGAGCCGGAAAAGGGAAAAGAAGGAGGGACAGTGTGTTCTCTTACTCGTGACGAACATGGTGTAACGTTTCAAAGAGTTTCGTGGGATCAAACGATTTCCTGCCACCTTCCCCGGTTCGGCTAACTGTCTCGGTGATAAAACGAGTATCTTACGGGCTCGATTTTCGAGATTGGGTGACCGGGAAAACGAAGTGGACATCGAACAGTACGTTCGAGTACGTCTTTTTGATTTTATCTTTCAATTTGCTTTGTTCGATTTATCGTTACGTTTTTACCGACGATCGAAGGGCTCGTAAGAAAAATCACCCTTGCTCGAGTTTGGGTGAATTCAGGATGTTCATGATAGTTTTGAAGGACTAAACAGAAGCGAAAAGCTTTGAACAAGAATATTTGCATTTTTGTCTTTTAATCTTTCTTACGACAGACTATTTCCAAGCTTTCCATTGATCGGTGTTTTGGTAAATCTGGTTTCATTGTACTACGAAATCAGCGCAAACACTAGTAGATAAATCGCTGAATTTTGCGTCGAACTAAATTGAAAATAAACCACGTATGATCCAGTTTCTCCGCCATAGAGCAGCCTGCTCGAATCAAGCGCGATTTTCCCTTTATCCCGAGATTTCGAGCAACCCGTGACAGCGAACAAAACCAGGTGCAACGCAATAAAGTGGTTGCTCTCGTCATACAAATGTTCCAATGGGGAAAAAAGATTGAATAGAGGGAAACCGAAGTTGAATCTCTGCGCGAGCACCACTCTTGATCCGTTGATATCCCGGTAGCCTGTTCATCGAAACTTTGAAAGATAACTCGCGCGTATCAAACGAACGATCGAGTTCCGTGAACAAGAAGAAAACGCGTGGTTCTCGTTAAGTGTCTTGGACGAATCGATAGTCGTCCACTTGCTACGTCTGTACACCGTGGTCGCGTAAGAAAGTAGAAAAATGGGAAGGATCAGAGAGAAAGGTGAGGCAAAGAGAAGAGGAAGAGAGTAGTACTTCGAAATCGAACAATGAAAACTCGAGGGTCCTTCGGGAGTAGCAGCGGGAAAAGTGGCTGTTTTACGAACACAACAGAGTGCAAGACTCGTCTCACGCGGGCACAATGTGACGACTTGAGAGGAACAAGTTGAAGAAGTGGAAGTATGTTCGGCCTGTGAAGGCGTTTCGCCTCGCTTCTGCTCGCCTCGGGGATTTCGACGACGCGTTCTAAACACGTTCTCTGGATCAACCACGATACACTCGATGCCAACGAGCGACTCTTCTATTCAACTCTGTTATTTCGAGTTTATTATCGAGTACCACCCGTATACGATCATTCCGTGCAGAGATTCTGTTTCGTGTTCTTTTTTCGCTCTCTCTCTCTCTCTCTCTCTCTCTCTCTCTCTCTCTCTCTCTCTCTCTCTCTCTCTCTCTCTCTCTCTGTCGGCCGAGGTAGACGCGTAAATTCACTGGATGCTGTCGCGAACAAATGCCGGTCTCGTCTCTAACGAGGCCAGACATCGAACTTTGTTACATATATACCAGACACTATTTACAACGATTTTTCGACACGGTACAGATCTTGTTGGTCGAGGCGTGCGACTTTGCCCCGTAACGTCCCTGACAGTTCGTAGCGTGGAACGGTTTAATAATTCACTCGCAGTTGGTTAGGTTCAATCGTGAATGCCGACGAGATCTCAGGCAAGCGACAAGTCTGCGAACAGTTAGGCAGCTAACACCGCGGAACTCAATTCTTGGAGTTAGTCGGACGAATGGGTGGTAACGAGTTAACGGTGTCGGTCGACTAAACTCCAACCTAGTCGCACCTGCGTGCCGACTTTATTCTCTGGCAAACGTCGCAGCTTCATTCATCATCTTTCACCGTCGTAGTACAGTCGTTGGGGACGAGGCGATGGCGGTTTGAATATCCGTGTTTCACGCCGGCAGATACGCGACGTTAATTGTGAAAATTTCGAACGTAGCCGTGGTATATCATCGTTTGGTCGGACAACGCGTCCGTTTGACCATCCTCCACCCCTGACGTGTGCTTGCCAGTGTCCCTGGGTCTCTCGGTTTTTTCATCCCAACGTGCACCAAGCTCGCCACGATCGATCTTTGTCACCACCTGCGAGCAAACAGCCGCACGCACGCACACGCGTGCGCGCTTTCCAACGTCCGAACAGGTTTTCGCTTGTGTGTGCCCGTGGCAAACACAGGTCCCAGACAATGCAGACGGGACGAAGGATTCATATTTCCCGATGCACGCTGGCCAGAACGCCAGCGAACGAACAGAGAAAGAGAGAGAAGCAGA
The DNA here is from genome assembly GCF_014825855.1 of Bombus pyrosoma. Lineage (NCBI taxonomy): Eukaryota > Metazoa > Arthropoda > Insecta > Hymenoptera > Apidae > Bombus > Bombus pyrosoma. Next base: position 7,657,782 of record NC_057782.1, read on the forward strand.
GATAAAGCGAGAGTGGGAAAAAAAGAGGGTGTGAGAGGGGAAAAAAGCAGGGCGCGAAAGTCGCTGCAGACCGTGGAAACTTCGGAATATGGAGACGGAATAGCCGATACCGAAGAGACGAGGGAACGTCGCGGCGCTGCCAGTCGACAAGTGGAAAAAAAGGAAGAGAAAGATCGCATGGGTGGAGAAGCGTGCAAATATTTTTCCAGTCCTAGGAAAATCGAGCCTTCTCTTTCCATGCTTTCCGCCTCTCGCTGCCTTACAATCTCGATATCTCTATATTTGCTTCGGCTTCTCGTTTCGTTTTCCCTTACTTTGTTCTCGCCTCTCTTGGTCTCTTCCCCTCGCTTCTTCCTCCTTCGCCGTCGCCACCATCTTAAATTCTTTAAACGGGCAACTTTCTCGATACCAAAGACTCTTTAATTTCTTTTCCATTCTTGCTGCGAGCGCGCGTTCTCCCTTGTTCGCAGCGTTTCTTTCTCATTTCACGCGGCAGGATGTCCCTTTGAACGCGTGCACACAAACGCCGCAATAAAAAATGACGATTCAGAAACCCGATAATCGAGGAACCTCAGCTGCTCTACAGATTTTCGATCACCCCTGAACCAGAGATGCTCCCGTTGCCCCTGACTCGTGATTCTTCCACAGAATGTGGTCCATTGTGCGTGCATCTGTTGAAGCCTACGCTCGACCCACCTACGAAAGAGTCTTTGATGTGTGATAAGCAGCTTTTCCTTTCGTGATAGATCCTCGAGGAAAGAAAGTCGAGGTATTTGCGATGCCAGATCGATTCAAACCCGATTTGTCGCAAGTGTGTATTTTTAATGTATCGATAGAATCGCAACGAATGATAGCCATTGCACAAGTTCTTTCGAACACATCTGCCGCGAATCGAAAAGTCTAATTGCAAACGTAAAAATGGTAGAGAGAAGCGGAGGGACTTGTCGATAACCGTTTGAGTCGTCAGCTGATTTCAGCAGCCGTATATTTTCTCATTTAAACAGTTAACCGTGAAATTTAGAAATCTCTCGTGGGATTAGGTCACGAAGCGCGCAAATAAATCCACACGACGACCAGTGTACGCGTCAGACGCACCGAAATAAAGTTTTTCTTTGACATGGATAGACTCGTCGAACGCAGTGAACCGGTTCAAGAGAAAAATATCGGGCCGAACAAACGTCGCGAGCTTTGCTACTGTTTGCTCGTATTCCTCTTGTTTGTAGCGACTGTTATCATTAAGACAAGACACAGGGTCTGGCTGTATTATTGAAACACGAATAACCTTCTGCGATTGTTTTCTGGGCGCGCGATACGCAAGCTCTTCTTCATCTACTGGAAATGACAGCGCGTAAAACGCGAAGTGACATGACGCGAGATACATTATTCGCACAGTGTAGCAAATATTCTCTTCTTTGCGTCATTGTCGGCGTTTTTGCGATCGGTATAGCGAAACAAAGATAGATGACACGATTAATATCCCAGCGTTTCGAGTCCCTCGAGACGACCAGACGTTATCATTCTCATTAATTAATATTGACTTATATCTATCCGAAGTTCATTTTAATGTTCGCGAATCGCGCTAATGGAAACGTCTCGTTAACACGTATTTCCAATTGCACTGGCCTGGTTTCGCTTGATTAAGGACAATCTCAGTCCGCATTAAGGACAGTCTTAATTTGGCCCGCGGTTGAGAGCGATAGTTTCCACTCCATACGTCACTCCAGCAGCGTACGTATTATCTGAAACTTCTTGCACCATCGAACCAACAGATCCTTATACGTCTATGGAAAATTCAACGATGAGAAATTTACCGTATACGCGTAATGTTAAGAAATATATCAAATATCCAAAGCAAAGAACTTGTTACGATGTCTAATAAGCGAAAGGAATCTCCATTTAGATATTATTTTTTTAAATCATTTTGACGAAGATGTAAAGTTAACATTTTCAAATTGTTGTTGCCACGAGAATCGTTCGAATACAACTTTTGAATGGACAATCGAAGCATTGAACTTTCGAAGTACAATTTATAAATTAACGATATTAGGGTCTGGTCTATTCGTTACCGAGACTGACGATCACGAGATATAAAAGAAGGTAAAAGAAGACACAGAAGTGTTTGCACAAGCGGTTGGATACTTTTGTGAGCCACTGTATTTGACGCGATAGCAATTGTATGATCGAAACGTGTGACATGTTTCTTCTTAGAAGTAGGTTTCTGCATGTAATGTTAATTCGATGGTCAGCGGGCAAAATCTTGTACATTTTCAGCTTGTTCCGCGCGAAGCTCTTTCGCGAACGAGTCAACGACATTTCGCCGAGAGAAGGTTTCCGTTTCCGCGACCGAGTCTGACAAGGCACGCGCGGTTAATTAAAGCCTGGGTCCCTGGGTTAATTAGCGAGACGTCGATACCGCGTAATTAGCGATTATTACCGTCGAAATCTCGCGGAAAGAGAATGTCTCTCGCGGCGAGAAGGCGGCGGCCTGGTTACACATACCGACAAATTTTAATTAATTCAATTCGCCACGAGTTTCCATGAAGCCAGCGCGCGATGGTTACACCACCTGGACTAACCCTTTCGATATTGCCGATGAATATATTCAGAAGAAAATCCTGTCGAATTTTACGTGTATTTTGCAGCGTATTTTGGTTCGATGATCGAACAACTTAACAAACTTCCAATTTGTTCTTATCGAATAGGTCTGAGGTGATTAGGTCGTGATAGGTACTGAGGGAACACTCGGATATGTTTAACAATAAATATTTATTAACAATATATTCTATGCGTACACTTACGCGTGGAACTCGCGGTTACTATTATCGGTTCGCGGTTACCAATTCGACTACTGGTCGATGTGTTCCGATGCGCGATGTGAGGTCGGACGATGATTGCTCAAGATGCCGAGGAACTTGGATCAAGCGACGACATTATGTAACGATTCCCGTGTAGCGACTGACTTTCCGTCACGATGATGCTGCGAAGGAGAAACCGTGATGGGGTGTGTCTAAGGATGCGAGAACCATCGGATTCGTTGAGGAAAGCCATGGTTCGAAAAGTGAGGGAAATGGACGTGGTTGTTAATTGGCTAATTTTGTGTTGGTCGTTGAAAAAGGATGCTAACTGCCCTTGAGAGAATGTTGCTAGCGGGAAGCATCGTACGTGAGAAAAAGCAGATTTCTCGTGTCTTCCCGTAGTAGATGATAGACTAAGGATCTGTTAAGAGAAAGAGTATTTGTCCCTTTGGAGGACCTTAGCTAAATAAATCCTAAGATTTAAAGCGGATCCTTAGGGTAGCTGAAAATATTCTGTAAGAATGTATCGACATCTGGCAGTCATCTTATCCGAAGAGTCGGATCTTTGTGTAGCGAGCCACGGGATAGAAACCGTTGGAAAGTTTACTGTCGAGTGCCGCTACAGGTCTACAGAGCAAAATGGAAGAGATCTTTGAAAAACCGCCATATGTAGCGAATAACCCGAAAGAGGAACCAAAAACTAAGTAACTAGGATTTCTACGTTATGTTTCTATTTTTATCGTGTGAAATGGTACATTTACAATTCCATCATATCGCTATGAACCTGCCTTAGTTTTACAACGCCGATTCATCTTCGGTTGTTTTACGACGCTGCAAGCGGAGGGTTGGACTACTTTCGCGAACAATGGGATATTTTTCATTCAGTCAGCCTTGTAATACGTCGTTGAAATAACTCGCCATCGTTCCTTTCCAAATTTTAAAACGCTTCTCCCCTAACGTTGACATTTTTCCAGTCGCGCCACTATCAGAGCAAAGCAGCGACATGTACATAGAAGTTAGTGTTTTCAAGGTGGTTCTTGTAACACGTTTTTCGCGAGAATAGGCAAAAACAGCGTAAGATACACAACGCGGACTATCGACATCATGGTCGTCTTTAAATGGAATTTCATCGGATGTTAATGAGCGCAATAGCGTAGGATCGCGGAGCATCCAGTCCCGGTTACTCGTTCGATGAGCTACTAACGATCCACGTTGCAGACTTAATTATTTGAATCGGATCAGCGATACTTCCCTGCTGATCAAAAGCGATTCTCGATGACGGCACTGAAATCCTTGCCTCTTTCCGCTATCTTGCCTCGATTGGCATTGATAATTGAAAAGATACCTTTGAAGGAGCATTGTGTTTATTGAATAACGGATAAAAGTGGTGTTCTTTTTCTTCCTCCTCCTCCATCCTCTCCTCCTCCTCTCTCTCTTTTCTTCTTTGTCTCTGCCTCTAGCAACGATAGGTGTAATTGGCTACGGAAAATTCGTTCGTTACCGGGAAATTAGACGTAACGCCGCGGCCGGACACATCGAATCCGTTTCACTGTATTTCTCCTTAAAAACAGGGTATCGAGTAATAGTTTCGCGAGATGGGCAAAAAAAAAGGACCATTACTTTTCTCCTAAACTGTCCGTCGTCCAGCGAAGAATCGAAGAATATAAATTTAAGTTTTTAGCGATCGATTATTTATTTGCAGCAATAAATGACAGTATCGGACAGTTGAAATGGAATTCGAATGATGGAAGGTCCATCGTTTTTGCGAATTGTCATTGGGATAGGATCATGTCGAATGCGGGACACGTGAAAAAGCGTGTAATTAATTCGAGGGGCGTCTGGGCAAACTCCAATCAAAGTGTGCAAATATTAGAAAGCATATCGCGGCACCCCGCCCACAATGCAGCACGCTAGCACCCAACCAATTACTGTCCTCGCCTGTTACGACGATCGCACGCGCGGATAACAGGAACTCGAACCTGCTATTATCGCGACCGGCCAGCATTTTTCTGACCAAACGGTCTTCCAGAAGTACCGCCGTACGTTTGCGAATAAAATAGTCCAAGAACAGCCACCTAATCCCATAGTACTAACCCCATGAACGTGTACTTCTCTGTCGTCAAATTGAATTTTGCATGGTCCGCGTAGATGAACGTTTATGCAAATTCGTGCTTTTGTAAAAAGTAAAGATTTACCTTATCTGGTAAATGTTACATCCTCTGGTAGTTCATATTTCGTGTTACGATCTAGTAGATATTTTCATATTTCGCGCGCACCCTCTACATTTACGCAACTTTGAATTTCCCATAAATGCATAAACATTCACGGTGCAGTCATAAACACCGCTACAGTGATAAAATGGTAAAAAATGGTGCTACAGTTCAAACATGGTTAAAAAATGTGCCTCGAAGCTTTTAGGTGAACTACCATAAGTCAGATTACCGCTATGCTGGCAATAAAATTCACAGACGGTATGGCGCCGACCTTTGGGACGCATATTTCATATATTTATGAAACAGCGTGCTTTCTCCAAGTCGATGCATATCGTTTAAAAAACTGACTAACGTACTATAATCCTGATTCTTTATATTTATCGTTTTCGAGGCATTTTTCACGCGACCGTTCTCAACCGTAGCGGTCAATCTGATCGATGCGTAAAAAAAAAAAGAAAAAAGAAAAAAATGTTGGCATCGAAAACGGAGAATCTGCATTGTTATTATATTAATACAACAACTGCGGTACAGATAACAGCAGCAAATTCGAGGCGATTTTCGTAGTTGGAAATTTAATCTGTATTCGCAGGAGAGGCGCATTTATTCCGGTTGGCGTTCGCGCTTGACCATTTTCAAAAGCGGCAAAGGAAATTGTTTTCTCGTCAACGGGAAAACCGTGCTGGCCGCGTAATATTACGCGTGGTCACGCTCAACATCCCAAGAGCGTGGACGACATATTTTATTACTTATTCAGCCACTATGCATATAGCAGCTGCGCAAGCGTCCCTGGAGGCAGTGGCTCGTGTGCGGCACACGAGTAAGTACATATCGATGCCAGGGTAATTTATAAATCCCGTGTCACGTTAGAAATTAACAGCCGAGGTGTTGAACAATTTTTAATCTCATCGCGCGTCTCGACAAAACTGGTCACACATTTTACCTCCATTAACGTTGCTTTTCCCTTCTGAATTCCTCTGATATATCCGCGTGACTATACAATGCAAGTGTTGCTACCACCATTTATGAATATTTTGGTCGACTTTTAATAACGTTATACGAATCGTAGCAAAGCGTATAAATTAACGATGAATTACTCGTTAGAAGAAACTTTTCCTATCGTTTTATGAAATCATCGACCTGTGAATTTAAATCGCGCGTTAAAAGACCGGGCAATTGCAACGTACGCATTCACCGCGGATAGAAATTCTCCGCTAGAGTCTCAACAGAATTCCAAGCACGGAAACTCCTTCGTTCTGTTTCCGAAAGGAATCCTTTCTGATGATCGTGGAAGAGAATGACGAAAGGTCGCGTTCAGTCACAATTACCACGCAGGAAAGAACGACGATTCGCGAACGCAGTCGCCGTATATTATCCTTTATTTCACGCAGCCGACGGTTTCGCGGTTATACACTTCGCAGCTTATACCGGGCGACCTTTATCCGCGCATCAGCCGACGAATGCGCTCTCTTCCGTTTATACGGCAGCTAAAACCTCTCGTGTCGGGCTCGGTGTGCGAGAGAGCTTCTAGCTCGTATAACAGCGTCACCACCTCGAGCCACCCTCGAGCCAGCGGCAATCGTGCTCCTGAAACGTCATGGAGCCGCTAGCACGATGAATGACACCGAGAAAGCCGAGAGGGATATATACTCTGCGCCCTCCATTCTCCTGATGGAACGCAGCAACGGCGCGAGACGAAGAGAGACAGAAATAGAGTGAGATAGACCGACAGACAGACAGAGGAAGAGGGCGAGGACGAAGAGGAAAAGACCGGCAGAGGATAGAGAAGATCGTAACTTAAATCCAGAAGTGATCATTTTAATAGGGCCAAATTAATTTCTCGCGAGAATGCGGCTGCACCGAGAACTACTGACGTGAGAAAGAGAGAAAACCAGGGACACCCGAAGTGTATAGATAGATAGATAGACAGAGAGAGAGAGAGAGAGTTTAGGACGAGAGGATGGCTGGTGTGTCAAGGTGGAGAGAGAAGGGGCGAGTTCCAGAGGGGCCGCAGCGAGCAAGGCTGCACGAGGAGGAGGGCTAAACCGAGGGCTCCTGGTGCCGGTGGAACCTCGAGGTTAGCGGTTGCCGAGAGGCCGAGGGCGAGGGAGGAGGACGCGGGGCATAGATTATGAGATGGGTGACATTCTCTGACATTTTAGTAATGTCGCCACCACCTAACCCACCTCCCCGGTGCTGGTATTTGGTACCCAAGGGGCATGCGGGCATAGTTCGCCCTGGCGCCCGCTACAATTCGCCTGGCAAGTTTCTCTGGCTAATTACCATATAGTGTCTTGCGGCTCACAGTCCGAGAGCTGGTTTAATAGAGATTTCGGACAGTCCGAACTACCGGAAACCAGTCACTTTTGAATTACGACCGACCATTCTTGGCTATCGGCGATCTTCGACCTCGTGCCACATCTTTCTCCGGAGAAAGACCGGCATCCGGGTCACTCGTCTATCTCGCTTATCGTTCTCGTTTAACCGTTCTCATCGTTCGGGCTAAACGATGTTTTTCCGTGACACGACGTTTTCTATAACTTATCCGATAGGATAGCGATCGGGGATTAAAAGATAACTACAAGACGATCTTCGTATGATGAAAGAAAAAAATATCGTGGAGAATTTCTCGATTGGTCGCAGTCGCTATTGTAAATACAGTTTATTGCCGGTGATCGATATCGGTACGCTTTCAAAAGATCGCATTGGTCGTTTTAACGAACTCTCACGGATCGAAAATCGAACGGACAAGGAAAGATGGCATAAATTCTTTTTTCCTTTTAAAGAGAGAGAGAGAGAGAGAGAGAGAGAGAGGAAAATGCGCGACAGCGAGCAACGCCGAGCGTACTGCGTCGGAACGTCGATAAATCCGTCAAAGTGTCGTTGAATTTAAAAAGCGTATCGGATCAAATAGACGATGCAATAATATCCAGGAGGAGAGAGGCAATTTCCACGGCGCGACAGCTATAAGGAAGAACGTTACTGGCAGAACGAAAGAACAATATCTTGACGCAGGGGCTCTTTCAGTCGACCTTTCGCTGCTCGTTGTCCATTGTCGTCGAGCTGATACGACACGGCCGGAATTGTGCGACAAGACGCGTGAAAAAGTCACTCAAAAATATATACCGAGGTAAAAGGAGCAGAGGGATAGTGAAAAACAGGAAAGAGGCGAGAAAAATGGAAAGAAAGGAAGGGACGCGGAGAGAGGAAAAAATCGTCGGGAAAGCTTTTGCTTTCCGGTGAGCGCATATAAATGCATGGAGTTGCGCCAGGCTGCACTTGCCGGAATACTATTAATTTCATATTCATTTCTTCCTTCCATGCTCCGCTTCCTAGACACGCGATCGCCCACTCGTTAACGTTTCCTCCTCACAGCACTTCCTCGTCAACCACCAAATCTTGGCCGTTGAAAATTTCAGGGATTTTTCACGCCGTCGCTATGTTACGAGGCAACGTATGCAAATACGTCATCGGCTGACGTTCGCGCGGTCCAGCCGATCGTAACGAAGAATCGAAAGATCGGTCGAAGCGTTTTCTATCGTACGACGAAACTGTCGATAGAGAAATTGTAGAAGCGCTAATCGAACCGAACAATCATCGTATCTGTTTGAATTTCCACTTTTCTTTCCTTAATCCTCGAGGCATGGATCGTTAAATAAATGGCTGGTGAAATAATTTTCGGTATCAAGATTACACCTATTTATACGATTTATTGATTATTTATTCCGCCAGTTGCTCCAAAGATATCCGAAATGTACGAAACGATCCAGGAATCCGATCGCGGTCGGTGGTCGATGATCGATCGATCGACAAAACTCGCGCGTCCCAGAGGAGAATGAGGCGGTCGTGTTCAGACGCGTTTTAATATATCTGACGAAGCTTAACGCGCGGCACCTAAGGGCGTAGACTCGGTATTCCTGTCGTAAAAGCCGAACCATTTGGCTCTCTTAAGCCAGTCGTAATATACGAACGGACGAGAAACGAGCGTACGAAAGAAGACGTAGAAAGAGAGGCCGAATCACCGAGACGTCCTGGCCTTCGTAAGTAGTTTTATTAAGGGGTTCCTTTCGGAAAACCGTGCAGGATGGTTGAATATACATCGGGCGAGATATATGTGATATCGATTACCGTTTGGGGTTCCGATATTACGCTCGTACCCCTTCGCGCCCCTGCTTCAGTCCGGCCCTTCTGTGCTTCTCTTCCTACATAGTACTGATGGTACTCTGCATCTCTCTCTCTCTCTCTCTCTCTCTCTCTCCATCTATCTATCTATCTATCTATCTATCTCTATCTCTGTCTCCCTCTCTCTGGGCACTGTCGCATATTTCTCCATCTCCTGTTCTCATCCGTGTGCTTCTCCCCTCGCATAGATACGCAGTGCACACGCACACGAGCTCGTACGCGTAGACGCGATCGTCGTACATAGGGAAATTGTATGTACATAGGGAACACGACGCTAGGCCCCCGCGAAATAACTTTGGAGCGCCGTATCTGCACATAGCGGCGTATGCACGTGGCGGTGAAAGAGTCCTGGCTACGTTATATATTTTGACCCTTTAAATAACCAGAGAAAGTAGACACACACACACACAGACACAGGGCGTCGTCGTTTGTACGGCACGCGCTACGCCAAATTGAATGTAGTTGGACATCGCAAAATATTTGCGCTCGGCCGTCTCTCCCGCTTGTCTTAACTTTACCATCGTGCGAAAAGTCAGGTAACTTGTCGTTTAAAATGAAATAAAAACTTTATAACACAGGCGAGAGAAGTTGCAACTCGGAGGATTTTTCGTGATTGAACTTGGTACCGGAGCGCACCGACATTTGCGATCTATGTTTTCATCGTGTGACAGTTTCTGACGAATAGAAACCCAATTCCACGTATAACCGGAAGTCGTTATTTTAGAAGCTACGCGGATCTAAAATTTACGCGTATCGCGCTCCGTCTTTCGGATTCCGCTCGTCACAAACTATCATATGTTACAGCAAGGTGACAAATTCGCTGTCTCCCGGGATAAAACTCAGTCTTTTTCATACTAAAACGTAGCAACGATATTATGTAACGCGAAAGAGAGCGTCGGGTTAAAAATAATGTTTCGCAAGGAAAGAGTACCAAGTAGGTTAAATTTAGTCTCTTTACTGATTCACAAGCTTCAACCCCATTTTGTCCATCGCGGCAGAAGCAAAATGGAAAGGGATGACGATCGTCGTTCCAATTTATCGTAGCACACGCAAAGAACTTATCGGTCCCGAATTTCCCAGACCGATATAAACCACTTTACCTTACCGACTGTCGTACAGTCCGTAAAATAACTTTGAATCGCCGTTGTACACACAACGGCGTACTACGCACGCGACTATAAGGGACTTTGATGTTCGGTTTTTCACCCTTTAAATAATCAAAGAACGCTCGACCGGCAATGTGCGCGTGTCACCGAGTCGAGTAAAACCAAGTCGACGGACGTATTTGTTTCGCGAAGAAGATTTTTCAAACCAGGGCGAGAAGTTTGGCGCCTGGAGCGGATCGTTAGCTCGTTGGTCGATGCGAAAAAGTTTCTTCGTTTGATAAATAACCTCGTTTCCACGTATAAAAGTGTCTAGCGGTTTTGTAAGTAGTTGCTGAACGAAATACGTCAGAGAGGAATCTTGCTCGTCCATGGTGCACAGCGTTTCGTAGCTCTGGAAAAATAACTCCGGTAAATTATGTAGGTCTGGAGAAATGTTCCGAGCCGGATATATTTTTACCCTTTAAATAAGTGAACAAGGTAGACCTGCGTTCTTTGCCATCAAACGCTGCCGTTTCGTTGAATAATATACTGCCCGCTGCAAAGAGGAACCGTTCCAAAACCGTGATCTCCTCCCACGATACACAATTAAATTTCCCTCCGCTGCGGATATATTTTTCGCTCGTTCGTTCCACTCGTAACGGATCTGGGATAAGAAGTCGATCAAGAATTTATGTATGAGCGTAGTTCCTTCTCATTCGAACAAGAATAATGTTAAACGATCGTCCGTATCGTGCTCGATAACGCCAAGAGAACGGTTTCGCAGTGACGTATGCGTTCTTCCATGCCAGTTTCCAGCTTTCTCTAATTCCCCTCCACTCGCCTTAAAAGCTAAATCCGCAGAAAAAATTGCGCGCAAGAGGAAAGTCGCGGATTCGGGAGGACAAACGGCGTTTCACAAAGAAAATCCAGCGTCTCGTTCGTCGGTAAAATACAGAGAGGGATATTCATCGGGACGTAACTATTATTCTCGAATGATACAGGCGTGCATTCGTAAAATGGTCAGGGAAACGGTAAGACAGAAGACAAAAGAGGAGAGAGATGTAACGAAGCGTATCGCAACTGCTTTTAGGATCGACTCGCCATAGATCGAAAGCCTTCGTGATGCACGCTGTATGTAACTACGCCATTGTCTACGAAGCTACTTGTCGCTGATGCGAGCCGGAGCCGATACGCGTCTCGGATCTTCTCCGTATCAATCCATCGTGTCTGCGCGCCTGGCGTTTCCAGTTTTCCGTTAGAATGGGAACGGAAACTTGAAAGTCTGGCGGACTCGAATCTTTTTTTACGGCACGGCTTGTCTTGTGGCACGGCTTGCGTTTAAAATCAATGTTCAATGCACATACGGCTTCCTTCGCTTTGTACGGATAGCGGAGATGGATGTACTCGTAGGAAGGGGATCCGCACGCGCGCCTGTCCGCATACACCGGGCTGGTATAGTACGTGTGCACGGGTTTGTCTCTGTGTGCGTTCTTTGAGGGATATCCACGCGAGTATACGTGTATGTAGATATAGGGTGGCTCGCAGAGACGTCGAGGAATCGAGGGTGATTCTTTAAAGCGGCGTACGGAGCAACGGAAAACCAATTACAGATGCGACGGGACATGCCCCGCAATTGAATCTCTCGATTAAATTTTTTTGTTGCACGTGGCAACAATCTCGCGTAGCTTTGTATCGCGACTGGCGGTTAAAGCCAGCCGACGTGCCGGACGCCGAGCCTCATCTACTTTGCCACTTTGTCGCCGTTCAGGCAAAAATATATACGCCTTTCCACCGTATCGTTATGAATTAATCCGAATAACCTCGTACCTTGACGTTAACGATGACCGTTGCATCGCGTTTTCTATGGCTTCTTATCTTACCAAAGGATTTTCCAGCGTAGCTAATGACGCAGGAAAATAATCACCGACAACTTGGATGGCCCTATGTAAAATTACGTTTATTCGACACGATCGGGCAAGCAAACGTATCGAATAACCAAATCAGTCGGATAATAGAAGCCCGCTAGTTCTTCCTTCCTTCGTTGTTTATCGTTCGTATAATCGCAGTTAATTTTCATATAATTGGATTTTATTAAGCCGACATTTGTGTATACTAAGACAAAACAGCCTTTATTCGTATTAGATGACGTGGCCCGGAATCGGATAATAAAAATCGAGGAACATATTCGCTAAATCGGGCATTGTGTCGACGTCAGTTCGGATAAACGTAGTTCGAATAAATTGAGTTCCACCGTGCATGTACATGTATATCTGGTTCTTCCTCGATGGTACTTTGCGGTTTGATAGTTTGTACACTTTTACGGAGAAATTCTATAGTATTCCGGTTATCTATCGCGAAACGAAATAAAGTTCAAGGTGGTACATTCTGTAACTTCCCGCAATATTCGAGCCAGTCTAGTTAGAAGGCGTAGCCGATAGCGTGAAGTTTAACAATGCGGTTACACGTGCTACCTCGAGACTGCTGCCTCCACTTTGAGACTCGATGCAACATTATAAAGGGCAACTTTCGACATACGGTCTATCAACTTCCCACAAGATTTCCCTCGTCGTTCTCCTTGGAACATGCGTGTTACCTCCGCGCGTTACTATTCGATCATGTTTGGAACGAATGGAATTAAAAGAAAAGAAAGGAACGATCGAAATTAACGCCATACGAGTATCATCTGTTAATTAATATGAACATTCATTTCTCTGCGTACGCATTTTTCTATTACGTTTCACCTCTACCTTCGTATTTTACAAATATTCGAAGTTATTGAATTTTTGGATATTTCATTAAACTGTCTTAACTCTAATCCCATGACGTGAAAGCTGAAAATAGCCGATAGTCGTAGCACTAATTTTCCTTTCAAAAGTCAGTAACCTGATCATCAATTTTTCTTCGTTTCAGAAATTTCACGTGCAATCGGAGTGAAGAACTGGCAACACAATTATGTCTGCGGCTTCTTCATCAACGCGATCAGCGGACGGTGGCATCGTTTACACCTGTACGGCTTCGAAGCTTCATCCATCGCTACGAATTGCGTAAGTCTTATTCAATTTCTTCGCTATCGAGCTGAAAGACACTGCTGCCAACACGCGGTATGCGGCAACATTATCATTGGCTGTGAATGAAAGCTTCGAATCTCGTCTCTGCTCGTTCTTCCAGTTTCTTTGTTCCTCCTCCTTCTACTACGTTTCTTCGTTTCTTCTAAAAAACATCCGCCGAAACGACCAGAAGATTGGAAGTGACCTGGATAGGCGGCGCCGTTGCCGCGTGAAAATTTACTTTAACGAGCGCGAACGACTTTTGCGCTTTTCATCGAGGAAAAGGAAACTCGATCGAGCCGTTCTTGAATCTTATTCAAACGATCTCGAGTATTTACGGCCGTTGGTTGTTGGCCACAGGGCATCGTGATCCTATACATTTCACGCCTCTCGCCTCGGTGAATACGAAATTTATTAAATTTTCCTTCTCTCTCGCCGAATCTTAGGTAAACTCGCGATCGATCGAGATATTTTGAAAAATAGGGGGAAAAGAGTTTACAAGGTTACGGGAAAATTGACACGACGGGCTGATCGATTTTCGACTCGTGTTCTTTTATGAATCTTAAACGCGTCTCGGCGACGAGGTACATTATGTAGACGTTCTCACGTTGCCATCGCTCGTCTCTTCTTCGCGCGTTTCGTCTCGCCGCGCGTCAACTAGTTGCTTATTCGCGAGATTGGAATCACGATGCTTATCGACCCGCGTGGATATCGTATAAAACGACGCATTGCAAAGCAAATAACGGACAGAGAAAGATTCCCTTTACGAGATTATCGGGAAAATTTGTGCTCGTGCAACCGCTATTTCGATCTTGCCTTTTTTCTCGCGAAACGCCTCTTGCGTCGCGATCAGGCTAAAAGGAGTCGAAAATCCTCTCAGGAGGACGCATTTCCGGAGAACTTACCGATCGCCGGAGGCACGAGCAGGCAACTCTGCCGGCTCTTTCTATCGTGCCACGTAGCTTTCCTACGTCCCTCCATCTCCTCCGCAGCTCGGTTGCTTCCTCCTCCTCCCTCCTTACCCAGTACCACCTTTTCGTCTTCCTGTTCCGGATTTTTCTCCTTCTTCCACTTTTTCTTTTTTTTTTTTTGTCTTTTGCCGTTTAGTCTTTCAGAGAGACTTAGCTCACTGGTCTCCTCGTCGCGTTTCCTCGTCGCTCGCGACAGATTCCATCAGCGTGGCGCTACGCCTCAGCCCGCGGCATCGTCGCGTCGTTCGCCAACGAAACAGGCTAAAACGGTCAGACGAGCCCTACACTTTCCAGCTTTCGGGATGACGAAGCGAACTGCGAAGGGTGGAAAATACGGGGAGAGGCAAGAAACGCGTACCGGATGACGCGTTTCGTGTCGCGTTCGACGAATCCGCGAATAATCGGAAAGCAGAAAAAAGAGAGGAAAGTAGGGAGGATGGTAGGAAGCGAGGGGTAAGATGGAAATAATTAAAAAGAACGACGTGGAAACTTCTCGTTCCGTTGCACGGCCGCTCTCCTCGCTCGCTGCTGCTGCACCACCAATTATTGTGCTCTTTATCATCGTCATTACGCGCGATGATTATTATTATCATGCAGCGTCTTTAGTTTCCTTTTAGCTCCCCTTACGCGACGACGGATTCGCATAAAAAGATCCTCGATCCTCGTCAGCGTCGAAAAGCAGAGGGCGAATGGGCGAAAGTGCGCAGGAGGGGCGGAGAGTGGCACGAATGGGAAGAAAATATCGTGGAACGGACTGACGGTTGAAAAAGAGGGGTGGCGAGCGTAGAGATATTATCTGGCGGTGGCGTTCTTCGGCCGCGTCTTTGTCGCATTCGAGAAGAAAACGCAAATTGGCGAACTTTGGCGAAACTCCTGTACAATAGGATCGCAGCCGTGGCAACAATGAGCCTTGTATCGGCCTTCTGGCCTCTTTCTCTCCTTACCTTTTCCCCCTGTGTATCGGGCGAGCGTGTCACTTTTGCCCTTTAGCTTTGAAACGCGAAAAGAAGAAGTTGCATTCATCTTCATTGTCGAAACGCCTGCGGAAGCAGCCGGACTTTCGAGGCCGATGGACATTGTGCCGAGCTAACGAGAAGAAACCTTTGCTTATTCCTTCCTCCGTTACGAACAGGAAACGCGATTGAATATTATCGAAAAGACGTCGTTGTGTTCGATCTTGATTTCACGCGTCTGAAATTTATCATTGAAAATATCGCTATCCATCGCGTTGCCAACAAATTTAGGTTACGTCACGAATTAATTTCCCTTCCTTTTCTTTTTTTTTTAACTTTCCCTAGGATTTTTCGCGACGAAAAATTTACGCCGCTCTGTGGAACGAAAGTCAAACAGCGGTCGGTTCGTTAATGGACGGAACATCACGGCAAAGTTGGCTGTTTGTTCGGGGCATTCGACCGCGAAAATACGATTGAACGTGCTGGAGTATTGCGGCCGGCGTATGAAAGTTGACGAATAATTAAAGCGCGCTATCGAAATTACTTAGCGCGGTCTCGTGCACGGACGGAAACGCTTTTCGTTTAAATTGAACCGTTCACGGATGGTTTGACTCGGGTCATCGTGGAGTGACGCGAGCATCGTCGAGGGCGAAATCGAGAGGAAGAACGAGACCCGATGGAAAAAGTTGAGCAGAGATGCCTTGTAAGAGCATTACTTCGCATTTAACGATAATTGCTCATTCGCTGGCAGTTCGTTATAAGATGAAAGAGTCGTGACTTTGCACGTAGCGAACGCGCAACCTCCGGAGAGGAATGCAACGCCTCGACGTAAGCGCTGACAATATTCACGGTAATCCAATTGAAATTAATTCTCGAGCGAAGGCTCTTTGTTTCCGTCTCTGTCTTCTCTTTTCCTCTCCGACTCTGTTTCGTTCCCCTTGCACCTCTTCCCCGAACAAAG
Source organism: Bombus pyrosoma (assembly GCF_014825855.1). Taxonomy (NCBI): domain Eukaryota; kingdom Metazoa; phylum Arthropoda; class Insecta; order Hymenoptera; family Apidae; genus Bombus; species Bombus pyrosoma. The sequence continues at coordinate 7,673,986 of NC_057782.1, forward strand.
TCTCATAACCTCTCCGACTGAAGGGGCCTGTGGAACCGGAAGTGACGTGAAATATCGCCGTGCGACGTAATCGAGCGCGCGCTGGAACAACGGATCTCTTCGAGGTTTGTCTACTTGTTACCGTGACCCTCTCAGGGTTAATCATGCGACCAAATCCAAACGGTAACTCTACTCTCGGAGAGGACGCATCTGCCCCGTAAGTTGACCGTCGATTCTCTCCTTTCACCTTCTTAATTGTCCTTCGTTAAACGATATTACGAGTACATTTAACAGTGACTTAATAGCCGTGAAAATTTCAATTTTGTTGAACTAATACGCCAAAGCAAATGAGCGAGCTTCGCGTATGCTCTAACGATAGATCAATGTAACGTTATTTGGATGGGAAAGATGTTCGAACGAAACTAAGAAATTTGTCTCGTGATTCACGAAAATTCACGCATCTGCGTGATAATATCAAGAACTAATTACGTTTCGCAAAAGAATATCGCTGTTCTGTATAAATTTCAAGATTGGATTTTCGCATGTTAAAGATTCGCTGATTCTACTAAATCGGAATACGCTTCGCAGATACGGTAGGACCCGCTAATTTACCACGAAACACTGGCGAAATCTCGGTGAATTTGAGGATTATCGGGCTACGAATTAGCAATCGGATATTCGACGAAGCGATTCACGTGACGCTGCGAACGTGAACGCGTGTCGCCCACACGCATCCCGCGCGATAACAATCGCGCTCGCGTAGCGTGCGCGTCGCGTGAACAAAGCATAAGGCGTGTAAACGCCGCCTTCCTCATTAGAATGCCAAACATTCAGCCGCAAAGCGACTTCCTAACCTTCCTAATTCGGCGCTTCCGCGTGTTCTCTTCTCCACCCACGCGATCAACCAATCCAACACACAACCCACCATGTGTTGTCGTCTGCTATTGTATCTGCAGCGTACTCGCTTTCTGTTACACCGTGTGTTTCGTCGAAATTGAGATTGTCACACACTTGGAATATTATTCTGTCGGTCGATATGGTTTTTTATTTAGTCGGAAATTTCGCTGAAAAATGATTAACAGAGAGAATTACAAAAGGCGAATAAATCGCGGTTTGGCTGGCACGCGGTGACGCGATGCCGCGATTCAGCGAATCAAAGTCGCGACTTTAGCGAAATTATCTCTACATTTGGAAAATCCCGTCGATCGGATTTTTTCAAATATAACAGTTGAACAAGATTAACAGAGAAATTAAAAGGCGGATAAATCGTGGTTTGGCTGTTACGCGGTGGCACGAAATCGCCATTCGCTGAATCAAAATCATCGCCGTCATTGAAATTATCACCGTATTTGGAAAATTTTGTCGATCGGTTTTTTCTGTTTTTCTTTTTTCCTTTTTTGTACATTTTCGGTCATGAAGGATTAACAGGGAGATTAGAAGGCGAATAAATCGTGGTTTGGCTGGCGCACGGTGGCGTGAAACCGCGATTCACTAAATCAAAATCGTCGACGCCAGTGAAATTATCTCCGCCGTGAATCTCCGTCAATAGCGGTCGCTTTTGAAAAATGAGAAATATGCTCGCGTCGAGTTCGCGAGATATTTCTTTCGAGGGTGAGAGAAAAGGGGGTAGAGCGAGGAGAGTCATCGGAAATTTGTCGATATTTTAACCGGCTCTGCCTCCAGGGCATTTCGTCTAGCCATTCTCGTTCCCTTTTTTCCCCACCAGTTTTCGTTCACCTACCGTCACCCTTAATACAGTCGTACGTACGCCTATGATTTATTGAAAGCTAAAAAAAACTCTCTTCTCTCTCTCTCTCTCTGTCTCTCCTACTATCTCTGTTGCTCGATTAAAAAGTTCGCCCATTACCGGCCGCGTCGCGGTGGCATTCAGGACCCATTCAAAGATGTCGCATTGTCGTGAAGCCGTTTCGGTGCCTTGGAAAAAGCTGCCGAGCTTTATACAACAATGTGTCCTGACCGCGCGCATTCGAAGAGAAACCGCACAGCCGGTTTGCCGAGAAACCGGCATTTACCTCGCGATAGAATAATAATGGGCCGTTTATGCGAGACTAATACGCCAGCCTGTGCGCATGCAGACCGATGGAATTCGCGGATCATTGAGAACCGCTGCGGGCTAAGCTATCATAAAGCTGCCACCTCCGAAGCTGCTATAATAAACCGCGATATAACGCGGCAATAAATGCGCCGCGTGTTCGAGAGAGGCCACAGCTCTGAAAAACACTCGACCTATACATATCCGTATGGCGAAGAAAAGTTTTTCCTTTCCTTTCTCCGCTTCTTTTTCTTAGCGTTTCTTCTCTTCTCTCTTTTTTCTTTCTTTTTTTTTTTTTTGCTTTTTTTCTTTTAACAAACGATGGCCCGAGTAGATGGCGGATATAAGAGGTTCCAGGAAAATTAATTGCGATCCGTCTTATAGCTGGGATCGATGCTTTAATTATTATTATTGGACCACCAATTTAGAAATGAAGGACGGAGTGATTGTGGTTGGAAATCGCGAGGGACCCTTCGCGCCGCCTTGACATTACTAAACCTACACGAGCAGGATTTTACTTTATTGAAAAGTTCGTTTGACTAGTTTCGCCAGTGTTTCGTCGCTTTTCAATGTTTAACAAATCTATATTCCTACGATGATGGGAAAGGATAAAATTATTGTTCTTTTATCGCAAAATTTATCTACTCCGATAAATATAAACGAAAATAATGAACTGTCCATCTTTTATCTACTTTTAGTAAGATTGTCCGAGTCGTGAAATTTTGACCCTGACCCGACCTGAGGCATCCAGCAATTAGAGAAAAGTAATCCTTCGTCGACTGACACAGTTCCATTATATTTTTTCCCTTCCGTCCCTTTATATCCTCTGGGCGCCTGCGTGACACCAATGTACATAATAAATTAATAACGCGACAATAAGAGGTATTTCCGAGCAACGAGATAGAGAATGAAAGTCATGGAGGTACCATACCACGGTTAATTTGTCGTTTCCTTTGGCCAGTGCGTCACGTTCGGTCTCATTCACCCGCTGCAGCACTTTCAGACTCGTACCGTCGATATTTTCCCCGATGACGTGTCGATCCTACAAATACCTTCCTTCTTATCGACGTTTTAAAATTCTCCGAACGTGAAATTTCTCGACACACATATATCACAGCGAAACTACTTCTCGTGAAAGCGTAGACTCCATTAGTACAGAAAAATTACACCGCCAGAAGAAGGAGACACTCGAAGTAATACGAACCGCGGTGCATCCAGGCGTCGTTTTACGAAGCGACGAACAAAGACGAATACAGAGCTTAACTCAATAACACAGTGCCTAAATTCGTGGTGCAAGCAGAGTCAAAGTATTTGAAGGAGAGAAGGGAATATTTCTCAAATTACGGAGAAATTTATAAACCCGCGAAACCGAACGAAAGTACAATTTCTCTAACGTACGATCAATCGACAAAGTGCTAAATTTTAAAAACCGCTGCCTTGTAAAAACTTGCGACTACTTCAAGCAGAAACAGAAGTGCGTCGAATCGTAATTTACCAGCGATGTATACCTGCTTCTACTTCTAAATTTGTTTCTCCTCGAAGATGAGATCTTACGTCGCCCAAAGTTTTATCCCACTTTCTCAACTTACTCTTCCACAACGCGTCGTTACTGGCTCTCTTGCAGCACGATTACAAAGACACCCTGTATTATACCCTATTAGAGGGAGTAGAAAAAGGAATAAAAGGATATCGCGAAGGTGAAAGAAAAGAATCGTGCCGATGTTAGCATCGGGGGCGCGTATCATCGGTCCCCATTAAACGCATCCTACTTTCCCAACTTAATTCCATTCGAGTCGACCGCTTAATTGTACGGTCACGTTCTCGGACGTGCAGCAGGGTCGTAACGTCGGCCGATTCCGAAGGGGCAGGACAGGATTATATAGCTGGAAGCGCGTAGGAACGCGCGCAGACAGGAAATCCCCCTCGTGGCACGAGTGCAGTCCACATTAGGCGGCCGACACCGGGGCGAACAATCGGCCAGTAGGGGCTAATCCGACCGAGGCATTTCCATCCGGCGTTTCGGAACTTCCCACCAGCCGCTCAGATTCCGACGTCTACCCGCAGCCACGACCGCCTCCTCCACTACCTCCGTCGCCGCCTTTCCCCCACCGCCCACTCCTCTTTTCCTCCAACTTTGTTACAAACTGCAGCTAAGCTAACCGCCCAAAATCACGCGACTTAATCGCTATTTCAGCGATGCACCCCTCCAAAACCTAACCGAGCACACGCTACCAAAACGCATTATTCGAATGCTGCTCTTATTTGCACCGGCTCGTTAAGGATATATTCTCCTCGCGTCTGATCCGTTTTCTCGCACCTTTTGCTGACATCGTCCATTCTCTTCGTTCCCCTTTAGGTTTACTTCTCTAATCGTGTTTCACGCCGAACCCGAGCGAAGACCCGTTTTAATTACTCGAACTTGAGGGAACTTTTACGCCATCTTATCTCGTTACTCGGCGTCCGAGGATCGTAAAGCTAATATTCCGTTCGGAGGTGGAAACGCCGTGACCGTGGCCTGTAAACATTTCAAAGTATCGTACGTGTGTTGTAAATGTAACGCGAGTCAAGCAAGTTTTTCAGAAAAATAGGAAAATCTATCCGATGGTTGAAATCGTTTAAAACACGCGTAAAGCATCGAGCGTAGAAAACAGTGGCGGATTTATATTTTCGTGGCGTTTTCGTTTTTATCCTTTGGAATCCTCGGTTGATAGGGTTCGATGTTCTTTCAACAGGAGCGAATTATTTCGAGTCGCGAGACTTTTGAAATAGCCAGTCGCGCGATACGACGCCAAGCAATTGTGCAACCGAATCGTTGCTTTGTCAAACAACTTTGTTATAGAAATTATGTTACATAGAAGTCGTGGAATGAGAATGCGTCTCAATAAATCTTGTTAGTCTCTTTTGCGGATACATGGTTCGAATAACCGCGCCTTCTAGGCTACTTGACGATATTCTCGGATCAGACCACGCGGTTCGTGCCAACTGCATTTTCCTCAAATCAAAGCGAACTTGCGCTCCTATAAATCTCGACCCTGTAACATGACTTTCTATTTCCGTTCTCTGGTGGTTTTAGCACGGCTGATTTACACATCTCGATTGAACGAACGTCAGCGCGCCGATAGGTAAAACGCCGCGAGAAAACCGAATCGCTCGGTAATCGGTGGACGATCGAACCCGTCGCCATCGATGTCATCCATTTTTGTCCCTGGTGGTAAGAATCACGGAGAGAAAGGAAGTGGAGCGCGAATGCATCCCGCGAATTATGCAATTGCAACGTTAATGACCGCGGTCTCTGAAATCGTTCTCCCTTTCTCTCTTTCTCTCGACGTTGTCGACGCTTGGCGGCGAATCGACCGCACGGTTATTGCTTTATCGCGTATTCCATTTTGCGGTGTGACTGTGTTGGAACGTCGCGCACGCAGTTATGCATTTGGAACGCATTAACGCGCCCTCGTAGACGTTTTTGTTCGGTTGGTGCGACTGGTTGTTCTTCAGTCAGTGTGTAGCGGATACATCGCTCGCGACGATGACGACGACGACGACGACGACGACAACGATGAAGATGACGATGACTATGAAGATAACTACGACGAGGCTCTGAAGCACGCAGAAAGCCTGTATAGGTCGCTTCAAAGACAAACCAGCAGCGAATCTCGCCACTTGGAAACATTGTGGTCCTCTCTTCCTCTGTCCCTTGGATCCTATCCCCCTTTTCACCTTCCCCTTTCTTTCTTTTTTCTCTCTTTCACGGTATTTTCCGACCGCCTCTCCTCTCCTATTTCTCTCGCTCTTCTCCACTTTTCTCCGCTGTTCCCTGCCGCTCGACGGCCCCTCTGCACCCGTCCGTCCGTTCGTCCGTCTGTCTGTTCGTCTCTCTTCGCTTAAAGCCCTGTACACACATCGCAGCGTGTACATGCGGTGTGTGCACGGGACTCTAAAAAAGGCGGCCGGGGCCATTCGATGGCAGCTGTTCCACATTTGAAGGATGGATATTCTTCGGGCTTTGTCGCCACGACAAAAGACCCTCTTTCACAAAAGGCCGAGCCGAGCCGAGCTTTCCGCGCGAGTCTCTTTCTTTCTCTGTCTCTCTGAGAGCCTGGCACAAGCATTCAGGGGTCTAAGTTCCATATGCGCCACGGCAGAGGCACAACCAGCATCACCACCACCTCCTCCTCTCCTTCTCTCGTCTGCTCTTCCCTTCCCTTTTACCTATTTCTCTCTTTCCAATGTTCCTCTCTGACCCCAGTGTTACGGCTCGACGAGCGACAGTTCCTCTCCCTCGACGCGAAAGCTTACGAGGACTCGCCTCTGGTAATTAGACGCCCGCTATTACCGTATGATCCCCCTTTTCCGTGGGAAAAAGCTGATAATCCAGTTCGAGTTCTGCTCTCGTGTCGCGTACCGGAGTTAATGATAATTCCGCTCGACGTGGCTGGTTAGATCGTTAGCGAAAGTATTTCACAACGGAACGAGGTTTCTAGGACACTCTGACCATTCTGCGCCCCTTTCCATTCGTTTGTTTTACGTATCGGGATTTTAACGATACCAGCTTCCTTCTAACCAACGACCTATATATCGATATCGTGTTCGGTTACATCGGGGTTTTTCTTTCTTTGTTTTTTTTTTTCTTTTTTTAAACGTAATTCTCCCCCTTTTACAGTCTGTCTGCTGGAATTTCTCTCACGGGAAACGCGAGTCTTTCGTACTACCACCAGTGCCCATGACCGATAAAGGAGATTCGTGTGGTGGCTGGGAAAAACCCGTTCGAAAATCCCAAGCATCGACTAGTAGCCGACCCTTAGCCGAACTAGTTTCCTTTTGATTCGAACGGAAACTGTCACCCCGCCCGTTTCGGAACCAGTGTCCGTACACCGCTGCCAGAGAGGACTCGCTCGTAGAACGACGAACAGTCTGTTCTGTGGTGACTAATGAATTTGCTACGAGCTGCTCTTGCTCGACGACCCCGTTTGACCCTAGGCAGCTTTGAAGCTACGAGACGCGTTACGAACAACCGGCACACGAATCTACCAACGTGCCACGCAACCAGTCTCCCTCGTGCTCATTGTGACTCACGAATGATTAAGTCCGTCAGCCGGCCCATGATTTCACGATGGAATTTCGTCGACAGATTTCATCCTCCGATTAAACCATCCAAGGTTAACTCCGTGTGTACGAGCGTAAATTACAAAGTAATACAAAACGCTATGTCTTTAATTGACGATAGAAGCTCATATATGTTTCCATACGAATTTCCTTATGAATTTTAATATACTATACAATAAAGTGTAATATACTAATATCGTAAAACGATAGTCGACACTTAGCAATGTGCCGAGATCCGTTCCTTGCAAGTTGTGGAGAGTGGTCGCGCAAAAGCGTATTAAACAGAGTTCTTGGACTTCATTAGGTTAAAGTCAGGCTTAAATTAGAAATAAGCACGAGAGTTTCTCGCGTGACTGGAATCGAAGGTTTCCGATCGTGAGCACGAGTTGGCTGGATGCGTGAGCGAAATTAATAATTCCCGATCGTGCGATCCGAGCGATTGTCCAGCAGCTGTGCCGCCTGTCCCTAAATAAATTTAGTTTATTCGAAGAGGCACCGAATTTATTATCCCGCTTCGCGATCGTTCGTCGAACTCGCAATTAGTTGCTCTATAACACGCATTTGTTTTTCTAATGCATTGCATCGGTTAGGCTATGCTTGCAGCCTGCTCTGACCGATAAAACATCTGTAGAACGACGTAGCTACTTTCGTAAGATACCATGTGAATATGTTTTCAGTGTCTCGTCTCGTAACTTCTGTGTAGATCTTCGGATTCATTTCATTTGACCGACGTAACGTTAATTAACAAAGTTTCAAAATGTTTTATACAACAAGTACGATACGCGCGTAAAAGTTGTCGATAGCAAGCGTGCAAATACTTTGATGAATGAATTTTATTTGATCATTGCGACGTTATTCGTCAGAACGTTAGTTGGTCGGAGAACGGTTCCGCTATATCCGTAGCCACATATACGTGCAATTTCCCTCTTGCCTATACAAATCTGAAGATGATAAAATTCAAGACGTACGAGTGAAATTCACCGGGAACCACATTGGAATACCGGGTCCCCTCTATACGGTGATCGATCGTCTATTGAAAATTATGAAAAACCCCCTAATTCCAGCGAGTATTCGAAGCGTATCGATTCCGAGCTGCACGTACGACTAACGACTCGGTATCGGAAGAATTTCATTTAAATCGGGCTCGATTGAATTGAAATTTTTCCATCTCGCGGCTCGCACCGTACAAACGCGGCCGCAACAATTCAAAATATGAAATATGGCATCGTGATCAATTTTTCGGTACTCGTATTCTCGGCGGACGCAAATTTTTCATCCATCCCATACCTCGAAAGAGAAGAGAAGGGAAAGACGCGAGGGAGGGTGAGTCGAGCGATGGGTGTCGAGACGATTTTTCCAAGGGATGGGAGTGATCGAATGCATCCTGAGACGTCACCGACGAAGATCGCCTCGGATGTCGCTCGATAAGTTTCGGACCATTTCGGCTATGCTCGTCGTGAGTGGTGGTGTTTGCAGAGGGGGGACTCGTCCGTGATTCGATTCAGTTCTCGTACGTCCGCGCAACAGTTCAGATACCCATCGTGTAACAGGGATTCGGCCTTCCTAATTGGAGGAGTTTGTGTTGAGTTAAACGAGATAAACTGATACAAGTGCGCCTCGAGATAAGCTTCGACTCTGGCCTCTATCCCGTAATTGACCGAATTCAAAAATAAAGAGCGTTCACGCAGACGGATCGTCTGTTTTCCACATTGATTGCTGATTGCAAGAAGATAGAGCTGTAGGAACCGGTGGCAAGGTAACGTACATTTCATCAACCAGTCTAATTGGAGCGGCGATTAATTCGCGTCTCGCCTTAATTGGCATCTTTGCTTTATCGATTGTACATTGGTCTCGCGGTCCCTGGTTTATTTTACTCGCACGTTAGATTATGATTAGAATGTATGAGTGTTCTGACGAGCGCGTCAGAAGGCTCAAATATAGTGGCTGACGAAAATATTTGAACGCTCACCGTACAACTCATTTATGCGTTATATAAAACATTTTGAATTTTCTCTTGCACTTTAATAACGGAAAATAATGTCACGATCAAATATATTGGCAAATAAATTGGTCCGCGAATAGATTGATTGGTGGACTCTGGATGGGTTCAAAAATATAATTCGATATTTGCAAAAGCAACGATCAGATTGTAGATCCTTTGCGACTACTTTTATTATTATTATTACTGGAGAATTATTATTTTATAGAATTAATAATTACGTCGTATTCAAATTCTCCTGTTGCATCAGTAAAATCAAAATCAGTAAAAATATACTCAACGTCTTTCTTTCCTACGATCTTCGTACATAGATTCCTACGAGTGATATTTCGATTTTCAAACGCATCCACTGTAGCCATAGTTCCATACGTCTGCATTTATCGAGCACAAACGAAAAAGAAAAAAAAAGAAAGAAAAAGAAAAATACTGTTAAACTGTCTAATAAAGCATGGCATATTTCGGAGGTGCATGCATAACGAAGCATTTTTAATGCATACATTAAAAAAGCAATCTTCGGAAAATCGGGTGGTAGCTCGGTGAATTTTGAGCGAAAGTGGAACTGTTCAATGGGATGTAGAGAAAGGAAAAAGAGAATGGCGTGTGAGACGCGTATCAGGAGGACGCACACACGCCCCTGGCATGCTCCGGTTCCCATAAAGTTGCTCCCCACGTGGTGTTAAAACCTTCTCTATATCTGCGGCGTTCGTGTCCGCCCGTTCGTCCATGTGTTACGACGACGATACGAGAGAACCGCGGTGACCTAACCAGACTGTCAATTAAAACGCCACCGTATACCACTTAAACTGTTCTAAATTTCAACCATTAACCCCCCACATATCTCCGGCTGTTGTTCACGACCTATAACCCGTGATACTAAGAAGGGAAGGTACGAACTGCGTAATGGTAACGAAAGAAACGCGTCTTCCTTAATCGACGCGCGCCATCCTCGAATCGTTGCCACGATATTGACGCCGAAGGAAAATAAACAGGCTATTCCTGTGATTAAAATCAATTAGCGGTTCGACGGTACAATTATTAATCTCGTTAACGTTGCAACGCGCCGTTAATCGAACCACGTGTCTCATTTCGTATTGCTTAACGCCTATTTTCATCAGCGTATCTTCCGTATTGCGCTGTCGCTCGTACACCGAAACGTTTGCCAAAATCTTGACACGGTGATAGACTGTCGAAAGAATTAAGAGCACGGAGACAATTAAATTTGAGTAGTATCACACACGGAATTTAGGATAATGACAACTTGATCTCTCAGTCGCGACTTGAGAAACAGAGGGCCGTGTCGTCCGTGTCTGTTCGTTGTCAAGGAAGCTTATACGAAAGAAAAAAGGGTCTCCGCTCTCGAGTGGCATCCGATGAATAGGCCACCCGTTGGCCGCACAGAGTCATCCGGCTTACGTTCTTCTTTCGTGACGAATCGCGGACCAAAGGAGTGCAGGAGACGCATACGTTGCAGAAGTGCGACGCCTCTGTTCCTCTCTCGGAGAATCCAACCCCTACAGCCACTCGCGCAAACTCGCCTGCCTCTACCTCGGTGTGTGTCGGGCACACGCAAACTCGCAGTATGTAGCGAACTAGAAACGAAAAAGAAGTCGCATTACTCTCGTGCACGTTATAGGGACGTACTCATTAGTAAATGAGCCCTGGGCAATCGAGTGTCGGGGTCCCAGGTGTTATCTCTCCTGGCGAACGAACGAAGCGAACGAACCCCAGAACCACCTTCGCGTCCCACCGTGTATATAAATAGCGCTGCGCTAGGGTAACGGAGAGGGAAAAGCCGGTTCGTTCTCCGTGGCATAATGCCTTTTGTTAATTATTACAGCAGCCACACTTAGGGGCTTAAAATTCGCCATAAATAATCACTGAGACAATACCACCCCTCCCCTCCCACCCGGACACACCAATACCGAGTCGAAGAGCCGGCTCTCTTGCTCTCTTTCGCCGTATCGCAGTACCAACACGCTCAAACCTCATCGTCGCCGTCGCCGTCGCCGTCGTCGTCGTCGTCGACCCTTTCTCCGCTCATTTTCCATCGTCCACCCCCTCCTCCCCACCCACTGCCTCTCGCCAGTGCTCATTGCACCCTTACGCCCCCGTTTTTCGACTCCCTTTCACAGCCTTTCCTTTCTCTCGTTTCGCTCGCTCCGTTTCCTGTTCGTCGTTTCCTGTCGATATCCTCCGGCAAAATCCGGCAAAAAAAGAAAGGTACGCGCGCGATATTCGGAACGCGGCGGGCGGTAAGGGTGGCCGATGGGGGCGGAGAAGGGAAGCGCGAAAAACGACGCCGCGAGAGACTACGGCAATTTAGCCGGCGATGTAGCTAAAGCTTGGAATTAATCGGTGGATCGAGTGCTGCGTCCCTTGCAGCGCGTCGTTACGATTTTCTTTTAAAACCAAACTCGTGAAACGCTAATGATATCGCCCCCCTCCCCTTTTTCCGCTGAGTTCGCGCTCTTTCCGTTTCTTTCACCTGCCGAAATTATTTGTACATATTTGGAGAGCGTGATGATACCTTTGGAGTAGGCAGATTATGGAATAGTTCGAGTATACAGCGGGTTACGAAAATATCCGGGCACTTGGCAGAAACCGTTCGCGAATGCATAAGACGAGACGCCTTGAAACGTTCTGTGTTATGTGTCCGCTGCGTACGTTCCCGGTAAATGTCTTGCAACCTCTGCATAGACTTCCAGAATCGTTCGAAACTTTGCCAATTTAACGGGGACGGTCGTGTCTCGTCGGTGTTGGTAAAATTTAAAAACGTTTTATGCTATACGTACGACGTGTGCATACATAAAGGTCTCCTTTACAGTGGTTACAGAGTTGGCGAAATTAGAGAAGAGTTTTAGATTAGAAACGCAGTTCCGTCCGGTTAACATAATATTTTTAATCGTTTCATTAGACCGAGTAGAGATCCGCGAAAGATTGTAATTTTTCGAATGTACTCGGCTTTAAGGAATCCCAAAGCATTTTCCATCAACGTAATTTTCTTCGCAATGTAACTCCGCTTGCTCGTTCCTTCGTTGCTCGGCTTTTAAATTATCCGCCTCTTTAAGCACGCCTCCGCCGGCATTGCAAACGTAAGACGAGGATATAATTGGAGAGCAACAACCCATTAACATTTTGCAATGACGAACGATATCGCGGATACGAATGGCATATGAAATCAAATGGCAGAACAAATGGAGAGATTGGCGAAGGAATTCTCTTTAATCGATTTCTGATTCTATAGAGAAAAAGCTCGATGTTTCAAGTACGATAAACCTTTGGTCAATTAGCAACGAGAAAAGGGGATGTTGTACGTCGTAAGGGATGAAACTTTATCATCCTCTGGCTACCGGCTTTCCATTAGCAAGCGTTCGTCGACGATTTTTCAGCGTCAGATTTTTCAATGAGCCAACAGATCGGTACTACCCGGTAGGGAACGTGCCTGCAAGAAGATAGATACTTACTTAGAACTCTTTACATCAGGAACGCTTTTTATCCGGCGCGGTTTAAGTTAGGTTTAGATCGTAAAAAACTGTCGGTCGATCGGCCACGATTCGCGGACCAAAGAAAGGAGGAAACGATAGCGAACCTGGTTGACGTTAAATTTATGACCATCGCTAAGCACAGAAACTCTCCCCTATCTTTTTTATCGATTCCCAAATCCTGCCAAGTGATTTTCACGGAAAGACCGCCCGGGGAAAGTGGATGTGAAACGCGCGTGGAATTAATTGAAACGAAAAGCGTCGAATTAGCCGCACACCGCCAGGTGATCCGTTACAAAACCTTGAAGAAAAATCGGATTTTTTTTAATAGCCAATGGCTTTTTCGACGATTCCCCCGGTTGCTTCCCCGATGACGCTCGCTCATTAGACGCGGCCGATAATTGGAACGAACGGAAAAATTCGCTCGAATATAGTAGACAGCCGATGTGTCGTGTACGAGGAATCGAATTTTCCTGCGATCGGAATTTTTGTCAGTTGACTGACCATTATATAGATCCTTCGTGAATTTCAAATTAAAATCGGTGAAGTTCGAACGGAGACGTGACGGTATCATCGTGATTTCCCAAACGTCGATTCGATCGGTATTCTGTTGAATTTGAATTTTTTTGTAACGTAAAATAATCCCCTTTCGTAACGATAAAGGGCGCGCTAACGAAGCGAAATTATTTTTCTACTTTTAATATGTAACCGTCTGTGCGTCTTTTTTTTCTTTTCATGAATCAGTTTCATATCGAAGCTATCTCTTCATTGTTGCACTTACGATGAATCATTAATTTAGTCATCCGAAATCAGAAAATGTATCTCTGTCCTTATCTTAGTTTCTACTCTCACAATAGGATCGATGTATTCCAACATATTCCGTACTATTGTCATCATACTATATCGAGATTATGCGACATAATGATCCTTATTAACGCGATATTAGTACACGTATCTGGCGAGTTGCACGCGTTGTGATTAGGCGCACAGACCTGTTCGTCCCTGGCTGTCAACTTGACTCTCTTTCTCTCTCTCTCTCTCTCTCTGAAAGTTTCGCGACAAAATGCCTTTTGTCGATCGCTGTAGTGGCAAACATGCGTTTAACTTGGCGAGCTTCGTTGCATCGAAACCGACAGAGTGAGTGAGAGAGAAGTGGCTGAGGCGCGGCAGACGATGGAAGGGGACTGGATGGACGACAAGGGTCAGCTGATAGCGGACAATTATCTCTCAGTTTAACCCGAGCGATCCGTGCCTCTAGCCGCGATGTTGTAAAACATTATTGTACGCAGTCGGTCGATCGTCCTGGGAAATCAGCTTTCGTGAAATATTCGAGGAAACGGGTGTTTGCGGTTAATCGAACTTTCCTTTGCATGTCAGTGACGATAAAAAATACCGTATACTTGGTGCTTTTAATACGACCGTGTTTAAAAATGTTCAAAATTGATATATCACGTTGGACGTTTTTATCGAAGTTTCAAATCTAATTTGGATGTCTTACACGATGGATGACACGGTAAGAGGATATCAGAGAGCGATGGAATAAATTGTTCGCTGTATTTTAGTCGCCGGCAAACACGATATATTTCCGTCCTTTTATCGGTGCAACTGCCTTTTGCGGTATTATGTCATCGGTTGTATTAGATTCCGCGACGTGGCACGGCGCGCCATTACCTATCCCCTTGTGTTTTCCGTTACGAATTGCAAGCTGTCATTGATAAGGACCCGTACTTTTCGTAGAAGGAAAGGTATCGTGTAACGAATCGAAATTGGTTCTACTGTATGCCTCTTGTTGCACTACGAAGAATTCCTATGTCGTTCATACATCTTATTATTTCAAATTTTCTACCGTCGCGCGAGACAACAATATCTTTTGATCCGGTGAGAAGAAATGATACATTAAAGAACAGTTCAGTCGGAGCAGTCGTTGAGAATATACCGTAGAAAGCGCAACAATTTGCCCTTGAAAATTATCATTTTATACTAATCGTTTACTAAAGTTGAGCTAACGTTAAAAAATATTATTTGATTAAAATAACAAATCGACGATTCTGTCCGATGCTTTGTAAATCGATTTATATCAACGAATTAACAAGATGGTGTTTCTCAACGTTCAACGATTAAACAATGTAAGAACTTTATTATCTACAATTCCGTTGCTTCTCGCTTCTTGCGTTATGTAATTTCGCCTTTGCTCTATCCTTATATTATAGATATATCTTCGATTTGATAGCATATCGAACGCCGGCTTCAATTCGATCGCGATTGGAATATCCACATATTTATTCTAACGTTATACGCGTGGCGTTTCATTTCTTTCGCTTGTGCGCTCGCTCTATCGCAAATTTTCTGAAAGCGATTCCGAACAATTTGAAGACTAAATTTTATTTTATTTCAGAAAACTTGGCTTTAATTTGTATTTCATATTTTACGCGTTAAAGATATTGTACTGCGATATAGAATACCAGTTAAACTAGAGGGTTACGTTTCGAAATAGTTACGGGAAAATACAAGGCAAACGTACTCGGTTATCGAGCCACCCTTAATTAATTGAACTTCACCTTCGTCGGATAAGAGGCAGTTGAGAAAATAGCAGGTTAGGATGTTGCTCGTGGGCCACGCTATTCCACTACTTTCCACCGGAATCGAGATTTCTCGTTAGAGGTTAATTCGCACAATTGAAGCGGTTGCCATCTTAAAACGACTGCCTCTTTCCTCTTCGCCATAGTGTCATTCCCCTCGCCAGCCTGGCAACGGTTTCCCATTTCGGATACAGGTTTACCCTCTGACGCGACCAGACGGGAAAACAACCGGAAACGGAAGGGATGCAGAGACACGGAGAGGAAAAGCCACAGAGAGACAAAGCAACAGTAACGATAGAAAAATGCAACAGGAGCGGTTAAAACGCAACAGTAAACAAAGAAAGCATATAAAGTACATCGACTTGAAAAATCCAATTTTATTTCGTAGTTGAAACGTAAGAAGAGACGACGCTTGTTCTTAACATGTACACCATCGTTCACGAGCATTAAGACGCTTACAGAAATCGAAAAAGTCGTTAGAAATTTATTAGAAACTTTGCAATTATCATTTGCTTAGAACTTCTTAGTTATTCTTTACATTCGTCTTATTATTATTTTTTACATTGAAACTTCATAAATTAAAAGATCGTGGATATTGAAATTCTCGGATGATTTTCTTCTAACTATTACAAATAAATAACTTTTGGAATTATATTTCCTACGTATTCCGAATTCCACATAATTCTGACCGATTACACAGTCGTTCCTTTAATAGCGCGAGCCAGTTACACATGAAAAATTAACAGATATTCGAATATTCACGAACGAGGATAGCTTGGAAATCGACGTAAAACGTAGAGCGATATAAAATGAATTCTCAGTTGAATTCGCGAATCAAAGCTCCGGGAGGCAAGCTTCTACGTAGCTGTTGCAGGCAAAACGGTTCTGCCTACACCTTGGCGAAGCGCAGGTTCGCGTCGACGCACGGGGGAAGGGTTTATGCTTCCTCAAATTAGTTTGTACACGGGAAATTTATCATAACCCCACCCTGGCCTCACTCCAGTAACGTAAATACTATCGTAAACGTGCAGCCGTCGTTTGCGACCGGGCGAGAAGCTGTTTCTCTCAGGAAGAAGGGAATGAAGAAAGGGAGCGAGCTCGGGTCGATGTGCACCCATTCGGTTGGATTTCCATCCGAGCGACGAGAATCCGTCGCGTTGAATACTCGTCACGAAACTAATGGCCCATTTCCGGCGTTGCGCGCCTTCGACTGTTTCTCAGCTTGCTTTTCTTTTGCCTTCAGCTTCCTCCCCTTCTGTTCAGCTGCTTTTTCTTGCATTCTCTTGTCCGATCAAGGGAGAAGAAGCAACTGTTGGGGGCAAAAGGCGAACACCAGCGACTCTGAGGGACAATTAAGCGAATTGTCTTTCGCGATTCTTGAAAGAACGGTGTCGATCTTCTCCTGTCTTAGCGATAATTGGCCACGAGTAGACGTTGACCTTCGCGTGACGACCTCTTCATCGTTTCCGAAGCAGGAAGGATTTGTCTTTATCGATGGTATCATTACGCGGCTTGCGGTTTACTACGCTGGTGCTTGCTTCGCTCCCCTTGCTTGGTTAGAATATAGTCGTAGTCTGCGCGATATTAGGTCGTAAAATTGTCATTTTGCGGGATTTGATCGACGTATTTTCACTTGTCCCTGAGAACGTCCAGGCTCTCCTCTATACACAGCGTTTCGCCTGCTACTACGGCTTCTGTTTTAATATCTTTGCACCGTATCGCGATAGCTTCTCCTTCAACGCCATTACGATTGTTTTTTAGGATAATTTAAATATCGACGGAAGTACGTAGTTGAAAATGGAAAGAAACCAGAAACGTCCCCGAAAACGTTGACGGCAAACGAACGATGTTAAAGAATGTGACTGTTAGTGTTTACAGACTGACCATTAAGTGAGACGTCGCCTGTGACAGACACTCGACTAGAGGGTAAAATCGGTGGGTCTGTTAAAAATCGAAGACACGGGAATTGGATTAGAAGAACCGGTGAAAAAGGTCGCGCGGTCGTTTATACTCTCCCGAACCCTGTCGAGTGAAGCTTAACCTGAAATAACATCTGGTTGTTGTCAAGTGCTCTTCCTGCTCCAGTCGATTCATCTTCGATAAGTTACAAGGTTAGTGACACGTGCGATGTGCACTCAACGTTATATAAACCAATGTAACAAGTGATTAATAAATCAACTAATCTATAGGACCAAAAATTTCGACCAACCAATTAACCGTGAATTAACGAGAAGTCGAAAGTTCCATTGGAACTGCACAAAGGCCACGTTAAACTTGATCAACGAAAAAAGCAAAATATTGCGTTTAGACCTTAGATCGTCGATTTTTGTAATGGCCAGCTACCGTTGTCTTTTAATTTAATTAACGCGCAATCGATAGACCCTTTCAGGGTTAGGCTACAACGATTCTTTCGGAAACTTTAGGTTCGCGAGACTTTTTCAAAGGAAATACAGACGAGATAGAGATTCGAAAAATAGTGAACGACGAAGGTAGAACTGGGCGAGACCGGCTAACAGGGGATGTATCGGGGGAAAGGGGTGTAGATGGAATAGTTCAATGGCCGGAAAGCACAAAACCGATGCTGGAAATAATGCCTCTCGTGGCGCGCGCGGAAAAATCGCAACATGGCTGTCGCGTCACATGCACTTTTCACTTTTTTTCGCGATTCCTCCGCGATTGATTGACAGATCATGCCGTTCCCGGCTGCGTATCTCTCCCCTATCAGGTAATATCCCAAGCCTGGAGGTACGCCGCGTCGCTCACGACTCGAGGAAAATTCGACCAGCTGTCCAGTCTACTGACAGATCATATTTACGAATGCTCGGGTAAACTTTTGTACCCGCGTTTCGGCCATTAACCATGATTTAGGTGCCAGCGAACGAACATTTACACGCGTAACGACGTTGCTCGTTCTAATCTTAACCCTCCATGGGCAAATACATTTTCAAACCCTTCATAAGCAGGCTGGGTCTTGTACATTCACGTCCAATTATTTTACCGCTCTGGACGTTGAAAAGGTCCAAAATATTTTGAAATATTTGTTAGAGTTTCTACAACGTTATGCAACTGGGTTTTTAAACGAAATGTCCAAAGGATTTCTCGGGAAAAATTCGCACACAACATTCTATGGAAAAATCGCAGTGGCTCGCGAGTAAAATTTCGCTCGAGATTGACTACGGACGTTATTACGATCGGTGACTCTGCATGCACATCGTGGATGTGTTAGTTACCACCATACACTATAGTTATTTAATATTCTCCAACTATGAAAGTATTGGATTTTTCTAGGAATATGATAATGGAACACGCGGAATATTCTATACACGAAAGATAATGTTTTAGTCGCGTTCGTGAAAAATAAGTTACTTCGTTAATCGAATATTCGGGAAAGAGACAAATTCTGGCTATACAGAAATCCGCATAAATTCAAAAGCTCTTCTCCTTTATGCACCGAGTCTATCGATGGTTCGTACACGCCTGAATGCCTGTATGCCGCAGTCATCTCGATCATTTTCCCTCGATGCGTCAGCAGTAAACCGCTGAAGCACCTTTTCATCGAGAATTTCGCGCGATCGAGCAACACAACGGGCAAAAGAACACGAGCAGAACGAAAACGCTTTATCGCCGGAGATAAAGCGAAGGAGAGGGTTAGAAGATCGGCAGAGGTAGCGTACGGTTGGAGACGAAGGAAAAGGGACCGATCTGGACGATCCAATAAAAAGTAATGGTTCGAAAAGTCAGGGGTCTTTGGCGAAAAGTCGCCCCGACACCTTTTAAGCCCGGAGACGAACGTTCTTCCATCCACCCCTTTCGTCGTCCTTTTAGCTTAAACTCGATGCGACGGTGCGATCATCCTCGCGAGACACGAAATTAAGCTGCAGTTAAGTGCAGGCCTGATGAAAAATTAACGGTGACTGCAGGCGCGGATTTCCTTCGTTTCGCCTTTATGGAAATTTCGGGACGAAATTGTTTTCCCTCCCACCATCTTCCCCCACCCTTCTTCATCCACCCCTTCCGTGAGCGACGTCTGCCACCATCCTCTCCTCTTTCACTGCTCGCAACGAAATTGTTTTCGAAATTTATTAGAGCAGGTCTGTACCACCTACACTCGTCGCGCTCATGACGATTTGTGATTTCAATTATTTCCCGGCTCCTCCGTGCTGTCATAGAAATTGGCATAATTCTAAAGCACGACCGGTTACAGACGAAAATTTATCGCGGCGTGGCCAATTGTTTTTCGAACGTAAATGGCCCTTGTTCACCGAGGAGAAGAGAGAATTACGAGCATGGTAATTGTTAGGCGGACATCAATTACCAACGAGCGGCTATACATGGTAATTTTCCGGAGCAAGGTTTTCCCACGGCTCTTTCATGCTCGACGGATATCGAATGTTTCCAAATGTACGATAGCCGACGATAGGACGATAAAATTGCGGTGTTGCTATCGACGCTCGCCTTATCATAAATCACCGATAGCTACACCTCGCTTCGATTATGTAACGTCTCGTCATCCTGCTCACGATACCTAGTCTCCTTTTTTTTCCCCCTCTGATCTCGTTCGTCTTTCAATTTTAACGTCGAATCTAGATACGAGGTACTCGCGACAAGATGGAATTAAAGCTCACCGATCGGTAAATTCCTGAGGGCTCGATGATTATTTTTTCCGGCAGATTGGCTTCGGAACTCGGACTCCAGTTTTCCCGATAATCATCTTCCCCATTGACCAAAATGTCCTCGCGTAACTTTGATCTTTCGATCGAGGCATGAAAAAGCAGAGGCAGGCGAGCTTCCTGTCCCGGTAGTTATCAAACGCGTTTCATTTTCAGACGAATTTCATTTTCTCTCGTACGCATCGCGATCCATGCGTGCCACAGCATCGTGTCCCGGAAGAATTTTTCTTTACTCCGTTCGTCTCGCCAGTTTCTTTTCCCGTCTACGTACGTACGTTTCAACCACGTTACAACCAGTTCGTTCTTCCCTTCTGTTTCTTGATTTCTCTTCGTCTTGTTGTTCTCCCTTTCTCTCCTTCTTTCCGCATTTATCAGCCGAAAGCTCGAGCCACGGAGGCCGCCCATTATCACTGGAGAGATAATTAAAAAGGCAGGCGCGGGAGAGATATTAAAGCGTTGAAGAGAGGGTAGGCTCTTATCAGCGGGCCGTTATCGTTTGACGGCCATGTTGGGGTCGACTTCTTATCCTCTTTGCATCTTTGTTTCTTTACTCCATCCTCGTGTTTCCTCTTTCCTTCTACATATCTCTCTCCTTCTCTGTTTTATCCCTTTCTGTATACATAATCGCTTTTACGTGACAGATTGTAACTATCTGGCCACTTCTTTTTTCCCTGCGCGTCTTCGATAATCGAAGGGTCTAGATTATCAACAGATATCTCGCTCCGCTATTCGTACTCACGATTGTCGAAGATTAGTGAACGAGCCAACACGATCGTCAATCTTAACGATCGATAGCGTCTCCAATGACGTGGAATTTCGTATTTTGGGCCAATTGGTCTAACATACAGGAGTTGGAAGGAAGGCTAAACGAAACGTAAGTCCGTTTGATCGAAATGGATTAAGCGTACTTTAGTTTCGTAGAAATTTTTAGATACACCGATAATTATTGACCGAATCGATTATATTTACCAATTATGTCGTCTTAATAAGCGAGTACACTAGATAGTCCTGTGGTAACAATTTCCGGACGATCCCAGAAACGAAATCATCAAATTTCAAATTACCATATTAATTGGACGAGTGGGAAATTATTTAACTATCCGATTGGACGTAAAATTGGAAGATTGTGAAAAATAAATTTATTCGCTAGGATATTGTTATTATTAAATATTCGCGCAGAATAGAGGTCTTAGCTGCACGTAGTACTTGGTAGCCAGCGAGTTACCATTTCTTCCAGCAGTTTTCTCTTTATAATATAACGTGTTACCCGCTTTCCTCGGTCCTCGTTGGTCCACAAGACTGGAAGGAGAGCCAGGAATACGTAAGCTTGCGCGAGGTTGCCTCGTAACGTCCGTGAAGCGGTTGGCTGGTAGCAAAACGTACGAGGGTCTCTCGATGGTGTAAAAGGTAGAAAAATGGTGGAGATCTTGGCGGGAGGGTGAGAAGGCCCCGGTGACGTCATGCCAGCCGCTCGACATCTTATTTCCTACGTGTCTGATACCACGCGAGTAATCTACAAAAGGAACAGGCCGAACAGCAGCTGCTTTTCCTCTCCCTTTTTGTTTCTTTTGCTTTTATTCCAGCCTACAGAGCTGTCGTGAATGCACGCCAGATCCACCAGGCTGTCCTGCCTCTAATGTAGATCTTTCGTGATACAGTTATCGAGAGACGAGACAGGAAAATTGTGCAGGATCGTCGACACCCGGGAAAAATTCGTTTTCATCGTTATCGAGCTTGCAAACCTATATTCCATTCAATAAGAGACGAATTCTATCTCTAGCCTTTCGTTTTTGTATACAGCGACTCTCACCGAACGATTATTCTCATAACGATTACTCACCGCGTCATGTTACTCATTTATCTAGAAATTAGGCCATGTGCCAAATTCCTTCGTGACAAATGTACAGGTTGTCCGAAAAGTTTCCTTTGTTTCACTAGGAAATAATAGACGCACAATGTTTTTTGTTTTATATTATTTTGTCGAATTACGTACGATCCTTTTTCTTCCATTGAGATAAACACCGCGACGTTTCGCAGACTTGGTTTCTTCACGTTTGTACGAAGGTGCACTGTTGTAATGAACACGTTTGCGAAAGAAAGATACTTTTCCGACAGCCTAATGTTATAGCTGCTTATGCAGTTTTTACCTATCGTCACAGAAACTTACATCGTTTCGTGTAAAAGTGTCGTCTTTTTTTTTGGTCAAAATATTTTTTGGTCAATTATCTGAGGACTTAGATAGAGGATTAACACAGAAATACGATATACAGGGTGGTTGGTAACTGGTGGTATAAGCGGAAAGGGGGTGATTCTAGGCGAAAAAAGAAGTCGAAAATATAGAATAAAAATTTTTCGTTTGAGGCTTTGTTTTCGAGAAAATCGACTTTGAATTTTCGCTCGGTACGGATGAAAGAAAAGATTATTGTGGCCTTTCGTACTTTAAAACAATCGAATACGTTAGAAAGTGTTCATAGAAATTTAATTGGAAGAGCAGAACTATGTGTTCGGCAGAATGGGCAACATTTTCAGCAATTTTTGTAATAATAAACTTTATGATTACTTCATATTATTTCATTATGTATTCGTAATCTTCCGTTACGGCAAAAACAAACTTAAACTGCGATAATATCCATCGAGACAACGATCTACAGTGAGATCCGTTATAACGAGACGTGATAAAGTGCACGCGTACCGAGCGAAAATTCAAAGTCGATTTTCTCGAAAACAAAGCCTCAAACGAAAAATTTTTATTCTATATTTTCGACTTCTTTTTTCGCCTAGAATCACCCCCTTTCCGCTTGCACCACCAGTTGCCAACCACCCTGTATATGGAAGAGGAGGACAAACTAGAACGGAAAGAAGTCACTAAATGAAGAGAAAAGACAACTAATCCTTCATCGGCATAACTTTCCATTTTTTAATTTTGCCTCGTTTAAAAAAGAATTACGGTAACATCTAGCATGAAAAACTGTTGGATGATATTGTACAGGCTTGGAATTTCTGAGGATTTTTTGAAACATAAAAGCCTAAAACAAACTGCACGAACATAAACGAGCCGGTACGCAGGCGACGTCAGTAAAAAAGAGGTAGCAGACGGCGGGTCGATATACTAACAAGCCATTTTAAAAGCCATTTAGACATACAGCGCGTCGAACTATGGAGAAGAGCGGCGCAGATAGATGCTATAGATCAAATTTATAATCTGGCAAACAGAAGCTTACAAAATCCGTGTGGCAATTTGATGCTGGCAACCGCGTGTCATACGACATATAATACGCAAGATGAAACGGATGCGTTAATATTCTTGAGAGAACCGTGGCGTCTACTCGCGTGGGTAGTGACCTAGTTCGTGCAGGTGACAAAAGAAAATATAATGCGACGTATATATCGTGAATCACGCCGCATCATCGACGTCCAAAAACGGAATTTTACACGATTCAGTCGAGGTGATAAAAAAATATCACGATTGAAATTTCATCGTCTATTTGTCGAGCTTAGATTATCGAAGCTAACAAGGCGACAAATAAAATCGTCAAGGTCCACGAGTATCGCGCGGCTGTCTAATCTACGTTCGGTACATTAAGCCTTTCACACCGGGACAGTGTCGTTCATTTACGAACGAATGAAAAGATTGGGCACAATTGTCTCGTCCTGTATCGGGCCACATGCGATTCCTCCGACCCTACGCGCTTTTAAGGTCAGCCAGCCCTCGGCGGAAGTTAGAAAATCCTTGAGGAACGCGCCACGTTCGTCCGTGTACCAGATTGATAGAGTACGTGGATTTGAAACGACGAAGAGACAGGTTGGATAACAGCGCGCACGCCGGATATTGTTCGAGTCGAATTAAAAGCATCCAGCCGCGTTGCTGTTCGTTGCGGTCGTCTGCGTGGGCGTGTTTATGCGCTTATTAGTGGTTTCGTTGCTATTAAACCGGCACCCGGAAACAATGGCTCGTCTTGATTGTTTCGAACGTCAATGGCGATGCATCGCGTTTACGCGTAACTTTGTTGCTCATTTGCCGCATTGTGCAAAGTCCATGCTCGAAATTTCCAGCGTCGAGTCTTTGTACAAATCGAATTCGTATCTTGCTTTTTCCACGTTTTCCACTCGTATTCAGTTCGGTTATGGATATGAAGCCCGGCGGAATTAATTTTTATTGTTAATAACTTTATCGCTAATAATCGCACCGCGAGTGTTTATGCGTTTATGGGAAATTTAAACATTCGAAAATACATAGAATTTGGACAATGTATAAATACATATTCGTTTGAGTCTAATTAGAAGCGCGTAACATATTTAGGTGCGTAGTAAGAGTTGCGTTGTTAATTTACATATTAGATACATTTCTTAACGAGGGAAAATTTTCAGTTTACTCGTCTTGGTGGCTAAGATCTTCGCCGGAAGATAGGTTTGTCAGATTTCCTTAATTTTACAATTAAACTCCCTTCGCCCTCTATTAAAACTCGCAGCACCCTCGTCGCATCCACGGGGCCATTACTTTTTCCACGCTGTTCTACCCTGCAGGGCAACGTAATATTAATGCCGTAAAGTTAGCCCACTTCTGTCAGAAAGCTCATTCCGCCGTTATTTCCTCGTGTCATTAATACCGGCCGCATCTTGTAAGCAGGGTTAATTAAAACATTCACGCGAAATTAACAATCTATCCCCGGGGTGGCGATGCTGGACATTTCCCACAGGCTTCCTGAAATTATCCGATTAACGTATTCCTCCTACCTATGCCTCTTTTCTCTCGCAAATTCGCTCGTTATTAATTGCCACGATTATCCTCAGTTAATTCGTCTTTCGAAAAAGTATCTTCTTCAAACCCGAGTGCTATGTAGTTCGAACGTAGGAAATTCATTCTCGTCAAGGTGTTGCATTCCAGACACACGAGTATCCAGTTTCATCGTTGATCAATTCAACGTAGTTCGACATCTTTGGTATTTCGATATTACGACGAACAGTATTTTTAAACGGCAGAGGTAAAGTATGGAATGTGTTTACGAGAACGACTATTATTAGTGCGTTGGCAGTTGCGATAGATAAGAATGAGATAATTTGGATACGTTCCACAGAATGACCGAGCAGATTGACTTTGCAATTTCGACCAGCATTATATCGGCGATATATTTTTTCAAGATCGCGTAGCGCAATATCGATGATTCTCGCTCGTGTTACAGCAGGCGTAGTCACCAATAAAGGAGACTATGCCTAGCGTCGACGCGTTTGCGGCCAAGAACGACGTTATCGATCAAAGGGCCAACATGACTGTAGCCAACATCACGAAGCAAAGGAACGTGCTGTGATCCAAAACACGGGATCCATGGAACGCGGCAAATGTCACGACGAGTCTGCACGAGCAAATAACATAAAGAGTGTGTTTTACGGGGGAGAGAGAGAGCGAGAGAGAGAGAGAGGACTAGAGGATCGTAGTAGTGGCACGTGGGCGACGTTAGCCCACTTTTATCAAAGTTCTTGTCTCTCTCTCTCTCTCTGTCTCTTTGCCTGTGGTGACGGCGGCGGCGCCGTTACTTTTCCGCCCTTTCCAACAAAAGAGGAACGAGCTTGCTCGAACGTCGCCGTTTACGAGCACGGCACATCGCTCTGTACACGAATACATATTGCCTGCTGGCGGTAGCAGTGCAATTAACATCACTCCGGCTTCAAACCCTCTGCCCGATGACTGACGAAGGACGAAACGAGCGAGAACTCGCAGAAGAGAGAAAGAAAAGAGAGAGGCAGAGAAAGACCGCCAGAGAGGAGAGTAATAGTTTTCCCAGTCTCTCTCGTCACACGTTTACGCACCTCTCTCTGTAGCCGTCTCTCCTCGTCTCTCCTCGCAGCCTCCCCTTAACCAACCCCTCCCCTTCACGGTCGCCATAGCAACCGCTCTCTCTATTCTGTCCTCTCTCGCGTTCTCCCTTTCTGTCCAAGTCGCTCTCTTTATTTTCTCTCTCGTTCTCTGGCCGGCTTCGCCCTTGCCACTCCAACCGTCCCAAAAACATTGACCTTAGCATCGAGATTGCCTCGTGCTCTCTCGCGTACGCATCCCGTATTCATCGGGTCCCGCAGTGAATCGAAAGCGGAAGCGAACCGTCCGATCGAAAGCGTTCCACCCTCTCGGCCGACTATCTCTGTCTCGCTCGGCTCGGCTGTCTCTATGCCGTCTGGGTCATACGACGGAGGCTACCGGACGCGCTCCAATCGAGAACCACTGGGCTAACGACACGTGCACGCTCCTCCCGGCAACGGGTAGCGCTCGATCGCTCGATGGCCAGCCTACGTATCGATTTTCCGCGTTCGCGGTCCATTTTCAGCTCCGCACCGATGAAATTTTATCGAATTTCGGCAGATAAACGAACGCATTTTGGTAGGACCGCGTATGTATGGGATGATGTGACGCGTAAGAAAATTTGTCAGATGCAGTTGCAGCGTCGAACGTTTTTCTCCGCTTCAGTGGTAACATGGACTCGAGCCTCTCGAAGGACACACCGAAAATCGATACACTTGAAAATCGGTAAGCGGGGAAAAGCGATAATGTTACAATGTCGCCTTAGAAATTCCTGTTATCTGTGTCGTTTCTTCGTTATAAATGAATTCCTGAAAATGAGCTTTTTCTCTTTTTTTTTTCTTTTTTGAGAATTGAACGTTATTGCTCTGTGTATACTTCAACAAAGTGGAGTTGACCAGTTTGACCCTGGAATGGCTCGCTCTTCGCTGTAATTGCTTAATCGTAACAAATACGTAACGGACGCAGAAACGAATGTACCAGTAACGTACTAAGAATTAGCGTGTATACGAAGAATGACGCAAGTATTCGAGTGTTGGAATCAGGTATACTCGATGAGAAACGAGAAGGTGAGAAAGAATTTTCAACCCAATTGCGGGTCTCTATTATATCGTGACAGATTGCTATCGGATTCCAGCGTAGAAGACGGAAAAGCGATTGTTACAAGCCTTCGCCGGAAAATAAGCATCGATGTTTAGAAATAGTGCAGCGTCAGCTTAAAGATGTAGCTCATAACCGATGGATAATTTATCACCTCTCGAAAGAATAAGGAAGAAAACGTTCAGTTGTGTCGGATCCAAAGCGTCGTCTATACTCGTTCTCAGTTACGCGAGTACGTAACGTTCGACGACCCCTGCCGTCGTTCGAACTCCCTTCGATCAGATTAAACTCTTTACGGCTCGTGGAAACGCTGGCAATTTATCGATTAACGAACACCTTTAGCGAAACATCCCCCTTCTTCTTTCTTGCGGGAAAATTACGTTCACCCAGTAAAAGAATCCTCTGGAAACAGTCGAGATCCGTAGCTCCAACTTTCATCCCTCTGTGGTCGTCTTTCGAGTAATTGGAGTATTCGGGTTCACGAAAATATTTAAACACCGTTGTACGATACATCTGTAAATTTCATTAGCGTTATGACAAGAGCTGTCATAATTATCTCGGCATCTGTTTCATTTCGTACGAATTTAATTTCATTAGTATGTAGGCGATCTAAAACTTCACGTCTTCCTTATTTATATGCATTTCTTTATCACAGCAAGATAGTTTATATTTAAGAGAACGACGTTTGCAAT
The DNA here is from genome assembly GCF_014825855.1 of Bombus pyrosoma. Classification (NCBI taxonomy): domain Eukaryota; kingdom Metazoa; phylum Arthropoda; class Insecta; order Hymenoptera; family Apidae; genus Bombus; species Bombus pyrosoma. Next base: position 7,701,432 of record NC_057782.1, read on the forward strand.
TGCAATTTTCCTCGACTGTTCCATTTATGAAATTGATCAGACTTCTGAACGTTTCGCGCGCCTAACATGACTGTCCATGTGGCGTTCCAATCTTTTACCAAATGTATGTTCGCGATAAATGTCACAAATTCTATTACATCGTTATCGTTCTTATCACATCTCGTAGATTTCCGTCAGTTCTTCGAAACTTGGAAACTGTTTTATACAACACGCGCGATAAACGTAAAACTTTTCTGTAAAGCGTCCAAATAGTTCCGCGAGTCACAGCGTATCGAACGTTCGAAAATATCGAAGGTCAAGACGAAACTTTTTTCAACTGGAAAGTTCCCCAAGTGCAAGGTAATTGGCCAAGTTCCTGCGGTCTTTACGTAAAAAGAGAAGAGAGGGAGATACGAAAGAGAGGAGTGGACGGTTCGAATAATCTGATTAGCCAAAGTGTGTCTGATCGTTTAAGGTCGACCACCGTTTTCATCATCGCGCTATCGCCGGAATGCTTCTGTTTACTCTTGCTCTCGCTTTGCATACTCGAATGAAGCGAGGAGTGTTCCTGAATCCATTAACCGTCGTTTCAGCTTCCGTTTACTTAACACCGTCGCCACGGGGCCACACGGCGAATCTGCCAAGAAAGCAAAAACCTTTATCAGCCAACGACAAAGTGTCGGCATGCCGGTCTCCATTATCGCGAAATCGTTTCAGTTGTCGAAAGATCGCACGTGCAAACGCTATTCTCTATCCGGGCGTTTGATCGTTTCCGCCCCAGCGATATCCTTGAAACAGCGGTATCCTACGATAATACAAGTCGCAGTGTTCCTCTTCGTCATCGGACTCGTTCCTCCGGACCGACGACTGTCAACTGCAACGTCAACGTGAATTACCCGCGACTCGACGAGCCGAAGAACCAACCCCCTATTTCTCTGTCGGTGTAACAAAGTTCTCTCCCGGCTGGTTACCAGCGTGCTTCATCAATTTTAATTAAACCAGCCTTACGTAAACCGTCATTCCCAGAAGGTTCGCCTAGGCACGCAAACTTCCCTTTCCATCGTTACCATCCTTCAACCGTTTGCCGAAAAATTCCTTCGGATGCGTGTCGGTTTAATTGCTGCAGGGTGGAGCGCGGAGGATCGTTTTTCGAGGGAAAAACGGCCAACGGGAAATCGAGCGGATTTGCATGCGCGAACCGCCGCTGAATTCTTAATCGAGTGGAAACAGATAATGCCCCCCGGAGAAAAGTCACCCTATTAACCCATTAAACACGCCGATGTCCTATTTACCGACTCTTTTATTTGCGTTCGCCGCCAACGAGCCAGCCGCCGGCTGTGGGCGCGGGAATCCATAGCGCCGAGATTAAATTTCACATGGAAAATCAAATTCGACTCGCCACTTCGGCTTCCATTTTAATTCCTGATAATTTGAAAATGGAACAGCATTTCCAATGCTCGCCGATGTATACTTGAACGTTTATTACAGCTGAGCGAAATATGTTACGCAAGTACGTGTTCAACGAAACATCTTACGCAAATGTATACGGCGTGATACGATTAGCAATTAAAGTTGGAAAGAAATTCAGAAATGTAGAGATATAGAAGTTGGGAGATATTTGTTGTAAGAAACATACGCTTCGCCAGAGTCGCAAATTGAACTGTCTTGTACCAGCAGAATTATCCGTTATATTAGTAATCGATTTTATTAACTGTTCGCTCTATAATCGCGATAGTATTTACACATTTACGTAAGAAACGCCCTTCCGAATCTACTATGAGGAAACGAGGAAGCAAAGATTGTGTTAACGGAGAGCTGAAAATCATAGTGATACGAATTGCTAATATGCGTGAAATAATATTCCACGTTTATTATTATAAAAAATTGATTCTATCATTCCAAATCGTAAGAACTTGATCGATTGTGAATCTAAAGGGATGATATATTTAAAAGTGAAAATATCAGGTTGTCCGAAAAGTTTCTTTCGTTTCATAAGGTGACAATAGATGAACAACAATTTCTCTTTTATAGTATTTTATTGAATCAGGTACGATCCATTTCGTTCTATTTCTATTATTATGCTCGTTCGTAATTCAACAAATAACATTGTGCGTCTACTGTTTCCTTATAAAACGAAAGAAACATTTCGGACAACCCAATATACAGAAACGATTGTATGCGTCGCTATATGTGCAACGGAAAAGCGTCTATCGAAAACACAAACATAGACACATCATTCAGCCCTGGAAAAGTCCAAGATGGATTCAAGAAGGACAAACGTGTGATCGCGTCGAATTTGCATATGTACCAGCCAAATCGTTTGGACGGAACGAGCAACTTAGGCGACCACGTAACGACCACAATCGGCGTTGAAACATACTCAAGAAACTTCAATTCTACGGAAAGTCTTTGGCGCGTTTTGGTGCCTCACTCGAATCACGTATAAATATTTATCAGTAAAGTAAATCGAGCACCGGACGTGAAGGAACGATACGCGGATCTAACGTGACGGAAATTTCACTGGGAATAACGAACAAAGTGTAAAGTTACGAAGGTAATTTGAATTTAAAAGTCGCGCTCGTCGATGGATTTTAAAGCGGACAGAGCAGACGCAATGAATAACCGCGAAGAAGTCGACCTTGTTATTCGAACAATTAGCGCCATTGTGTTTCTACCGAAGGCACTTATTAAGAACTGTGATCTCGCGCAGAGTCCCGGCGAGCTTTCCCGCAAGCTCTCTGCGACTTCGATCATCTCTCCTTTTCCATCGGCGATGCGAAGTTTGGCCGAAGGTGACGCATAAATTGCACCGCGTGCGCCGTTTCAATTTTCCCTCGTAATTTCGGGGCTTTTAAAAAAGTTCCGCGTAAAATCTCATTTCTTCCCACGGAAAGCAATATTTGCATGCGCCGACAAGCTAATATCACTGTTTACTTGGAAAACATAATAATCGTTCGGCGTGCGAGCCAAGTTGGCTCGCGGAAAAAATGGTAAATTCTTGACAGACCATGGACAGCTTTTTTAATATCGATAGGGAAGAAAAAAAGGAGAGAAAGGGAAAGAAAATCCACCGATGGGGTCGGAGCTTTTCCAACGCGAGCTTGAGCGAACGTTACCCGAACGAATGATCGAAACTTTAATATTTCACGCGACTATGAAAACGCTCTACCAATTTTCCGCTTGTACAATTTTTTTTTTTTTGTACGGTGCGGTTTCGCAGCTCTCTTTTGTGCATTTATATTTCTTTTTTTTATTTTTTATTTTTTTTTTTTTTTTTTTTTTTTTTTTTTTTTTTTTTTTTTTTTTTTGTTTAACTCTCACCCCATCAGAGAGTCTTTTAGTGTCGTTGTTACGTTGCATAACAGAGACATGCAACGTTTTAAAACATATATCTGCCAAACGATTTCGAAGCGGTACGCCAATCACGATTTGGAATTTGCCTGAGAAAAAGCGTTACGTGTCCCGTATTACGTTGGAACGTCGACGTCGTCGCCAACGGTAAACAGCTTGCATAATAATATCGTGGCATCGGTGGAGAGGCGGGCAAATAAACAAAGTTTCGCCCCGGGAAGTGGTGCTTGTCGCGTTCGCATGGAGATCATGCGACAATTTGCGTCAGGAAGCTAAGCGGCGAGTTTCCGAGATAATCTCGATCTCGCGTCCCCGAAGCTCTCGATCCCAATTTCGGGCGGGATCGTCGCCGAGAATTTTAATTCGACGCTTCAAAAGCGGGAAACAGAAGCGTTCCGACAGCCTGCTCAGGAAGCGAAAAGGGGACGACGACGTGGCTCAAAGGGAGAAATAAAACGCGAAAGCTTAGCGTCTCCGTAAAACTGCGTATTACCATCCGGAGGAAATTATAATTTTAAATCTGGAATTAGCATTTCACTTACGTTCACCGCGAACGAAAATGAATATACAAATCGAAAGCGAGCTGCTGACGTTTCGGAAAAAAGCCGCGCGGAACGCGGCAACCATCTCCTACTAAACGATCGTTCGTTTATTTATTTGTTCAGTTACATAGAAGAAGCGCACATGCTTTGGTGCGTAGAAGAAAACACGTGGGAAAAAGAGACCCAACCGGGTACAAATTACAACAATGTAGGTCTCAAAGCTTGTTTCAATGATAATAGAGATCGATCAACTATGCGATAAAAAATATTTTGGAAAGTTTGAGAAGAATGAGAGAACACTGCTTTATTCATAAACGTAATATCAAACATTATTCTTCTGTTGGTCGTGTGAACGAAATAGCGTTGGGCGACCGCTATATCTGGCGGTAAGACGCGCGGACGTTTGTATGGAACGCTTTCAATATCGTTCGTGTAGGATTTATAGCACGAAGACCAGATAATACTACCATAATGATAACGATAGCGGCAACAATCGTTTCGTACCGATACGGGAGGGAGATTACCAGAGGGCTACGTGATATTTCAGAAGTTGTTTGGAGAAAAGAAAAAATGCGAGAAGTCGTTAGTGAAAGTTCATATAATGGATATTCGCGATGCTTCTGTCCGAAATTAACGATCAGAGGCGTGCCTCTTGTGGGCCAGGTCAGGTGCAAGAACCAGCGCGAAGAAAGTTTAAACAAAAAGATTCTACGAGGCAAGCTTTCGAATAAAAGGGTCGCGGAAGTTTTCGTTAATTCGAACGGTGAAACTTCTCTCCTCAGGTTAGCACGGTTGCTCATTGAACTCGTTCAACATCATCCTGCCATAGTTATTTTCGTTCTCGCGTATCACTTTTCATATTTTCCATTAACCGGCCGTTTTCGAACAAATACTTGGAAATATAATTTGCTAGATAGACTGGTCAGCTTTCCGATTTTCAATATTTACCGTATCTTCTATGCAGCTAATTAAATTTCCCGTTTGATTGCGATAAAACTGAAAGGGATTCTCGTTTGAATTTCCCCCTGAAAGTGAAATTGGAAATTCAATTTTGATTAATTTTATGATGCTATATTGGGACTGTTTTATTTCGCGATTAAATTATTGCAATTCCTGTTACACTGTTTTATTGCTGACAAAAGTCGAATCGTTTTCAACGATAGCGACGTTTCCTATGCCGAGCGTTCGGCATAATAACGATAATTCCAATGCAATGGTCGACACATTAGCATCTCTTGCCCCTCGGGACCTTTGTCACCTCTGACCCCGTCATCGAAGCCGCTTCCCGTCGAATCTTTTCTTTATCGTGCCACCAGGTTTGTCGGCTGTTTAACGTAAGAACAGCTCGCTGCTTCTTTTGAATAGAAGGGGAACGTTCGTCCGGATTTAGCCACGAGGGCAAAGGGATTCGTTCTTGGATTTCCTTGTTCCTTCCCGGTGGAAATGGAGATTCGTGAAGCAACCGTTGTCACGAGAATCTTCTGTGGGAACGATAAATGTGGACGTTTGAAATTGAGGAAAATTCCTTTGAAATTTTACCTCTTTTTTCTTCAGCAAATTATCAAGTTTTTCAAACTCCTTCCTCTCGCCGATTATTTTATTTTAAGACCTGCAACTTTTCTTTCATTTATGTAATTCCCACTGATTTATTCGCGCAACGATTTTTTTAACGATCAACCAACGGCGAAAGTTTTTCTCTGTGATTCTTCTGTTTTCCAGAGATTCTGATCCGTCTTTCCTTTCGATAACCTCGAAGAAAAATGGAAACGGTCATGGAAGATATTCTTAAGACCTCGTTCTCGTTTGTTCGTTTCTTTATTTATTTATTTATTTATTTGTTTGTTATTTCGTTGATAGGAAAATTCATCGGCAACAAAACTAGGCCATGATATTTGATTATTTGATCGAGTCGTCCGCTTAATGAGACTTTCGATGATCGATTAGCGATCTCTTCTCTCTTCGAATGGCATTTGAAGAACGAAGCAGACAGGATACCGCGAGAGAAAGGATCGAAAGACGAAAACGAAGGATCTCCCTTTGATTATAGGGGCGAGCAGAGAGTTATACACTTAATTATGAAAAGCGACGATACTCAACGCGCGGTACGCGGTGAAAAAAGAAAAGGGCGCTGCTCCCCTGTAACGGAACCGTCGAAAGGATTCTCGAAAGGGGGAAAAGCAAGGAGAAATTTCATCCGGCTGTACGAGGAGCGGAGTTTTCGAGTCGGCAGATGAACTTTGAAGGGCCTGCTGGCCTGGCTTGCGCCACGCATACCAACCTCGCGCCAGCGATTCGTCGCTTTTCGCTAGTTCAGCGCGCGATTCACGAGGACGCCTAGACGACCCGTCCCAAGCAATTTTCGTATTTCCTCGAGAATTATGCTAATTACGAAGCTCGCTGTCGCGGCAGCAGGGCGAGTGTTTTACCTCGTACACGTTGTTTCGACCGAAGAAGAGCCGCCTCGAGCCTTTCGTTTTCGTCTCGGCGAGAGAAAAAGCAGAACGAGGATGGATGACACACGCTCCGCTGCTGGAGACGAACACACCGGCTACCAGCTCCGGAAGAAATCGATTTATTTGCTGTTCCACAGCTCGCAGGTCACCTCTCCTTCCTGGCGATACACGCTCGACATCCACGGAGCAAATTGGGAACGACAAAAATACGAAGATCGATCGTTCGAACACGTTGCCACGGAAGCTGGAAATATAATTTCAACTTTTCCGAGTGTAAATATTAATCTGGAAACTTGAGTATGAATTTTTGAATGCGAATTTAAGCTTTTGCAAGCCTACAGTGGCTACCAAAAATATTTGCCTGGAAATTAATTATATCCGAGTATCGATCACGGAAATCCAATTAAATGAAATAATTTCAACTTTCTCGCGTTTAAATTAAAATTTCGAATGTAACTTATGGAGCGACCAGATACTTGCATCGTAATCTCCAAAGATATAAAAATCTCGCACGTTCGAATTACCTTTCGATTCGGTTTCAATCGATTGGAATAAAACAATCAATACGCTTTTTAGCTGAAACTTTCAGACGTTCGCGCTAGTTTCTTTAAGGCGCGAAAAAGTAATTTTGTGCTTCGAGACGCAAAGGAGGATTAAAAGATGACCGGTGAGATTAATTTCGATGCTTCTTCAGCAGGGACTAAAGGTGACTCGTGTAAAAGGTCGTACGGTCTTTGAGACTACGTAAGTGGAACCAGTCTGCATTTTGTTGCACACTCGTGGGACTCTCTGCCATACCAAGCATCCTCTAAAAAGAGGAATAGGTTCTTTAAATTGAATCACGGACGTTAGGGAATTACGTGCTTCATTTTGCGTGTATTATGGAATTTACGAAACGACTAGTTAATAAAAATCCGATTACTCGCTGCGTTGATTATGCTAAAAGGACAGAAAATCCGGCCGTGAATAACGGAATAATTAACGAATCGTCGGAATCGTGTAACGCGATCATCGCCGATAAATACGCGAAACTGTCCTACCAGCCTGTCGAAAATAATCGACAACACGAAGAAAACTGCCAACGCGTTATAATGGACATTACGTTTAATTGGAAAGAAGTATCGATCGAATATTAATCAACGTTCGTTCGCCGAACGGACAAACGAATCGCTGAAATTTGGTACCAATTGTCTGCTCTCTTGTTCGAATCAGAATCATCGAATAAATGTACAATTAATATCTCACAATAATAAAACATCGCTCGAGCTAAGAGAAAATGCAGAATTTCACTCGAAAACATTAAAAAGCTTGCTTACGTACGCTACCTCGTTCATAAATATTTATTACTTTATCGCGTTTCTAACATTACGACAGGAGAACGTGCAAAAATTCTACTAAATTTAACTCTATTGCGAACCTTGAATTTTTATATATCGACGTCAGTTTTACTTTGACAAATCTAACGTCTCGAGACAAACTATCGCGTAAAATTGAATCAAGAGACATTCGTATCGATGACGATCGTATCATACTTTTCTAGAATTGGAGAAATCGTTTAACAATAGAGAGCATGATCGCGCGAGATCGAGAACGACCATAGAACGCAGCAGGTGTACAGAGGTTTATTTCAAATATATTTTATATATTTCCATTTAGTAATTTGGAAATATCGAAATATGCTTATGGACGGCAATGTACATATTCGAGAGGCATCGTTCCTCTGTTATCTAACATTCAACCATGATGATAAAAATACATACAACGCCACGTTCTCGTGGTTTGATAAGTTCGATCGAGATAGTGGCGAACTGCGTGATAACGGAACAACGAGTTTTATTCAATCTCGTTTGAAAAATGTATTATAACGTAATAGTTTCTATTTCACAACCAGCGTTGATCTTCGATCTCGATCGCAACACCAACTAATCAGTTAAATGAATCACGATTGAAAGGATCCCTTTATCGTCGTCTATTCTCCACGAGGAGGACGCAAAGTAGCTCGATAAAAAGGCCGATCTTTCAATAGGAATTTCAAAGTCCACCAGTAATTTTAACCGACGAGTGTCTCCTCTCTCCCTCTCTCTTTATCTCTTCCTTCTCGTTCCTTCTCTCTTGCTGTTCTCCTAACAAAATACGTTCCTATCGAAAATTACACGCCATCGAACGTGTCCCGATTCTAGTCCTTAATGAATCATAATTTCCCGATCCGCTGGTTCTCTCTTTCTCTGTCTCGTCATTCTCTTGTGCGATGGCGGAACGGTTGGAAACCAGAGCCGTACAGAAGTACCAAGCCTCTGGCAATCGAGGCAGGAAAAAAGTCGTGGGAACCAGGCGGAAAGTGGGTGGACCGACTCGCAAATGCGATATCTTGCTAACGAGCCAGTAATGTGCGGCGAGTCGCGCCAATAATTTCAATTTACTGGCGTCGAAGGTAGTGCGCGGCTGGTGGCTGGTCGATGGTGTACGTCTCAAAGGGCCACATAGCTTAACTAGGAAGTGTTTTTTCCTTTATCCTTTATTTTTCGAATCTTCATCCTTCTGTTCTTCTCTTTTTGGTGTACTTAAAAAAAAAAAAGAAAAAAATACCACTGCCTTCTTGTAAACAATTATTTACCAACTAATAAATAGCAACGAGTCGATCAATTACAAGTTACAGGCGATAGACCTTTATTTTATAATTCTGTGATTTTGCACGAAACGTATTGGAAGATCCGCGTTTGTCTGACTAACAAACCTGGCGATATTTTGCCAGGAAATTTGTTGATGTTCGTAGCTTGTGACGCGTAAATCCTCGTTAATTATTAGTTAGACTAGGGCATGAAGAACCTGGTATTCAAGCTACAACTCTGATACTCGAAATGGTAAAAGGGAACATTCCCTGTTTGGTAATACCGGCCTGTGAATAGTCAACGCAATCTCGTGTGCGGTAATTATCGCCAAGCAAGATAGATCGCACGTTTCAATTAGCGGTTATCAAGACCCGTTCCATCCGATGCAAGATTTACGCTTGTCGATTAGGTTTCTGTACAATTGGAAATTGGAGATACCGTGGCAGAAATAAGCCTTGCCGAGTTTCCATTTGAACTTTTCTCATCCTTTCGAAAGCGTATCAACTATTGCAAGTTGAACATCATCGTACGTTGGTACTGTTTCATTTCAGCTGCTTCAATCGCATGATATTACACGTCAGTGATACACCCACTGATCTCGCTTACTTAAACGCTCCAACGATCTCTTGTATCCCTTTAGATAGATCCCTTTTTTCTTATTTTATTAGTTATTAATTCTTCGTATTTAAGTTCTATTTCGATATTTAGTTAGTTTCTATTATAGTTCTATTTATTAAGTTCCTAGTAATTATAATTATTAATCGATTACTCTCTTAATCGCGTGTCAGTCTACTACGAATTTTTCATGATTTCGGCCTTCGCTTGATTTCCGTTGTTTACTCAGATCACCGGAAAATGGCAATTGTACGATACGATAAATATTTTTGCTAAGAAAGATTGAACAGGAACTAAGAATATCGGGATATCTCACTTTCTTGGCAAAGAGCCCCTCGATTCGTCGTTACACGAACCGCGATAATCAGGCTACGCGAGAAACAATGAAATTAGAAGAATTTCAAGCTCGTTCGAAAATAAAACACCTGTAATAATAACCTGCGTCCGTAAGATGTCAATGCCTCCGTATAATTATTCCAACGCGTAACACTCTCATAAGTCTCCTGGAGATGGCTACGGCTATTAATAACCTTGCCACCAAGATTCACGTAACACGACTAACTATAGGCGCATTTAATAGAACGGTGATATCTTTCCGACCGAAAGCTCCTCTCCTGTTTCTTCGTCCCCTTTTCTTCCAACCGCGTCCCGAGGGCGCGGTTTGCACTTTTTAGCCGAATTTCCAGACCTTCTCGGCGACACCGACCGCCGCCTCATTAAGGAGTGACGTATCGACCTGGGAAATCGGCGTTATTCTCTACGGTTCTTGCAGTAATCAGTGCGTGGCGTTATCGCGAGAACGAATCTACGCGCCATTACTCGCAAAATTCGCCCACCCCTCGAGACTCTTGTCGAATTTACCGAGCAGACTCGAAAGATTGAATTCGTCGTACTTTACAGTTGGAACGCGTAACTTCATAGCAAATTAATCCTTTAACATGCTCACTCTTTTAACAATTGATCGCGTTAAAGGTACAGGGATTTTGTTTTCGGTATATTCGAGGGATTATATTCTGCGAATGTAAAAGCATAGGTTGTGCATTTTTTACGCCGTTCAAAATGCTTTTATCTTTGATATTTAAAAATAGAGACCTGTGGGAGGATGTACAATTCGATAAATCAATAATAACACGATAACGATTATAACAAAAAGAGTAAAACAGGTAACGATGAACGTACAAAAATAAAACTCTGAATTATCGGGAATAAGAGCCGATAAAAAAAAAAGGGGGATTGCTGAATATAATGATCATTAAAAAGTTGAACAAGTACATGAGAGATATCAACTTGAGCTTTGCGAACGATATATCATACGTATATTTTAACTACTCGATACAACTATAAGGCGAAGCACGTGTCCCAATTTTTGTATAAAATATTATAATTTCGTTTCGACAATGTCTCTGCAGGTAGCTGTTTTCGCGGACGTCACAAACTTGAATAAATTTTAAACATTTTAACATAGCCGTCGTGTATCTAACGAACATGGGCGTTAAAGAGTTAAAAGAAGGAAATCGTTGTTTCAGCCTGTCTGAAGTTCCTCTTTTTTCGCAATTGTCTGTACACAGAGGCCAGCGGGTCCAAGTAATTTCGCTAAAGATAAACGAGAAGCCGTTTTTCGACGTACACGTGAAATTAATTTCCTAGCAGGTTGTTTGGCCATTTTACAGTCATCCTGTTTTCACATCCACCCTCGAAACTAGCACGAGGGCGGAATAAAAAGATTAGTGGGTGTACTAGTATCGATGGACCAAGTAGCCTTGTCATGCCAACGTCCCCGGAGATTGACCATACCGGACGCCGTAAATAGAAAACGATGGATAGAGGTTGCTCTCGGTGAACAGGGGATACGGACCACCACCTATCTGCTCCGATAGGCAACGGTCGTTCCTCCCGTGGAAGGAGGAGATGTCCGAAACGAATGAGTGAACGAGAATAAAAAGAAAACAAAATAAACGACATGCAAAAACGAGTAAGAATTGAGAAAGAAGGGACAGGAAACAAAGAGAAAAAGGGGCGGTTAGAGGGGGAAAAGGGAGAAAGGAAAACAGGCTGACAGGGTGAAACAGTAGTCATGGTGTGTGCATATGGAGCTCAAGGTTAAACCTTGACCCTCCTATTCGGAACTGGAAACTTACCACGCCCAAAAGATGAACCACCCTCGATCCCTTTCTTCCTTTTCCCAAATGCTTTAACCGCTTTTCTGATTTATCGAGGCTCCTTGCAATTTCTTATCGCGCCGCGTCTGCTCGGAAAGGAATTCTTCGAAAGTTGAGAACTTCCGACGCTTCAGGTTCTTAAGCACGCCTTAATCTGTATTTCTCTTTAGTGAAATACACGAGCTTCATCGAGAGGTCCATTCGACGCGTATGCGATTAGGCATTTGGCGAATTTGCTTGGCCGGAAACGAGGGAAAAAGAGTGGAAATCTAGGGTGCAGATAGTAGCAGAGTGTGAGAGAGAGAACGATGCGAACGCTAGACGCGCGGCGAGAAAAAAAGTTGCTTAATTATTCACCGGGGGAAAGCGAATGGAAGATGCGCCGAAAGTTAAATAATTACATTTCCAGCAGCTGGCTGAAAAGCAGAATAGGTTAATTAAAATGAGCAGCATGCAACACCCGCCATACACCCGTGTGATATTCACGATCCGTTGAAACATTATGTAAATACGGTTAACGATCGTTTGTTCTCGGTTCTTCTCCTCTTTTCTTTTTTCATCTCATTCTTCTCGTTTTCGGCCTGCGATTCGCGTGGTCCTCTTCACACCAATCTCGACGGTCGTAGATCTCTTCTTTTTCGCTTTTCTTTCCCGTACCTTCGAAACCTGTACGCGGAAGATTAAAAACCATCCTTTTCCCATTCGTGATTATTACAAAAGAGCACCGAGTAGCTTGAGCTTTTATATTATTCGCCCTGAAAATTCCGGTCTTATCTCGTTCACAATGTTTCACGGACGTCTCCTCCCGGCCCCTATCCTCTGCCATCGCCACCATTCTTTTCGACCCCGGCGATACGAGTATTCAACGCGTGCCGCGTACTCTTGCAAATTTTCAATCGCATCAGTCATCGCGCGGTTTCGAATCGCTGCCGAGCATTATCTGTATCTGGGAAAAGCTCAAAGCGCCACCCACCAGACTCGCGTCGATCTGTCCTTTCAATTCGTGCTCTCGTACACGGTGCATTTAACCGGCTGCTATACGTACAACTCGCCGTGTATTCTTTTTCGACGCTTACGAAAGAGTATTTACTGTTGAATAACTCGCCGTTTCTCGAATCTCGTATTTTTATTCTTGTTTCTCGTTGTTGTTCTTTTTTTTCCTATTCTCCGTTTGAATTTAACAAACAGGAGGACAGTGGTTTCGTCGAAAATCTCGCAGACTTTGTTAACCTTTGCACCAGCAAGTGCTGGATCGTTTTAATCCAGCGCTTATATTAAGCCGTCTGTTTATGTGGACGATACAAAATATAATATTGCAAATATACGACTTGCTATAAATACACGCGGTGGTTTTTTAATACAACATCTTACACTCTCTTCGTGTCAAGTTCAACAACTTGAACCTTTTCCAAATTTCGAAAAAGATATAAGTACCGTCCTAAGATTTTCGAGCTGTTTGATAAACATTCGTGTGTAATTCCTCCAAGGAATTAATTATTTTAGTACGAGTACGAGATATTTCAGAAAACTAGGATGAAAATTTAATATGAAAAATTATCTTCCATAATGTTCGCGTCGATGTTGGACCAGTGTGACCCGCAGTTCGAAAATTGAATGGTCGAACCTTATTTCTATAAATCTCGGCGTCCGATTTACACGGTATTAACCAGTGTCGTCTGTGGTACGTTTACAGATCCAGAAAACAGCTGGCCCGAGAGCGAAGGTCGCCGGCCATGGAATATAATTAGTCCGCACCACTTATGGAACGTCAGGCCAACTATGGGTACACTGTACGCTGAAACGCTCACGCTAGTCGTCACGAGATCTACTTGGAAATCGGCCTTTGTCCAACACGTGTGTCCACGGACAGCTTTATTTCCTTCTTAAAGCGACTCCTTCGTTCTACCATCTGGACCATATGCCACGAAAGGAACGTCAGGAAATGACCTGCGCATTGATGGTCAGTATCGGCAAATCTTTCAATGGTAACCAACTATTTTTTCAGGAACGTTCCATGGACTTTTCCTCTATTCCTTTAGAGGATCCTTAGCGGGTCGATTGTTCGACGAAGCCTTGGACGAGCCTTTGGATTTTCCAAACAGCAGATAACCGATGCCAGAGTGCATAGTATATTACGACAGCTGTAATTGCCGGTGTATTAGCCATTGCAAATGTGGAACGTGCCAACCACAAGGTTTCCCTCGTAAACCTGGGGGAAGAAGATCGTCCAATTAACTGTCTTGTTTAATTGAATCTTATTTCCTTTCCGCTTGGTCCAGTTCCATCGGGGCTTCCGCGCTTAATCGCGCAAGCCGAACGCAATGCCTAGAAGAACAACCACGGACAAAAGTAATTTCAGCCTCCTCCTGGTAAATCACGGGACGATTTATTGTACGATAGAAAAGACAGAGTTAAATGGAGCAGCATTTTTGTCGTAGTCGTTGGTACTTGAGCCTTCGACAGCTCGCAAATTGTCGTCGAGAGCCGCTCGAATTTTGTGAAAACGGACCATACCACGTTTAAATGCCCGTCCAGACACGGGGCATTCTTTCGAATTTTTCAGACAATTCGTTTTGCGGCGGATGCCACGAGGGAGAGAACAGCAAGCAGAAACGAAGTAGCGGAGTTTCGGGAACCAAGGGGATGCGGGGAGCAATTCCCCGGGACGAGTCGAGGTGGAGGTGCAGGTATTCTTTTTAAGGCGGAACACTTTACCGTTGCTCGTTCCACGCTGGTAATGGAGAATCTCCCAGCCACCCCAAGGAATTAATTCGAGGCTAACGCCGAGACACTCCCCGATATCGAGTCACTTCGTTCCACGGGCCAATGTTAGTATCTGCTTACCACCCTCTCGGTTAGCTTTTCACCGTACTTAGCCATTTCGACTCCTTCTTTTCTCTTCTTGTTCAGCGAAACGATTTCTAATTTGTCCTCTAATTTGTCCAAGATCCTCGAATCCGTTTTACTGGGTCACTTGAAAAAAGCAAAGAAAGAGGACAGAGAAAAAAAAAAAGAAAGGTAAAATGTTCTCTGTATCTTTTTCCGCCTCTTACGTCCACTGGCTGCATCTGCGTACGTATTCGTCGGATATTTGGCTGCGATTTTTGCCATCAATTGTGCGCTTAAGCAGCCGTAGTAGCCCTTTATTGCCAGGGTCGTGGTCTCCAAGATGAAAAGCGAACTCCTGGCGAGCTTCCACCAGAATTAAGAGACACTCGAGGCGCTTTTTAATTAGCACGAAAGGACATCATCGGGAAGAGGCAGAGCTTCGGTCTAAATACGTAATTAAAGCCGTGAATGGGGTAGTTACAGTAACTGCGTGAAACGTCATCGACTGCCAGTGAAATCGGCCGGAAAACGCACTCTTTCGGAAACGTGCTGGCGCAATTCTTCTTCCCACGTCCTCTCAAAAACTCATTCTCATAACTTTATCTATATTTACGCGTGAAGCTCCCTCGTCGTAAATGCAAATCTTTCAGAAATTTGTTTACATTCTCGCATCGAGGAAGGATCACGATGGCATCCCTCTTTCACGATACAAAGCACGTGTTATTCGCCGCTTCGCATGTCTCTAAAATTCTTCCAGCGTAAGTAACATCCCTGCCCTTGAAAAATTCGGAAAATTCGGCAAGAAAATCAGAAACTGCCATTCGAAAACTTCCCCCACCGCCTAACTTTACGTACGCCTACTTTACGCGTGAAATTTATTTCATAGACGCAAATCTTCTAGATTCTCGTACGAAGGAGAAATCAGGAGAAGGCAGGATTTTCTTCACGATGCGAAGCACGTGTCGTTCGCCGCAGAATCTGCTTCTCTCTAGAATTCTTCGGGTATAATCTCTCCCCTTCTGACGAAAATTCAGAAGATTCCGAAGAAAAGCAAAAAATCGAAATTCGAAAGCCTGGTGTTTGAGTAAGTACACACAGGATGCCTTTGAAAGCATCTTCGGGCGCGCGAAAGAGATGAACGAGATCGGGGCGCGAGGTCGAGGGAGGCTGGCACAGCTTGAAAGGGAGGGGGAGAACCCGAGGGCCGAGAAAGAGAGGGAAATTCAAAGATGGCGCCACGCGTATGCCCGACAGAGATAAAGCACAAGGGTTAAAGAAAGACGTGCACTTTCGTTGGCTTCCCCTCTCACAGCGACGAAGAGTGACCGGGCCGAAAAGTCCGAATCCGATCGTGGAACGGCTCAGTAGTGCGCGAGACACATTTCCCGACGCGTGTTCGTCGCTCGTATCGATATCTCTCGATGATTCACGAGCGTTGCGGCGAGAATACGCGGCGACCAATCCCCAGTTCCGTTACATCAGCATCCGACTACGTGGGTCCTCGACGATTGGCTCTCTCTGCACTGCGCTCGAGTATCTCTCTCTAGCAACCAGAAAGGGAGAAAAAGAGATGCACTCGTATATTTTATACTCGCGATTCTGGCTTATTCTCGTACGAGATACAGCGTGATCTGTTCGCTGAAGAATCGTGCGTGCTTTTC
This sequence comes from Bombus pyrosoma, assembly GCF_014825855.1. Classification (NCBI taxonomy): domain Eukaryota; kingdom Metazoa; phylum Arthropoda; class Insecta; order Hymenoptera; family Apidae; genus Bombus; species Bombus pyrosoma. The sequence goes on from NC_057782.1 coordinate 7,717,630, forward strand.
GTGTGAAACGAGAAATTACGAGCTTTCGACGAAGAGGAAACGTTAGCGAGAATTCAACCAACAGCCGAGCGACAGAGAAAGGGAAGAGAGGGAGAGCAGAGCAGAGCAGAGTAAGAGGGTATTTTGGACGCAGATCGATCGGTCGCGGCCGCTCTCCGGTTCGCGCCATGTGACCGGTCAAAGACCAGTCTGCATAGAAAAAGAGGTTAGAAAACTTATCCGTTGTCTTTACGCGTACGGTGGCCGCGTGGTGTTACGTCCGTTCGTTAATCGAGAAAATGAGAGGTGTCGAGTAGCTTGACGTTATCAGTAGCGCGCGAGCCAGTGAACGATTCGGTTGTTTCTCATAAAGTGTGCATCGGTCGCGTTAGTTGTTATAGTGGCGGTCTTCGATGAGCGCGATCGCGAGGGAAATGAGAACAACGGAGTTTGCTACGAGAGTGTGTAGTTGTCTCGGGTCAGATGTAAAAATAAAAGGAAGCAGACGTGTCTCAAGGCTATCGCGCCGCATATTGTCTCGCCAGGAGCGTAAAATCACGCGAGAGTCTCCCTGCATACCGTTTATTTCATTCCGCCGATATCCTCCGACGTAAGCGCGCGCATCCTCTTATCATCGCTACGCTCGTATACTTGCACGGTTTACACGCGAGAGTGTTACTAATATAACCCGCTCTCCGAGTGGAGCTTTTGTTCAGTGTCACGAGTTTATTCTTCGTCGCTTGAAAAAAATCGCGCGCTTTAGAAAGGAAATAAATTAGATCACGGTAGTTTAAGTAATTAAATGTCAGCCGAATATAATGTAAAGCGTATAATGTGCATATATGAGATTATAATATTAATTCCTCTTGTTTTTATATTTGTTACTGTAAAAAAAAAATACAAAAAAAAAAACAGGACGAATTTGTGTTACAACCCAGTAGTATAATACAATGTAAGGATTAATTCCATCGTTGATATATTGGCAACAACGAAACGTATTTTTCGTTTGTTTTGCTTTCGATCTCTTCTCTCGCCGTATCTCGATTCCGGTGAGACAAAAAGAACGCGGCATGGAACAAATGCAGGGTTCGTCCGTGCATGAAATTCTACGAGGTTCGTTCCGAGAAAGAAATCAGCTCGAAGAAAAATAAATAAACGTGTGTTGCTTCTCTGCATACGTTCGATACATTGCTAGCACTTTTTCGATGATTCGTTTGCGACAAAACTCCATTATCGTATACATATAGCAAATATTTATGTATTTAATCGCTTTGGGGCCGATAGTTAGTAAAATATTCGTTTCAAGAAGTACGATCTACCAAGATCTATCTCTTCATGGAATCATAAACTTTGAAAAGCACGTGTGCTCAGGCCACGTGTTCTGTAACGTTACGAAAGAATTTTCTGTGGGGTCTTGAGTCTTCCTTTATTCTTTTTCTTCGTAATACTCATTCTTGCTTCTTGTTAATAGCAAGCGGGACACGAATGGTTTATTTCTTTTTCCTCCATTAGGAGGATGTTAAAACGTTTTCTTTGGGGCTTCAAGTTTTTTTTTTTTTTTTTTTTGTTAAATGATAAATGATATTGTTAGAAAATTAATTTATATTAACGACCAAACGTGGTACACTGTTACGTACACTAAAATAATAAGCGGCATTTCTCGAACGATTAAAATATCAAGCCAGCGTTAGGAGCTATATGTATATGGCGTGTATAGGCAGATAACGTGTGCTTATCTAAAAAAGCAGAATTCGTCTGCCGAAACCTTGAGCATTTCCGATTAACCTCTATATTTATTTATTAGAGATTTATTAGAGATTGCTGAATTAGGATTAATTTCTTATTTCTTCGAGAAGAATCAGAATATATAGCATGACATAGTAAAAATTATTCTTCTTTTCTTCTCACAGTTACCATTCGGTTGAGAAAGAAAATTCAACATACGCGTTAGTACTCCACGAGAGGTTGAAATATTTGCGATAGAATTGCGACAGTCATTGAAGTCAGCGAGGAAATTGAAGCCCAACGAGACAGATAAGTGGGTCGCATTCGCTTCTGACTGCTGATTTCTGAATTCACTGTCGCTGTTGCGAATCGACGTCAATGAGATCGATATCAATTAAGCCACGGGCCGTTGATCGCTGGAAACCCCATAAATGGCAATCTGCTTACACCCGGTATTTCCTGAGAATGCCTAACATACGCTGACCAAGTGTGTTTAGACACAATCTATATATTTCCTTCACATTTTACTAAAAAAAAAAAAAAAGAGAGAGAGAGAGAGAAGGAAAAATGGAATTTTAATTCTTACTTCGTTTACTTTATTTTATTTCATTTCAAAAATTAATGTAGCGTGCTTGAAGACGTTATGTGATTTTTTTTAAACACTATTAGCACATAGCGCGTAGAATTAAGTACGCGAAGCTATCTGGAAACTACGTTTCTATCGTTTTCCATGGAAATATGGTGTTCGCAGAAATCATGATCTGTATCAACGATTCCCTGCGGGCATCGAAAACGAAAGAAACTGGTCAGTCTGGACCAAGGTTAGAAGATTGCTCGTGTTGTATAATAGCCACGCGAGCTTGATTCAGGGCCGTAAAACTCGGGAACTCGCGAGGGGAGATGTGGTCTATTTCTGTGCACACGTTGAAAGCGGGAAACGTAGACGCGTAAGAACGACATGCCTAGTTGGAATCATAAGTGACACTCTTTTTATCTCATAATCGTCGAGTTAAAAAAACTTTTCAGATAAAATACTCGCTTAATTCCTACCATCGAACCAACCAATTATCGATACTGCTTGTATTTTGTATAATTCATGTTTTTTTTTTCCAGAAAGATTTATCGAGATAGATAGTAACAGGCTTTTTCAAACATCGTCATTTTTGTTCTTCTAAAGTTTGAAATGAAGTTCAGGTTTTTTCAACAATTGCCTGACTTGAAAAAGAGAACAGTTGTCACATTATATTTCTAATTATAATTTACATGTATACGCAAGCCGTTCCGTTTTATTTTTTATTAATTTTAAGAAGTCAAGTTACTCGAATTGAAACTCGAATTCGAATCAATTCGAATAAGGATGAAATTCAATGCTCTTTACAAATTTGCAATGGTTCAATGGATATCAATATTTATCAAAATATTGCATCAACAAAATTTACTTTCTTTCGTTTCGCTATCGATATTCACGAACTGTCCTTTTTTTCCCCCTCGCGTTCATTCTCAATGTGCGTCCCTTAGTTTACTTTTTCCTGCATCTCCAGATGCAACCGGAGAATCCTGCAGCTTTTTCATAAGCGATAAGGTTCTCGTTGGAATACGAAGAGAAGATACGTTTTGCCTAACTCGCTTGCCTCGGTTATCGAAGAACCGGCTTATCGACGTAGGAGAGCCGTTGGTATTTGCCGAGTATAACCGATAATTCAGTTACATTTCACTTGGCCCGTTGTGTTCTGGACACGTGAGTCATCGGTGTGACTCAAGGGGACGGAAATCTTGTTTGTCGAAAAAGCACAGGCCTTTTTCATCGTGTTTCGCAGTTTCGATATCTCTGTTTGACCGTTGTTGTCGTATTCTGCCGAAAGAGAGAGACACACGCAAACTCGCTGACAAAATATCAGATCGGTGACGAACTATGTCGGCACATTCTACATAATCAAAGGATAAACATAAATTTCTCTGTTGATTAGATAAAGTTAGGCGATAATATACGTTCGTCATTCAGAATGTCAGGAGACCATCAATTACTTACTTCTATCAATGTCTGCCATTCATTGGATTCTTTTTGAGAAAAGGGGAATGATTATAGCAATGTATAGAGTGAAACTGATGTAACCAGAGGGTAACTGATAGTAATATGCTCGAGGAGTACATAGAAGAATATTCTTTTTTAGGATTCACAGGAAATCACGCGAAGATTGGATACTACCAGGCGGCAAAGGAAGTTTTTGGTAGCCTCGTGTCGAGGCGTTTCGTGCCCAAAGCCCCTTATCATTCTCCTGTCCGGTGTAGAATTGTTAGACGACTGGACGGAGAACTGATAAGGGCCCGAGGGTCACAGAATCATCGTGAGATTTCATGCAACACTAAATGTGGATGAAAAACTGTGGAATCAATTGGGAAAACTTCAGAATTTAAGTTTTGTATAATTTTTCATCGATGAAGAGTAAAGTTTGACACATTTTTAATAAAATTGAACTGCTGATTAGAAAATTAAGGCATCATTTTGTTTGAAGAATACAATGTAAAGAAACGGAAAAAGATTGTCGACTTTTTTGTAAAAGAAAAGATATTTAAGAAACATTATTCGGTGTAAGTAGTAGATGTTCAAATTAATTCCGTACCTTTACATGTAATCGATTGTCTGTATGCGTTAAGTCAAAACCTTCTCCTGGCATCCTATGTTTTCCAGGTATTTTGACATAGAAAACCACTTTGTAACTCAACGCTGATAGCTATGTCGGAGATTGAGATGTATTTTGTGAATAAACGTCTAAATTATGTAAAAAGGCACGAAATTGATTTATAAGACTAATGTGTTATATATCCATCTTTTTACATCTATGTCATGTAAACAATAGATACATGTAGGTATATGTATTTTTTGCTTTTTTTATTAATAAACGATAAATAATTCATATACATATATTTTCGGATTAACTGGCAGGAAGGGAATAGGAAACCTACTGTATAATAAATGTTTGCAAAATTTATTCAATAAAATACTCGTTAATTAATATATTTTTCTAGAATAATGGAACCAGGTAAAATAAAGTGGATAAAAAACATTACCAGAAAAAATACTCTATTTATTATAATAGATTAATACTTGTAGTATGATTTCTTTCACAGACGCACCCGCAGATATACACGCGACCAGGCACTGTGTGAAAATTGAAAATTTCCAGAATGATACTCTTGCTGTACTTATTATGAAACAATAGTATCAATGCAGCACCTCTATTCTCTCCTCTCTTGTTCGCTGATTTAAACCTAAATGAGTTCAAACACATTGCGTGAATAAAAGACATCGTTACGCCTTGTAGTATGAAACCCACCGAACTCCTGTCAACCGCAACGCGCGAAATTTGAAACAGTCGTAACCTAGTTACGAATTAAGACGTGCTCGTAATTCTACACCAATTCCTCGCGGAGAATTAGTATAACTGAAATTGTTTAACGACTATTTACGATACTTGTCTTTTATACCTTTGAGCAAAATTTTGAAGTCTCCGATAAATTACATTCACGGTTCATTAGTCTTTGACGCGCTCTGATCAATCTCGTAATTAGGGTTAATTTGAATTATTTGCCTAGTAGGATTCTCCACTTTCTTCATAGGATTTTGTACAATAAAAATTTGCTTCGTTTCTTCCTTTTCTGTTAATAGTTGACCGACACCCATAATTTTTAAAGTAGGTACTGTTTTTATTAACGTAGCATTAGGAATTGATAAATTTGTATTGCAATCTACTTTTGGAAATATTATAGGGTTTTTCGAGACTGCCAGAGATAATTTTTTCTTCGGTGTAATAGGCACTTCCATGGAAGAGAAGGTCGTCCTTTTTATCGCAGATGCTACTGGAACTGGGCTTGTTATAGTATCAGAATTTACAGATATTATTTTTGGACCAAGTATTATGCCATTTCCTGTAAATAACATGAAAAGATAAAATAAAGAATAAAACAAATAGCGAGTAATTATTTTCATATTATTCTATTACCTTTCTGCATCGCCTTCGTAATTGGACAGTCTTTGTGAGCCAACAGAAGCGTTTTTAATTTAGCAACCTCCGTTCGTAGAACTTTTATTTCCATTTTTAGAGCCACATTGGTCTCATTCACATTGGTAACCGTTCTTTCCAGATGCTGTATCCACGCTTTTCTTTTAGCTCTTGCCCTCATCGCGCTAGCACGATTACGTTCGAGAATTTCTTTCTTTTTCAATTGATCTTCTACCGTTTTATTTCTATTCTTTTTTGAATTATTTAACTCATCTTTTGAAAAATTGCTATTCGGTTTTAGATTTTGTGAACCTTTCGTTAGTGTTTGTTTTAATTTCTATAATTATACGAAAAATATTATTTTCCAAAAGTGAGATAACTAAAACATTTTATTGAAGTATTATCCTAAATATACTAAAATACCATTTTTGCTAAAGATAAGGTAGAAACCGCTGGATTCTTGGACTCCAATCTTGTATTACATTGTAGAAGTGGTTCCGTCTTTATGACAACTGTTTGTTGCTTCAATGACTGCACGTTCGTTGTACCAACAGAATCGCAAACTGGAATTGCTGAGAGTTGCATTAATCTTCCATCTGCCGTTTTTAGTAGTAGTTGTACCTCCTCGCCGTTAATCAATCTTTACAAAAATGTATTCTCTATTCATTTTTGCAAGAACATTCAAATTTTTGATGAAAAGGAGATTTAAAAATTACTCACAATTGTGGATTAGGCTGTTCTTGTAAAACTTTCGGCATTATTGGCGTGTGCGTAACTTGATCGATAACATTCTCTGTTAAGGTCACATTTCGTTCAATGGTTAACTTTTCCTTCATTAAGTTCTGTTCATCCGTTTCAGTGAGTTTTACTGTACTGCAAACTTCAGTATGAATGGTAGTTTTTTCCTCTGTGCTTTTTTCAGTGATCGAGATGCTTCCACACTCTTGCACAGAATTTTCTGACAACATTTGACTGCTAGTAGACAGCACATCGGCTATGTGAGGAAATATGTGCGGTGTATGCAAAGTATCATCCGTAATTCCAGCCTAGAGACATACTTGTAATATGTGATATTGAAATTTATTTTAATTTCATGATTTACCTCTGGTACTGCCAGTGTGCCAGTGTTCCCAGACTCCACTGCCCTCCTAAAAGTTTCTTCGAAAGGATTTACATTTTGTAAATCTTGGAATAGGCCAACTTCCTCGCAGTTTCGAATGAAACGTGTTGGCGTTGGTGTTTGATCTGCTGCAAAATGTATAGACATCTCTTATTTACTTGTCTCTATGTATGAAATGTAATTCAATGATCAAACTTATTTCAATTGCGACCTACCAACAAAACTGCCATTCTTAGAACTATTTCCAAGATTTAACATCATATCATGTTTCTTCTTATGAACTGATAACTGGTCCTCATTTGCGAAACTCTGTAGAATAAGTGGAATATGATTAAATGATATATTCAAGCAATAAAAAATTCTTGTTCTTTCAATACAAGGAAGAATTACAAATTTACAATGAAATATATCAAGGCAAAATGCTTACTACTTTTAACATAAATATATAGATATCTTCATTACCATATTGCAACCTGATGAGGAGCAAGCAAAAATTTTCTCATTGTGTGCCATTATTAATCACTATTTTATGACAGCGGTTCACAGGTGGTACGATACAACAGAAAAACGAAGCCTAGAAGGTTGTGACACAACACGACTCGCCAGAAGGCACCATTCTTTTGGACGCTTTTATATAGATCATACATATTTTTGCTTAGTGTTGGTTCTTTTATACTTTCCAAGTCATTCAGAAACAAATACGTGGAAAAGAACAATGCACACAGTTTTCAAAAATGTTTTGACACAACGAGTCATATCAGCTGTTTCAACGTTAGACGAACAGTCTTTCATTATAAAAAGATAGAGCGGCAGATGGTAAGTTGCATAATTTGTATCTAGGGACATTTTATTACTTGCTTGCAGAGATGAGTAGGGAGGTTGCTAATGGCATGAGAGAAATTCAACCAAAAGTACTCTCCACGTATTACCATCTCTTGGGTTAAATGGTAGTTTTCGATCAAACTATGCACACATTTTTTTCTTCGATGATTTTAGTGGGAGTAACATGCGGATACACAAGAAGGGTGGAGATAGATGTGCGTACCGGATCTACGGAAAGTAGACGCTTAATGACGATTTGAAAACGAATGACATTTTGATCGCCAATTTTGTAAGAGCAGAATTGTTTAGCTCCATCAAGCAACGGAATCAAATTCTGATAAAATTACGCAATTACGTAAATTATTATACAGAGAATCATGAACTCATTGTAAAATTGTACGATAAATTGCAGTCAATAAATCAATCTTATTTTACAAATGAACAAAGCGTTTAATTGTTCAAAATCCTTGCAGCATCCACCATTCTCAAACATTGTTGTTCTCTCTTTCTATCACCGTTCGTACTGTCTATCCTTGCCGCACATTATTCCTATTTCTTTCTATTGCTGTTCGTGTCATCCGTTCTTATCGCATATTATTCCTCTTTCGTTCTATTGTCGTTCGTCCAGTCCATATTATTCGTACATTGTCCTCCTCTCTTCCGTTGCCGTTCGTATCGACTGTTGCTGTTGTACACTGTTTCTCTCTTTCTCTATTGCCTATTTTCTATTGTTTACGAGCGGCGTAGACTGTACGGACGGCTATAGAAAGAGAAAGGAATAGTATGTAAAGGAATAAGCGATACGAATGGCAATAGAACGAGAAGGGGATAGTGAAAACACGCGTGGACGAGAAAGAGGCTTCGGAACGTACGCGAACTGATGGAGATGCGTGAAAACGCTTGTAATTGGGTGGTGTTGTGCGCGAAGGGGCGGGAGCTGGAATATAGACATTTTCCCACCAAGAGCACCGAAAAAGAAATATGTATATAGCTGACCGCTAGAGTCTGATGCTAGAGTTTGCCTGTCTGATTAAACAAGAACAGACGGGGCCACTGAGCAGTGTCCTCTGTCAGTGTCCTCTATACCGCATCCACTTACACGGTAACATATGACTTGCGTACTTTGTCTATGACTTGTTTATGATATCTTTGTCTATGATCTTTGTACCTTTATGATTACTTTTAAATCATGTTTGATATCTTTGTGGTTCCAAAATGAGTCTAGTGTTATTTGTGGTGCATAGGTTGGTGATCTTTTTTAGTTGCCTATCATGATGTGTTGTGGTTACGTATTTGCATTTAACAATATTATGAATGGAAAATATAATGTAAAAGAAACGTGTTAAACAAACTGGAAATATATTGCAATTTTGAACGGAGGTGCTATTTTTTAAATACTGAGGCAATATTTAAAATCAGAAAGAAGTTTGAGGTTAAAAAGTTTAGAACGTAATATTTTTTAAGGCAAATACAGACAAATATTTTTTAACGGAGCAAGGCCTATATAATCGTTGTGAAGATGCAAGTGTGTAGGAGAATCTCAACATTATTGTTATCACGTAAGTTTTACTACAATTATTTCCTTCTTAACATATTTTGTCTTTACTAATTTGCATTATTTTATAGCACATTGTGTGTTTAAGTCGGTACCAGCAGCTGGAGTAAAATCTTGTTCAATACCAATTGACTTTAGCGGTATTTGAAATTATTAATTTGTTATAAAATAGAACAAAAAATATGTGTATACGTATTATTAATAAATAACTATTCTTCATAGATGTCGAATTTCCTGATCGTATGAAGCTCAGAGTTATGCCAAAAGTACCTCAGTATCCACCTCATATACGTCCTTATAAAACACAAAAAAGATTGAGACTAATGCGAGGCCCAGAAGAATATCACAATACCCTTTTACACAGACAATATGGCATAATAGTAAAGGAGTAAACACTAAAATTGAAAGACTGTATATGTGTCTAATTAAACATAAAGATGTGAATTTTTTTCAGGCAACAGGTGGTGGCAGACTGAAACAAAACAATTTTGAAATGATCCGTATGACAATTTTGAGAAATGTAGATTACAATAAAGTATTTGCAATTTGGAGAGTACCTGCTCCTTGGCAACCTATTACTAAGAAGGTAATGGATACGAAATAACATTTGAAGATGCTAATTTTAACTTATACACAATATAGGGCCATGGATTACGGATGGGTGCTGGTAAAGGAAATATAGATCATTATGCTACTCCAGTAAAAGCAGGACAAGTTATTATAGAAGTTGGAGGGAAGATCGAATATTTTGAGGTATTGACAAAATTTTATTGTAATCTTTCGACCTGTTATCGATCGTTAATATTTTGCCATAGCACGCGATATTACAAATAACTTTTTTAGGTTAAACGCGTTTTAAAAAATATTGCGAAAAGATTGCCATGTACTGCTATGGCAGTTAGTCAAGAAATTATGGACAAAATGGCAGAGACCAAGGAAAAAATGGAAAAAGAAAATCTAAACCCATGGACTTGGAAATATATCATTCAGAATAATATGCTTGGTTGTCATAAATGGATCTCAAAATATGACAAGCGATGGTTCAACGAGTATGTTTAATTTAAGATGTATATAACTGGAAATATACATTGCCTAAAGCACTCAAATGTCTCTTTAATTTTTGTATCTTCTCGTGTTTGTTTATTTTTTTTCTAATCATTATATTATGGTCAATCTTTATTAGAGAATAGTACGAATTATCGTTTTCGTTTCTTTCTGTTTCATGTAATTGTAAGAATCCATTTCCGGTGTGTAACGCGCCATTACTTACCTTATGTAACTAAAATTAGTATGTGCATTCGTTAGGAACGATGGATAGGATTGAAGTAGAATTCGAGCAATACCGATGTGTTACAATTACAATATTTTATATATCTTTGATGACGGTTTGGTGGTAACAACAGGTAAATACTACATATTGTACATTGAGTAGGCGATAGTCGTATCTTATTGTTTAATTAGCGTATCGGTTACGCCGATGCCGATGGCGATGGCGACGTCCACCACGACGGCAACCCCAAACGACAGGGCGAAACGCGGCGAAAACAGCGATAACAATAGCAGCAGCAACAACAACAATCTCAATAACAATAACAATAACAGCAACGATGATTATGATCGTGATAGATTAAAGATAATCATTTTCATAATACAATAAATATACATATTAATCGATAAGTACAAAGTGAATGATCTCGGTAACGGATTTTACGATAAAAATCCGTGCCAGCTAGAAGAACGATAAATAGATATGTGTATAGCGAGAGGATAGTGATTCGCGAGAGCATCGTCGATTATTGCCATCGTCGTCGTGGACGCGGTCGTCATCGCCGTCCTCGTCGTGTTTTGTCGCCGTCGCCGTCGCCGTCATTGCCGTCGACGCCTCGTCAATCGTTTATCTATTTTATCCGCATTTATCACACTTAACGTAGATACAGCGACATCGTGTCTGAGGAATGTGTGTGAATGCAGAGTCAGCATTGCGACGATATTCTATTACAATATATGTATATATATATATTTATATATTTATAATATAATCCTCCCTGATCGGTGGGAACTTATCAAAAATAAAAAAAAGGAGAAAAGAGAGACCGGCAGTTTCGACTTAAACAGGGTGCCCCCTGCGTGAGAATGCTTCCGCCTCTAGGACGTGCGGATTTCGTTTGCGTCAAACAAAGCTCCTGGAGATAGTATCGTATATTATAAAATTCGGCGTTACGAGTTGCATCGTGCTTTAAGCTTCACTTTTACCATTCTGTAATCGCGAAACGGTCACGAAAGGCGTTCGAGAATGATCGAACGAACGGATAAAGTTACCAAAAGCGAGCCGAGGAACGTCACACAGTTTCTCTTACGCGAGTTTAGATTTTTCCGACTTTTGAACGAGAAAACAAGGAAATGCGTATATATATATACAATGTTTTGGCCGTGGCCAGAGCTGGAGGAAATAGTATTCTAAGTAAAAAATAGTAACTGTAAGATCGTTTGTACGTTGATAGTGTTTAACGGCGAATCGGGGGCGGTTTCGCTTCTTCCTTTTTTTCTTTTTTCTTTTTTCTTTTTTCTCTGTAACATCGCGGCAAGCGAAACATTCAACAGCGTTCGTTTCGCGTGAAACAGCTTCGTAAGCTCTCCACTATTTTCTATCGTAAATACTATTTTTTTCCGGCTCTGCGCGGGATTCCTCGTCCTACGGGGGGATGTTTTCGTCCATTTTTCCTTTCTCGTCTCGTCCGAAGGACGAGATTCCCTGGCATACGTTTAAGTAAGTGTAATTAGCGCGTCTCTCACTCACGGTACTCGATATGATTGATTCGTTTTAACGACTCGCTATCTCGGAAACGAAGAGTCGTCTCTCGATGCTCCTCGAAGGAAAAGGAAAGGATGGCCGCGGGCAGAGCTGCGATAACGATGCCACTTCGCCCCGCCAGACGATTCGACTATACGTTTAAGTCAGGCGAAAGGCAACGTAGATCGCGCTTCGCGTTCATTAGTATTTATTAATTAATGCATTAGTTACGCTATAAGACTAGATTCTCGGCGGGGTATCTTACGTTGTCTGCAGCACCTTTTAACCCTTTGCAGTTATCTTTAAAGGTAAGGACATTCGTTCACGACACGATGTACGAATTAAAAAAAAAAAAAAAAAAGAAAGGCGAAGGAATGTTAGTAGAACTCGAAAGTTAATTAAATAAACGTTATTCACAATCGATTAGGAAATGTAGAGGCCTTAATGAGAGAATACGATTAATAAAATAATTCTCTTATTTAGTCGACGTAAGATCGCAAAGGGTTAACGTGCGTGGCCCACGTCGACGCGCCTCCACGCTTTTGAACGCCGACTCGAGCGTCTTTTCTCTTTTTTTCATTGTGTTCACCGGCATTACATCACTATATCCCACGCTTGACATGCTAACACACAACTTACAGATACATACATACTTAGACACGTAGTCCTTAAATGCCTATATAAGATAGAGCGACCCTTCAGGGATCCGTTTGTTTATAGATCGGATTGCTGCGATTCCTGCGCGCCTTAAGATTTAATCGTTTCGTTTAACTCGATAAATCTTTTACGTACAGGCAACCCACGTTAAGGAAAATTGTTTCCCACATTGTTATCAAGCTATCGAAATTTGACGCTGTTCTTCTATAAAAGACTCGATAGTCTTCATATAGAATTTATTCGCGATACAAGCCAATAATTGCACATTCGTATAACAGGAGTTGGCTTAGTTAGATATCAACTAAGTTCATTTATTCTTTACGTACGAACGAATAGCTGACGAATTGCATCGTATTTTTAATGAAAAATCATTTCACGGAAATTCTTCCTTTCTTAAGTATTCATTGCTATTAATCTTTTGATAAGAGCAAAAAATGATTAGCCTCGAACATGGGTTTGCCTGTTAGATGATCTTTGACGATCGCAGGGAAGAAGGAGGCGTGCGATTGGATTCGCAAGTGGAAAATCAAATCAGTGCGGAAGAACGAAGGCTATAAGGTGTGCGTGTATTTTGCATTTGCATATCTCTCTAATCCATTCATTCATATTCTCTCATACAGATTCATTCCATTCCAGTCTCTCTTTCTCTCTGGATGTAAACGTGTATTTGTATATGTATAGACGAACATGGACGAGGACGCGTCTCTACGATGTAACTAACGATGGCACAGATGCGATTACGCTCGCATTCACGCGGGGAAGCACGTGCCTCGACTCGCGACGCGTTTAAAACGAGCACTCGCGATCGGTGGCACGTACGAGGACAATTGCGGAATCCAATCGATGGGTTGAATGGTAATTAAAAGCGATACCGGAGCAGCGTCTCGGGCCGGTGCGAGCTCGTCTAGGAGATTAGCGTTTCCCACTTCGCAGCTAATAATCTACACGGCTCGGTTTTCCTTAACTCGTTAACCAGGTCATTTCGTGCACATTAATTTTCTTTAACTGTGTTACACGTGTTTGCATTTGTATACAGCGATCTCGTTTCTGCTTCAACGACGCGGAAAGATTCGCAATATTTTCAGAAAAGTTTCAACAAGTGAAACTGAAACGCTGATAGCCATTGACGGTCGTAGTTAATTAATTGCGCCGTTGGTTTTGCAACGCGACTTCTCCTTCCAATTGTATCGCGTTAATTAAAGTATTTTTGTTTGGCAATCGAAAAAAATAGAACTTATCAGCGAGAATGGACTCATCGTGTTTTTACCATGTAATCTTCGAATATAAATATGACGCAACTTATTTTTAGCAGAAACGATACGACGCATTAAATGATAGAATATTTATAAATCAAATGATCGTTACATTCCAGAAAATTGAGTCTACTCGACCTCTCCGGTTAACGAGTTGAGGAGATTTCAGAATACGTCGTTTCATCGTTGGACGAAACTCTGGTTTTTCCATAGTTTTACGAGATAAGTCTATATATGCGTGCGCGTATGTATGTGTGTATGTGCGCGCGCGCGCGCGTGTGTGTATGTGTGGATAATTACAGGTCAAAGCACGAATGGCAAATAGGTGATTCGTACGAAGAGCGTGAAGAGCGATTCGGTAAGGTCCGTACAAAACGAGGAGGATTAGAATAGACGGGAAACGCCGATAGGTAGAAAGGTGCACGCGGCCCGTGCTCGCGTTTTCGCTCGGCTCCGTCGAGCGATTAGATATGCGAGTTAGTTTGCTCTATGGAGTTTGCCATACAAATGTAACTTCGTAATCTGTTACAGTTCATAATTAACATGCGCTAGGTCGCGATATATATATATATATATAATATATATATGTACACAGTCTTACAAAGCAAAATTTACAAACATTATGACGTACGGACGATCGAATAAATATTACGTTTCCCCCGGTGTAGATCGGAAAAGGAGTAAATGGCCCTGTGCCCGACGATCGTTCATTCCGATATCGATCTCGGCCCACGACTGGAATTTACGGTCGGGAAGACTCGAGCGCTAGCGAATACTTGGAAATAAAACGGGTAAAATAGCAGAAAAACCTTGAGGGAAAAACATCAGGAGAAGCTTTATCTTTATCGTTAGGAACCGACGATGGATAGAGCACGGATGAACACAAAAGGTATGGAAAGACGACTAAAAAAAGACGAGGCATTCGTGCGGTTTGAACGTCGCTATCGAAGCCGAGGATCGATTTCGAGACAAAAGAGTCGGTTTTTGTCCGGCCACTTTTTGGTGAATGCCCTGTCGCGTGGCAGCAACGAGGGAAAGAGGTTTGTTCGATTGGCGTGAGGGAAGGGCTTGAGCGAGAGATCGATAGTGCACGGAGGCGGAAGCGACGATCGGCGGTCGATTGATCGTCGAGGAGAGAGAAGGAAAAGCTGGTCGAATCGAGCGCGCGATCTACCTACTCCACCCCGGCCACCGGCGATCGCATCTTTAAAGCCTCTGCGTGTATGTGTGTGTGTATATATATATATATATATGAATGTTCGTGTGCTCTCGCGTGTGTATCATTCCTTGCGTACACTGTATTACAGCCAGAAGTCGCGCGTACTGTACGATTCGCGATAATTCGCGTTGGAAATACGCGCGCCTCTTACAGCTTACACCTGTTTCTCTCGCGTCTATCTTTTTCTCTCTTTGCCCATATGTATCTGTGTATGTATGTCTGTATAACGTGTCTCGTGTCCATGCGTTTGCGCGATACTCTTGATGTGCTGCTAGGAAGCTGACTAGATTATAGCCTAGAATACGAAACGTCCGGAGCGTCGTTCGAACGGCGCGAGCTCGGCCCTTTTGGTTCTCCATTGCGAACGTGCTACGCGGCGAAAGAGGAAGCGGAGAACGTGACCCAGCTCGTTATCCGGCTATGCCGTTTAGTCTCAACGAGGGTTCCGGGGTTTCGTATCGACCTTGACTACTCGGCCTTCTTCAAGGCCGAACGCCATCACCTAGGCGTTCGACTCTTTTAAGTTGTCGAAGTACTGCATGATCTGATTGTAGTCCATGCCCAGGTTCAGGTCGTCCAACGCCACCGATTCCTCTTGCTCGTGGGACGAAGACGCGGACGACGAAGAAGAGGACGAGGAAGAGGAAGCGGTAGAGGACGGCGACGAGTTAGGCGGTGACGAGGACGATGAGGCCACGGTCGGGCTGGACACGTTCATGGACGAGGCGATCGCGTTCGTCGAGAACGACGAGAACATTGGATTACCGACGATCGTCGCCCTCTTCACTTCTCTGGCTCTCGCGTCCTTCGAATGCCTGTTGTCATCGTGAGTCACTAGCTCCACAAACTCCTCTTCCTCCGCGTCGTTCTCTTTCGGACTACCTACTCTAGCTTTACCGTGTGGCTTGATATGGTGAATCTGCTTGCTGTGTCGCTGATTGTTCCCATGATGAGCGCCCGCGCTGCTACTCGAAGCTCTGTGACGATGTTTCCTAGGTGTTTCCGGTAGTCGTACGATCACTCCTGTGTTTCTGTGTGGTGGTACGGGAGGTTTGTAGTCCTCGTTGCCGTTGTTGTTGGTCGTTGCGCCGACGGGAACAGCTGTAGTCGTTGAAGGCATCGCCGAGGTTACGGGGATTCCGTGCGGTGGTAAGGGTGGTGGGACGTCGTCGTTGCTACGTTAAGATAAACGAGTTACTTTATATTTAGAGCGACAGAAAACATTTAGATTTTAATCCTTCTGTTCTCCTATGAAGTAAAATGAAACAATTACTCGTTTCGTGCAGAAGCCACGGTGGACGTAGCCATAGATGCTGAAGTAGCGATTGTAGTTCCTGATACCACCGTAGATGGTTTCGTTACAGGCTTCGTCGCGAAACTGTTACGTGGGAGTTTGTCCCTCTTGCAATAAGTCGTGGTATCTATCGGCCCTGATCCGTTGCTACGCTGTCCCGCCGAAGGTAGCTCGATGTGGTTTGGATTGTCGAAACAAGTTGCCAATTCACCCGCTTCTCCCTCGTTCTC
Organism: Bombus pyrosoma; assembly: GCF_014825855.1. NCBI lineage: Eukaryota > Metazoa > Arthropoda > Insecta > Hymenoptera > Apidae > Bombus > Bombus pyrosoma. Next base: position 7,734,276 of record NC_057782.1, read on the forward strand.
ACCAGCTAGGGGGTTACTAGTCACTCTTACCTGAAACATAAATTGTCGATTTAGTTCGATTCGCTTCTGAAGCTGAAAAAATTAGGGGCTTGAAGATCGTGGCCCAAATAACAGCACAGCCCATGAACGATAACATCGTTATCTTGCTGTTACTGGCAGCGAATGTGTTATAAATAGTTCTCGAGTAGGCGTTCTATTCCGTCTCTTTATTCCAGACCCTACAGGTAATAAGAAGGATCCTTTCCAGCAAGTTTGGTTCTTCTTGTAAATCGTCAAAAACATCCTCGTTCGTTTCATAGTGCCTGTCATATTACGATATTATTTTCATTGACTGCCTGTAAAATTACTTATAATCATTGCACTCGTCCAATTATTGGAAAAACGTTGTGAGCTTCAACTTTCCATGCACAACAGTATTTTGCATTTCACATAGGTATCAATTAAATCTACTGAAAAAATTGGAATTAAATATTTGTTTATTTAATCCAAATATTTCCTTTAATTAAATGCCCGTGTAACGTATGAAATTCAGCCTTTAAACTCGACAGCTTTAGCTGGCAAATAGTATCGACGTGTAAATAATTTAAGATCGTTGCTGCATCGATATTATGCTATCGAATAAGCGATGGTTGCGAACACGTGGAAGTTGAGTCGACGTCGTTCGCGCGTTATGATATCGCATAGTGGACGATCCTCAGACTCGTCAAAATGTAGCATTGATACCTGTTGCGGTCCGCAAGCGGCTCTCTCGAGAGTGGCTCTGCCCAGCCAGACCCAATCGTGTGCGTTCGTGGTAGACTCTCTGGGAGGTCTTCTTCCCGATGCCAGCTGGTTGGCGGCTGCTCTGGCCCTGGCTGCTCCTGACAGTACCGGAAGCGCTGACCCGGGTAGCGGAGAATCCGGCGGCTGTGGTTTGAACTTGTTCGCGTAGACCACGCAGGAAACGAGGAAGACGACGATGGCGAAACAGAAGGCTGCCAGAAGGACGTACATGCCGATCTCGAGTGGGCTCATGCTCGCTCCTCCGTGATGCCGTATCCCAACGCCGCCCATTCCTCCTGAAGACATGCCATTAGCTATAGCCGTGCGGTGCTGCCGTGCCTGCACCAAAGGTTCGTGCTCGTGCTTGTGCTCGTGCTCGTGCCCGTTCTCGTCTTTCAGCGGTAGCCCTTTGCACAAAAAACAAAGAGACAGAAAGAGAGAGGAGAAGAGTGAGAAACGAGTACTGGAAGTAGAGAACGAGGCAGCTCCCGGCTAGCTGCGTATCCTCCCGCGCGACCAGCTGCCTGCAGAGAAGCGACATCGATGCTTCGCGCCATGCACGGACAGAGAGACAGCGTGTCGAAGCTGACAGGTCGAAGAATTCTCGCATGTTACTCGTACGCACGCTCGCTGGACCCGTCAGTTCGCTAAGCGATAGAGGATCAAGCGATGGAGAGGATTTGAAGCGACGGCGAAGCGACGAGCAACGGAGATTCAAACGAAGAAACGGAAGGTGACGGAAAGCGAAAGAAGCTGTTGCGCAATTCGTCCGATAAGCCCGAACAGTTTATTCCTTTTGGTTATTTGGTCGTTACAATAGTTATCCCTGATCATTCATCTACAAATCGAAATACTTATTGTTCGCTGATCTTCTCCTCTCAGGTACTAGCTCTCATCTAAATTTCATAAGATTCGTCGTTTCGGTTGTTTTAATAACGCGACACGGACTTATTGGACGACCAATAATGAAACAAATGACACGATTTATGCCAAGTTTCGAGATTGACGGAGATAGAAATCGATGGAAGTAAGAGGACGTAAAGCGCTGCCAAAATATACAGAGTGGCATTCGTCGAAAAGAAAAAGAGTGCGAGAGTGTGCGAAGAAGGAGAACTGGATCTATTTACCGATGAGAATGTCGTGCAAATCAGGAGCCATCTCTCCCCTGCTGGTCTTCCTTTCCCTGTGATGATGAGAGCCAACCGTTCCACCTCCGTCATTCTGTACGAACTCGGGTCGATTGGGAAGATCGCTCGAGGCAAAGTCCACCTCAACGTTGGCGGAAGCGCTGGCAAGAGCTGCCGCGGTCGCTCTTTGAGATCCTTTTCCAGACCTCCTGCCGGTTAGACGACAGGCGTCGGCCAATTGAAGACTGACTCGTAACAAATCGCCTCTCCCTTCGCCGACCGCAATCACTCGAGGATGATGAGAAGCGACCATCGGAGCGAATGCCACCACTTCCGGGTCTAGACTCTCCACTAACAAGTGGTAGTCGTTCACAGCGATTTCTCTCAGCGGTGTTCTCGTACCGTCAGAAAATTCCACGTCTATATCCAGCAGTCCCTCCTATGTTCGATGCAGACATACGAAAAATTATAATCCGATCGCCGCGTAAAGATATCCGAAGCAAAGTTTGTTTTCGAATAAACGCAAACAAATATTCAAACCATAAACGTTGGTTCTAATATTTAGCGAACGAAATAGATCTCCGGTTTCGTTAATCGTATTAACGAGAAGATGCATTTGCATAGAAATCCCTAACAAGGGAAATAATAAATTTCCTTGAAATTGAAATTCGATCGTTTCTTCCTCGCAGCTAGATATTTTACGCTAACAAGAGAAACATGTACCTCACCTGATACTGAGCAGTCAGCTTCCTCGTCACCGACGTCTCCGCGACGTATCCATTTTCTATAGCAGTGTCCGGACTAATAGTGAGTTGTAACCCAGACACCACTCTAACTGACAACCTGGTGACCGCCACACGGTCGTTAACCACACGCACTTCCTTCGCGCCGATTACTTTGCTCGTAATCGGCGAAAGAACCTGCACCTCCGTTCTACCCACACCACGACCTTGAACGATTCTCCCTTGTAACAGATCAGCGATTCTGGGATCAGAAACTCGAAGCATTCCATTAACCAGATCCGTCACTCGTAGCCAGGTACGACGATTCACAAAGTAAGAGACTCTTCCTGAATCGTGGTCGGTAGCCAGGAATCTCGCGTGTACTTCGATAGGACTCTGCTGGAATCGGAGTCTGCAATTGGTAGAAGGTCCTCTATCTATAGAATTGATCGTATCCCATCCGTTATCGCTTCCTCGAAATCTTTCTTCCTGCTCGTCCTCTTCCAAAATCACATCCGCGTCTTCGATATCCATCGAAGTGTCCTCCAATTCCGCGGCGCTTCTCTTTTTGGTTTTCGAGCTGGATTCGTTGGAACGTGAATTGGTGGAGTTCAGACTACGCTTGCTTTTCGCCCCTACAGCGTGTTCTTCGGGAACTTTCCAGCCTTTAATCTGACTTAATCTGGTGTCCGCCACGGTCATCTCCAAAGGGAATTCCGGCATCCAAACTGTGAATTTAGCCAGCCCTGTGTAAGTACCGTACTTAACGAGAACTGACGCGTTGCTGGAGCCACGTATCTCCGTTCCGTCCACGTACACGCTGCTACAAGAAGATGATACCTGTAACACAACACGTAACACGTTGTCAGAAACGGTTCTTCTCGTAAAGCTGGAAACGGAAAGCCGCGTACCTTAAGCACACTCTCGTCCTCCGAGTGACAGGAGGATTGCAGCGTAACGTCGGCGACGGTTCCGGCCTGGCTTACGATGAAGACCTTCATCCCCTGGGACACTTGGCGACCCGTCAACACCGCGGTGTTCATCACCTCCCAGTTCTACGACGAAAATGAACTCGATTAAAGCATCGCCTTTGCCTCTATGACTCCTCGGGGATCTTGTTAAAGCGTTCTCCAACTCCATTTAGGAAAGTCGCTCGGTCGTATTAGCGAACGGTGATCGTCCCTTGTTCGTTGGAAGCTTTTGTTTGCTCCCAAGCGAGGCTGTCAGAAAAGTTTCGCGGATGGTCGCGGTCTGCAGTCGAGGGAAAAGCTTTTAAAGGGTCTCCTCGATGGCCTAGACGAGTCCATCAGCGTCGCTCGACCATTTCATATGTATACGCGCGCCTGTATCACAGGTATACACGCACACGCACGCACACGTACACAGAGGTGTAGTCGTATCGTTATGGAAGTTATTCTACGTGTTGGCTGTACATCATATTCCTTGCCGGTGTGTGTACTTTAGAACGGCCATTCAGTGGGAAAGGGGACGGCAGGACGAGAGACGAGAGCAGCCTGGTGCACGAGAAGCCATTTCCAAGTTGGCTTCCGTACAGTCTGCCCTTTGGAAGGAACATCAAACGACTCGGATATTGCAGCGAGGGAATTTAAATCTCTGACCCCGAGCGGCTCTCTATCCGTCCACCTACACCCGCTTGTCTCCGGTTCTACGTGTGCGCTCATACCACCTACATATATATATATATATATATATATATATATATATATGTATATATATATATATGTACATATATATCTTTGAACACGCGCCCCTGGTTGGCATCGATAAGCTCGATCTTAGGCGAGCGCAAAAAACCTGCCATTGAGTGCATTCCGAATAGCACAGGCTCATCGGACTTTCTCTTCTAAAGTGTTCCCTCCGGTCATCGATATTCTTTCGATTCACGCGACTTCGAATCGGGACTTGGAAGCGTATGGGCGCTTTTCCTGCTCGCACGAATCCTCCATTTAACCTAGGAGAATTTCCTCGCTGGAAAATTCGTCCGGATAACTGCCACGGGATTTATTTTCGTCCTTCGCATCGGCGAGTTTGCCACGGTCGTTCGAGATAGGGTGAGAGTGCCAGTTACGGTATTTTAGCGATCGTCTCGATAAGAAAAGCATTTGGGCGATCGAATTCCAGCAGAGCCGCCCCTTTTGTTCCAGCCAAAATCTCATTGAACCGTCGTTAGGGAAGCTGCTTTTAGAAATCCGTGACTGCACGTGGAAGCAGGAACTGCGTTTAAAACAAACATCGAGCGCAACGCAGCTATCCGGTCACGGAGAGCCAAAGTTCCAAGGAACTCCGCCAACTCTGCGTAACCTCTTCTCTACCAAGTCGAGTAGTTGGTCGGCTTCGAACTACCAAACTTTATCAGGAATCTCTGATCTACTTAGCTCCGTTCTGCTGTTCGGCCGTGTACAAGATTTAGTTATGCATTATCAAGGTACTGCACCGCGTCAAAGGGCGCGAGTCGTCCAAAGCGAGCTACTATTCCTGGATAACCAGGCTGCATTTCTTATCCTCGTGGCCTAAATATTTATACGCCCGGCCTGGCTGCCGTGCCGTCGTCAGCCTTCCGCCAAAATATTTTCTTTTCGTTGATTAAACGAGCGTGGGGATTCGCGTTTGGCCAGCTACGCGAAAAGCAGCCGCGGCATAGATGCTGCATAGAGTTAAGCCGGACCGGGAGAGCTTTGCCGAGTGCGAACAGACGACGAGGGTGTCTCTTTTAATTAAAAACTTCCCCTCCTTCCGCCTGGCGGAGGCAACGAGCAATTAGAGTACGGATAATCAAGAAGCTTCCGACAACTTGCCCCTTCTGCCAGCCTTTCAAAGGAATATGTAAGCGAATTAACGAACTAATTAATCAATTAGGCAGCTCGTGCACGAATCTCCTGCTGATTGTCGTGTACACAGCCCGCCTTCTACCCCCTTTCCGAAGCTGACCGATTTCACGTCGTTTAATTCGCGAGTTGCGGATCGATGCCGAAACGCGCCCGAGTTAAAGGAACTAACACCGAAATCAATTAACCTCGGTACACTAAGCTTCCAAAATCTCGGTCAAAGAACCGGGAATAAATCGAATAAATTTCTCCGAATGACGTACCAGCGGGAGGCCGACGATAAAAACCGGTCGGAGACACGGACGTGCCCTGTTTTATCTCGAGGAAAAACTACATCGCTAAACCTTTTGGCCGGAGAGCTGCGAGTTAATGGCGATGCCTTTTTGCCAAGAGGAAATCTACCCGCGTCCCATTATTAGTTTATCAACGACATAGTCTCAGACTATATCACGACCATACCCAGATACTAACTCCGAGACGTTCTCCTGGCGCAAGAAACTAAATTTCGCGACTGTCGTTTCGTTCTCTTTGTCACCCGGCGAAATACGTGCTGTGTTAGAAAAGTAACGAGACTGATGTCATTTCTTGCGACTTATTGTTCGCAACGGCATCGAAACCTTACTTCGCCGGCGGAGTCGCACATTTGTAACGTTGCTTTTATATCAGCTACAATTCCGTAGCTACAGCACGTATGCTTTTACGATGATTTGTGTAAACGCGTGCGTTAGGTAGAGAAAATGGAGCAACCACGTGTTAAACATCGTTATGCTCCAAAATTCTGTGCCGAAACGAATGAAAAAATGACGAATAGGTACACGAGGAGAAAAGGTCAAAATATAGAATAACGTTTTTCATTTTCAACGGAACAGAGTTTCAACACGTTTGATTAACATTGCTCGATAAATTGTCAAATTTCATTTTTCTCGCAAATTCCAGATTTCTGATTTAGTTTTTCACGACAGATCGCCCCCTTCTTGATTGTACCATAATTACTAGGAGATTACGCTACGTAAGTAAAGTACATTATTATTTCTTGCAAAGTTCTGTAGCCGAAGTCGTATTTTCAACCCTCTAACGCTTCCGTCTTCACACACAAAAAAGGGAAAAAAAAGAACGGATCACGGGGACGTATGCCACGTACAGGTCGGTATCGATCGGCACTTCTGCCGGCGGTTATCGGCCAACTTAGCGGATTCTTTTTCAAGAGATCTCGAGAATGGCGGCGGATACGTCGAAGGACAGAAAACGAGGGTTGGCTGGTCTAAAAATCGTGCCGGTTCGACGAGTACCGATATTGGTTCGCGTAGGAGACTAGTGCTCGCCCCTTCTCCTCCCTCTTTTTTCTCTCTCCATCCGGTTGATTCTTTTATTTCTTAACCGGCGCGAATTCGTGGAATTCCATCGTAGTTTTCGCTGTGGAATTCCGGGTGCACGTTCCAGGCACAGTTGGCGGGAATGAAAATCGTCGGGCACGTATTCGATGGTGTCCTCCGACAGGAATTGCACCAGGAAGCTCTCTTTATCGCCACCGTTTCTCCAACCTCTGACCGCGCTTATCGGATCGCAAACACAAACATCCAACGTTCTTGTGACCAATCGAATTTTACGAACAACAAAGCGGCAACGAGGTTCGTCGTCGGGATTTTGCTCGAGAATACACGCGACACTGAATAATCTTCGTGGCGTAGCTAACCAGGCTTCAGGGATATGCACGCACCATTGCGGTGATTCAGGATTCCCCGGCTTACAGTCTCATCCCCCTCGAGGAAGACAAGGTTTTTATCTCGACGAGCTTAAGCAGCTAATATAAGGTTACCGTGGATGGAAACGATATAGAGTGGCCGTAAAATCAGGGGAAAATTAAAATTTATACTTGCGAGTGGCGAAACGTGTTATTTGAGAGATTATTGGACAGCCATAGTGACTGAGTACCTTTCGAGACTGTCGTGCCAAGTTGAAACTGTCTTTCTATTACTTTTCGAAAGAATACAGTGGCCTGAGAAAGTATTCGAACACAAGCGTAAAAATCCGTAGAAACTTTTTGAAATTTCATTAGGTGATCTGACGCGATAACGATTCGCCGATTAACTAGGTCCAAGCGCATTAAAATTCGTGTTCGTGTAATTAGAAAAAGAAAAAGAGAAAATGAAACACAGAGTTTGGCGAAAAGGCACCTATCGCATCTTCGTAAAGAAACTTACGATTCCAAGTACGTGTACGTTAATGGAAATGTCTTCTTAGATGTTTAATTTAAAACGACGTTGTATCGTTCCCACCTAGCATAGAACAGAGAATACGTAGAAACATATCTCGGTCGAAGCCGAGTAATCTTCATTATCTCGACGTTATCGAAAAGAAAACGCTAGAAAGGCAAACTTCGCGCACACGAGAGAGCTCACCTTGGATATAGGCAGCACGGCCTGAATGTCGTCTTTCTGTATTTCGAGGCGAACCTGTAGCTTTCGCCTCTCGGCGTGATGATGATGATGATGTTGCATTTGTCTCTGCTGTAGTCGCTGTTGATCCATTCCATTTAGCTGAGAGCCGTTGTCGAAAGCGTAACGTACGCTCCATACGATTCGACCACCATCCCAATTCCCTTCCACCCCCTCCTCGCTCGCTTCCAGAAGCATCGTCAGGATCTCCTCCGCCGATCTGGAAATGACAAAGATGCGTTCCCAGTGACAGGATCCCGATTGTTTCTCGACAGTAATTCTAGCCGCTCGATGCCAGTCAGATTCATCGCCAGCCGTTTATATCCGAAACGCCCCAATTCCTCGCGTAACGCGAACGTCCACGGAGTGTCGAGCGTATTTGGAGAAGGGGTGAACTATTTACAGAACCGATTTCTTTGACGCAGCCATGGCAGATAGAGTTTTTCACGAAAGGGATACCGATCTACTTTCCTTTGAAGTTCGTCTGTCGGTCAATGATTTTGTTTAGTCACCTTGGCGATTCCCTTGATATTCTAGAATTCTATTTTTAGGCTTGTCTATCGCATCTGGGATATTACACGATGGTGTTTTTTCTTAAACGTTGCCCGCTAATCTACCCCTTTGCATTCGGAAACTTCCAGCTGATCGTCTACACGCGCTTCCTACAAAATAACGAAAACCAAAATTATATTCACTCGGTTTCTTCCGAATGGAATGGAATTGTCATTGTCGCTACCGTGCTGTTCTTCTCCGCATCAATTACTCGCTTTATCCGCATAAACGTTTAAATCTAACTCACCGCTGCTTATATCGTAACTGTCACTTGTTTTCATTCTTCCACTGTTTTACGAACTAAATAAACGAGTGAGAAAAATTGCATCCGATACGTGTGTGGTTCGATTGTTCGATACGGTCTGTCCTCAGCTTCGCGAGTTCTTCTTCTTATAATGCTACAGTAATCAGCTCGTGTATGTTTCGTATGCTTCGTATGTGTGATAGCGAAGTATCGTTACATCATAGAAGTTACGTTACATCACGAAACAGAAAAAATTTCTGCGAAGAGAGACGCTCTTTATCATCGCCGTGTCACAGCACCGACATCACAGCGAAGACTTTCGTACTGCCAGCTAATATTCTCTTACGTATATCTGAGCATACATTTCATTTCTATATTTGTTTTTTTTCGTGCAACGTGAAACGAAAGTTTGGAGGAAAGGTATATTTCATAAAAATGTTCGGCTCGTGTAATTTCCTGCTACATAATCGTCGGTAATCTCGTCGTGTTCCCTTAGAGGAGAAATCCGAGTTGTTTGCTAGATTTACGATGTCCCCTCGGAAGGCAGATTGGAGCGCAAACGTTTAGAGAACCATCAAACGCGATGATATTTTATATAAATTGATATTTTTCACCGCTGTTATCCATCTTCTAGATACTTTAATATAAATCTGTCATTTTTCTGGCATCGCACGTGCCTCACCGTATCGCACACAAAACGCATAACATAATAATAATAATTTAATTTGTAATAATAGATACAAAAGTCAAGTAAAAAATAAATAAACTAAAATTTGTTAGAATCGCAACGACCAAGCAAAATTTCTTAGAATTCTCGATAGATAAATTTTCCAGTTAGTTGTCCTGATACTTATGGCCGGCGGGGTGTGCTATCGTAGACTCAACGTAGCAGCAAACTCAAACACCCGTGAGGTAACTAACGAATAAGACTTGGCAAAACTAGACAGAAGAAGAACCAAGCGTAAAACGTGGAAGTTCATCCAGTGAAACAGTCGTCCTGACTAGAGAAGCGGACGTGGGTAAGTTGTTACGTTAAAGCGTCCTCGTAGCCGGTATTTCTCGAGCTCCGTGGAACTAACGAGGATTTCGCCGAACAATCAGCGAGACGAGTAACTCGCGTCGAGGGTATTTCTAGTTACAAGTCGTTGGTGTTACGTAACGCGAGGCGCAACACGGTTGTGTTACAAAGTCGGCGGCGTTTCACGATTCCGTCGAACACGCGTTAACGACCCATCCGTCTGCGTTTGACCGTGAACAAGGATCACCATAGAACAGACGGTTATTACCGAAGGATTTACGACTCGGGACAAGCGTGCTTCCCATCAGTTTTCGCAAATTGAAGAGAAGAACCGTCTATCTTGAGATCCCTCGAAGTTTACGGGCTACGAAATCACGAAGAGATCTGTCTTGATGAGAATTCCAATACTCGAGAGCGCAATACGAGCAAAATAATCTTCTACGCTTGATGCGAGCTACGCTGGCACAAGAACATATTTGAAAAACCATAGACAACGTTTATGTCCATATTGTACGCGTTATGCGAAACATTTTGAAATTTCATTAGCGTTGCAACGAGATACGATCGTCACGATTATGCTGATCAAATATGGAACGAATCTGAAAATGTATATGGAAATTGCAAGATATTTATTATAAACATATATTCGGCGAGAAATTAGTATACTGTACTTTTGAACGTATGACAAACGTTAAATATAGTGAATATCATGGTTTATTAATATAGTGGATAATTCAATGTTTGAATATTTTCGTAATCTCTGCGAGATATATATTCGCGCTAAATGTAAATATTTTCAAACTTCACCCACCTGGGTGTTAGCCATTGATAAATTTTAAATTCCACTATATCGTTCCACCTTTTGTACATTATTCGCCAATCTATTTCAATTACTGCTCTAAGGAATGGTATAGTTCCTGATCATTTCCATTCACTTTCGCGTTCATGAGAAAAATCTTGCCATCTTCTACTTCTTCGTTTTGTTTCGATTCGAGAGTGATTCCGGATGGCATCGCGCGACAGAGAAAAGCAGAAACAAACGGAGCAAAAGATTGCGAGATTTATCGGTGTCTTGTAGGAGAAAGAATGGGATTTAGGATAGAAGGGTGGAAGGCGAGAACGACGCGAAAACGATCGGATTTGAGAATGAAATGCGATGGAAGAAAATTAGCAGAAGAGCTGATGCACGAAAGAAGAATGCAGATGGAGTTTGATTCCTGGTAACGATAGCAAGGTTTCTATATACGTTTTATCGAGAGCATAGGTCTCGATGTTGCGTGTTTAGCGTTTTCACGACCGATGATCCAGTACCATAGTGCTAAACTGTTGATTCCAATGAAGCCGCGAATACGTAGAAGCAGTACAGGGCAAAGGGGGAGGAAATTAAATCGGAGCATCGCAGGGTTAGACGCGATAACATCATCTAATATACAGTGACACTCACTACTTTTACTTTTTGTCCAGACTACGTTGAAACGAACGCTTCGCGCCTCGATTCTTGACAGCGATAAAATCTTTCTCCGACTCTCGCCAAACACGGTCTCACCTCGTTCTCTCGCCTTTCCACCGTTCCTTTATGGTGTCATTTGCATATTTCCAAACCCTATTACCTTTCGAGATTAACCTCCTCGAACAGATCCTGGTAGGTTCGTTTCGCGCTGCGGAGAAATAGTTTGAAACGCGAGGAGTAAAGATGACTTTTCCATCGATACGTATCGATGCGTTAGCTTTTTCAACAGCTTGTAACAGGTATCTCTATAATTTCGTGCGTTGGAGAAAGCGTTCGGATACGACAGCAAACACGTCTACGCTGCCACATCGATACGTTTGATTTTACATATTTTGTAGAGAAAATTATCTCCTAGAACAGCTGCTATATTTTTAGTCTTACGCGTGCGAACAATTTTTCGTTTTTGCGATACGTTTGTTCGACGATACGAGGGCAAAGATAGCTTCCGCACGATGTCGATACGTGAGCTTTTTTTTTATACTTCGTATTTATTTAATTCATACACGGAATACAGTTGCGTGTACAAGAGGTTAACGCAACACGTATAAAAATACCGAGGCGTATGAAAAGATATGTTACGTAAGTTTGCAAAAAGTTTGTTACTCGAAATAACGGGAACGTGTGTACGCGCAGAAATGAGAAAAACAAAGGCGAACGACTGTCTGAAGAAGCGATCAAATTTACTACGACTTGGAATTACGTTTGCGAGAAATATTGGGTCGCAGCTGTATCGCGATACTGAAATAATCCAATAACGGATTAATCTCGGCCGGTCCAGTGATCTATCAGCTTCCCATGAGTACCACTGCTCTTCCGATACGTCGCTTCTTCTTTCTATCTCGAGCTTATCAGGCGTCCGTTAGTGCCGCTATATAAGACCGCGAGCAGACGAGCCGCCAAGTTCGATATCACGGATTCAGCCGGTGAATTATCTTCGCGAGTACGACATGCGTTCCAGTGCATTAATAATCGTCGCTCTGTCCGCTGTGGTGGCCTCGATGATCTACATCGAAGCGTATCCACTGGCCGAACAGAGGCCGCTCGGGCCAGAGGGAAATACAGCCACCGTGAAGCCATCTACGGACTCGTCCAGCCAAGAATCCAGCGGCAGCAGCAGCGACGAGGAGAAAACCAAGAACGTGAACGGAAAGGCCAAGAGAGAAGTGATCGACGTGGCTGAGATGTTGATCGAGGAAGAAAAAGGAGTTTCTGTAAGGCTGGAACGATCGACCAAGAAGAAAAACGACGACGACAACGACGACGATAGTAGCAGCAGCAGTAGCAGCAGCAGCAGTAGCAGTAGCAGCAGCAGCAGCTCTTCCAGCGACAGCGAAGACGATAAGAAGAAGTCGAAAAAGAAATACGGCTGCGACGACAACGGCGACAGTGACGACGATGATTGCAAGAAGAAGAAAAAGTCGAGGAGGAAGAACTGCGACGACAGTGACGACAGCGACGATAGTGACGACGATGATTGCAAGAAGAAGAAAAAATTGAGGAGGAAGAACTGCGACAACGGTGACGACAGCGACGATAGTGACGACGATGATTGCAAGAGGAACAAGAAATCGAAGAAGAAGGACGACGACAGCGACGACAGCGACGACAGCGACGATAGTGACGACAATGATTGCAAGAGGAACAAGAAATCGAAGAAGAAGGACGACGACAGCGACGATAGCGACGACAACGACGATGACGATAGCGGGTGCACCAGGAGGAAGTACAAGAGGGAAGTTGATGGACAGGACAATGATACGGTGAGCAAATCCTCTTCCGAGGAGAAGAACAAGCCGTAGTCTTTACAACTTGCTGAACCTCTCTAAGAATCCATGTAGAGGTTCCTTCAACGTAGAAGCCGATTTTCGCACATCTTTGGAGACACGGAGAAAAGGAAGAAGAATCAGAGAAGAGACAGGTAGACAGCGAATGTCATTACGTTTACGAGGAAAAGGAACGTCGTAGATCGCGATATTCCGTTTATTGCATATTGTTCAGCAGATTTTACGACGTAACAATTGTTTAGATAGGCATATGTAGATAAAGTTCGTCGTATTATCGTTCTTAATATCGTTCGTAAATGTTTTATTAATGTGCGCGTCATTTTGATTCGTACGTCGATACGCGCTTCTACATTTCTACGGTATTTCTCTTCTTGGAATGTTTCCGCAATAAAATGAAAGTACATGCGTCTCTCGATTAATTTTCATTTCTCACCTAGTCCTTGCGGCGGTTTAAGAAGATATTCGATCGCTTCCTGTAGAAAACTTTTACGTTCGAATATAGTTTCCCGGGTCATCGTAAATCGCTCGTCCCATCTTCGTGAATAGAATAGATAGAATACAGCGAACGAAGATAACGAAAAGCACTCGCGCAAAAATAGCGACGTACTTACGCGCTTGGTAATCGCGAAGCATTCTCCTTTCGCCTGGCAGTGAACGTAGCGATCGTGTTCTTCGCGTTGATCTTGCTGTCGACGATCCAGTCGGGATTACTGGACGAGGCGTCCAAGATTTTCACGCCAGATTTCACCCTGGCCCTGTAACATTCATCAAAATCTTTATCAACCGCGATATTAAACGATATATTAAACGCCGAATAATTTCGTTTATTTTGCGCCGTCTGTTCGAGAATCAAAGGGAATGCATTATTCAGAAAGCACGAGGAAATCCGATTGGTCGGAGCGAAATTCCATCGAAATTCGTGACGCGGCCAAACAGTCGCTCGAAAATGCCATGTAAACGGAAAAACGACAGAGCAAACGAGCGCGTTTCCCGGTCGTTCTGCCGAAACCGCGATGAAAAAGGAGAGAAGAGGCAATTAAAAAATCAGCATCGAGGCTGTATGGAGTCAGGAGAGAAGGAAAAATAGACGACGGAAGGCGAAGGAAAAAGGAAACGTCGGAACGCGGAAAATACGGTACTTCGGACGAGTTCAAGGGTGAAATAATTCTCGTGGCGCTACTTTTTCCAATAACCATAGGCACCCTGTGCTCGCGATCGATGCACAGCCCGGCAATTATCGGCTCAACTCCTTGGAATAATGCGACCGACCGGGCACACATCGTCGACTTTTCCAGCCCTTCGGTCCTTTCAATTATCCTACGTGACTGCAAACGAAGCGTCACCTTCTTGGTGCGTACGTATCGGATTTCCGTTCGATCGCGTCTAACTGCTGGCCTGAACACACGGCACACTTTCAACCCTGAGTTTGGCCGTCGTTTCAACAACGTCCTCGTTTGCCACGGAATAACGCAAAACCTGTCGCAGCTTTGACTCTCTATGTTTGCCAAACGATCAAAGTTTTCGTCCATATAGAGCGATATCTACTCTTCCGGTAAATCGTAGGAGCATAATCTCTACAAGCAAGATGTTAGATAACTAATCACTGTTACAAGCTAATTTAACGACGACCCTGGTCCATTTGCACAATTTAAAACATCTTAGTCAGCACTCTACCGATCTTTAACATACGAATTTATATCTCCGAACAATTAATCACTAGATATCAAGATCACTTTCTTCCTAGAAAACTGCATTTGTACTATATCTGGTTATGTAATAAGTTCGTTTGTATTTGTTCGAAGAAACGTTCAAGATCGTTGCTATCTGGTATATGGGATATTCAGTCGACGATGTATATTAGGTTGTCCCGAAAGTTTCTTTCGTTTTACAAGGAAACAATATAATTTGTTCTATCGGAATACGAAATGGATCATACATAATTCAATGGAATAATATCAAACGATCTATCGTTTCTTTATAAAACGAAGGAAACTTCTGGGACAACCTAATACTTGTTATACGACCTTATATATATGTCATTACTAGAATCCTTAGGGTCAAATCTGAATTGAACTCGGTGCAGCGTTCAATGAACCGCGAAACTCTCTGTGAATGCGCGTTGCATCGACGTAATATATTATAGTCTAAAAATACATAATCGATGTCTGTACCTTCAACTGGATGCCAACAACACAAAGATTCTATGTCCGAAAATAAAAGGGAAAGAATAGCGAATTTCGCCGCGATATTCCCGTCTAATCGAAAATTAAGTAAATTCGCTTATACTTAACAAACTTTCAATCTTGTTCCATCGTAGAGTCATCGAATCTCTCTGTTCCATACGTACCGTAAATTATCGATCGTCTCGCATACATCGTTTATCGATCAGAGTTTCTCGTACGAATCAATTTCGTGCAAAGTTCCGTGTCTCTCTCTCTCTCTCTCTCTCTCTCGTGTCAGCTGGTATTCCCATAGTGATATTTCGCGACAAAAAAATTTTATCTAGTACGGAACGTAAATGGAAAGACGGGTGGAATCCTCCTCGTTCGTTTCCGCGGCGTCGCTTATCCCAAGCGATTACAAAGTACCAGATTGGAAATTGAATTTTCTCGGGCACGATGAAATATGGTCGGCGAAGGTGGCTATTCACGGGTGCGGGTTCCGTTTAGACAAATCGTTTGCCTCGGAACGGGGTTCTATTATATATATATATATATCGCGTTTTACTCCCCGGGAGCGATCGCGCGCGACGTCGATCATCCACTCGACGTGCCTTTCGAACGCGAGTGGTTCACGGTAACACCTCCGCTGCAAAAACCTCTGACCGGCTGTTGCTGTTTGTATATTTGAAAAATATTTTTCGCTCTGTCCGATTCGATTACGGGTCGAGGGTCATCCTGTGCGAAAGCGCGAGGCACGACGCGATAACAAAGATATATGGAACGTGACGCTAGCGAATATCAATAATACAGAGATATCCGGATGGATGAGAGGATTCGATAAAAATTAATCAAAGGAATACGCGTAGCGAAAGAGAACGGTGCCACATTTCTCTCGCGTGCTTTTCGAAAGCGATATAGCGTAGCGTTTCACGATTGCTGGCAATAACGCGCCTCGTGAAAGACCCTCGTGTTCAGCCGAGCCGCAGAAATGTGGAGATCGTTCATCCGGCGTGGCGGTCGTCGCGTCGCAGTTTGCCGGCCAAGATTGCAATTTTAAACGATCGGCTCCGAGGAGACTGGCTCACGCGTTACGAGGCGCAATATCGAGACGTTGATAATGAGAAATCTACGCACTGCGTCGACAGCGGGCGTAATTAAAACGTCCTGAAAATGGTTTATGCGGATTAATGGCAGTGGCAGTGAGCCGGCCCACTAATGCGTTTTAATTAGAAGAGCGGCGTGTTACACGCGAATCTCGTGCCCCTCCACCTAATCCTCTTCGTAAAAAATAATTAATCCACGTCGTAATTAAACGCGACCACGGTCATCAAAGGGAAGCGTACTCTCTCGTACAAGTACAAGCATCGAGATGAGAATCTTTGTCGCGACTAGCGTGTTTTTTAATCGAGTACAATGATACGACATACGTGATATAATGAGCCGAGAAACAAAAAATTATACAATATCTTGTGACTACAATCTCGTACGCTTTGTGTTATCATTCGCAGAAGATACTCGCGATCTAGAAGCCAATTGTTTCTTTTTTATCAAACCTCTCTCTTATGAATCACATTATCGGTATAAGCGGCTCTGCGTTCAAGATTCATTAATACGTCTTCGAGCATATCAGTAGCATGACGGTTGCTATTTGCGATACGATATTTCATTGTAACGATTTCATTGTATAGATATGCGTATATCTCGAGTTGCATATTACCTCGAAGTTGCAGATGATACACTTGCAGAGCTGCAACTTCTTGCGAACTCCGGTTCTGCTGGTAGAATAACGCGTCTAAACTCATGACAAATAATTTGACACAAAGCGTCTTAATGTTTCGACTCGTAAAGCGACTTATACACCACAACGTTTAGAGTTACGAGGATTCGAATATACTGTATATCATATCCTTTTACGCTATTCGCATACCTACATCCGTACGTGCATCTAGCTAAAAGGATTACTACTCGTAAATGAATAAGTAAGTTAATTTGCAGTTCGCGTGGCGACGGAACGACTCGTTTAAACATTTACAGGCGAGTATCCGTAAACGAAGTTAGGAAGAAAGAAGAGGAAGGTAAGGCAGGAGAGCAATATCGAACGTGGCAAATGTCGAGACGACTCGATCGGTAGCTCCGTCACGAAACGGAAAAAAGCTCGTCGTTCGCGGCCACTCGAAAGGACATTTGCCTGGCGTCGCGACGCCGGCTTGGCTACGTTCTAGCCGAGTCTTCGCTCCCGAGAATTCACGCTCCAGTTACGTGACCGGGTCACGAGGTCGGTGTTACGGGGAAGTTACGATGCGCGAGGATAGCTGCCGTCTATCCGACGCCACGTCGGATAAATATCAATGCACTCCTCTCTTCCCAACCGATTCGCCTTCGCGCCACCAATGGTATAGCGGGTCGCGTTGTTCGCGGTTCGTTTGCGGAGGCTTCGTTCGCCGCGCGAGAAACGAGAACTCGATTGGCGCCGTGAGTTTTTCTTAGCCCGAAGGCTACGGCAGGAAAATCTGATAAGTCACATTGTTCGATTCTTACGAGCAAGTTTAACAATTCGAAACTAAAACTGTGCTTCTATTTGACTTTACACCTAAACGGATATATTCTACCTCTTTGGTTTGATTTTGATTAGATGGAAGATAGAAAGATATCAGCAGATCGCACGCCCTCACGGTTACAGTGACTGCGAGAAATATCGATGGATATTCTTATTTTTCAAAGGAACGTTATTTTTATCAGCCGCTACGTTCCACGTTCAGTGGCGATACGACAAAATTTGATCGAATACCTTCGACTTTGTTTTCGTACGTAGCATCGTCGCAACATCGGTAGCGCTGTAACTTATGCGGAACATTTTGCGTACATACGTATGTTTTTCTGTTGAAATCCTCGCCCTCGAGGTATCCCATAGGCGGAAAAAGAAATTCAAAAACATATTATCCCCGTGGAAACGGGGACGCGAGAGATAGGGAATTTTTGCGAGTTCGACGAAACGCAACGAAGGGAATTTTACGTGGTCGCGTGTTTCTCGTTTTGCTGTTTCTCCGACGGGTGAAAATGCGCAGCTACATTTCCAACGTTTGTTCTACGTCGTTGTTCTCCGCTTTGGGGTCAGGTAATATCCTTGCTGTTTTTTCTTTTTTGTAGCACGCGAGCAGAACTGTAATTGGAACGAATCGTTCTTCCTACGGTGCTCTAATGTTCGCGCGTTACCTTTATAGTTTCGATATACGCGGCGGAAAACGCAACCGTTTGCAGCGTCCGAGGCGCAACGAAATCGATACGTGCGACCGGTGTGCACGACGTGGACAATCGCGAGCGTGAATTATCGAGAGACCGTCTCTCCGATACAAAATAGAATGTAGCGGCGCTACGATTCCGGTCAAGGGACAAAGCGCTCGTTAATTCGATAGACGATGCAAAACAAGCGGTAGATTCGATTTGTGTGCCTGCCGACCGAGTAGATAAGTCTTCCGCTTCGGCCCCGTTCTCGTACTAGCGTACATCAACGCTGCGGAGATCGATAGAGAGTTTTCAGCTTGGCCAAGGGGAACGAGAACAGCAGCTCGTCTTTTTTCAAATCGAATTACACCTGGTCGAGGTCGATTATTCGAAGCAAACGAACCGTCCGAGTTAATTAAGTTAACCTCGTGTCGGCTGGAAATTAGGGTTACGAAAGGTTGCGGCAGGTTAGTCGCGATATTCACGCGCGAGAGAAAAGGCTAATCGTCCCTGACAAGAGAAGGGTAAACGCGCTAGTCACCGGTAGGGAGAGAACGAGAATTGGCCGGCTTTTGAAAAGGAACATCCACGCAAAAAGGGAACAGTGGTGAGCTTAGTTTGCCCTCGACGCGATACCAACCCCCTGTTCGGCACGCCGAATGACAGCAAGCGTTTCGTCCATGCAATTACAAGTCCGAATCAAGTTATTTCCGCGGGGCCATCGACTGGCATTTACATACAAATCGGCGACGTGCAAAACGGCTGGTATCGGGACGATCTCGACAGGCGAGGGAAGCTTGCCGGATCGCGTTGACGAACGACCGGTGTCGGGCAACGGCCACAATTTATTCAATGACTGGTACGGCTGGCGATCGATCCCGTAACGAAACGACGCGACGTCCCGGCCGATTGCGCAACCGGTACATCGCGAGGAACGTTCGCTCGATTAAGCATCAACGTGTCACCGATAATTCGGCCGATAATTATGATCGAAACCGAGAGACGGCCGGTTGGATACGGTTTCGTAGCACGTACACGATATTTTCCAGAGAACCACGGGATTTGGCCAATATCGCGGTCGCAACAGCTGTAAACGCGTAGCCGCAAGCGGGCGCCGATTATATAAAATTCCTGGCTGACGTTGGAAGCCGATATCGTGAAAATAAAAGCAGGATTCCTCGAGAAAGTGTCGAGGCCACGGTACATAAAATAAATCGACGTTTTTCAGATAAGACTCGAGGACACGAGCACAAATTCTTTTATCACGCGAGATAAGGACGCGTGTGCAAACTCCTTCCGTAATCGAATTTCTAAGCGAGTGAAGATAGCGCTCTTGATTTCTCGTTAAAGGGATAGGCTTAATCCCAATCAGAGCGCGAATCGTCTTGCCGTAACTAATTTCGCACCAGACTATTTCTCGATACGATCTAATTTCTATTCTCGCGTATCGATCGAAACGCGTTTCATTTTAATGCGCCCGGGGTTTTCTTTTAGTAACCTTTTAGCGAGAGAGAAAAGAGAGAGAGAGAGAGAGAGAGAGATTGAAAACGAAAAAATTGCCTGCGGGAAATTGATTCGATCTAAGCGATGGATTTCCACGAAAGCACAGCTCTTGAAAATCTAGACTTTCCTGAACGTACATGCACGCGAATCCGGCTTAAGAAGCGTCGTTTCGCGTGTACAATACGAAACCCCTTTTCCATCTGCTTTAACAGAAGGCGCGACTGTTTCTTGTATTCATAGAATCAGGTCCATGGACTGGCTGGTCCATGAATCTAACCAGGCTTTTTCAACGAGTCAGCTTCGATAGCAATTATCAAGCAACGATGTCGAGTTAGAAAAGGGGTCACGATAGAATCGTTGAAAGAGCCTGATTGCCGTGGTGCAGCTCGCGAATCGCTTATGCGAGCACGAACGAAACGTCGGTGACAAGGAGCAGGAAACTGTTGGAGAGTTTACTAACAATGGAAAAGTTGTAACTTTACGTGAGGTGCTTGACAATTCGTCCAATTAGAAAATTCCTGTTCCTCCTCTCCGTTCCGGATCTTTTTTCCATGCCACTCCCGCTACTCTCCCGAGGGGTGCATTAAGACGGTTTCGCTCGCGTGGACGAAAAACGAACGAACGAGCGAGCGAAATAAATTTCAGGAGCTCGCAGAATCTTTGTCGTATCTCATCGGTGTATTTTCCGAGCGACGCTGCGTGCAGGAAAACGAAAAATCGAATGGAAGTTGGCAAGTATGTTCGAACAACGATTATCCTGAACTTGAAACGAATGGGACGAAGCGAAAAAGCCCTGCGAACGCTCGTCTCTACGCGCGATCTCGAGCTGCTCGTTTCGTCTGGCAAGTTTCCCTGTTGCGAAAACGTGCTTCGTCTTTTTCGTAATTACTTTTCCAACGGCTGGTAATTACGTACAAAAGAAACGCAACGAATTCGAACAGCTCCGCCGTTATCGCTAATTCGCTATTATGTAACTAACTTCCCGATGGAACGGGTAACCGCGTCTCTGGCCGCGGGATTCAACGTTTAAAATATTTTTAACCGCTTCACGATGTAATGCAGTTTCATCGCGATTCGCAGTAATCCACCTGATATAGAGGAAACTCTCGCGCTACAGAATAATACAGTTCTGCGTTCCGTATTCCACGGTCGTATTGTTCGTTAAATTTTTCCTAATTTTCTGAAGCGTTAAATGTATATTTTTTACACATTATTTTATACGCGTGTTTTATTTCCTTCTATCAAGTTCCATTTATAACGTAAGTCGCTTTTTTCAAATTTGGATTTCGCCAGCCCACTCTTAGCGCCAATTTTGGCGAAGTTAATGAATGAAACACCACCTTCCCCATCGCGTACGACCCCCCGCTATTCGATTAGAATCGCTTCAATACGTTTCATTTTTTCAGCAAATTTGGGAGACGCGATCACGTTGTACTAATAAAATTCATTGAATAAGCTAAGGTGTTGGACATATAACTTCGCGTTCTCATTATTTTGCTAAATATTCAGAATCTTTATCTTCAAATCGGTTAATGCAATGGTGAGGCAGGAATATGCACATGCCAGACATTTTCGACGACGTTCATATCGGGTAAATTGTTTGAGAATATTTCGATGGATATTCCTCGAAACAATGCAGGCAAAACGTTGCTACGTATACTACGTTCTTTCACCATCCACGTAATTAACGCCAGTAATTTGCACAACTAAAAACAGTTCGCCCTTTGTCCGACCTAATATTAGGTCGTCCGAAAAGTTTCTTTCGTTTTATATTATTTTATCGAATTACGTATGAACCATTTTGCTCAATCAAGATGAAGATCACAATGTTCGGCAGATTAGGTTTCATGTTCGTACAAAGATGCGTCTGTGAAAGAAGGACACTTTTTGGACAACCTAATACGCTGCTCGGACGATTAAAGAATCGTTTCCCGCGTCAAAAGCGCAATTTCTGCGTGTGGTCCTAATCAAATCGACGACTCTTCGTGTCGAGACTAGCAAAGAGACGGTCTCTCACCTGAGATACACAGCGATCACGATCGGTGGCCTTTCCTGTCTCGGATCGGTAACCTTGGACGGATGCAGGAACGCTGGAACGTGTAACCGAGACCTCGGATAAAGGGGCCCGTGGGGCACCAGGAGTGTCAGCGAATCGTCGGCCTTGAGCTCCTTGTAATCGGCCCGGTTCGGAGCCAGAGGTACCTGACCCAATGGCGTGACGGGCTGAATCTGAACTCTGGGTCTGCAGAAGCCAGCCCCGTTGTCAGGCGAGCCAGCCTCCTCTGCTCGTGGCTCGAGCACGGAGTAAGCTACCTGCACGAGCCTGGGCAGGCTCTTGGCGACCTTGACCCGGCCAGAAGCGTCCGGAGGAGGTAACGGTGCCCACCAATCGGCTGGTATGGTGATCTGCGCCAAACAGACTCCGTTCTCTCCATCGGGGCTGCACGCTGCCGTTAGCGCGGAAGCGGACGAAGAACTAGAGGAAGAGGAAGAAGAGGAGTACGAGGAGGAAGAGGAAGAGGAAGAGGAAGAGGAGGAAGAAGAAGACGAGGAAGAGGAATAGGGTCTGCCATTGTTGTTCCTGTTGGCAGTGCTCCTCGATGGAGCGGCCAAGCTCGCGTGCAGGACCACACAGACTCTTTGATGTCGTGCGAGAAGCAACTGACGCCTTCCGCCTGCCTCGCTTCCGGCGTGAAAGAGCACTCTTAACACGGGCGAGTCACGAGGCACGCTGTTCCCAACCAGATGAGCGGACATGTCCAGATGACGCGCACCTAACTCCTGCGCGTCCAGAATCGTCGCCGCTGTTAGGTTTCGCCTAGTTTCCGGGCCTGGTAACGCGTCCAACGGATCTGGAACTATGTAGCGAGCCGGTACGGTCTGTTTCGTGCTAAATGGCCCATAGGTCGCCCGAACGGACACCGGCTCGCTCGTCTGAAACACCGTGAATTTGTCTCTCGAGAGTACGGAGCCTGGCGGTGGAGACAGAACCCCGTTAGATAAGGTGCCCGTCGATGGAGATATCGACGAGATAGAATCCCCTCGGACAGGATAGTATTGCCTCGGTATGTGCTTCAAGAAAAATCCCCCATCCTTGTTCTCGAAGTGAACCTCCACCGAGGCAGCCACGTCTGAAACCAAATAATAATTTAAATTGGTAACGACGAATGGATAAGAGTTAGGAACGGGGACAGGCTTGCGGTTAACACGACCGCGGATAAATGTTTGGCAGAGAGAAAATATGCTGCGAGAAGAGCTACATTGGTTCAGAGATCGAAAGACAACCACTCGATCGAGCACTTGCAAACTTTGCGAAGCACTTCGCGTATGGAAGGTTCAAGTTATCTATAGCTACATACAGGTTACTATTTCTAATTAAACTCGTATCTAAACTATCTTCTTCTGTTCTTTATTGTTGCGTTTTTTAATAAGTTCCAGAATCATAGACGCAGAGTTGAAATATTCATGATTTAACTTTGAAAATATAGCGCATTATTATTAAATATATCGCATCTCGCTTCGTCTCTCTTCTTCTGTTCCGATGTAATTTTCATTCTTTTTTTTACAACCCTTTTCCTCCGTACGAGAGGTACGCGCGTAAAAGGAATTCAACTTTTTCACCATGTCGTAAGTTTTATAGGGTGGGATATTTATTTTTATGCAGCCAATTTGCAGCTTTATTACAAGTTTAGGTACAATATCGTTACAATATAATATTTTTGAAGATATTCGATGTCGTTCTTAAGGTTTGTTACATTTTCCTTAGTACTCAAGTACGTCGAACCACTGGTACTTCTTCGGAGCATTTTTATCGAACTCGTACTCCTTACAACGTCTTAAGCTGTAATTGTAAGAAGATCCTCTTTAAAATCGGGAGAGATCATTGCAAGAAAGTTAAAATTACTCCGGTCGAAATTTCTGCGCGATTATTTCTTCGATAGACGAATACTTGCGACAGATCTGCGAGGCTGCGTCGCGCGTAATAAATTCTTCTGTGACAAGCTGAGTATCAAGTTTCACGATAAAGCAAATGAAATTTTAGAAATTAATTCTACAAATCATAAGTTGCTTCATTACCCTATCTGATTCGAAATTGTAAAATTCCAAAAAGCAAATCGCTAACGTGGAAATTGTAACTTCTTCATTCGCATATTTTTTTCATCCATTATTTGATGAATTATTGCGCACGAGAATAAAAAGTTATTTTTCCACGATCTGCTCTCTGTTCGCTAACTCTGACTGCTCTTTGTGACAACTCACGAGAGAAAATGATTCGTTTGCGTCGACCAGCAATTACACTTACATGGTGGATTTGACTTTGCATCCAACGATAGGATAATCCAATCGGAAGCATTGCGTTCTTAAAAAGGTGAAATAAGTTCTCCCGACAAGCGCGGCACTAACAGTGTCCCCCGATTTGTGAAGACAATGGCGGAACTCTTCGTCACACTCGCAGCTTAACCTGTTGAAGAAATTTCAAATCCGATCTTTCATTTTCTCATCGTTTTCCCGTATCAACGTTTCACTCTCGTGCCCCTTTGTTTCTCGAAACGTTTACGATCAATCGTTTGTGGTCGAAGCAACGTTTGAAATTAAATTCCAACATGTTCATACACCACAAATTATCTTCACGAGTTGTTTAAAGATTAAACGTATTTTTCTAGCTTTAGAATAAATAATAGCCAATAATTTATACCGCTGCGTATTATGCTCCTACGGTTTGACTAGAAAAGTAAGAAACACCCTGTATATTAAAGCTGAAAAAAATCGAATAAAATTGAACGTCGATAGCAGCTCTACGTAAGATCGCAAAAGAGCGCACGAGTGTAATTTCCCATTTTCCCAGCAGTATCTCGCGAGCGATTGTTCGTTGCACGAATTCGACGGGCAACAGCTTCTGCTACTGACTCGACTAGAGTTCGATATTCACAGCGAGTGATTCACGCGATGTAGAATCTAACTCGGCACGCCTACAAGTCGCGCGCAACGTTACGCCTAATCGAGCGCAATTTCTCATCGAATGCTGGACATTTGGTCGATTCCGGACAAAAATACCGAGTGGGCGTTCACTCGAACCCGATATTACCGCGATCGTTAACACTCTCGGCTGGTTTTATGATAAAGGTCGAATGGACCCGAACGTTGGTTGCCTTCTTTCTAGTTTGAAAACTGATATTCGAGACTTTATCCGCGGCCGGGGAAAATGTGCACGTAGAAAGGGCATCGCTTCGAGGAAGAACTAATTTAAAAACGACCGCCTCAAGACTCGACCTCGCCAGAAAAGAAACATCTCTCTGGTTCAGCACCGATGCCGCGGGCTTCGCGGTAAAAAGAACTGCGGGAAAAGCGTAAAGAATAAGAAGAAAGTTGGAAAAAAAACCTCGTATAATCAGCGGGATTAGTTAATCCGTGTTTAGAGCCGTGAGCCTCGATTAGATCGGGACACATATCGTGAGTTCGGCAGCATGCGTCCGTTTCCTTCCATGCCCCTAATTCGTTCGTTCCATTTGCTGCGTTACCATTTCCGCACCATAATGTTCCTGGTGGAAGGAAATATAAGCTTATATATAGGACATTTTTCTTCGCGAAATTCTGGGGAATTGAAAATGAGGAAAACTACAATAGCGATGTGACGACGTTCATCTATCAGGGCATGGTTACAACGAATGCGTGTTCTGACGGGATTTTCTCCTAACGAACACGAGCACGTCAGAATGATCCGTCACACGATACGTCAGATGATTCGATTCATTAAAAGTATGTAGCCGCTGGCTTTACTCTGTTCGTTCGTCGGTTTGGGTCTCGAACGAAAATGTTTCACTGTGGATGAAACGCTGGAATGTGGAGAAAAAACGCAAGTTCAAATATGCCTTTACCTGGGAATATTACCCTGTCCGATACTTCTGCCATTTCACTGTCAGCAAATGGATAAGCGTCTCTGAACGTAATATGCTGAAATGCGTGGACAGAGACGCGCAGGCAAAGCCAGAGAGTGAAAACGCACAACTCCGGAGTCCGCATGGTACACGTGGAACAGCAGGCGCGAAAAAGAACCAAAGATCGAAAAGGCGGAGGCCTAAATCGGCTCGGAAGAATTGTCGAGGAGCAGGACGAAGAGCGATTTGTTCCGATGGTGCTCAGGGTACAAGCGCACACTTGGCTATTCCTTAGACTTATATGAGAACGCACCCTCTGTTTACGACCTAGTTTCATTGCTTCTAATCGTGGAAATTACGTTTGAGCGACGCGATAATCGACCAACAAAATTTTAAAATGCCGGAAAGCGAGTACGGAAGCGAACGTGTAATGCATCGAGTTTGGACAAATCCTGGAATCACGACAGGAATTTGAAATGGTCCGAAACGTGCATAAATTTAATTGCTACCAGACGTAATTTATGCACGAAGTTAAAAGGTAAACAGCATATGTTGCGTGCGTTTCCTGATAGTTATTATCTTCCCGTTATACATATACAATATATAGGTCATTATTTTCGATTAAAACTCGTGTCTAAACTACGATTTTCCGACTTTTTAATCTTTCAACACATTCGCTCCTGAATATTCGTAATCTAATCTGAAAAGTATATTGCATTATTTAATATATCGTATACAAGTATGAAGAACAAAATACGATTTATTCGTATCCATTATAGTGGCGAATGTGTTCATAATTTTATGTGATATTAACTTTTTATTATCGATTTGTATCTTTAGAGTACACGAATGTATGTTACTCGTCAATAAAATAGCTACAGATATTTTTTATTATATTCTTCAAAATACTTTATCTTATCGTGGGTTTTCTGGAAAACTTTATAACATAATAGATGTTTGCACGCGGCAAGTCTATTTCGTGATAGAATACGCGTTTCAGTCATTTTCTTGAACATTTAAAATATATTATTACGATTAATCATACAGTCGAATATTAATCAAGTTGAATCAAACGAGTAAATTAATATTACTCGTTTCTCACAAAGCGTCATTCGTTTATCGCCAATTTTCGAAAGTCTTGTATCTTCGAATCTATCGGATTATTCTCTTCTTCGATCATTTCGTATTAAAAATACTTCTCTTTAGCTACCAAACGACGTAGTAGATAGGAAGTCAACTATACGTATTTTTCCCACGTGATCTTCGAATATAGATTTATCGTGATCTTCATCGGTTATATCAAATAGATTTTCTTTATTATGCAATCTAGATAAAGCGTTCTTTCTCCATACACGTTTAGCTTGTAACGAATGAAAATGAATTTCGTATATTCCCCGGCGTGATCTTCAAATGTACGTTTATCGCGTTTTTTCGTCCGAGCTCCAAATATTTCAACGTACCTCGAACAGATATTCGCCCGTGTGCAACGTAGGTAGCCAAACAGTCTCGTCAAAATCCATGTGCAACACTTCTGCATACACGTTCAGCTTATATTAAGAGGCTAAATTAGTTTCATAAAATCCGCGCATTTTCCTTCGCGCCTTAATAAATCCTCGATATAGCAGCATGTTTATATTAAAAGCAAGTAATTCTGCGAATTTATAGGCTGCGTTAAATTAACATAGAAACGAACACGGTGAAGCACTTTGAGCCCGCGAATCCAGGAACTCGAAACACCGTTCGATTCGGTCTCGGAAGCACCGACGCTGTCCAGCTTATTACACCAGGGAATTTCTCGTCCCGAGCCGAGATGTTCCGATAAAGATTTGCCGGATAAAAGTTCGAGTGGAAAGTCGTGTAGAAATATCAACGATTTCCCAGATACCGCGTCATTTGCCTAATATAGTATAGCCAGTACGGCATTATAGTATCGGGCCGCTCGAGGCAGCACTCCGTTTCTTCCATAAATCGAAAAATTCGTTTCGCCAGACTGGTCGAGAGACACGGGGCAGTCTCGATAAAGCGTAGTTCGGGAATATTTCCTTCGCTGAAACAAAGTTCGCGTACTTATCCGCGTTCGAAAGTTCACACAGGTAAGCGGGAGAAATTGTAAATCGGCGGGGCGAGGCGTGGCGTGGCTCGTGGCGTGGCGCGGCTGCGCTCGATCCGGACATAAATTTCCGGGGAAATCCTCCACTAAGCGCCAGGTGCCCGCACACCCTCTCGCGTAAAATGGAGGAAAACGCGCGGAAAGCCGAGACCAATTCAACTCTGCTCGCTTATCTTTTGCGCTACTCGCTCGTTGCCGTGTGCTTCTCCCGTTTCCATGTAATTTCCTTCTTTTTTTTTTTACCATTCTTCCCCTCCGTACGAGAGCTACGCGCGCGAAAGAAACTCGTTTATCTCGCTCGTCAACGTTTCCGCCATGTCGTACGTCCGATAGGGTGCGACATTTATTTTCATGCAACTGTTTCATGCGCCTTTATTACAAGTTTAAGATAGAATATCGATCTTCTCGAAGATACTCGATATCGTCCTTATGATTTGTCGAAGTATCGTTAGTATTCAGGTAAATCGGGCCACTGGTACTTTTCCGGAGTAACTGTAATTGTAAGAAGCTGCCCCCTAAAGTCGTAGGAGATCATTGCAAGAAAGTTTTCATGAAAATTACTTGGGTCGAAATTTCTGCGCGATTATTTCTTTGACAGACGAATACTTGCGACAGATCTACGACGCTGTGTCACGCGTAATAAATTCTTCTGTGACAAGTTCAGTATCAAGTTTGATGATAAAGCAAATGAAATTTTAGAAATTAATTCTACAAATTGCAAGTTATTTCCATGTTTTATTCGAAATTGTACAATTCCCAGGAATAAATCAGCGACATAGAAATTGTAACTCTTTAATTCACTGATTTTACTATTTGACAAATTATTGTACGAGAGAACAAACAGTTATTTTCTCATGGTTTTCTCTCTATTCGCTAATCTTTCGTGCTGTCTGTGAGAACACGAGAAAAGATCGTTCGTCTGCATCGAACGATAATTACACTTACATCAAGGATTCTGGTTTTACACAGCACGATAGGATAATCCGGTCGGAAGCATTTCGTTAACACGAAAGTGAAATACGTTTCTGCTACTAGCTTGACACTAATTGTTTCCCGCGAATTGTGAAGACAACGGCGAAACTCTTCGTCACAGTCGCAACTTAACCCGTTGTACAAGTGTCCAATCCTATTTTCCATTTACTTATCTTTCTATATCAACTGTTCATCGTTCCGCGTTGCTATTGAAACGTCCGCGATTAACCACTTGCATTCGAAGGGACATTTAAAATTTAATTTCAATTAGTTCACAGTCGAATGAACCAATTTTAAAAGTTGTTTAAAATTTTAATGCACCCCTATATCTTCAGCGTAAATAATAGACATTTCGTACTGCTGTGTATTATATTTCTATGATTTGACTAGAAAAGTAAGGAACGCTTTGTACGTTGAAATTGAAAAGAACGAAACAAATGAAATAGAACGTCCATAGTATTTCTGCATAAGATTGCAAAGGGTTGCCTGAGACAGAGTATGATCTCCCATTTTCCTGGAAGAATCTCGCAAGAAACTGATCGCCGTACTAATTCGACGGGCAACAAAGAGTTTCTGATTCTGACTTGGCTAGAGTACGACATTCACAGCGAATGATTCACGCGACGTAGCATCCGACTAGGCACGCCTACAAATCGCGCGCAGCGTTACGCCTAAACGCTTAATTTCTCATTCAATACTGGACATTCGGTCGATTCCGGACAAAAATTCCGTGTGGGCGTTCACGCGAACTCGGTATTACCGCGATCGTTAACATTCGCCTGCTTCTATGATAAGAGTTGAATCGTTGAACGACGCGGACGTTGGTTGCGTATGATTTGCAAACCGACGTTACAGTCTTCCTCTGTCATCTACTCTGGGAAAATCGTGCATTCCTTGCGAAAAAGAACTATCGCTCCGCTATTCCGAGGAAGAAGAACTAATTCAAAGCGGTTGCCTGAAGATGCGTTCGCGCAAAGAAAGAAACGCCTCTCTGATTCAGCACCGATGCCGCGAGCATCGCGGTAAAAAGAAGTTTGAGAAAAGCGTGGAGGATGAAGAACAAAGTTGGAAAGAAGCTGGTATAATCGGTAGAATTATGCAATACGTGTTTAGTGCCACGATTAGATCGGTACACGGATCGTGAGTTCGGCAGCGTGTGTCCGTTTCATTCTCTTGCATCCTCGTTTTCTAGGTTGATTTATTGCCGTATCCGCAACATAATGTTCCTGGCGGAAGGAAATATAAGAACACGAAGCAGCGAATAGCTTCCTTCACGAAATTCTCAAGAGACGGAAATGATGAAAACTATCGTAGCGATGTGACGCTGTTCTTCTTCTATCGGGACATGATTACAGTGAATGCGTGTTCCGATGGGATGTTGTTCTAACGAACGCGAATACGTCGGGACGATCCGTTGAATTTGTCAAATGTGTGTAAGGGCTTTACTGGTTTTGCTTTGTTCGTTCGTCGGTTTCGATGACCGTCTTGGACGAAAATGATCTTTCACGGTGGATGCAAAGTCCGCGATGCACTTTCATAGCGTAAAGTCCAAATTTGCCTCGTACGTAGGAATATTATCCTCTCCGATGGTTTTATCGCTTCATTGTCAGCAAATCTCTGAACATAACACGCTGATGTGTGTGAAGAGAGATGTGGAAGGAGAGCCAGAGAGCGAGAACACGCGACAATTCCAGGATCCGCATGGTACACGTTGAACGGCAGGCGGAAAAAGAGGCGAAAATAAAGAAGATGGAGGTTCAAAGACTGGGAAAATGCCGAAAAGCAGAGCTAAATGCGGTTCCTTCCGACGATGAACACGGTATAAGTGCACGCTTGGCTATTGCTTAGGCTTATATAAGGAAATATTTCCCATTTACGAGCCAGTTTCAGCGCCACTGATCGTGCAAATTACGTTCGGTCGATGCGATAATTTGCCAATAAAATTTGAAAACGTCGAGAAATAAGTAGGAAAGCGGACGTGCGATGAAACAAATTTGAAACGAATGATCGAATCACGACAGGAATGTGGAATGGCACGAAACGTGCATAAATTTATCTACAAGTTAAAACAACATGTGTTACGTGCGTTTCGTGATGGTTATTATTTCGGTAATACACATAGAATAATTAGTACATTATTTTCGATTAACCTCGTGCGTAAACTACAGCCTCCCGTTTTTCCTTTTTTTTTCTTTTTCGTTTTTTGGCACTTTCGTTTCCCGCGTCATATTAAACAGAATATTCGTATTCTGATCTAAAAAGTACATCGTATTATTAAATATATTGTACATAAGTACAAGAAACAAAATACGATCTGTTTCCATCGATGATAATAGCGAATGCGTTCATGATTTTTTATTATCCATTTATACCTTTAACGTGCGCGAGTACAAATTGCTCGATAATAAAACACCTACAGATATCTCTTATAATATTATTAAAAATACTTTTACGAACATCCAAAATAGCCAAACAGTCTCGTGAAAATCCATGCGCAGTACTTCTGCACCCACTCTCTGCTTATATAAAAGCTTCGCCGCCCGCGTAAACTTATTAGTAACTTTAATCAGCAACC
Organism: Bombus pyrosoma; assembly: GCF_014825855.1. Lineage (NCBI taxonomy): Eukaryota > Metazoa > Arthropoda > Insecta > Hymenoptera > Apidae > Bombus > Bombus pyrosoma. Next base: position 7,765,696 of record NC_057782.1, read on the forward strand.
GGTGTCTTTTTTGGTAAAAAATTCCAAGTTCGTATAGTTTACGCAAAAGGTCGACTTCCGTACGATACTAACGTGGTATCATCAAACGCTAACACTTGACGACACGTTGTTGCCACCGGAGCCAAAGTTAAGAGCGAAAATTAGTTTCGTGCGATCCGGGCATTTCTCTTATCGTCTTAATAAATCCTCGATCTGGCGAGATATTAGGAAGAAATTATTCCGTGAATTTAGAAGGTTGTATCAACGTTTTATTTAGCCTGTGAATATCTGCGTCATATCGTAATTTTGATAGGGCGTGACATTTGTATCTTTATGCAGCTATTTTGCAACTTTGTTACAAGTTGAGTTGTACAATATTTTTGAACATGCTCGATGTCGTTTGTGCATCGTCCTTAAGATTAGTATTCAAGTAAATCGAACCACCGATACTTTTTCTGACCTTTCGTATCGAGCTGGTACTGCTCACAGCGTCTCGAACTGCAATTGCAAGAAGATTCTCTTTGAGGCGACTGTAGTTTGTATTTCTGCGCGATTATTTCCTTGCTAGACGAACATGTATTGTATTTCTGATAGATCAGCGAGACTGTGTGATACGGGCGTGCTTTGTTTCATGTATATTTCATAATCCAATCCATTGGACTGTACGAGGAAATATACTCGGATCGGGTGTTCTTGCGGCGATTTCTGAGCATTTCTGTATACGTTATTCTGTATACTAGACAGTATACCATTCACACGTTGCAATATATTGTTCTAAATTTGTACATAGGTGCTCGTTACATAACTAGAATCTCTTGCACGATTGGATTAAACTATGTATCTGTATTAGTAAAATGTTGCACGTCACAAATTACGAATTTATTAGCATTAATAAATGCTTGTGCGACAGTAACGAGGTCGACGATAAAATAGTTTTAAAAATAAAATCTACAAGTTGCCCTCATTGCCCTTATATTTGATTTGAAATTGCACGATTCAGCATGAGATCAATAATATATAAATTGCAACTCTGTCTTTCTGTTCCATTGATTTTACTATTTCATAAATTGTCGTGCAAGAGAATGAAAAGTTATTTTGTCATGCTCTGCTCTTTGTTCGCTGAAATTCACGAGAAAAAGATCATTCGTCCGTATCGAACGGTGATTACACTTACAAGCCAGGATCTTCTTATGCAGTCCACGATAGGATAATCCACTCGGAAGCATTGCGTTCTTAATAGGGTGAAATAGCCGAATCCTACTAACCCGGCATTTATTTTATCTTTCGATTTTTTAAAACATTGACGGAACTTTTCGTCGCAGTCGCAACTTAACATGTTGAAGAAATATGCAAATCGTCTGTTATCTTCGTCTGCTGATGCTTATCGAAACGTTTACAGTTAACCACTTGCAGTCGAAGGAACATTTGAAATGTAACTCCAACTAGTTCATAGCTATTTCTAAAAGTCGTTAAAAATTTTAATGTATTTTCATATCTATCGCATAAGTAGTAGTAGGAACCTTATGATCCTACGTATTATGGCACCCACGATTCGGTTAGAAAAGTAAGAAACTTACTTAAACGGTATAGTACGTCGGCAAGATGAAAGTTCTACATCGGATCGCAACTGCTCGATGATGGGTTTCATTTTCAGAGTTTCAAGGGGCAGCTTGCAAGGAAAAGTAACCGAGATACAAATTCCGGCTTCTCATCTTGACTCGACTAGCGTTCGATATGCACGGCGAATGATTCATACGAGGTAGCAACCGGCTAGGCACGCCTACAATTCGCGCATAGCGTTATGTCTAATCGTGCGCAATTTCTCACTGGATACTGGACATTTGGTCGATTCCGGACGAAAATTCCGCGTAGGCGTTCACGCGAACCTGGCATTACCGCGCTCGTTAACATTCGCGTAGTTCTGTGATAAAAGTAGAACGTTTAACGGCTTGGATGTTGTCCGCGTCAGGCGTGAAAGCCAACGTTACAGTCTCGCTCTGTGCAATACTGTAGGAAAATCGTGCACCCCGTGTACGAGAAACAACGTCGCTCCGAGGAAGAAGAATTAATTTCGAACGTCTGCCTCGAAAAGAAACTTCCCTTTGGTTCAGCACCGATGCCGCGGGCTTCGCGCTAGAAAGAATTCCGGCAAAAGCGCGGAGAATAAGAACAACGTTAAGAAGAAACCTGGTATAATAGGCGGAATTAGTTAATCCGTGTTTCGTCTTATAAGCCTCAATTATATCGGGACACATATCGTGAGTTCGGCAGCATGCATCTGTTGATTTCAAAGCTCCTAACTGATCCGGTCCACTTGCTATATTACCCATGCCGCACTATAATGTGTCTGCGGGAAGGGAATATAAGAACATGAAGAACGTCCATAACGAATAGACTATACAGTGAGTCGGTAAAAAGAGAAATAATTCGTTATCTATTGAATTTATCAAAATATGCTCGAGATGAAATTTATTGAGATAAAAGTTAAAGAGCGTGATCATTTCTTGACAAAGTCGGTAGATAACGAACTATTTTCGCCAGTGCTTTTTACCCACTCACCCTGTGCATAGGAACTTTTAATACCTTTTGCTGATAAAATCTTCAAAAATTGAATATGAGAAAAGCTATAACAGCGATACGATGCTGTACCGTGCGTGTTCTGAAACGTTGTTCTAACGAACACTCGTTCAATTTATTAAAAGTACGCAGCGACTGACTTTACTTTGTCCGCTCGTCAGTTTGGATGTTCGTATTAGACGAAAACAATCTTTCACTGTGGGTGAATCATCCATGATGCACATAGAAAATATATAGTCTACATTTCCCTTTACCTGGATATATCCCAGAGTAATTGTAAGAAGGAAGCCATCTGTCCGACAGTCCGTCCTCGATTTCAGTATGAGAAAATGGATCGGGATTTCTAAACATGATAGGCTGAAGTGCGTGAACAGAGACGCGGGAAAAGAACCAGAGATGATCCCAGGACCTGCATGGTGCACGTGGAACAACGGCCAGAAAACAAACGGAGGGGAATACGGCGAAGGCCGAAAAACTCGGGAAAATATCGAGAAACAGAAGGAAAAGTGGTTCCTTCCGATCAGAATTTTTTAAAGTAGTATTTGAAATACTTTCTCTCCAAATTTTGTCCAGCGAAAGTTCCGACAGTGTTCAGAATACAATTGCACAGTCGGCTGTTTTTTACGCTCATATGAGAAAGTGTTTTCCATTTATGAGCCAGTTTCATTGCGTTCGTTCTTAGAAATTACGCCCGGGCCATGCGATAATCGGCTAACAAAATTTTTAAAACGCCGAAAAACCAATTACAGAAGCGAACGTGTAATGCGACGAATTTGGACGAAACTTCGAATCACGACAGGAATTTGAAATGGCCCGAAACCTGCATAAATTTGACTGTTACCAGCCGTAATTTATGCACCGAGTTAAAAGGCAAACAGCGTGTGCTGCGTGCGTTTCGTGACGGTTATTATCTCTGCGTGGCGCGAAATAAAACGCAAACGGTCGAAGCACGTTGATGTTTTATAGGTGGCCGCGCACGATTCGTCCGTCTATATATTTTAATGATCTCTGCAACGTAAATTATTCGTTAGTTCGAATCGCGGATCACGAACGTGAACAGGGGCATGTACGTGTATCGCGCTTCTGGACGAGCGGAGACGTGCCAGCAACACGTGTCTCTTTCTGTGTCACATTGGCAGACAAAAATTTCAACGATATCAAATTAACGCGGACATATTACGCGAGTCACGCAAAATGTTTTCAAATATTTCATTAACGCTGTAACGAAGCACGACCATGGTGATTACATTGATCAAATTTGAAACGAATCTGAAAATTTCTAACGAGTGTATAGAAGATACAAGATAATTATTACGTGAATACATTTCGCCAAATATTTGAACGTTCGATTATTACTACATTAGTAAGTAACAACAATTAGTACGGCCGTTTCCATCGCTAAACGTATCTCGAAGACTATGCTGTACGTTGGATTTTTATTAAATTTATTATATAGTTGCTAATTTTTTTACCAAATAAATGTTCGTAATGAACATCACCTATACACGTTTCTGTGTCGGTTGTAAGTTTTACAAGTATCATAATCACGATACTACTGTCTCATCGTGTTGCGAATGAGATTTCAAAAAGTTTCATGCAACGTATCCATAAAAAAATGTTCCCTGGTGAATGTTCAAATTACTTTCGCGATCCGTTATAATATGCCACGAATCCGGACAAGAATTTCAACGTTATCATCGGATTAATGCACATACTTCTTTTAGCTCATTGCGACCACTCGACTACAGATATATCGCGTGACAGATATATTTCTCACGGTGCAAGCTATCGATCGCATTCAATCCACGTTGTTATCGTGTTGGCAATCCTCGAGATCGGGGCAAAGAAAATGTCTGATATTTCGCGGACCAACCAGCCCTTCCTGGCGACGAGCACAGTCTGACAGCCACAGACTCACAGCTGTAATGCGATTTGTCGAGACTGGTGGACCGATTCCCTCCACTCGAAAACGCATCTCGAGACGTCCTTCGTCTACCTCCTGTTTCATTCTTTCCAGAAACTCCTCGAAAGGGTCGGGTGGCGGAGGCGTCGGGGTGCGTACCGTCTCACGAACAGGCTCCAGACATTCGCAAATACCGTGAAGGATATTTTCGAGCCCGATGGGTTCGTAGTCATCGATTTCCTCGTACGACACCGTCGTCTCCCCTCTATCCTCTTCTCCGTAATACACGAACGAGTCTCTGTCGTAAACGCTGTAGTCGGTGTCCAAGAAATGGATGTCAGGAACGGCAGATTGCGCTGAATCGCGACCAACGTCGACGCGACTCTCGCTCTTCGCTTCTCGCTGAACGAAACGTTCGATACGTTGTATAAAAATGGCAGAGAAATCAGCCGCGCATCAACGATTAATTGTTTTTTTTTTTTTTTTCAGTCGTCAAACAAACACAGAACGGTCGGGAAACGATTGCAAGATTACCATTCGGTCTGCTGGCAGAGAAAAATCGTAACGTTTAACGAACGACGAGCAAACAGTAAACTCATTCCCGAAGCGAAATTAAAGGGACACGGTTTTTCAACGCTCCTCCGAGGTAGAAAATCAGCTATCCAATCCACGCGATTCAACATTCGTTACCGCGACATAATTAAACCAAGTAGCGCTTTTATCCGCAGCTCGTATTTTTTATACGATCCGATACGTTCCGTTTATTTACGAACCTCTTTCTCCGATAATTTCTCCGATACCATCGATCCGACGTCGATCTGGTTCTTTAGCGCCTCAACGACGACTTCCTGCTGCGCATCGTCAACTTCGGAGGGTCGTGCGTCACCGCTGTAATCCTTCAAAACTTGCAAGATCCCGGAAGATCGACTTTCGCTGGGAGTAAACGGACAAACATCCAGCTTGCCGGATTCTCCTTCCTGACGAGAGTTCGATTAAAAGTGGCATGTTTGTCGGAGAACGAGAGAGAACGGAGAAAAATGACTGGCAAAAGCATTAATTGGCCGAGTATCGGTACCCTCTGCCTTCGGATCCGATCGATTTTCGCTGAATTAACTCGACTCACACCAGGGAAAAGCAACGTTTCCGCTAAAATATGCTACAATCAGTACGTTCTGTAAATTTGCGCTACGCATCCGCGATTCGCCGTTTACCGAGGGCGCTGAAACACCCGGTTCCACGCATCGAGTAATTATTTCTCTGGCCCTGTTTCGATTGCGCGGCGATTCCATTTGCATCGGTGCGTTATTAACGAAATTATATTTGGTCATTGCCGGGAAAGCACTCGACGAGCTCGTCGAGGCCCCCGTTTGCTCTCGCAACCTTTTCCGTTCCATTAATCGCGACCGATCCCGAATACTCTGAAAAATCATTCGCCACTCGCCGAATAAGCTACCGGGAACCACAGTAGATAATCTCCGACCGAATTGTACATCGCGCCACAGAACGCACACGTAGCTACATTTTTCCTCTCTATTAAACGGTGTACTCGCGTATCGACCGGCGAATCGAACTTCCGATTCGATGAAAAATGGGATTAAGGTGAACTTACGCTTTGTAGGTGAACAACGTTTGACGCGCGAATGTTTCATCCGCGATAAAAGGCGTAGAGATTGTCTTCGTCCATACTCGTATTTCATGCAAAACGAACGTCTAAAGCGGCCAGCGTACAAAATATCGAAGTGAATGGATGATTCATACGTAGTGGAGAGACACAGTGATAAGTGTAATCTCGCCCGGTAACGAGTAAACATAGCCATTGCTACTGACGAACCTAGTTTTCGAGCAACTGATTAAAGAACAGCGCAAGGAGTAGAGATTGTTTTCGTCTGTATTTCAGTCAAAGCGAACGTCTAAAATGGCCAATGAATAAAGTAGGGCAAATCTCCACTTCTGATGAATCAAATGGACGATGATTCATAGCGAAGCGACAGTGATGCGTCTAAATTTGTCCAGTAACGAGTAAACAGCCATGGTTTCTAACGAAATCAATCTTCGAGCAATCGATCAGAGAACGAATTTTACATCGACAAATTAATTTTACCTCGTTAGTAACCCGAAGAAAGAAAGTTGCGTCATCGATAATTATCGTTGCGTAAGCGAAAAGAACGTTGGCTATTTACGACGATTGTTTCTAATCGAAATAATTTAGATGAACGTACTATGTGAGATCTTTGCGCTATAAAAATGTTTAATCCAGGTTATAAGCGTTACGATCTGCGGCATAAATTCTCCGTTCTTTCGCGTAAATTCGCATTTTACCTCTTCCACTGCGGATGGCGCGAGATACTGTCTAGAGTCGAAGGTGCTGGTAAGGGTGGACGATTCACTGGGAGGTGAAATCTCCTTCGTGTCATCTTCCATTATCACATAGGGACATTCGCCGCTGCAATCGAGCACCGCCAGATACTCGTACAGGCGGACGAAGGTTCGCACGGGTATCATCGCCGAGCCGCCTTCTGGCTCCTCCGTCAGCAATTCGCACACGTATATCATCGTTTCGAATAGATTCTGCGGGGGTAAGTCACAAAGGATGTAGGTGAATCGGCGCGAATTGGTAGCCGGCAACAATGGCGAGTGATTAATTTAATTCAGCTGGTAACGATGATTCATCGATTCGCATTAAGGTCCGGTGAATTAAATACATGACGGAGGAACGTGCCTCGTCCGCAGCAATTTTATGTATTTTCGAATCACCGTTGATACAAAACGCCCGGAGAAACGTTCTCTTTCACGGCGGAGAAAAATTTCATTAACGAGTAGAACGTTTTGTCTTGGGCATAAGTTCGTCGTAAATCGTTCGGATAAATTAATAAGATAACGTTTCGTATAATTCGAAAGAAAGATCGAACTATCTTTATCCGTTACGCGTTTTCCATCGCTGAATTTTCTTATGAAGAGGATCCAAGAGGTATAATTATTTTAGACTAATAAACGACCTTGCGGTAAAAACTATGATCGTGCCGACTCGTTGCCGACCGAGCTAAAAAAGTGCCTGTGTTTATGCCAGCTTATACCGATACACCCACGCAATAAAAACCGCTGCTGCTTCATCAATCACGAGATGTGTACGTTAGTACCAAGAGATTATTAAATCGATGAACGAGTCTGGTCTAAAAATACTATTCTTAGGACGCAATAAAGATCACACGCTGGAGGAGGAGGTGGGCTTATAGGCACGCTCTATTTTAGGTATTTCATACGAGAATGTTGGGAGGGAGGTGCTATTTTCAGGCCAGACGGCTTACCTTGCCCAAGAATCCGCAAGCTATCGCCAGGAATTTGTAAAAGTCGCACCCTTTCTCGGGCAAAAATTTGCCTACCAGCAACATTCGGAAAAGGGTTGTCTCGGGTAAAGAGATGCCCTGCCAGCTCGACAGTATCCTTCTCAGGCACACGTTCTCCACGTGACCGAACACGTTCACGAGGGTCTTCAGGTAGCCAGGAGTGATACCTGACGGATGGCTGAAGGGAGGGTACTCTAATCTTTCCTAAGAAAATATACCACAAGGTTAACGATCTATGATCACCAACCGGACAATTGCTCGGGACGTTACGTTATTGACGATAGGTCATAGGCAATGTCCGTAACTCGATCACGCGGAGTTAACGCAAAGCGTAAACTGTAAACTGTAAGAACTGTGGCGTCGACGGATCGATCGCTTTTACGCAAGCGGAAGAAAAGGCGTGGGTTCATAGGCCGTTGAAGGATCGCGTGTAAACACGATAATAATTCAGAAATAAACGCGACGATCGAAGGTGAAAATTTTCTTTCGACCTTGCAACGCCGTTTCGTTCCCGCCGGTTAATAACCGTTTGCTTAACGCTTGTTTAAAACAACGGAGAGAAAGTAAGGCAAGAAGCTCGATATAGAGGTGATTGCACGGAATCTATTTTATATTTGCGCGTGGTTTGCTTGTTTGTGAACTATTGGTCGTTGCAAGATATGTTACAAGTAGAACTTGTTTCGAAGTAGACAGCTTATTTTACGAAGCTCGGAAATCTTATCTAGGCGAACGCCTAGACTTCAAGATGACTCTTATTTTCTTTTAACGTAACTACGTGTTTTCATTTAGGTAGGCGTTGTAGTTTCGTACGTGACGAATTTATTAAGCTATAACATGTTAACCAACGGACATCGTAAGATGTATCTCTCTCTCTCTCTCTCTCTCTCTCTCTCTCTCTCTGGAAACAAAATAAGCGTTGCTGGAAACATCTTTGTTGAGATAAAGCTTGAAATTTATACACCCTGTGTAAAAATAGCACGAGCAATGTCTCGGCCGGATCGGAATCCTTCGAGTATTGTTTCGGGTCACGGACGCGGATGCTTTATGTCGGAGCGAGATTACTTTCGTCGTTCGACGCGAGCAAAAAATCGTAAGAGAACAAACTAGGAAAATAGGGAAATCCGATAGTTCAAGGCTGGAATCCCATAACTGGATTCTATTCGCGTCCGGTCATGGACGTCGTCTATAATGCATCAACGTTAAAAAAGAAAAATCCTGAAAAGGTGGGCGTTGGAGGTGGCCAATAAACGGCCAGCGGTCTCGACCGAGCGGATTAATTTACAGCGATCGTTTCGATTAACCGAGTTAATCGATTTTCCTCAGTCTGGCTGGTTAATCGAACCGATCGCAATTAAATCTGGGAAATTTAGATTCTAGGCGAACGAATTGACAAAATCCCGGTAAATTCCTATCGAACAAAAAAAACTTGCACGCTGTTAATGACCCTCGATGGAGCCTGAGTCGATCGATATTTCAATTTGCATGCCTCGATTCACGATCCTCGTACATGTACGATCGTTGCAATAAAAATCGCGATGAATCACGGCGAACCGAAGCTTCGTACGTAAATCTTTGTTCTACGTTTTCCACTTACTTTTTCATAAAAAGTTTGTGCCACGGTGGCAGAGACACACTGAAAGGTATAACGAAGGTTACCGTGCTCGAGTTAATCGTGCTCGGTACGAAATTCTTAATTGTGTTCGAAAAGCTGATTCAACCTATGGAACACGTTTCTTAGCGCTGCTTCGAGACTGATTAAACGGGCTCTACCATGCAAACCAAATGAAATGCCATTAACCGAACTTGAATAATTAAATTTAGCCGGAGGATTGATTTACTTATCTATCCGCTTAATTATACGATACGGATCGACGGGGGTTTTAAACGTATAACGTACAATGGAAGCGATAGAAAAGATTACGTTTAACGAGGCTACTCGAACAGGCACTCGAAAAGGAACGAACGTCCGTTGGAATAAACTTTAATCATCCCTTTGTAAGATAATAGGGATGTAGAAAAGATACGTCAGCGACACACGTTTCGCTTTATCTTCGAACGAGACAAACCGGCGAGATTAAACGCGCACCACGATTTTTCTGCGCGAGTTCCTTATCCTATTTCATTTTTCTCGATCTTAGCTATCATCCCCTGTATTCTTCTTGCGTCATCCTTTCGCCTCCCTCCCCCCGCCTCACCCTCTCGGAAGAACTCCTTTAACGTCTCTCGAGAAGAGAAAAGGAAAAAATCCGAAGAAAATCAGGAACAGGTTAGGCACTTACTTTGACAGGGGGAATATCGCAGTTCGCGAGGGCTCGAAAATAAGCGCAAGTCCATTGCAAAAGATCGTAGGGTTGTGTACGAATGGCGGCTTTCGCATACTGTTTTATAATGTACGGGTACGTCGGTGGAATCTTGATCTGGTCCGCGCAGTAAATATCTGACATTTTTGACGAGATAGAAAATCGACGAACGACCGATTACTGTCTGCGCTTTGATTCGATATTACGCTCTCGAAAATCGTTACCGTCGAATTTTTGGTTCTGACGGCGGCGAAAGTTTCAACTTCGACCGAGACTCCTGCCAAGCTCGGCCGCCCCAAATGCTTTGATGTTGCTTGTAAAAGAACCGTTTTTTGTATAGTTCTATGTCGGATTGAATCCTCGACAGACAGGAGCAGCTCTTTGAAACGCGTTTCCACGGAGACTTTTGCTTCTCGAATTCGCGTCAGAAACGTATTTGAATTATGCAAAAATGTACTTTGCCGGGAATGTTAAATTAAACACGTGCCATCCGTTTCTCGGTATTTAGATTCTTGAGATTTTGTTTGCACTGGAAATGGTAATTTAACGCGTTTCTTTCTCACTGCCTCCACGAGACTCGTTTATTTCTTTCAATCTTTTTCTCCAATATTCCATTTAGATAGTCGCCAAGTGAAACGTATTTACTATTTACCTATGCAACTAGAAACATATCCGGGATAAAAAGGAAGCCATCGAAAGTACAAATACCGAGAGAGGCGAATCGATCCAGATGAAAAATAGACATTTACTTTTTTATCCACTTAGATTCCCTACGCTTCTGTTATATCGAACGTGGCCGGTACGCGATGCGTTGAATTTTTAATCTCGAACGAAAACTCCTACTCAATGAAAAAAGATTCGTCCATTTATTTAACTACACGAGGAAACGCCGATTTACCGTACTCGATGGAAATAAACGGAGCAAAATACAGGCACACGAATATAACCAGCGAAAGCAAACGACCTCCTCCTATAAGATGCTCTTCTATTATATAACGTTTTATCGAGAATAAATTTATCAAGTTTTACTATATCGTTCTAATTTATTCAAACAGCTTTAACAAATTGTTTCCCTTCGTACATATACTCGTTATGTACTCGTACACGAGATCCCAATTTTCGTTTTCTTCGTACGTCCGATCAATTGTCACGATTCGGATAGAAACGACAGGTGTCTTGCTAATTACGAACAGAAGAACGCACTTGTCATTCTTCGTGCTCGATTATCCGTTATGCCTCGTTAGATCCATATCGCGCTCTATGGAGGAACGAGCCATCCGCGAATCAAAGCGAATCGACGTTGAGAAGCGGGTCGATCGACGCGTGGAAAAAGAAGAAACAGTCGCAACCCTCGAGGCACATCGATCGTTAAAATGGCCCCGATTGATTCGCTACCGTTTGTTTCCATTATTAGGCCGTCGTTACCGTGATTGTCGCTCTGTTACGCGTACGTACTTTCCTCCGTTGCACTTGCACAGATCTTGCAGTTGTCGGATGCATAATGAATCACTCGTATTCAGTGGAACGAGGGAGAGAGGATGGTCGCCGCCCCTTGCCACGCGCGTTTTCTCCTCGTTTATTGTCTCCGTCGTGGCAACAGGCCTCCCCCGGTGAAGTCGTCCTTCTCCCACTGGTGACTACTCCGGCGTAATGGCCGGGAATAGTTTCCAATCGATCGATCGGGACGAGTGGGCTCTTCAGCCGGCGTCGAGCACAGAAAAAGGACACCTCTACACGCGAACAATTGGAACCAACCGGCGCGAAGGTACACGGCCCTGATATATACGGCTCCGTTCCTTCATTTCGGCCGCATGAATATCGAAAGCCAGTTCAAATACGAGCGGAAGCAATTCCAATGTCCCTTGGGAATGGCCTTGGCATCGCAGCTGCCAGAGACTAATAGCGGCCGCGCTGAATGCGCCGGAATCGGGAAAATAATCAGCCTCGTGAAGCCCATCGATATCGTCCTTTGACCTCGCTGCCTGTTCGTCAAATTATCAAGATCGTGCGCTACTCCGCTGTGCTTTACCTTCCTGTCCCTAATTCCTCGTACTTTGTCACTCTGAATATTGCCCGGTTCCTAGCGATAATATCTAACCTACGGAATATGCACGCGACCATTTCCTCTCCTAAGGATCGTGCAACATATTTTGGCTAATGTCAGCTATATCCTGCGCGTAAAACGGACGACGATTTTCCTTAACCTTGCGGGGCTCACGATACTAAACGTTTCGTCGTAGGTCACGGTGTATCTGTACCCTTTCCATTTCTCCGTTCTTCCCTTTCGTTGCTTCTTCGAGATATAGACATTTTTCATACAAAAGAGTACTCGTGAAATATAAATGATTTATGGGCATAACCGGCCCACCTATAGCTGTATATCGTCGCTCAAGTATCGAAACTCTCGTTCTTCTACGGGGGAGGGGGGAGGGGGAGGGGGAGAGAGAGATCGCATTAATTTTCTTCTCTGCTATCGTTACGACTATACCGCGATAATAAATATCTGGTTATTTGTATTTACATTTCGCGTTACACTGAGACACCATGATAAAAAAGCTTTCTACGGTAGATGCTCGAAGAGTTATTGATCGACGAGCGACGTAAAAATTTCGTCAACTATTTGTACGCTGTAACCATGAAAAAATATTTACGACAAAAGTGGCAGGTGTTTCTGTCGGATCAAACGCGATCTCCGGAGGGTTAAAAGAGAGATTCCACGGCTGGCAATTTTATCGCAGCCTCGTGCTGTTTCCTTCATAGACTTACGCGCGATACGATATAGATACCGAAAGCGGAGTTTGTTCCTGTTCATGATTTCTCGCTCTCGACCGTTTCACAATGCGATAAAAGTACGGGTAACTTGTGCGGAGGCCAACTCCGGGGTGCGCCTGTGGGACACGTGTTGATTTTTAGGTGGGTAGAGGTATGCCGAGCATTTGCTGGCCAGGTGAAAAGCAGTTGAAAGCTGGCGCCGTCGGAAATGCCACGAACATTCTGCACGATCCAACGCATTTCCGGTGAATGACGCGTCCGAAGCGTCGCGAAGAATAATCAAAAAGCCCGGTGCGCAAAGATTATCGTAACCCACGATCGAAAACGACTCGTCCAGGTATCAAAGATTTACGCCGAATGGAGTGTTCAAAGAGGAAAAAATGATGGTGGAAAAAGTTTTAATCGAAGATCTTCAACGAGTTAGCTGGCCAGAGTTAGCGATCGTCGAAATCTAGGAAAACTTTTCGAACCACAAGTTTTATTTGCCTGTCGTTTATTACCTCGATTATCATAGCATAAATTACCTGGCTATAGAAGAAAGAATTGGCGCTGGCAAATTCTTATCGCGTAATATGTCATTCTATATGAAAGTTCCGGCATAAATGCGCCACGAAACACGCGAAAGAAGCTCGTGCACAAACACACGCACAAACACACACAGACACACACAGGCCCGTGAAAGTATTTCGATACTCGCAGATACGTTTTATGAATATATTACGTTATATGGAATATTCTGAATTTTTATTAATACCGTCGCGAGTCTCGACTGTCGTGCTCGTATTGGTAAAGTTTATAATTCTGCAACAACTTTGATTCCCTTATTGCCCTCATCACTGTCTTATTAGAATGCTAATGAAATTTCGAAATATTTTCTACGACACTGACGGTCCTCGTTTAATTTAACTTCGTCTTATTTTATTTACGCGTTAATAAAACCATACTAATACCAAGTATCGTTATACGAACAAGCGTTTAAACGAGCGCACGCGTACAGCATACGATAAAATAACATATAATTTACGAGCACGTACATAGCCTCAGAAAGCATATTCGATGGGATTTTCCAACGTTGTAGCAAGGAATCGAAGAATAAATCCGCTTGATCCAAGTATCTATCCCGTATGGTACATATTCTAGCAACCGGCGTATCGGTTAGACCGAGTCCGCGAATGGACAGTTTCAGTGATAAGTGTTGGAATGCTTTCGTAATGCACTATAACCTATTGGAACGAGGAAAATAGAGAGATATTTCATCCATGAAAACCCAGCCGCGTGATTGATCGATCGGAGACGCGATGCGACGAAACGAAATCGATGCGGTGATTTATAAAAAAGTTAAGCACCGATCAAAGGGTTCGTAGCGGTCACGGGAAGATTGATAATCCGTGGCAAGAATGACGCATTAAGATGTATCGTTTGTGCAAGCTGTAGCGTGAGCACGGTTAATGCGGTTGGTCGAGTGTAAAAATCAAAGAGACAACTTTTTCCCTGGCAATCGGACGGTACGTGGCGTGTAATTACTTCCGACAGATAGAGAGTACGAGACAGACGAAACTCTCCGCAGCTCTTGACGCGTAATACGCATCCACTTCCGACGCCTACGTACCACGAAATACGTTGTTACGCAGGCACGTCGATGTGTACGCGAGCTACCGCGAGAGCTCACGAGAGGTGTAAGCCGCAACCTCGATGAATACCCTCGAGTAGCAACGCATAATGTATGTCCGCATAGTAGTTACGTGACCGGCGAACGAAAATAGATGCACCCACCCATTTTCCGTCACGCTAACTTGTGCACGCGGCTGCCAGATAAGTCTCGCGAGCACGTTTTCTTGGGAACGGTAATTCCTTGGCCGGAAATAAAGAAAACCGATGGATACAGCCCGATGGTGGCCGGTTCAACAGCCTGGAACGAGACCAGTCGTAGTAGTATGGATTCGTCGCTCGAGAACGAGACGCCAGACGATGATAAAAGGGATTAAGCCTGTTACGATCATCGAATATTTCAACTGGCTCGTGAAAGTAGTCGAACGCTTATCGCCTTATCAGGTAAAACTTTTATTGTAAAATACTTTGGAATTTCGTCGGTACGGTGCGAAGACGCGACTGTGGTGAAGCGATCTTTATTTATTGGACCATTTTGAAATTGGTTGAGAAAATGTACAACAGGATGTTTACCGAAAATATACGAATTAGCATAGGACGTGAATAGACATTCTGAACGTACGATAAGCGTTAGAGATACTACTCCCGCTGTATATTAACGTAATTCACGTATACGATCTCCGTAAAATCTATGGTTCTACTAAAAATGTGTCGTAGCTTTCAAGTAGCTTTTCAGATCTCTTTCAGGCTTCGATACGATCCCGACGGTTGAGTCTCCTTCCGGTCTTGGTGTAATTTATAAATGTTTCGCGAAAGATACGTATTACAGCTTCGTTCAAACGAACCAAATTAATCCGATTGCTTTAGTGTCTTTCACGGCGTATGCGGGAAAGCACATAATGCGGGGTAATCTGTCCATTGAACGACGTATTTTACGATATCCAAAGGCGAAGGTTCTTTTTAGGGAGCCGAGGCTTAAACTCATACGTCGGGTGTTAGAACAACGCACAACGCCGTTAGGCGTGTTTCGCGTAAACCGCTCCGAGTTTGTCTTCAAAGGCTTAAGGGACAGGGCAAGAGAAATTATGCAATAACCGTGCTGTTAGGAAATGCGGGCGGCACGACGCTGGTAATTCTACTTGAACGTATAATGATACAAGAGGAGGGCGAGGCTCGTCAAAGTAAGCCGAGGGACTAAGAGGGACTTAACCCTCGAGTGCATAATTCATAACACATTAGAGTTGGAGAGGCGGCGATCTTGATGCTCGCATTAGGTAGCCCTTACGTAATGTCGTCCAATTAAACCAGGACGACCATGGGAGGAGCGAAGCGACGAGTCGTCAAAAATTATTCGTTCACGTGCACCATCGGTGAATTAAAACGTCGATATCCAACGACTGCTTCGTTCCAATTTAAATATTTCTATCGGGAGCAACGCTCTGTCCGACGATGAAATTGCAAATTGCAATTTCGTTATTCTTTTCAGCGAAGCAGTCTACCGCTTTCTTTGATCATCCGCGCATCCAACGTGGAAAACGAGATTACCGTTTCACATTGTGCATCAGTCGGAAGAACGGTGGAGAGCTCTTCGAGGAAATTTCTGTCCAGGTGTCCGGGAAACCTTTTCGTTTAGCGACAGGATCCGTTTTAACTGGCCACCGGGAAAAGCAAAGTCGTGGGAATTCGATGTGTTGGCGGTGCCACGACGAATAAAAGCATCGTGGAAAACACGCTGGAAAATCTATCGTGATAAGCGAATCGACGTCGTCGCCTGTGAAAAAGTAGGAAAAACGAAGAAAAGAACGACAGGAGGGATTTCAGTGGCGTTATCCTTAGCAGTCGCATCCAGTTTGTGTTCGATAATTACGCGACGTCTTCGAGGGATGAAGCAGAAGGTCAACAGGGGGAAGTCAAGCGGAATCCTGGTGTGCTTCGAAGCGCGATCAAGCGATTAGATAGCGCCTGCGAGACACAAAAGCTCGGTGGAAGACTCGGGCCGAGGCGGTGATGTCGACGATGTCGTCGCCGTCTTCGTCATCGTCTTTACCGTAGAAAGAGAGCATAGTCGAATCGAGACGAGTCGGGTCGAGTATCGATTAGGTTGGTGTAGGTAGAGCGAGTCGAAGTCACCGAGATACCAAGAGAAAGAGGCGATGGAAGGTGGTGGCGGCGACGGCGGCTGCGACGCCGCCGAGGATCGATCGTCGCCTCTGCCCCAGCCGAAACAAATAAAACCGTAACGAACGCGCTCTCGTGACCGGTTTCCACCGGACTCTTTTGCGTTTTTTCCGCGATAAATCGTATTCCCTCCGCCACTAACCAATCCCTCGATCGTTATCAGTTCCGGGCCGAAGAGGACAATTTTTGATTAGCAAGTTCGAAGGACCGATACAGTTTCACGTTCTATCGTGTTTTCCATACAAGGTACAGTCATCGAAAAATCGAATGGAACTTTGGCCAACGCACGGATTCGTTTCCAAGATTTAAACGTTCAGCGAATCGAAATCTCGCTGTTTCGGGCTATTACGTTGATAAATATTTTTATGAAAGAAAGATAACGATTTTTCTATTTTCTTTCGATGGAGAAACTTCTTCCTCTGGATCGAGTTCCAAAAAAACATAATTTTCGTGGACGAAGATAAGGCCAAGGGGCAAAATTTTGATTAGCGAACGCGGATGGCCGGTACAATCCGCTATTTTTCTACTGTGTTTTCCTATGGAAGGTAGCGTGGAAATAGATACATGGGATAGGACTTTTGCCGACGCACAGATTGTCATCTCCAGATTTAATCGTTCGAGTTGAACGCTCGGTCGTTTGCCCTAAACAAATACTTTCATGAAAAGGCAGCGATTTTAAAAACAGCGAGAGAAACGCTGTTTCCACTTCTCGGCAAGGATAATTTGACACAAAGTTTTTATCGACTAATTCTATTTCTCTATACGAAGTAACATCGCGATAGGTTTTTGAAAGTTAAATAAATGATCAGGAATATCAGATATTTAGACTGTCGCGTCGGCAAATATTTATATCTTCTTTTTAACAGCGAAACTTTCAGTCCGAGCTGGAGGAAAATTTAATTGCCGTGGACAGAGATAATTTGACGCCAACGGGTTGATTACGAAACGCACTTCATATCCCTGGAAAGTTGAGCGTACAGCAGTACGTTATATAGTGGATAATGACGAAGAGCATGCTGGAGGACGCGTCATCGATCAATTCTACACACATTGCGCGAAAGCTTATAGACGATGCATAAACGAGCAAAGAGAACGTTGGACGAACAGTAGGCCAGCGATAATAACTCAGCCGCAGCTGAACCGTCGCAATTTCGAAGTTTAATTTCAAGAACCAATAAAGCCGGGAACGATAACAATAAGAGAGAGAGAGAGAGAGAGAGAGAGAGAGAGAAGATAGAGAAGGCTTTAAAACGTTTAAGCGGGTCGAAGGGCAGAGACGCTTCCACCGCGTGGAAATAATGGATAAACTGAATGCTTTATTCCTCGTAAAATTTCCAACGATATCGTTTCTTTCTCAACGTATTTTTATTAAAGAATCATGCTTTAATATACGAACTCAGGTAAAACGTTGCGCCATTGATATCGATGTTTAACGGTAAAACATTCTAAATGAAAAGGTAAATATACGTAACCGCGACGCGATGCGAGTAACCTCCTGAGATTGCTAAATGATCCATTAATACGTCAGATTAGCACGTACTAATCCGAGTAGCATCATACTTTCGCTCCTCTCGTATCGTTATAATTTAAAATTCTCTTTCTCAGATCCAATTAACCGCTTGCGTAACGTCACAAATACACTCGACGATCGGACCTTTTCTCTGATACTACGGACGTACACGTTCAACAAATTTCCATTTATCAATTTTTACGTAATCTGCGTGGATTTGCTACCGTCTACATTTTTTTTTTAAAAACAGTTATATCTTCAAACCTAATAGATATCGCATAAAACGTATAAATCTCGTTTGTATTAAAATTATCCAGACTAACGGTAATGAAACAAACTCGAAATTAAACTAAGAAAGTTAAAGAAAAACCTACGTATCGTACGTTTTCCGTTACACGTCGTTAATGGTACGTTGTTCCATGTACGAAATAGAGGAATTAGATAAACGAGCTAAATATCCTATATCCGCATAGAAAAGCACGTTTCATCAAGACCGATGCGTGGCGCTTCGCAAGCTTTCATTATCCCTTATGGATAGTTTGCAGCCATGCCAGAGTTCCATTACTCTCTTACCATGTATGTAACCCAACGTTTCGAACCAGCACTTGATACCTACGAGGGAAACGATGCGGAGCATCATCGGAATGTATGTAAATCCGGCTATACATATGTATACATATAGGTAACCTAAGTAGATAGATACATATATTCTACTCGAAGAAAACGGTCGAGATTTAGGGACGGGGGTGGGGTGGGGTGGGGTGTGTGTGTGGGGGGGGAGGGCAGGGGGAAATTGGCCATTAATCTGGTGGAGGCATTTCCCCGAGAATTAAGGGATATTCTACTTTCTAAGACAACGGTTCCTTTCGACACGTATGCTCGCAATTAAGGAGCGTCATATCGAACGAGATATCTAATCTCGAGTGGTCCGCGAAGAATGCGGACTGAACTTTCTCCAGCGGTATATCCGTGTGTATATCCGTGTTTTATTACAAGAAACGACAGCAATATGGCGCGATGGTGGGAACTATGATCGATCATCGGTTCCACTGGAGCGAACAAGAGCGTGGTTTCAATGCCAGCTTATACGGTCGAACGATCGTTTTACGCTAAAGTTGGCACATCGGCTTGGCAAATGCAGGTTATTCAATCGTGTTGGGATCGATGCGATTTAGCGCCGGTCTCGTCTCTCTGTTTCGATTATTTTCGTCGTAAAACGGAAATACATAAGTCCAGGGTATCGACCTATCGGGTCCGTTCTATCCGATAATCGGATAAACAGGGGCAGGAGTAGCCTGGTTCGCGTAATTGCTCGATCAATTTTCTTGCAGCAACGGACGCGTGGCGGCTTGTAACGCAGTTACACCCCGAGGAAATCGAGAAACGGTATTCGAACGATAGGTGGAACGGTTCGGGCCACGGACAGCTCGAACCGCCCATTTCCTTCGGCCAATTTGAATACAGATCGACACGCAGCGACGTTATTAAGTCGATGCAGGAATTCCCGGCGTTGCGAGAGTCGAGGTCGGAACCGATCGAACCAAGTTTCGCGTCGGACAATGGCTGACAACGGTAAGAGGATTCCGGTAGGTGAATCGCGAATAGAATTGCAAAAGGGTGAGAGACCAGCGGGGACCGCGTTTCTCTCTCGCCTTGCCGATTGATATACGCTCCGCCGTTTGTTCGTCCAACGAAAAAGATACCTGAAATATTAGCGGTCGTCTCGTCTCGCGTGCTCCGCTACTCTAAAACTGGAAGCACGATTTATTTTCGTTCGAACGTTAATCACCGGCGGTCTGCTAGGCATTTTCATTACTAGCGCACGATATCCGCGTAAGTAGGATGCGAGAGTGTTGCACGGTGAACGATATTAAAGCGACACAGACTTATGGCCGTTTGGCAGTTCGCTGGCCCTGTTACGACATTGCGAAAAACGGCATGCCCTGGTTTTATACAATGGAACAACGGAGGAGGTATTCGCGATTCCCAGTCGTAAAAATTTCATTCCCATTTATATTCAATTAAACGGAATACCGCGTCGACTATAATATCCGCTTTATTCGTACGTGCGCTTCCACGTCTCGCAGCCAGCCAATTCGATCGCAATGAATCTGACGTGTACGATATCGCGAAACGATGTAACGAAAATGTATAGCGTCGCATCGTCAGCGAAACGCTGGTACGACGGTGAAATTGAATGCCATAGGTGGCACGTAAGGTGTGCACCGTGCATACGTCTCCTTCACGTTGACTCGTGAAATATGGAAAAGTTATTCTCGCCGAGTCGCCACGCGTAAGCTTGCACAAAAGAGAGCGCGAGCTGCTGCAATTTTTCGTTATTTCGCTTTACGAGGCCGCAGCGAAACCGCCTTCGTACGTGGAATGCGTGCGGCTTGCGTGCCACTACACGGCGAACGCATTTATTCGCACCAGCGAGCTCGCGCTTCACGCGACACACGAACCAGAGACTTTACGAGCCGATCTATACACAGCAGCCTCGGTTATCCGGGTTAACTGCACTCTGAACGCAATTTATACTCATCGCGATGTACGCACCAATCGCCATAGCGTAACCCGCGGACGTTCTACCTAGCGGTGAACTAGGTAGAAGTGCCAATGATAGCCGTGAATTTGTCGGTGAATTTCGTGGTCACGTACGTATCAGCAAACCCATTCGGAGCTGTATATTTTTCAACTATTAAAGATCGAACGATAAAATTTGTCATAATGTTGCGGATGCTTCGACTTTCTTAGATCTCGTAAAATGGTGGACATCAAGCGGGAGAAACAGATCGCTCAGAGTGGCAATTTAAACGCGAATCACTTACGTTCGATACATTTTTCAGTCGATGATATCATCGAACGAAAGACGTGAAAAAATTCGTGCAACATCTTCGAACGCTCTAAATTAAGAGAAATAATTTATTTAAATATATCGCGTATAGTGAAACACAGGAAACGTGGCGTTACGCTAGAGCCAGGTCGAACACGAAAGACCTACGTCTATGTACGAAGAATATAGTTGTGGAAACGTACGTGTACGACGATTTTATTCCGCTACAGTCCGATACGAGTTTCCTCTACCGATGATGGAATAAGGGTCACTATATCGATGATTTCCGTGGAGTTATCAAGAAAGAAAAGAGTGGCGCCCAGAGTCTCGTTGTTTGCTTACTTCAAACAGGCATTGCAGCCAATTCCAGTTAAAACGGACCATTCCGTCGGAAAGGAAGTTCCGTAGCGAACCATCTGTATCGGAATTCCAAGTAAACATCGCTTTTTCCAATTCACCGTAATTAGTGGCCTGGTAAAATGAACGAGAATCCCCAACTATTAGAGACGAAGAGAATGAATCTAACGAAGCGCCATAGAGAACGGAACGCAAATAAAAATGCGGTATCCACGGGAAGCGCGAGCAAAAAGCTGGAAGATATTCGGTCGACGGCAACTCCACTAATTGCTGCCGGAATTGCGTCTAATTGACGGGCAGACGCTTCATCAGCATTACCAGGAAACAGTGTGTAGTAGCAGGTGGCCCGGCGTTGTCCTTCGTGGCCCTGCAACAACGCCCTACGGGGTTTGTTTCATTCGAGGGAAAGGAAACGTTCGAGGGGCACAGAACCGCGACGAGCGAAGAAGATGCTGACAGCCGGAACCAGAGCGTCGTCGTCATTTACTCCGCGTAGCTGAGAATCTCTTCTTTCTGCTGGTTCAGCGGATCGTGCTTCCACGTCGCGTTACAACTCCCTTTCTTCGAGTTCCGATCGACCTCGAGTTCCCCGACCGTAAGTCACCTCTCTCCCTCGAGTCCCCGATCTCTTTCGAGGTCGAGTACCATCCTCAACGATTCGTTGCGTTCCGTTATCACCTTTTTGCTGGCGTCGTCGAACGACGACACGATCGTGGGTATCCACGCGTCGAGGTTTCGTGTCCCGCCTACGACATCGCTAGGGCACGAAAGACAGTTGGACGTATCCTGGGATGACGTTTCAGGTTGCGGCTACGAGTCTCTTGGCGCGGTTACACGATACAACGGGCGGAGACTGTTTTAACCGGCGTTGCTTTCTTCTTCCGAATTAATGGTCGACACCGACGCGGCCCGCTTTTCCGAGGAAATTACCGAGCGAACGAGTCGAAGCTACACATTTCTCAAGCCACCAGGCGAACTGGGAGCAATGCAAATCTTCGCGACGCGTCTCCTCGTTCTTAGCTTGTATAATTCAACGACATCGAGCTGGGTAGAAGCGAAGCTGCGGCTCCGCAAACAACGCGAGTCCGAGGAGCCTGGCAGAGAGGGTCCGATGTAAATTTCTATTTTTTTTCTAAAAGTAAACCGATTAATAGAGGCGAAGCGGAGGTCGTTTTATTCTCGTCGTCTCTTTGCCTTCCTCTTTTCAGCCGGCGCTTCGCGCGCAAAATCAATACCGGATTCGCAATTTATTCGCTCCAACACGAACGCAACAGATGCGAGCTAACGGTCGAGGAAGAAGTAAAGCGTTTTATCGGAAATATTTTGTCCGACACGGAAGCGCACATATACGCGCAGATACAACGTACGTGCTGTATATGTATACAGACAAAACGTATATATAAATATACACGATGTTTCTAAAACAACCGGACCAACTTTCGGTCGGCGTTCCATTCAACTCAGAATTGCGACCAAGTTCCGTGAACGCGGGGAATCGCAAAGCCTCCGCTTCTAACTTACAGTCGCTTTACTGTATTCGCGAGAAAAAGACTTTTCCGAGAATACTTTTTTAACTTCCCTCTCACCCCCTCCCGCCCGTTTCGAAACTACCGTTAAAAATACGCTTCTCTATCTCGTTCTCGACGATGCGCGTATCGTCTGGTAACATTTCACGCGTTAAAAAATTGTCCCTCTATTTTCCAAGTTTATCGCCAAAAGCGATAGAACGAGTAAACTTTTAAGAGGTTTCCCTCTGTTCGAGGAAGATCTGGCGTGTATAATCACCTCTGCAAGGTGTACGAGTAGGCGAGAGCAGGCGGGTATCTCGACGTTGGCGTGTCGGATTCGTTCTAACAAGCCCTCTTTGAGGCTTGATTTAATTTTCCTGCTAGGAAAGCCTTTTTCGGTGAAAAGCTCGCAATCACCGGATAATATCTAGACGACTGTTAGAGAGGGTTGGCGGGCCGCTGTGCCACGACGGACGTGACTCGCAAGACGAGAAACACGTCGGGAGGTATCGCGGTGAAATAAAATATCCTGCTATTGTGGCACAGAACGCCACGGGAAAATAATATGGAATCGTGTAGCAATGACAGAGCGATAATGTAAGGAAATATGGCTACATTCGTAACAAAAGTTGCCCGTCTTATCGTCCCTGTGAACGCCATTAGCGTTTCCATGCATCGTCGGTGTATATCGCATCAAGAGCATTTTTGGAACGACTATGCGTCGTCCCATTACTCGAGAAATTCTTGCCAAAGTAATTTAACGTCACCAACTTGTGTTCCGGTGCAATCTTAATCAATTTCACGGCGTAGCCGACATATCTTAACGAAAACATTCGCCACGACGACGCGACGCGTAACGTTGCACGGTTGATGAAACGTAGGAATGCGGAACACGAGCTCAACTACGTGTCGCACTCTATTGCCGCGATACACCAAAATTGACCTCCTCGTTAACGAGTCGATGAAGCGCAACATCGTCTTTTACACTATTGAATTTCCCTGCAAGATCCTCTCCGTGTACTTCTATCGTCGTGTACTCGCAGACCTTGGCATGGAATGTGCGATTTAATTATGTGTGGGTATAGTATGTTCGTTAACACCATGCCTCATATTCAACTCGTGTATATGCACGTAGCTGCTCTGGCGTCAGCCTGGAATACCAGCGATGAAGTCATCGAATGAAAGACGTCGGAAAAGTCGCACGCCTTCGAAACGTATTCCTGGTGCTTTGTCGCTCGAAACATTTGCCTCTCTAGAAACGGCGTATTTCTGCATTCGCGGCCCGTGGCACCGATCTCGTATAAAAGACTAATGTAATATGTATTTCAATATGTACGTGTATGCGACGAGAGTATAAGCAGGCAGCCGGTCTTAACGAGATCTTTTCGACGTCTGATTTAATTTTCAGGACACGGAGGCATTCGACTGATAATGTTGCTTCCGTCGCTGAAGAGAACTGCGGCTGAGTACAGCGTGCGCGTTGGCCACTCGTATCGCGAAAGCAACATAAATACGAAGAAACGTCGCGTTAACATCTTAACCGATTACATCGGTCGATCTGATCGATGGATAAATAATTACAACGTCGATCGTGGGATCGTATCGCGTGCAGAAATAATGCACGCGAATTATCAAGCTGTTCGTTACATTAGTAACGGGTGGCTAATTATAATCGGGCTCGTTCAATTATTGCTCGTTATCACGTCAATTAATCCGCTACGTAACATGTTTATGTATATTTCCGTGCGTCTGTATCGGTCGCTGACAAGAGAACAAATTATCGACGTGAAAAGCGGGTCACATCTGAATCTAAATTCGTTAGCATCCGACCAACTTGGAGGATACTTTGCAGGCTTTGCAAAGGCTCGTTATATCGTAGCCGCGTCCGAATGTGCTAGCCGGTGTTTCTTGTTTGCATTCAAAGCCCTAGCTAAGTCGGAAGCGTGTTTACATGTACCTTCGCGTACAGCGAAGCTAAGTGGACCAGAACCGAGCGAGTGACCAAACCTAACGAGGCCTCGTTTGTGGCTTGATCTAATTTTCCAGACGCGACGGTATTCGATGAAAAGCTAACGGGAGGTCAACGGTTGAAGGTTGTCAGGGATCCCCGGCAGAGCGTAAAGAGTTCGGCAGAGGGTGCAATACCCCGGGGAAAGAGGCACAGAGCGATGGAAAAAGAGGGAAGATGATCTTCGGAGGAGAAAAGGCCAGCCCAGGCCGGATCAGCGCAATTTACGAACCGGCAGTCTACGCTCGTGCACAAACTTAATCCGTCCGATGCATGGAATGCAGAATGACGGAAACTGTCCTCCTGTGTATCCATCTCGAGAAATGGAGTCTCTTCGTGGAGCATCACTGCCGGAATACCAGAGACCAGACTTTACAGTCGGATATTTGTTTTTCCGGCCTGAATGCTGAACACTCCGGCGAATGAAGTATTCATAACGAAAGGGGCGACGTATACCGAGGAAAAGAGAAGCGTTTCTTCCGCGAGAAAGTTAATTGGACGGAGTTGAAAGACGCCGAGGCCCGGCGCCCTTCTCCTATCGTTTCCTCGACACACCGAGCACACCGATTAATTTTACCGACGTCTGTCGTTGCCCGACAACTTTAGATTAGAAGCCCGGTGGAACTTTCGAAAAGTCGACGACCGGGAAATTTATTCGCCGAACGACGAAGGGTGAAACGACGTATTAATATCGTATCGGTGACCGGAGCACGGAGGAAGCGTAACATTTTCGTATACCTCGGAGAAGTGAATCGTTCGCGTACGTTGGAAATCGGAGCGGATCGATCGTGGCTGTAAAACGTACTTTAAATCCGAAAATCATCGTCTACGTCTGCATCACGGAGTCGGATGGAAACGAGAAAATAGCCGAATTGAAATCGAAAAAAGGAAAGGGAGAGGCGCACAGCCGGGCAGATATTGGACAGATGTCGCGTGGAATGTGCAAATGTACGAACGAACGTGAAGCAGAAACTGGAACGAGAATCAAGAACAGTGACGACACACACCGACGCGTACGCCCGTAATCTACCGTACAAGCCGCAACAACAGCGTGCACCCTTGACACGTACTAATACGTGCAACATCGTACAATCCCGTGGAGACGGAGCGCGCAATTACTGCGCTCGGAAGAAGCAATTATCAAAGCATTGAGCGACGCGAAGAATCAGAGGAACCTTGTGTCGCGATTCGTTCCATTCCACCTTTGTGGTTTTTGCCGTTCGAACGGAACAAAGCAGAAGAGAAAAAGCGGAGAAAGAACCCATCGATCCCCGGAGTATCGCGGCGAGCGTGTCTATCGCGCGATAATTGATTGTTCCCGAACAAGAAAAGCGCCGTACAATAATTCATCGAAAGCCATAACGCGTCATAAAAGCGTACAGCAACTTCGATGAAACTAATTTAACTACTCTCTCTCCGTTAAATCCGCGGGCGAAATCCACGTTGCGTTTCTCGTTTCTCATTCGATCGACCCAAAGATCTCACCGCGTAACGGTGCCCGGTAGGTAGGTAGGTAGGTAGGTAGGTAGGTAGTTTGCGGTTCGTACTTATTTCGACTCGACTCGGCTCAGCTCGATTTCACCGTTCTATTCGTTATCGATCCCTGCGCTTGAAGACCGAGAAATTAAAGCACCCGCGGGGACTTCTGAATCCACACCGCGATTCCCTTCCATCGTACCATTCAATTATCGTATAACCGAAAAGCTAGCTGATTCTGGCAAGTCGCTTCGTGTACCGCTGCATCGTAAAATCCGAGGAAGACGCGTTGTCGTCGAGTTTATTCTTTCCGTCTTTGTCCCTTTTTATCCCCGCCGCCTTTTTCCTACGCGGTATTTCTGTGTGGTTCCTTCGTTGCCAATCCGTACAACATACCTATACACGTAACGCGCGGTTCTCTTCGTCGTTCCCTCTGTCATTCTTTCTCAGTTCCGTCGCCCAGGATTCCACCTAACCACCCTATATATCCGTATATATGCACACGCACGCACGTTTAATACGTACGCGATCGTGCACCAGATTCCTGGCTTCCGTGTTTCCAAGATTCCGCCGGTGTTTATATACCGCACTCCGCCACCATCGCTATATGTATATTTGCGGTCGATACTGGCGATAACACGGCAACTATGTAAAAGGAAAAATTGTAAAAAGCTGTAGAGGCATCGAGCGTGGTCGAGAGGGAAATTGAAAAACCGGTTTTTATTTCGTTCGTGATTTTCTTTTTTGATAACCGCGCTCTCTGTGCACACAGAACCACGCGTTCCAATTACTAAATTCTCGAGTTGCTCGATGAGGAGGATATTAAGTATCGATTCGTATGCACGAGCTTTCTCCGCGGGCGCTCTCCTACGACCTCGCTATGGATTTTCTTCTGCATAGTTTAAAGGACCGGCCCGTTACATTGTTAAAACGCAATAAAAGTACCGAAGCTGTGCTTTATTCTCGCGCAATCCGACCGGGGAATTAACGGCAGAACTTTCGGCAGATCGTTGAACAGGAAACAAGCGTGTTTCCAAAAACACAACTCTACCGGAGAAGTCATTAACGCGACTCAGGGCTACAAGTTGCGAGGCAAGAGAATCCCCGTCGTATAACGCTCTCTGGGACTTTTCAACTCCGTCCATAAATCGTTAGTCGAAAATTCATAGGATTTGCACGGGGGATTTGATTGCAATTTTGTCTGAGCGTGTTGTCTCTATGAAGTGAAATTTATTTATTTATTTACCTATTTATGTAGGAGAAAGATGTACATCGTTACGCACGGATAAGCTATGAACTAATTGCCGATAATACGAGATCGACAATTTATTAGTCGTCGTATACCAATTTTCCACTACTTTACTTACGAATGGAGCGCGATAGATTTTTATGCAAATTCGTATCTGTATGATTAAATTATTTAAATGAAATAATTAAAGGAACGTTGATAGGAAACTGTTCTACCAAATATTACAAGAAGAACTATAATCTACACGTCTTACGTATTTCCTCGTATTACGCGATAAAAATCCGCCATCTATTTCTAAATCAGATGCGCAGACTAAAAAGAAACTATCCTTTAGATCGAAGCATTAGGTTCAACTAGAATCGAACATACTATAAACTTTTATAACCCAAGTCACGGTGCCACGCCAGAAGAAATTACTTATAATTCTCAATGAGGATCGATCGTAAATAAATGACCAAATAAAAGAAAATCTATTTATAAATGTAATATCCAACATCGTTCTTCCGAATACATTAACTTTGCGAGAACTCACGGTGTTAAATATCGTAGCGTAGTTAAACCAGTCGAATAACACAGGATAACCCACTAATCCAGAGACTGTGACGAAGACCAACTGAATTCTAGGGAGAACGATTCCAAGTCTACCACCGCACATCGTAACGTTTTTCCCCTCGAATAAAGGGAGATTTTGACCAGTACCCGCTTTGGAAACCAGTCGTTTACCCGAGCTCGATGTTCCCACTTTTCCCAGTACGAAGCAGTTTGCGACGGCCTGCATTATGCATTCCGTAACTTTAAAACGGTTCAACGTGCAACGATGCGGCTTTGCGCGCTTTAACAAATAATACCGCCGGTTACATTTCTGCAAACGTGTCCCGCGATACGCGTGCTCCATGAAATTTTAATACGATCTGACGTATTAAGGGAACAAGCTTGCGAGTTTTCGCGAAACTATGATAACGAGACCGCCGTTAGTGGAACGTTTTATCATACATCGAGTTTAACCTAAGTACTTTTCGAACTGGAATTCTCTCGTTCGAATACGCTTACCGATGAACCTTGCTGGCATATTAAAAAACTTTTTCCCTTGGAATTCAACACGAGCCCTCTCGATCGGAATCTCGTCCGATTAGATATATTCTTTAATTAAAAAATTCCATCTGAGATCAAGATTCCGAATCAATCTGCCGCGTTAAATCCGTTTTTCATTCAGCCTTTAACAACCTGGCCGGTGATAGTGACGATAATGCGCATTTCGGCGCACGAGGATAAACGCACAGGTTTTACGATCAAAAGCGCAAAAATTCGCTGCGAAAGCTACGAAATTTTCTGCAAGTCCCGCGAATATTATTTGCCTATGAATTTATAGCACGCTTCGAAAAGTGATTCAACTCTGTTCGATCGTAGTCCGGTTTCTGTTCATTTACCCAAATTTACTTTTACTTTGTCGCGGCAATCCGTACACTTTATAAAAAAAGAAAAGAAAAGAAGAGTAAACATTTGTTGATACTTTTCGACGAATTTCGTCGAATTTGCTGGGCGAGATTAAGTCATCCGGCGCGCGAACTGGATACAAAATCAAATATCCTCGTTCTTCTTTTCGTTCCAAGACGACGAAGCCAAGACAACGGCGATATCGCCTCGAATTAATAGCACCCTCGGGAATTTTAATTTTCTCCTTGACACGTTCGCCGGATCGACTTTCGTGCAGTTCTCGCGCCCGCGCGTTTCCACGCTCTACGCTCGCAAAACGACGTCGCGTACATTTTACAATATAATCGTGTGATCGTCGAGGATCTCTCGCGAAAGAGCCTGGTTCCGAGAGCAGAGCGAGAAAGAAAGGGAGACGAGAGAGCTGGGTGAAAAGAGAAGAGAAGAGAAGAGAAGAGGAGAGGAGAGGTCTGAGTGGACTGCCGTCGGCACTCGCCACGCTATAGTGGCACTCGCTTCCACCCCCTTTCGCGAGACCGACTGCTAGCCAGCGATCTCGTCTCGAGTGTCCCACGGAACTCGCAACACAGACGACGACGACGACAACGAGCTGTCGCTGTTGCCTGGCTCGCCCTCGCGCGCTCTTATCACCGGTGCTGGCCTCCACGTCGCTTTAACCCGACCCATGCGGCACGGCGCGGCGGAACTTCCTTTGACGCGCGATCGCCCAATAAAACGTCTCGCGAGAAGAATAACTCCGAGGCGAGTGTTCGCGCCACGTTCCATCGTGCCGCGTCGTTCTCAGAAACACACCTAACGATGGAAAGAGAACTGGGAAAAAGGGTTTCCATGGAGCTACGAGATGCTTGGCAAACTGAATTCGACTATTGTTCCGAAAGACGCGTAAAACTAGGTAGCGGATTCGGACGAAATTTTTATGGCTATCACGTGGGAAAGATGTTTCGAAGCAGAAAATCTAAGCTTCGCAGAGGAAGATAGAACAAGAATCTTGGGACTCGTTACGTTTGCTTCTGAATTAGACAACAAATTCCGCACGATAAAGATGTATTTTCGTAAAGCACTGTCGCTTAACTCGAAGCTTCGTACAATGAAAAGGTAGAGTATATGGTGGATTTCTATCGAGCTACGTATACGATTTCAAACGTGTAATCTACATGGAATATCGAAATTTGACGAACGATGGAGAATTTCCTAGGACTTTTGGCACGCGTGTGTGATCTATCTCGAATATGCGAATACTTGGCCGGTTTCGACAGGATGTCAAAATCATTACGCCACGATAAAATTGACGTTACAGGAACGATGTACATTATTCGAACGCACGAATCGCCAGTGGTAATATCTCGCATTTCAAATCCATCATCTTGCCCCGTGATATCAAGTTTCATCTAAAATCGCACGTCGATGCCATTCGCAAGAATATCGCTGAATTCGATCAAGAAGCGTCATTAGCGGCTGCTAATCATAGAACGCTGCAAGCTCTATTTTCGATGTTCCATTTACGTCCCGAATGACAGCGTAATAGCGGTGCATACGCTGTTACAACATCCACCGATCGCGTAGGAAGTATAGCACAGTGTTAACGCAGTATTTTCATCGTGAGTGACGGGGAGATGATCATTCGTTTCATCGCCAGCAGACACATCAGCGCTGCACGTTCAACGTCCGCCAAGGATGCGCGTAAAGCAGCCAAGAGAATGAAATGCACAGCCTGTCTCGTGCTACTTTATGCGTCGTATGTAATATGTAAATAACGCTGTATACTAACTAGAAATGTCTTCCGCTTTTCCCTCCTTATAGTACGCAATCGATGTTCTACATAGCAGCTACAATATACATCAGAAAGAATACGTGTCCGGTGACTGTTTCGACTTGACTAATGGCTCGGAAGAAAGGCAGAAACTAGCTTCAACTCGTATTTCTTTCTTCTGACTTATTACCGTCGCATCATCGAGGATGCTGCAGCTACTGCCTGAGCTCTCTCAGCCACTCACGAAACAAGCTTTTATTCGAGAGCGGCGAACGCTCCGGTTTATAAGTAGTGTCAGAGTTTTTTATCGTGTCTACAGGAAGTCGGTTTAACCCTAGGAATAATTAGAACGATACTTAAGAATTATTATCTGGCATGAAATTTATATGAAGATAGAGCGGTCCGTGAAACGATTCGAACGCTCGTCGCGGGAAATTTCTATGCGTGTACTGTACGCGTTGCGATAAAACGTATGGAAATTTCACTGACAGTGTTACGATGCGTCGCTCGCCTGATTATATCGGTCAAATTTGAAACCGATGTGAAAATATGTATAGAAATTATACCTGATGATCGCTAAAATAGAAAAACGACGAACGGTATTTCGACAGTTTAAAGGAACAAACACGCGTTTAGCTTTAAATATTTAGCACTTATGAACGAAAGTGTGCGCGTTTTTACGTCTCTTAGTAGAATCACTTTCGATGTATATCCCCGGGACGCGGTAACTTCTGCAGACTCGCAAGATGCACGAGCGAATTCCCCGGTGATTCGCGTCAAGTTTCGCAATTGAAATTGCAGGAGATTCGCAAGGGAGTAGGCCACGGCAGCGGCCGACGAGTTATCGTCGAAACGCAATAATCACGCTGTGGTAATTCATCGCGTTATTGTTTAACTGGCAAGTTGGCGAGCCCGCGAAAGCGGCTAAGAAATAGGAGGTCGCGCAGGCCGCCAGCAACTTTGCTCGTATAAGTGTCTGGCGAGTTACTCGCTAACTTCGAGGACACGGTAACAAGATAATGTACATGCTGTTCGCGTGACTCAAGATGCGCCGTTCTGTTCCATATTACCGTCGCTAATTGAGTTACAACCCTAGTGTTCCTTGTTATTATTAATTATTATAGCGATTAATTAAGGGAACGAAGATGGGCGACCGATCGAACTTGCGTCAGGGTCGTGCGACCTGAACGAACCACTGCCTGCAAGAGCGCGAAACGCTTTCGTATCGCGCACCAATTTACGATAAGGGGCGGAAAAATTAATCCGACGAAATTACGCTCGATTAAAAGACAATCTTCCCTTTCGCACGACGCAAGTATAATTATAGTTACGTACATGCATAAGCGTAAATCCGATAGGGTGTCGAGAAACAAGTGGAGCGTACAGATTTGTCTGGTCGCAGGAGTTAACGTCGAAGTTCGGGGCTACGTTAACGAGGTAATATACAGGCCGTGCACGTCTATGGAACTGCAAGCCTGTAATTCGTATCACCGGCAAGCGTAGTGCAACGAGTAACTCGGTTACCAGGCTTGGTGTACGCGTTGCGCGCGAGCTGTTTTCCATGCTCGAAACTACGATCCGGTGTCGTTAACACCGGCACGAAGCACGAGACCGAACCGCCGGCTGTACGAATTTTGAGGCGACGTGACGGCCGCGCGCGAGAACTCGCTTGTAAATCAACGTCACCGACCGATACGTATTTGAACGCGAAAGATTTTTCGAAACTGGCTATCGCGCGTTGAAACGCCAAGACAGGCGGAGGCTCGCGAAACGCGAAACTATCGGCCGTGACGACGTTAACGTTGAATTCTACGCTATCGCGTGTAAAACAACGCCGTGAACCAAAATCACGACACCGTGACTGATACTGTCGGTGGACGCACTTTGAGAACTAAAAGATGGAACGGAACGGAGGCCGAGCGGAACGTATCAAAGGCCGATCTGACTGGTAACATTACCGCAAACACCGCCACCCGATATCGGCAATGGATCTATGGCCGCGAACTGGAACGGTTAATCACGCTGCTTCAGCTCCAGTCTAATATCGCGTTATATACATTGGCGCGCTTCGAGTTTTCGCGACGCGCAACAAACCGTACGGGAACATCGGGAAATCCGATCGAAGGGAATCGCGTACGAGGTCGGTGAAACGCGTCGACCGATAGGCGTTTCTATTAACGACCGCGAAAAGATATCGCGGCTGGAAATCAGATTTTCGTCGCCACGCATCGTTGAATAGCAGGATCGTGCGATGCATATCGTTCTGATGTTTGAAACCGCGTTACTCCGTGGCTGCCACGATACGAACGAACGGATCTAAAATTTCCATGGGAAAATCTACGGAACAGAATTCCAGGATTAACGCGCCACCGCTCCTCTCCTTGTCAGTCACGGTAGAACGACGCTGCCACGCGTTCTAAAGTTCGATACAATACAAACCGGCAGAGTGGGAAACTTGGCCTCAGAACGAAGCTCCGCGATTCCATGTAACTCGACTTAGTTAGTTCGATAACATTCGCGATAACTACGGTATATCTGATTGCCGGATTTAACGTTGTTGGCCAATACTCGAGACTTTCCAGCCTCGTTCGATCCTCGATCCGGCAAATTCGTTCGTATCTATGCTAAACGCGAGCTGATTGCAACGTCTAGAATCCGTAGAGAAACTCGTCGCTCAGGGACCGCTACAATAACCGTAAGATTAATTTCCACCGTGTAAGATTGTACAGAATTATTTGGTCAAATCGAACTACGTCATACAAATTCGATTATAAACAACTTGTAGGCGATCTACGTTCGAAGTTCACATAAAAGCATAGTAAATCGCGTTTCCAATCTTAAGAGGAACGATTTTTTAAATAGAATATGTCCGTGTGGAAACTATCTTTACGTTTGGTTCCCAGATGAAATGTACACGTGCACGCTACCAATTTTAACAACGTTAATTACGCGGACTGATATCGATGATAATAAACCAGCGCAACGACTATATTCGTTTCTTGCGAATTTATCGCTTATGTTCGAACGGCTCGTATCATCGAATTTATCAGATTACCCTATGCACCGACTTGAGACCGACTTTCTCGTCCGTTCGATCGCTCCCCGAACAGAGGTACAAGAGGAGAAAAGATTCGTCGTTCGGCGGAGAAAAATTTACATGTCCGGTCGTATTCGTTTTTCGATAATAACCCGCGGTCGATGGCTGTCCCCGGCGACCCAGATTCATTTCGAGCTCTATACAGCGATGCGTATACACGGGGAGTCAAGTGCGATCGATTCCAGTGGCATAAGACGCTTTAACCTAAGTCGCCCAGCAAAAGTGTATGCATTTCGATAGAACGAAGCATCGTTGGTATGTGCCTAAGACGCCCCTAGCGCTCGACCTATATTCTTCCAGCGATTCTTTACGAGCCAAGAAGCAACGCCGCGTTGGCGAGCCAACCTATACAACGTAACGCGTCTCCTAGCAATTGGCCGGTAAAACCGCATCCAGCCAGGCTTCCCATTGAACGAGTCTATTTTAACGCGGATGCTCTTAATTTCGATAGGCCGTGAACGTCGTGAAAGAACGTACTTTCGATCTAGCGCGGATATTCACCAGGAATATACGTATAACTGCCGGTAACCATAACAACGGCTGTCTTTTGCGGCCAATCGATTCATTTTCAAATCCGTCACAGCGCGCCGGTTCGATCTCCGAGATATTTCTGTCCTTTTCACTCGAAACATACGCTCGAAGCGTAGCGCTTGCTGTAAATCGGACGTATCGGCCGTGTAGAACGAACGAAAAGAAATCGATTGCCGCTCGGTTCCCTTCGATTAATTATGGAAACGACATTACGATAAAGAACAGTCGTATCGTAGCAAGTTTTCGACGAAATTCAGCCGATTATCGGGCGAAAACCAATTCCGCGGAACCAGGCAATGGAGCGGTTTGTTGTATTACCGTGAGAACTACCCCATTCGGCTGTGTCATGTATATAAGAGGAAAGAAAGAGGGAAGGATGGCGCAAGTGGGTTGCACGGCTTAGAAGTTTCTCGAAGGTTGGTGGGTGCTGGAGAAGGCTGCGGGTGGCGAAACTGCGCCATACCGGCGGGCGAAAATTTTGCGAAGTACGTGCTCCTCTATGCGGACAAAAGTAACGCCGGTGCAATTTCACAGCCGTCGCATCGCGGACACGAGGAAATGCGTCCTTCCTCCTAAATTCTAGAGAAGCGCGACCGTCTGTGCAGGTTTCTATTCGCGGCGAGAATCGAGGCCGCTTTTGGCCGGAACACGGGGCGAAACGACGAGAGATCGAACAGCGGTTTCCTTGCTGTCGTTCGTTTCGTCGTTCGTTGATGGACTCTTTTGATCACCGCGATCAAACAGTCCATCGAAAACAATTTCATCAATTTGCGGTGCTTTTCAATCTCGACAGCGATAAATACGGCAGCGCGTGACATCGGATTCGTCGGTGTCGAATTTTCCCATTTAAATTCCGAATCGGTGCGCGTTAAGCTGTTCGAGCGCATTAATTATCGCGCGACGGCCATAAAGTTGACGGACGCGATCGCGTGCTCGCGGTTCCACTCCGTGTCGGACGAATGAAAAAGTCGGCGCGATGCTTGCCGGTCGCACGCGAGAACGCGACAGGAGAAAATGGAAATCGATAAGCAAACACGAGCCCGCCGCGATACAGAAGTTAATTCGATTAGACGAAGCGCGGGATACGGGATGCAAACGTGTTTTAGATGCCGGATAACAAGCTCGGGGAATGCATACGAAACGGCAGCTCTGCGAGCCGCTTGTTCGCGATGACCGTGCGAAATCCGCGACACGGCGACCAAACGTTCATACGACAAGCAAGGAAAAAGGCATTCCGCCATTCGATACCACTGGTCGCGTTCGTCGAATCGGATATGGATATCTCGTGGCCAGAGAACCGAGATCGATTTCAAATAAAGCGGAAAAGGTAGAGAGAGTCGCTATTATATTTAACTTTCGACTTTCCTCCCACGTTCGCCACGTGTATCCTCGATTTCACCGAGTCTCGTCGTAACCATCGATTCCAAAGGGTTTGCTGGAGCACAGCCTGCATGGACAACGTGCTCCAAACGATTTTATTCCGCGATCTTGCGATACAAAAGAGCGCGAGGAAAGCAGCGTCTCGCTAACCCTATGGATAAAAAAGTGGGAAATCTGGTCCCACGGAAGACCGTATATTCTGACAACATACTCCGGAAATATTCACTTTTACCGCGTATAAAGCTACAGCTGTCTGGGTTAGCGTAGCGGGTGGATATCGCGTACAGATGGGAGCAATTCTAAGAATAAAAAGCGAGAGGACAATGCGCGTATCGCTCGGAACACCTGCTTCTCGCATTCTAAAGGATACGCGTTCCAGATGAGAGAAAGAGATACGGTTGTCTCTCAACAAGGTTTCCGCGTAGTTTGCCAGAACCCTTGGCTTACCTTACCTACCCATCTACCTACCTACCTACCTACCTACCTACCTACCTACCTTTCCCCCTCCCTCTGTGTTTCCCTTGCTCATTCGAGTTCGTTACAACGGTCGATGTAGCTGCCACCAGAGACCCCGTAAAATCATTCGACTTCGTTGCCAAGACGACCTACCATGTGTCGCGAAATTTTTAGAGGAGCCAACCACCATACACCATAGCCACGCGACGGTCGATCGAGCTTCCCTTCCGCTTCCTTCTTTTTTGCTTTCTCTCTCTCTCTCTCTCTCTCTCTCTCTCTCTTTATACTATTCGCTCAGAGTGATTTTCGTAGGAATTTTTGCAGACTGGAATGGCGACGAAACGTTTAGAATAATTAAACGAAAGAGTAAAAGATTCAAGATGTGACTCTGAAAATAAAGTAGATAATTGTTTCGAAAGTCGAAGACAGCTGATTCTTTTAATTATTTAACGTTCAATTAGCGATTTTCGTAGTGGTATTCGCGGATCAGAGCAACGATGGGAAGTTCAGAGTAACCGGAGTGAGAAATAAAATTCTCAAAAATGCTGATAACCGCGACCAAAGAAAGCAGAAAATCCTTTGGTTCCTCCTATCGCGGATCGGAAATAGCGAATTCTCGAATATTTAAAGTTCAATGTTCGATTTCCACGGGTATCTTCGCAGATAGGAACAGAAATGGTATACAATGGTATGCAAAAGCTTTCGGCTACATTAATATGTTCACGTAAATAAATTTTTCGCTCTGTGTTCGAGAAGCGATATTTCAGAGAATTTTAAATAATATCGCATAACTATATAACAGAGATTATTTGCTGTACTGTCTTCTTTTACACGTCACGGCCTCATATGCGATATTAGTTAAAATATTTTTTAGAAATATTCCTTTGAGGATATATAGCAAAGGTAATGTAGCGAGAAGCTTAATTTAACTGGAACATTTTACATGCCGAATAAAGGTAAAAAGGTAAAAAAGATTTATTAACCCTTTGATCACGTAACGAAATGATATATAATTCAAAATGGAGGTTCGAAAAATAATCATCTCCAAGGTCCACTACATTTTTAGTATCAGACGTAGAAAATACATACTGAAACAAATTCCAATAATTGCGTTTCGCAATGATAAAATTTATGGTATAATATTTATGACGCTATATTTCACAGGCTTTACGAATCTCTCTGCAGTTACGACACTGTTAAAAAACGTGATTGCATACAAAGTTGATCAAACTTTTCGACATCCACGCTTTGGCATCCTGGCACAAATAACGTCAACGTTCACTGTCGACGATCTCGCATCCTCGCCTATATCTCCAGACCAGATCA
Organism: Bombus pyrosoma; assembly: GCF_014825855.1. NCBI lineage: Eukaryota > Metazoa > Arthropoda > Insecta > Hymenoptera > Apidae > Bombus > Bombus pyrosoma. Next base: position 7,803,290 of record NC_057782.1, read on the forward strand.
CGTAATCTATTATATCTAAATCTAATCTAATCACGTAATCGTCAAAGAGCGATATCTTCTTGACGACGTCTTCGCAGAGATAATGATTCGACGAGATAAATGTTCCCGAGATCAGGCTCCTCCCTCTCCTTTTCCCCTTATCTCTAGATCCAAAACGGTTAAAATCCACTTGGAGGAGTGAAAAGTTTGAAGTAATCGAGTGGAAGGATAAAACATAGGTGGAAGATTTTCTAACTGCCGAACGAGGGGAGAAAATCGGATCGATGGAACCGAGGCTGGAAAATGACAAATTCCCTAACTATTTTAGATACTCGAAAGTTTAATGCGGAGTATTGCGAGACGTTGACGTTATATAGAACAATGAATACTTCATCGTAGACTACAGTTTGGAAGTGAAAGTAGAGAACGATGCTAGGTGGACGAGTTCGAATGGCCAACAAAGATAACAGATTACCGTGCTCCTTCGACTAGGACGTTCTTAATTCATCTGAACGGCTACGATAGCGAAATAACAGCGCTATGTACCTGTGCCAGGAGTAGATCTTTGTTAAACTTTAAGTAAAGGGGGGGACTCGCGCGAATTTTATTTGACACCTGATGAATGTGCTCGTGCCACGAGAAGGTAATGAGAATTCCTAGATCGTGCCGCGAGTCAAGTATGAAGCATCGCTAGTACGTATAATGAAACAGAAAGAAGCGTAGAAACGATAGACGCGGAGAATCGTCGTTCCGGGTATCGTGGAGACGAGCGTTTTCAAGAGAAACAAAATAGGTCGCGAAACTTTAGAAACTTCCCTCGGCCAGATGCGACGCTACAGATAAGAAAATCACGAAACTCGAAGAACGGTATCCCTACATGCTGTTTCAAAAAATAATCCTCAAGATAAGACAAAAAGGTGAGTATATTATGGGTATAGTAGACACGTCGCAGAAGCAAATCGGACGCATATTCGCGAGTTCTATAATTTAAAAAAGGAAATAGATCGGCCGAGTCATATTGTATTCATAATATGACGTCAATTTCGTCATAGTTGTTCAAGTAGTCGTAGACGAGGAAAAAGGATATCGAGTAAATTCTTTCGAGTTTTCACGAAAGAACGAATCTACCGAAAAGGAACTACAAACGACATGTGGCGTTTACGCAACGTCGGCCTTTAATGGGTTAAGATCGTTTTGCTTGTGTTCAACGGTAACTACACACGCTCCCGAAGTTTATTCCCAAGTTTTTGAAGCGCTCTGTAAACGCGTGCTTGTACGTACCTACGTGCCCAATTGCCAAAGACAAAGTAAAATAATTTACATTACGAAACTGCCGGTTTTCGAACCGATGAGACGGACTACGACGATGAAGATAAATACACTGAACGCGTTCGTACAGAGGTGCAACAGCACGAGAAAAGCGAATAAGCGTGAATAAAATGCATCAAATAATAGTTCCGTTGAACGATGAATAATGCATGGTACAATCTTGAGACGATGGAAGACAGAGACTCAAATACGACTTGGAACTCGTTGCAACGGTAATTGATTCGTTACGAGCCCGTAAACGTTGGATGAATGAAAACTAATATCTATGAAACAAGAGGAAACAGAAGCTTATCTGTGAAGCGCGACTGATACAACGAGAGAACCATTGAAAAGAATCGCGATACGTATTTCCTGTAGCAGAGCTACAGCAGGCAGGGAGTAGAAGTGGAGCGCGCCAACGAAATCAACCGACTGCTTATCCGCTTCGAGTTCGCTTTCGAGTATCGAAAATGAACTTGAACGGTACTTTGGCGTTCAAGTAGGATACGCGTTTCTGCTCGATGGGTTCAACATCATAGTCCCATACACAGAGGTGAAAATGCGTATTCATTGGACGTGATAGCGCGAGCTTCGATCGGCTTGATTTCTAAAAGGGGATTCCATTGAGCGGGCGACGCGAAAAGCGATCAACGATCGCGAATCCGTTGCGACGCGCGTTCTTTTCGCCCCTGTAAAACGATGGAACAAACCGCGAAAGCAGCGAACCATCTCTTCCTCGCAGCCATTGAAAAAGCCGCCTAGCGAACGCGGCATCCGAAATATCGCACACAGCATTTTTTCCGCAGCTTCCGCCAAACATTTCCACGGCGTTTAAACGAGAGACTATCGCCGCGGCTGTTGCCGGGCCGAGGGAAACCGCAGACTGCTGCTCTTTTCTTCTTTTCTTGTTTCCTTTTTTTTTTTTTTTCGCGAAAATTCTCCAAATCAGACGCGATGCTATCAAAGGCCGGGCTTTTAACCGGCGCCTGGTTCGTGCAAATACAGAAAAGGAACGTTGCGTGGCTTCCATTTACGGACAGAGAGCCACGGAGAGAAAGCGTCGAAGCTGCACAACGACGATTCGATCGTTTTGGAAATCGCGATAGAATTGCGATCGGGACCGGCTCGGCACGAAGAGCAATTATACGAGCCGGCGCGACGCGACGCTAGAAGGTAAAATCGGTATCGAGTACGTGAGGAGCGCTTTTATGGGATGCTCTCCTCGAACCGTCACGATCGTAAATGAGATTCGACGAGCACAGTGGCCGATAGTTACCCCCGTTTCCGTCGATCTTCACGCACGAATGCACCGACGAACCCTGCCGAGGAAATGGAGGAGGGTATACGCCAGGGTGATTCCGACTGCACGGACCGGAGATACGATTGGAAAGGGCAGGGAAGGGGACGACGACGACGCCGGCGAATTACGAGTAAAACCGGCTGCGAGGAAGAAGGAGTCGAAGTAGACGAGAAACTTGACGACGATCGAGAAGGCCAAGCTGCGAGAGAAAGAGAGGAAAGGCGAGGAGACGTGGAAGAAGAGGACGCGAAAGATGCGTTAAAACACAGAAGTTCGTCAGGTAGAGAAACCGATAGATCGAGTGGAAGCGAGACGGCGAGCAACAAAAAAGGAAAACATAGAGACAAAGATAAAAGAGGAAAGAAGAGAGAGAAGTTTCCCGATCCTCTTACTCGTCGTTAAGAAATTCAACCATCTGGCGTTGTATCGTGGTTCCCCTACGATGATGATGTTCCATCTTCGTCGTTCAGACTGGAATACTCGGTGGCGCCTACCCCACGAGGTCTCCGACAGTAGCGAAAACAAACAACTTCTGACTGTGTAATCGGTGGAAAGAGAACGAGGCTAACAAAAGAGGAATCGCGTTTCAAGACATACCGGTTTCCCTAACGATATTTTCTTACGACATGTCCGACTCGATTCCTCCAACTCGGTCGCGTCACAGCCTTGAATCGCTCCAAAAACGGAATATCCGTGACGTTTACCGGTTAAGAACGAGAGTGGCATCGATTCTCCCTCTCCCCGATCTCTTGAATGAATCGAGACTCAACCATGGCACAGATACCACGCACTTACTCAGCGTGCCGCACGTGCCTGTTGTGCATACGTAATGCGTATTGACACGTCGAGTGACAGCACGCGGACCAAGTCACGCTGCGAGCCACTCGTCGAATCGATACACCGAGGACGCGTTAGGGGGCCGATCGTCTCTTCGAATTCGGCAGAAAATCGGATATCGAATGGAAGGCGCAACGATGACGAAAAGGAAAGAAGGGAAAGAAGAGGAGAAAAAGGTGAAAATAAAAGGAAGAGACTATAGGAGTTAGACTTACCGGCGATGGCAACGAACAGGAAGAATATCCACATATCCATGAGTATGCCGGTGAGGCGTAGCTGGAAGTTGTTGGCTGCGTACGCGAGCTTGTCCATCACGCTGCGGGATTCATAGTCGCATGTCGTTGATCAGGTACGTAGTTTCTCTGGTTTGGATTCACGGTCGATTCGTCGAATCGTCGCACGGAATAGCACCCACTGTCCGCGTATTCGACACTACCGGCGGGGTAAGGGAGGGAAAAGTTGATGAAACAGCCGAGACCCGCGGCGGTCTCGTGTCGCGTCGTCTCACCAGCGCGGAACGTGTCCTGGCACTGTCCTTCGACTTCCTACGAATCTCCCACGGAGCAAGCTCGCATCGTACGAGCGTCGTATTCGCGGAGGAGGAGAGAGGCGAGCCGCGGCTGATTCGAGCCGAGGAGGCTGCCAACTGGGCAGACGGTTCGTAACGCGTATCTTTAGGAGAACGACGATGAGATAGGACGAGATGCGACGAGATGCGCGAGGCCTTTGGCTCTCGCACGCGTGTCTTCCTCTCTCGTGCCTGTGTTACGCTTTCGTGTGCGTGCGTGTACGTATCATACGCGTAGTCCGTTCGCGTGCAATCACAGCGAGAATAGATCGGCCGGTCCTCCGGCTGACGTCCCTTCCGGACGACGCTCGGCACGAGTCTCGCACGAGCGGAGATTACGCGTTCGAGACACGAAAGACACGAATCTGTACCGAGAGTCGCCGCTTCCGAGTGACGGCGTGCACGAGTACGGGGCGACCGTCGTCGTGTGCTCTCACCACCGCGTTGCCCGGAGTATTGACCGACTCGGCTCGGCTCGGCTCGGCTCGACACACGGTGCGCCGCTCTGCGGCCCAGACCAGACGCGGAGAGATGCGGAGGGGGCGCCTGCCCTCTACAGACTACCATACAACTACAGCCGATCCTACTGTTGCTGCGCGCGCACTTTAGCTCGTACGCTCGCGGCTCCGTCGAACCAGCTATACCTACGCTCCATGCCAATTCAACCATTCGATGGGCCTTGGACGTCTTTTTCCCCCTTTTTTACCCTCCGCCGACAGACCTGTCGTATTTCTTCGACAACGCACCGCGTTCCACGAGTAAACAAACGACCAGACCCACTCGTTCGCCTCGTTCACGAAGCTCCTTCTTACTTCGAAATTGTTCACTCGGCGAATCGCGCGGCTCGCGGCACCGGGTATATACGGCGAGACGTTTCTCTCGATAAGCTAACGAGTCGCGTAAACCGTATCGATGCCACGAATCCAGTAAAACCGTTCGTTCCCCTTCGACGAGCAATCGTTTCACGAAACGCTGCTACGAGTTCTTCTGATATTCGTTCGCGGAAGCGTTTTCCCGTCTCAACGCGATAAGTATCGATGTAAAAATACGCGTGCTTATCGCAGGCGGATAAGAAACGTGTAACGCGGCAAACAAGTTGCAGCGTGACGGACGATTGCATAAACAAAGACAAAGCGGTTGCACGGAACCTGTTTACCAGCAACGAGAGATCCCGCGATATTCCCGATAACGCGTTATCGTACGCAGCGGTATCGTTTGTACGAGAAAACGAAAGATTCGTCGGTGCTGACGCAACAACGCGTTGCGCCAGTGCTTTCGTTAAACTGGCGACTCGCGTAATAAAAATAAGCGTACGACTGGAATATATGCTGTCGGAGGAAAGGAGACGACGAATCGGTTAAACGTTAAGACGAAAGATAAAGGAAATTACGAGCGTAAAATCGAGAGACGTTCGACGCAACGTCGTTACATTTCGCGTCTCTTACGCTCTCGGTATGTACCTTACGGCGCGCTTTCGCCTTTTCTACGGAACAACGACTCAGCGGCTCAGATTGCCAGCGCACGCTCGTTTCCGCGAAAGAACGCGAAGAATACGAGAAACGATGGTCCTCGAACGGTTGGCATAGGCAAATCCAGTGATACGGACTGTAAACGTCTGCCGGTAGTTTTATTCGACGATCGATACTCGATACCGGCTTGTCTACCGTACCGCGATTCAATCTCGAGAACAACTCGACGCCTTCCGGACTTAAGAAAGAGATCTATAGGTCGGATAAGCATCCAAACCGAGATCAAGCGGGTTATTCCACGTGGAATAAAGTTCCACGTGAAAGAGGAAAAACACGACTCGGAATGTTCGACTCCTGGACACCGAGCTTCCTGGTCATTTTCTAAGATGCTATTCCAAGCCAAAAGAACGGGCACAAAGGGAATCGGTTCTGATTTTATCTTCGTGGAACTATCGAGCCGTGAGTTGCTGCCCCCGCGACAATGGCGTCGAGTCGTAGTTAGTCGCACGCGACCTCACCGAACCGAACCTAACAACCAGCCTCGAACCGCACAGCGGGGTGCTTTTGTTTAACCGAGGCGTTTATTAATCAATTGTATATCCCCCGGTCGAAAGCGTTGCGCATTTGACGGTCAAATGCTTTTTTTTTCTGCCTCCCAACGGAGCCAGCCCACTCGGGTCGCATCCTTTGATCTGTTTAGGGGGAATGTCTTGTAACGAGCAGCTCGCAAATTTGAAGAGACGCAATATCCACGTACAATGTAATTTGCTGTACACGGCCAATGAAACGAGACACGGCACTCTAGCACTGTGCTTCCAATTACACCGAACTCGACGATATTACCCGTTGCACGTACTTGACGAATCGGACGAGTTTCTGCGAGAAGATCTCCAACACGATGCCGGCTATTCTCCTATTACTTGGTTAGCTGGTTGCCTCTGCCACCTAAAATTTCACTGCAAGCGCTTTTGTGTAAAACGATAAACGTACAGTACGTTGCTTTATAAAAAGTATTTGAGACGTTTCGTGATACGTTCTCAGATATTGTAGCGTGTCAATTAGAACATCTCTAAAGTGTAGCGTAAATCGAATGCATTTTATCGTTGTTATTTTCTACTTCTTTCGTTATAAATCTACTATTTCAATTGCAACGTGTGTCTATCATCTGGTAATTAGCGCAGTTTCTCTAAGAATTCGATTTAAAACAACAAGAGCATTTGTTACGATCGTAGCTTTAAAGTATTCGAGTGAAAAATTTTATAGGAAAGGATACTGAATTATAAAGAGTTCATGGAAAATTCATCCGTGATCGATCGTCAACAGATAATTTTTTATTTTTATCCGGTATTTTCATCTAAATATGCGAAAACAAACGACTGCTCTATATTACGGGACAATCCGCTACGTTGTAATTTAAAGTAACAAACAAAGTTCAATTTTGCTAAAGTCTCCGACGATAGTCCACGAATAGATTGTTCTAATACATGTCGATGTACCAATGAATGGTCTTATCGACAGCGACATGTATCAAACTAGTATAACGAACCACGAATAGTTAGCACGTTAATGAAATTACCATGTTATTTTACAAATTTTCGTATTTGACGATACGCTTCGAGCGAACGCATAAATAATTAACAAACGCGGTGGCCGCGTAAACGAAACTAACGCGTCAATTATGAATACAGTCGCGATATCAAAGGAATCCTCGAGAGTAAATTATTCTGTACGATAACTGATGGTCGCACGATGCGAATATACGAAATATCATGGTGAACGAAGTAACTGTACGCAGTCGGGAAATTATCATCGACGCATAAAAGTTAACGCGCGGATTGAAGCGACGTAATCGGCGTTAATTAAAGCGATCCAACGGCGCTGAGTGTTTCTGAATGCGCTTAATAGGAGAAGACGACGTCGCGTCGCGTCGCGTCGTTTCGAAAGCAAATCTCGAGATTTCCGTTGTACTACGCGGGAACAATCCGAAGCATTAAGTCCTCTTAAATCGTAGAAAATGGCGTGAGTTTCGGATAATTCCAAGGTAGGGCCAATTTCAAGCAAAATCGTCGCGTCTGTCCGCGTAATTAAACTTCTTCCTTTCAGTGCTCCACTCTTCCGACGATAAATCCATTTCATCGACGAAGGTGAATCGCTTCTTCATTCGTTCGATCCTAACGAACGTTTATCCCTATTGATTTCAGGTCATAAAATTGATAGGCCAGACGATTCCTTTTTATTGATTTTTCCTTTTTTTTTTTTTTTTTTTTGCTTTTTTTTCGTAAACGCGTGTCAATAATTTATTATCAATTGTATACTCCATACAGTGACCTGCACAAGTAGTGACACGCATGATTAACACACACGCATTCGCATCCGTACGTTCGTTCAACAAGGAAAATACACATACGTCCACGCTCTGTCTGTATACGTAGACACATACAGAGAATACACGTATATCACATGTACGCGTATGTAGCATACATACATATTTTTCTTTTTACATATATAATTGTATTTGTGTCGACATCGCTCGTATATAACTATCGTTAAGGAGGAATACTCATTCTTTATTTTTTGTTCAAAATATATATATATATACTTTTTTTTTCCTTTTTTCGTCACTATCTAAGGACAAGAACAGCGGAAACGATCGTACTTCGATCGTAAACGATCTTAAACCTATAACTCTCTTATTACGTGTAGTTCATTGTTTCCTGTGTGCCATTATACGGTACATCTTTTTTCTTTTTTTTTCCATTAAAAAAATTAATAATAAGTAGCTACGCTGACGTGCGGTATTTGAATGTAGCGACTAGCAAACACTGGGAGGAGACGAGAACGAAGTCAGGGACTTTTCCAAATTTTCCTCCGTTCCTTCGTATAACAATAATTTAATTCAACGATATCGTTGGTTGTTTCCTTCTGTAAAGGACATTCGCCTCTGTTTCTCTTTTCGATGCGTCTCCCAATTTTGTCAACGATGAACATTCGAAATTCTCGTCTTTTCCAACTGGTTCCAACTGACTTCGATGGCTCGCACAACCACAGCATTCGCTACGTCTTGCGATTTCTCCACCTCAGTATCACAATGATTCAACGTATTGACTATTTCATAATTAATCCTCTTGATTCTTCCCTTTTTAAATGACCTAAAAGTTTGCACGCTAACGCCACGAGTTTTGCGTTTACAGATTTCCCTTCCTCAACGTGGCACGATATTCGTTCCATGTTAAAATTCAATTTGATATACGACATCGTGCTTGTTTTTAATTGTCGTACACGTTGCATACGAAACAATAGGAGAGTTTCTATTTTCATCTGCTCAATCACGATCCTCTTTCATGGACGGCGATAAAAAACGTAGCGCTTTTGAGATTATTACAACATGCGAGGAACGCTAAATCCTGAGTCTAAAAAATGTTCACAATATGCACGTATTTATACAGTTTTTTTTTTTTTCTTTCTTCGTTTCGTTTGTTTCCTTTTTTCAGCTGCGAAATAACAACGACGATCGCTGTTCGAATCTTTCGATCTAGAGTCTGATTCTTAACGTATAAATATTTTTATTCGCGTAATCTAATATAATCCATTGATAGAAACAGCGTTTACGAAACGAAATAATAATTTTATATCTGCTAAAAACCAGTGAGGCATCGAACTATCGCGTTCGATTAATTTTAATTGGATCTACACGATGTTCCTTTGTAATGACTATTTTGTGACGTAGAAATTTCCAATCGATCGACCGAGATGGATGGTCCACGTTTATTCGCGATGTAACTACTAAATCTACTATCGAATGAACGGGCTTTAAACGAAGCGGTGATTCGTTTCACCTTGTGGGAGAAATGCACATGTATAACCTGTATTATATCACGCGAACAATACGTCCGCGCGATAAAGAAATCAATTCGGTTGCCCACACGTTCGGTGAATTTCGTGAATGCATAATAGTAACGCACGATCGCTTACAATTTGCAAATTTTATGCAGAACGATACGATTCGCGGTTATATTTCATACCGAAACTGTAACGGAATCATAAGTTTAGAGTATCGTATAAACGTTTCGGTAAAATTTGTACAATCGTTTACTCGTGCAGTGCAGTTTTTAACTACGCATTGAGCTTTCTCCGAATCTAAGAGAATAGATCAGCTAAAATAACGCTCTTAATTTATGAACCTCTCATTGGCAAACGAAAGTATCGATAGAGCAAAATACATACGTTGTTTCTCAGTTCTTTTTAATTTTGTCTAATACTTCGTTGCACTTTGAAGAACGACGCCTATGTAAAATTTTCTTTAACGAAGAATACTATCAGACCTATTCTGATCCGACGTTCGACTGGTCATAAAATACAACAACCGTCTCTTTTGTATCGTTAAAGAATGTCGAAGTGGATTTTCTACATTACGGCAACTACCCCACATTCCTTCGTTAACCTTCATCGTTTATAATACAAATTATTCTTATCTCAAGGCAAATATGTTTCACTATTAGAATTAATCGTTGGCGCCAAGATATTTGTGCACATCTTATGCGTACGTACCATAATATATTACTGCTCAGTTTCACACCGTTCCTACGTATAGGAGAAGCACTTTGTGCGTACACCAAAATATAATACTAGAATCGAATTTCGATAAGTAAAACGAATATTACATTTTCAAGGGTTTTGTCGCAATCATAAAGACAATCGAAGCAGAGTACTTCGTTAAAGTTTCTTAAAGAACGTCTAAAGCAATTAAACCGCCTTTTCGTTTTGTGTTTCCACAATGCCATGTACAATTGCCACAAACAGCGCGTACTTATCTTTAACATATAGCGAAGAATTAAATATTCATTGTGCTACATTACGAATATATTTTATTTTGCGGGCCGTGAACTGAACCTTTCAACAAAAAGAGAGAAAAAGAAATTAACATCGCAAATGAATACTTATTGTTATCGTACACCAACGGAAGATAATCAAACGAGAAAGTTTCATTCACGTTGTAACGTCCTCGTTGATAATCTTATCATTTACGAATACCGTACGAGTACCGTATCGAGTACGTAGAAGATGTAAGACGAATATTATGCACGATATAGACTGCAACGTTCGAGTCTGTATAAGCACGAAAAATAATTCACTGTTTGGTATTTGCATTCACATGTAACATTAAATTTCATTTACACACGCAATTGGAGCACTTCTTAAATGTACGCATTCCTTTTTCACATTTAAATACTAAAATAGGCCATGGCATTATTTTCTTAAATATATGTAAGAAGGTCTGACATAGTCAAAGTTCACGTATTGCACTCGATAGAGTGGCAAACTAAAATAATCGATAGAAAAAAAGAAATTATCGCGACGTTAGACAACTTTTGCTTGCATTACAAAAGCAATATGTATATTGCTCATTGTATATCTTTTTTTTTTTTTAATAATACACTATATTTTTCAACTTCAATCGGCTAAACACGATACTTCGCGTTGTATATATTTACTTGAATACTCAAACACGATAAATATTTTATATCAGACCTCTATAAATATCAAAGCCAATAATCTAATAGCAAAGGCAATACTGCCTTACGTTGAATATTTCATTCTTGATTCAGAATATTTATTAGATGTTCATTAGGTTCCAAATACCTAATGGTATATTTACTGAAGAAAGAGAAACTTATTGTTTAAAGAATTCGTTTCTCCGAATATTATTTACATCGCTACAAAAGGACAATGATTGAGAATATACTAAAAATCTGTACGTGAATTCAATAAAACAAATATAACAAGAAAGATTCGAGCAAACAATAAATTGTCAAGAAATACATACATCATCATACACGTAAAGAAAAGGTAAAAGATCATTTAACCTAAATAAATAAATAAACACGCTTGAAGCTATAATTTCTTTTACCACTGTCTAAAATAGGAGCTGAGTCAATATATGAAACTATTATAGTCATTTCATGACATGATCTTATTACGTGAAGAAGTAAAAAGATTTCTATAGAATTATGCATTGTGCAATAAAAAACGCTCAATTCCACAGTATTTTGTCAATGGTAAAAAATTGATGTATACACGCGTACTGAGACGTGGTCTCATATTATCGTAATGACGAACAGTCGATAACTCCGACAAATTTTTTTCGGTCTTTTAAGTCTTAAACTGATACTGAATTGATTTTTTAAAAAATCTAGTTGCGTCTCCGAGACATATAGTATCGTTTTTTTTTTTTTCTTTTTCGATCGATGCATCTCTTATCCTTACTATTTTGTACACTTATGTTACAAGGGTGGGATCGATGCTTATTAATACTATGAACTCATACGTGAATCGGCGAAAAAAGAAAAATGTACGAATCACATGTACCTATATACGATGGAGGACAGAAGACCCATTTTTTCGTCTTTATTTTTGTTTTTTTGGCAGGTGCGTTTCACTTTTTATGGCAAAAAGTGACCCTTTAAAAAGGTAATTCGTAATCATTACGCAGCCCCGATACTCGCTCAATATTCTTAGGGCTTTATAAGAGATTACATTTTCCTGAACGTCTTCGTTTCCTCCGATTCTTTTCCAACTCAGCTGGAGGTTGATTTCTGATGATACGAACAACCTAGAACAAAATTATTCAAATCCCTTAGCTAGCTTTCACCCATGTGCAACTATATATATATATATATATATACAATAATCTCCCTGCTCCTTCTTTTATCTATTTTTATGGTCCCCTACCTCATGGAATGCTGCATCTACATTTAATGGTGGGTCTTTGGCAGAAGTTTCGATATAAGGTATATTCAAGCGATGAGCCAACTCCCTTCCCTGTTCCTCTGTAACTTTTCTCAAATGCACCAAATCGACCTTATTGGCTACCAGAAGCATAGGGTATACATCTCTGTCCTTTACCCTAAGTATTTGGGTATAAAAATTCATGATATTCTCATAAGATTGTTTATCAGTCACAGAGTATACTAATAGAAACCCATCACCCTTGCGCATGTATTGTTCTCGCATGGCACTGAATTCTTCTTGACCAGCTGTATCTAATACTGTTAGGTACAAATAAACTTTTGTACACACAAGAATGCATTGTAAGCCTAATGCGATACACTAAGCATAACACAAATATAGCAAACAGCAGAATTAAATGCCACAAAGCAACTCTATTCGACTTACCATCTAGGATGCACCATTGTTTGTCTACCTCTGTATGTTGAATATAGCTATCCTCGATGGTAGGATCATAGTCAGTGACAAATAATTTTTGAAAGAATTGTATAGTGAGTGCGCTCTTTCCAACACCTCCATCACCAACCACGACCAATTTGAAGGTCATAAGGTTGTCATTATTAGGGGGTCGTGTCATACCGCCTCTTGTTCTCCCGCCCCCTCCCCCGCTGCCCTGCCTTCTTCTGCCTATCCTGTCAACTCTTCTAATGTATTCTTAGCAGCGCGTCTGCTCCTGAATTGTCAAGTCTCACTCTCCGACTAGAGTACCCTGAAACGGTTAACTTACATCGAACCGACGAAATTCACAACGTGTTGCTTCTTAATACTCAACAGCTTCTGTTGCAATAGTTTTGTTTACATGAACACGAGAACTAAGAAAGCTATCGTAGAGAGGTCGCGATGTAACGGGTGTGTCAATTATACTTAATAGGACAAAATTAGATGAGAAGTTCCCAGGGTTTGATTAGGAGTTTACAGATTGTACTATGACAGTTGAATTGTCGCAATGTAGTCTATATTTGAATGAAATAAGTACACACCTTACATGATCTGCCACTCCTGTTTCACGTTCTTCCAGCTGTCAGTCTGGGTTACTGTGCGCAACATTCGTTTCGATGTGGAAAGTATGTTTGTGTAAGCTTTAACGTAGTAGCGTATACAATAGGTCTTGTATACTTTTATGACCATGCGCGGAAACATAACTACCCTAGCGGCATATTTTGCAATTATCACACCTATTACAGTGGTGCCAACAATCTTTGATCTAAAATAATGCAGAAATGGAAATGTAACTTTCAATTAAAACCTGCTCTTATTTGTAAATGTGAAATCCTGAAGACTTCGCCTAGTCGATTTGAGAATATTCATTTAATATGTCGCAGGATATTGAATATACACTTTGAAAAGAGTGAAAAGTCCATTTCATTATATTGGCAGGCCACTTTATACTCCCTCGTAGTCTACTTCGTTCTACTTCGTACAAATTTATATGAAATATGTATATACGATAAAACACGAATAATACACGTGTAATTTATACAAAACAATTAGTGAACTTTTATATTTGTACCGTTGATCTGATAATTAAAGATCACCAAAACACCCATATGTGTTTCATTTCATAACGTTACTTACGTGATGTATGTTTATCAAGTGTAACCAGTTATAACGTTGGTTAGCCATTTCCGTGCTCCTAGTCAAATAATATTAATTTTGGTAAGCATACCGTACGAATACTTACCGTTTGTAAATATTAAGGCAAATTTAACAAAATTTATTAACGATTATTACAGTTTTTAACATCATTGCAATCTATCATTTGTTGTCATTAATTTTAAGGTTATGTTCGAACTAACCGCCTGTAAACAATCATGATTAACGTAATTTCAACGAAAAATATGGCAAGAAATAAATCTTATGCCATATAAAAATGATCAATGATATTTTAAATGTGTAATTTTTATATTTGCAGTTATTATTTAAATAGAAAAGAGAATAACCATGGATGCAGATCTATACGATGAATTTGGCAATTATATTGGTCCCGATTTGGCTTCTGATAGCGAAGATGAAAATGAATATGGAAATGCCGGAGACGATGCAGAAGACAGGGAGCGCTCTGATGAGGAAATGGAAGAAGACAGAGATGAAGTTAGAGAACAATCGGAGCAAGGAAATTCCATGGCAGTTGTATTGCACGAGGATAAAAGATATTATCCAAGTGCTTTAGAAGTTTATGGGCCAGAGGTAAATTGAACGATTAATTGATAATTTATATGTATTTGATTAAAATACGTTATAGGTAGAGACATTGGTACAAGAAGAAGACGCACAGCCATTAGATAAACCGCTGATAGCACCAACACGAAAACCAAAGTTTCAAATAAAACAACAGCAACTACCAGAGACAACGTATAGCATAGAATTTTTAGCAGATATGATGGATGCACCTCACCTTATACGTAATGTTGTTCTACTTGGTCACCTACATCACGGCAAAACTACTTTAGTCGATTGTCTAGTGAGACAGACGCATCCCTATCTTCACAGCGTAACAGACGAAAAACCTTTAAGGTACTCATAAATATTCCTAATAACCGCCGTTCAAAGTTAAACAACAAAATACATAATATCTACGTTTTTAGGTATACCGACACATTATTCACCGAGCAACAGCGAGGAGTATCGACGAAAGCAACACCCGTGACGTTGTTACTGCAAGACGTAAAATCAAAGTCCTACCTTTTAAATATATTCGATACTCCGGGTCACGTAAATTTTTCTGACGAGGCGACAGCGGCGATACGTTTATCCGATGGAGCGGTGCTGATCGTCGACGCCGCCGAAGGCGTCATGTTGAACACAGAACGTTTACTAAAACACGCGCTTCAGGAAAAACTTGCGTTAACAGTTTGTATAAATAAGATAGACCGACTGATCCTCGAACTAAAATTGCCCCCCTTAGACGCGTACTATAAATTAAGACATATCATCGAAGAAATTAATGGGCTGATAGCGCTATATTCGGATTCTGAAAATCCATCTTTCGTGTCACCTGCAATCGGAAACGTGTGCTTTGCGAGCTCGGAGTACAATGTCTGTTTCACCCTGAAATCCTTCGCGGCCCTTTACGCTAAGATCCATCCCTCGCTTAACGCCAATGAATTTTCGAAACGACTATGGGGAGATATATACTTTAACTCGAAAACACGGAAATTTACGAAAAAACCGCCACACAATACCGCACAGCGCAGCTTTATCGAATTCATTCTCGAGCCATTGTACAAGATCTTCGCGCAAGTTGTCGGCGATGTTGACACAACTTTACCCGATGGTTAGTCGATATTTCTAAATTAAACTAGTAGAATTCGTTCACCGTGAAATAATATTGCAACTTAATTCCACAGTACTGGACGAATTAGGCATAAGACTAACATCCGAAGAAATGAAAATGAATATTAGACCTCTGTTGAGATTGGTATGCACGCGTTTCTTGGGAGACATGTGCGGATTAGTCGATATGTGCGTAGCCCACGTTCCTAGTCCTCAGTCGCACGCACCAGTCAAAGTTCAACACGTGTACACAGGCTCTATGGATTCGTCTCTCGCGCAGGATATGATCAATTGCGATCCTGACGTTAGTACTTGCGAAATATTTACGCTACGTGTATTTCGTGTCCTACCACATAGATTTTAACACGGAAACGATATTTACAGGGCAGGCTAATGATTCACAGCACAAAAATGTATCCTACCGAGGACTGTACTCTATTCGTGGTCCTCGGAAGGGTAATGTCAGGTACACTCGAGGCAGGACAACGTGTCCGCGTATTAGGTGAAGCATACTCGCGTACCGACGAAGAAGATTCTCGCGTTTTAACCGTGGGAAGGTTGTGGATTAGCGAGGCACGCTACTCGATCGAGCTGAACAGAGTTCCCGCGGGCAACTGGGTACTTATCGAAGGTATAGACAGGCCGATCGTAAAAACGAGCACCATTACCGATCTCAGTAATTCAGACGACTTGCATATCTTCCGACCATTGAAGTTCAATACTCAGAGCGTGATCAAAATCGCGGTCGAACCTGTCAATCCATCAGAGTTACCAAAAATGTTAGACGGCCTGAGGAAAGTGAATAAAAGCTATCCATTGCTGGGCACGCGAGTCGAGGAGAGCGGCGAACACGTGGTCCTAGGTACCGGTGAATTGTACTTGGACTGCGCGATGCACGACCTGCGTCGTATGTATTCGGAAATCGATATAAAAGTAGCAGACCCGGTCGTTGCTTTCGCGGAGACGGTAGTAGAAACGAGTTCTCTCAAGTGTTTCGCCGAAACACCCAATAAACGGAACAAGTTGACGATGATCGCCGAACCACTCGAGAGAGGCCTGGCTGAGGACATCGAGGCGGAACACGTTAAAATCACGTGGAACAAGTAAGTAGAAAAATTCTGTACCCCGCCAGTAAATCGTGGATTTTTACGCATTTATAGAAAGTTAAAAAATGCAAAAATACACGGAGTGCGCAAAAATGTATAAAATATCCAAGATAAGGTACACCTTACAACGTATTTAATGGGTGAAATTAAATTTTCGCTTAAGTTCTGTTCCTTTAGTTGTGTTTATAAAAGTATAAATTCGCACAAATACCCGCAGCCTGTCTGTCGATATAGAAAATAGAATAGTACGTTAATGCAGACTTCACAGATATATAGCTTCATCAGAGAGGGTCGATCGACCCTAATAGGGAGTAAAGACGCGGTTCGTACACGCAAGTCTGGGTTCTTCGGTATCGAGCCACGAAAGTTCCAAAAATCTCAAAACAAAATGTACTCGTGTTTGCAGAAAACGTCTAGGAGAATTTTTCCAGACGAAGTACGACTGGGATTTATTGGCGGCGCGAAGCATATGGGCGTTTGGTCCAGACGCCACGGGTCCTAATATTCTGGTCGACGATACTTTGCCATCAGAAGTAGACAAGACGCTATTGAACAGCGCCCGTGACGCCATCATTCAGGGCTTCCAGTGGGGTACGCGAGAAGGTCCTCTCTGCGAAGAACCGATTAGAAACGTGAAGTTCAAAATCCTGGACGCCGTGATTGCTCAAGAACCTCTTCATCGAGGAGGTATGTATTATATCGTGTATTTGTTATTTCGGAAGCTGCGTTCGAGACGGCGCTGGAGTAAGAAAAGTACCGCAGTTTCTTCATTTTTTATTTCTCAATATTTTGTTCCTCGAGGTACATTAAAATATTTCAAATCGAGCGTGATTCTTACCTTTTAAGCAAAGTTTGAAAGCGCTCAGAATGCATATACCGTATTAATTATTATTATTAATTAATTATTATTAATCAGCCAATAATATTTTTCTCCGACTCCGCTTGACTCCGCGAAGCGACGAAGAATAATTTCCACCCTTTTCTTATTGCGAACAACATTAATTTGTTTCGTTTTACAGGTGGTCAGATAATTCCGACGGCCAGAAGGGTAGCCTATTCTGCCTTCCTTATGGCAACGCCCAGATTGATGGAACCCTACTTGTTCGTCGAAGTTCAAGCGCCTGCGGATTGCGTGTCAGCGGTTTATACCGTGCTGGCTAAAAGAAGGGGCCACGTGACTCAAGACGCTCCCGTTCCCGGAAGTCCCTTGTATACCATCAAAGCATTCATCCCGGCAATCGATAGTTTCGGATTCGAGACTGACCTGCGAACCCATACGCAAGGTCAGGCTTTCTGCCTGTCCGTATTCCATCATTGGCAGATCGTGCCTGGCGATCCATTAGATAAAAGCATTACTATTCGACCACTGGAGCCACAGCCAGCTACGCATTTAGCTAGAGAGTTTATGTTGAAGACAAGAAGGCGAAAGGGACTTTCGGAAGACGTGTCTATCAATAAATTCTTCGACGATCCTATGTTATTGGAATTAGCCCGACAGGACGTTCTATTGAATTACCCGTTATAAAATATAACCGTAGAACAATTTCCTGTATAATTTTACTACGACGAGTTATCATTAAAGAATTAATTTTATACGAAAACCGCGTGTCTATCGATTTGTCATTTTCACCTGATTCCATTTCCATATCCCAATGCTCTATTGGCAAAAACATAAAACTTTGTTAAAAAAAAGATTCAAAATTCTTAAATCGCTGTAAACTCGTGAAAAATTAGACGCCTTTCCTGTATCGTAACGCCGTTACGAAGTACGAACTATCTGCAATATAAAACAAAGAACGTCCGATCTAACTATACAGCTATAAATAAGAGTATACTGTTAAAATATGTATATAGAACACATTCGAGGCCGCATTCGAAAGTAGATCACAACATATGGACAAAGCTTTACTGTCCACCTACTTTCTTCGGAAATAGATCCACCGAACATCAAACTACGACTCCTTTTAACGTCTAAAACAAAATCCAGGTATCGCTCTAAAGAGTATCCGTCGTAAAATCGATTAAGTCGTTTATCCAATCTTGGGAATATTCTTCGAATATCCGATACGTTTTCCCGTCTGCTATTAAAACACTCAAATGTACTACTGGTATCGACGTTCGATAAACGATTCGATTCTGCTCATAGACATAGACAGAGTATCGTAATTAACAAATGCAAAACGAAGATTACAACGGAAAATTTTGAATCCCTTAACCTACAACATCGAGTTAGACTCGTGGCTCCCTGACTTCGACCCAAACACAGAGAACACGTGCGAGAAAGGTGGCACGTCCTTCGGGCCAAACATAAACAACACGGGCATAAAACTTACATTCTTCGGGCTACATGCGACAAACACTTTTTTCTCTTAGCCGCATTCGGAACTTAAATTGTAGGATAAGAGGTTAAATATCGTATAAATAGATGTAGCTAGTTGATCCGTCGCGACAGCATTCGATACGTAATTTAGTCTTTAGACGCGCGATTAACGTGACTTTCCGAGTGATTTTCCAGTGAAAATTATCGTATTAATCTTCACAGTGCAAATCGCGAATTACGTACGTAAGAAAGTACAACGGTAGATTCAGTGCGAACTCACATGTTCAGTATATACATTGAAATTTGTACAATTTCCTCACACACGTACCTTCGTTACACAGACAAAGAAGAACAAAGCATATATCGCCGCTTGCCATCGATCGCAATGTAAGTGAAAAACTGTCGATTTTAGAGGAGACGTTTTCTTGAAAGAAACACAGGCCACAAAGATATCGTCGTGAGTCATTGGAACAACATCATGGGACCGATCGTAGGTAAGATATGCTACTATAATAACTATACAAAATAATAACTGAGAATGAGTCAGTGTTGTTACAAAACTTGCAAACTGACAAAGCTAGGAATACAACGTACACCTTTTGTTCGATAAAAGAAAGTTTGAAATTTGTTGAATCGTCTGGCTATCAATGCCGAACAAGTAAAAGCTAAAACTACAAGTAACACGTTGAATCGCGCTAAGTCTGCTGCATCGAAAACGACTCGACTATCGGATCGCGAAAGTTAGGTTACGATCGCAGCGGATACGTGTTCTCTAACGAATATGCGAAGAAATGCGTGCACTCGTAGGAATCTATATAGCATGTACATATCGATTACTTGGACGTATCGAGTTTATCGGAACGTTTACAGTCAGGACACGCATCCGCTGTAATCATAACCGCTTAGCCGTTTAAGCTTCACGAAATAGTCCCGCGTGCAGCATATCGTCCCACTTCATACGTTGACGAGACTGTCCCGCTTCTTAAGCGCTTATCGTTTACTCGTGAAATATCGAAGCCGTCCGTTTCTCCTCTCCAAAAATATCGCTATTTCTCGACGAAATTTCGTAAGAGAAATTCTAAAGCTAAAGAAATTAGCGGAAAAGCTAAAACGATCAGCGTATGTCGGTGATTCGAGACGGAAGATACAAGTGCGAGGCAGGCAGCGCGCGCAGTTTACAGGCGGAGCCGCAACTGCGCACAGTCGTATGGGTGGTCAAAGTGGACGGAGCCTGGCGCCATTTTACCAACTATAACCATGCCCATCCGTCCGCCCATCAGCGTCGATCGACCAGAGAGTCGTGCTGCTTCGATGGACGTAAAACCGGGTTCGCCCGGCGACTGTCTCTTTTCAAGGCGATGTCGTTATGAAGCGGTCTACCGCGTCGCCGCCGATCGATCAGTCGACTTCTCGTACTTCTCTCTCTTTCTCCCCCTCTGCTCCGTACTCGCGCTGGTGTACACGCATAACCGCGCTTCTTTTCGCTCGACTTTCGCGCTAAAATCGTACTTTCGAATAAAAATCGCCGACGCTCTTACCGAAAAACGAGAGCTACGAACCTCGAGCGTCTAACCACGTGCTGTATGGCGCTACGGTTTTCCACTGTTACGTCGCGTCGTGGACTAAATTCTCTATTAGAGACGTCGAGCCCGCATCGCCGAAATCGACACCGAAGCCCTTTCACGACGCTTCGCTGAGAAGAAAATTAAAGTCGGGTTTTGTCCAAGTCGGATAGACTCGAGCAACGTCTGGGAAGATCGTGCGAGAAAACGCGCATCGATGGGAGAATCGGTAATGAGAAGAATCGAAGAATCGCGCGAAAAGTACGCGGCGCGGCCAATCAGGGACATCTCGTTGGTTATTCGTTCTATAAATAGCGCAACAATTTAAATTTACAATAGCGTGCGATCTGCCGGCGGGCGACACGCTGTTGGTGCGCAAGATATTTCTCGAATACGGTTCGGTGACTTTCGTAGCGCGTTATCGGCAGACGGCGTGCCTGTATGCGTAGCTATCGTAACTAGAATAACGCCTTTACGATCGCGCAGCCACGTTTGCCTCGTTTGCCAATCACGACTGCCTCGTTTCTTTGACACACAGGCCGAAGTTACGAAACCGTAGGCCTCGACGAATCGTTGATCGAACGCGTTTAATAAACAGCTTCGTTACCGGTGTCCCATATTTATTAGCACGCAGTACCACCGTCACGTCCGTACGTATTTGTCGTACGCAGATTCGTCGCTGTAGATACCTGGCGATGTTTCACAGGAAACGGATGGCGATCCGTAACTGTTGGAAAGCGGCTTTTTACGTCGAATGTACCGTGATCGTAACGTATTAAAGGCATCTGGTAATTAGAGCGACATGGAAAGGGACATCGTACGGTCCATGGAGTTCCTCGCGCCGATTACACGCGGGTAACCTGTACTTCGATCGCGCTCCTTTTCGATTCGAAAACACGCTGGTTTCGGTTTATTCGAGCGTCCTAATCTCCGATGAAGCATCCACCGCTGCTTCGTAGCGGGCGAAGAAAGCGTCGTTTTCGCGAACAACGGATGCAAAGGGCGAAGAAGATACGTCGGGTACGAACCGTTTCGCGCGTCGGTGTACAAAAGCGGGACGATCTACGGTCGATCTAGCTTCGAATCGATCAGTTGATTCTTTAGTGGTTTGCGAGCGGACGATAGAACGGACTTCGGACGGATATCGCCTGGACTGCGATCGATCGACGAATCGGTCGATGAATTCATCGACGAATCGGACGATCGAGGGATGCGAAAGGTGAAAACGTAAGCGGAGTACTAAGAGGAGGAGAAGGGGTGTTGAACAAGAAGAGGAAAGGTCGGAACGACCGAAAAGGACGAAGTCGGAAAAGGAAACCGGCTGGTTCGTCGACGCTCGCCGACGCTCGGCGTCGCTCGTGCGGCTCCGTCGCAGCGAGGCGGGGTTTAGGCGGGGTCGATACGAACAGTGCCCGTGTCTTCCCGTCGTTTCCGTGCAGCGTCGTTCTAATCGCACCGTATCGAAAAGTGGCAGCGGCTACCGCCGCAGTTCGGCGCCACCGCTGCACACACTCTCTCGTTGGCCTCTACCGCCGCCTCCGCCGCCGCCACCGCCGCCACCGGATCCCCGATATCATCGTGCATCGTCGCACTCGTTCGAGAGTCGGCCGAGTGCACCGAATCGAGTCGTGGCCAGAGAGAGCGGTTACGTTACGTCGAGTCGCGAGACAAGACCCCGTGAGTCCTCGTGGAGGAGGAGGGCAGCGCGGAGGGGAAGATCGAGCGACAGAGACGGAGAAAAAGGCCACGAAGAGGGGAGAGCGAGAGCGAGAGAAAGAAGGAACGTCACGGGCAAGAGCGCGCGCGCGCGCCTGTCGACCCACCGGTCGATCGACAACCACGTCGTCGACGGGACAATCGCGGCAACGACGACGGCTACGACGTGGATCGAGGAAGAAAGCGGTGCACGAGGATAACAAAGGCACGATCGAGTTTCGTTTTCTGTTCCCTCGTTCGGAAAGTAGGGGCGACGGAAACACGTAGGAAGAACGATCGAGGAAAGAAGAAAAACGTAGGAAAGGAGGAGCAAGGGGAGAGAGAGATAGACGGAGGAGAGCGAGTGGAGGAGCGAAAGAGAGGGAAGTAGAGCGTGGAAGGAAGGAAGGAAAGGAGGAAGGAAGGAAGGAAGGAAGGAAGGAAGGAAGTAAAGAAGGAAGGAAGGAAGGGGGAAGGAAAAAGAGAGAATCGGGTCGAAATCGTCGGACATGTGCGCGGCGCTGTGCTCGCAGGCAGCAGGGACGTGATGGTACGTAGCTCGCGGCGTGCAAGTTATCAGGATTGCTCGCGGTCACGGGTTCGTGACGACCATGGTGAGGAGTGCGACGGCGTGAGCGACGACAACGAGCGCGCTATCGCGAGAGAGAGCCTCGGGGCGCCGCACGCCGACGGACGGAGCGGCGTTGCCACCTCTCTTCGCCCGCTGCACCGCGAGAAGCGATACGGCAACCAAGAACACCGTCGTTGCCACGTCCGCTGCTACGTTCCGCTGCCAGCCGGGACGGCAGCTCGCTGCTGGCCACGGCGACCATCTCTCTCGCTACGCTGGTAAGCACCTACACGTAAGCCTCTGTATACCGCCCTGCGAAACGTATGGTAGTCGCGTGAATCGACCAACAAGCCCGTACTACGCTCGGTACTCGCGATCCTCCGCCGAAGATAGGACACCGCCGCTGCTCGCCGCGATGCCGATGCTCTACCCGCGAGATCCTGTTGCCTGGAATAGCTACCGTGCTCTCTCGGACCGGTATACGTCGACGTTCCAGCAAAAACGCTCGAACCACCGATGTTACCGTGGCAACGCTCCTATCGACGACGGCTTACCCTCGCGATTCTCCATCGCCGCTCTTTCTATTATATCTCTCCTCCCGTTTTCTCTCTTCCGTCTCGCCGTCCAATTTACTTTCTTCCTTCGATCGTATCAACCGTGACCTCGTGACGATTCGTCGCGAGCATGCGAGACGTGATCGGCATCGCGCGGGCCCTTCCAAGTCCAAGAACGAAGATCGCGATTCTCCGGAGAATCGCGTCGATCCGTAACAACGGCGATCAACGAATTAGGTGGTCTCTCTCTTTCTCTCTCTCTCTCTCTCTTTCTCTCTGCTCGCTTGGCGCCAGACCTTTCTCAAGTTCGAACGCAGAAGCCCTTCTACTCGTCCTTCCTCTCTCTCTCTCTCTCTCACTCACTCTCTCTCTCTCTTTGCCCCTCGCTTGCACGTTCTCTCTCTCTCTCTCTCTCTTTCTTTTTTCTCCCTTTTCTCCAAGTTCTTCATTACTCTTGCCATTCCTCGTAAACCAACCTCTTTTCTGTCGCGTTCCCGGCCTTGACGGATCATTCGCAAAGCGAAATTGCACGAACACGGAGCCGTTGACTATGTCGTCGACGCAGGTGGTCGAGCCTTTTCTCCTTTCTTCGAGTTCGTTAGTCATGCGCAGTGACACTTGGCCTCTGTTATTGTCGCGCGGGAGATCTGTACGCGGGAGCTCTAAAAACCTAGTTTTTCCAAGCCGACGTATCGCGTGACTAAGCTGGTTTCACTGTCAAGTATACCTTTCACGCGAGGATCTCGTTGCTCGTCGCGCGATACTTCGGCAAACGCGTTTCCCGTTCGTTGCCTACGAGATCTTGCTAAATCTGCCGCCATCGTACGGCTACGAAACTTGATAGGAAGCCGCTTCCTCGTTAGCCACCAGTTAACGGCCGTTCGTGAAAAGCTGTTACAGCAGCGACGTAGCGCTGGCGCGCGCGCGCGCGCGTTCCGTTCGCGAGAGCATAGCACGCGCGAAATCAGATTCGTTCGCGCGATACCGACTAAATCTCGTCTCACGCATGTTCGTCGTGAACGAGACCGTACGTGGCAACCATCTGGTGGAAAATATTATCGAATATCGTTGCACAGATAGACACGGATAGGAGAAAGGGAAGAGAAACCATCCCCTTTAAGAGATAGACCTTAAAGCCCCGGCGTAACTCGTTTCTCCCCCCTTGCATTTCACCAGATATTTCATTATTCTAAATATATCGACGGTACGCACGAGTCTCGCGTAAATGGAAATCGCTGCTTCGAACGTATCTTAACGCGATTACGTGCGTGTGTTTCCCCCCTCGGGCTAGTGCGCGCCGCTACCTGCATTTCGGAATCCTCCGACCGTTATTAGAACGCGCATCGATATCGCGCACGTCGGTATATTAACTCGTAACGTTACGCGATTTAATTTTAGATAAGCCGGAGATCGGCGATCACCGATTCGACTCGCTGTCGCGTACGACGAATCGCGACAGTGCGTGGAAATTTTTTACGAAGGCGTGAATTATGACTCCGTGCGACGCGCACGGCGACGACAGCATGCTGCGCAGTTAATTTAAAAAAAGCATCTAATCGTTGGTCTTTGGTCCCGTGGATTAACAATCCGAATGGCACAGCTGTTTCAGAATCGACTAACGACATGGAGGCAAAGGAGAGGGAGAAGCCGCTGGTTAAAGACTTGAACGAACATATCGTGTGTCCTCTCTGCAGAGGCTACCTCATAGACGCAACGACTCTCGTGGAATGTCTGCATTCTTGTTAGTATTTTCTTCAATTCTGTGTTCCGTAGTAACGCTCGTCCCGTCTCGTTACTCTTGTCATCGCCGATCATCGCACGATTTTCGTTCATCCGACTCGCGTTTCATCGGCTCGTTAACATTAATTTGCATGAGAAAAAAAGCTATAACGTGTCGTAAAGTCGTCGATGAATATCGTTCGGTGACGATGCTAAATAACGACGCGTGTACCGTGCCGTACCTCCAACGGCCGTATCTACTTCGCGTGCGTGAAATAGTCGGTCTATCCGCTTCGTTCGCCCCTCTGGCAGGGTGGCTAAATTCGAGAAGGGTGACTAACCGCTGCCGCTCTTCGTTCCGCGCGTTCTAATATTCTCCCGACGAATAGAGATTTTTCGAACGTGAAGATTCCGCGTCCGCGATGGAACGAGCGTAATTAAACATCGGAAAGAACACGCGTGGAATATAAAATAGGTACGAGTCGAACGATGCTCAGTTTGCAGAGGTTGCATAGTCAGACGGTTGAGCAGTGGTGCCAGAGCGTGTCCCGTGTGCAATGTCGCAACGTCTCCGCCGCTCTTGCCGGACGTAAAGCTACAACGACTGGTGTATCTCGTGGTACCCGGCCTCTTCCGGTCGGAGCTCGAACGAAGGCGTCATTTCCGGCTGGTCAATCCGCAATGCCCACCTTTAGCCCTTCCATTGGGCGCTCTGGACTTAACCTTGGACGATTTCGTCAGCCTGAGCTTGTGCGAGCTCGACGAACCGGAAGAGGAGGCGGTGGCTCGCGAGCCGGGGAACCGTGTCGGGTCGCGACACCGAGCCAACAATACCGATCAAACGAAACACGAGGAGCCGATCAAGGTTCGAAGCACGCGGTATCTCAAGTGTCCGGCAGGAGTGACGGTTCGTCATCTGGTGCGATTGTTGATGCTGAAGAGAGGATGGGAGGAAGCGAATTCTTACGGGGCGATCGTCAACAAAATCGAGATACTCTGCGAGAAGAGCGACGAGAACCGGCGCAATAGCACGAAAACGATGGTACTGGACCAATCGTGGACTCTATTGGACCTCGCCTGCATATTCGGCTGGAAAAGAGTGAGTTTCTTCCCCTATCATTTACCCCTTCTGCCCCGTTATTTAGCGAGCCCATAATTTACTTTCCTTTCGCATCGTATTCGACCGGTAACTCATGGTCGCACGGTAGAGGTCGATCGTTTACCTCGCGATAGTCATAATCATTTCCTATTGCGTCAGTCGTATTTAGAACTCTCGTGATGCTGCAAGATACCATAGGGGAAGCGATAATTTTGACGTTACAGGAAGCCCCCATGAAGCTGTTTTATCGCATTACGCGCAGGGAGGTTATTATTCCGGAATCGAGCGACAGTTCCTTCAACGACGAAACGACCGAGGATACCGCGACCATGGAAAATATTCAGAGGCCGCCGACGCCACCGCCGAGTCCCAAGCCACAGCAGGAGTGCGAAGTCGAGGCCCGTAGGATTTTAGAAAGCAGCAACGTGCCCCCTCGATCCTTGAAGACCAATTTGGAACGCGACAAGGAACCGAAGGCGAAGAAACCAAGGTGCAAAGTGACTCCGGTTATGAGGACTCCTAATCTCGTACCGATACAAAACAATCACGCACCGGAGAGTTCCAAGACCAAAGACCTGACGAAGCTGGAACACCACAAGCACAGGAAACGACGAAACAAACGAGTGATCGCTGAGATCACCACCACGCCGCGGGAGGATCTATTGAAACTGAAGGTTCGGTTGACCCCGTGTCCACCGAGGATCACGTCGAGCGGCGCGACCGGCCAGGCAAAAGAGAAATTGCTGCAGATGAGAGCCGTTAGACGAGAGAAGATCAAAGCCACGACGATAAGTCAGCAACGATCGACAGGCGCGTTGGTGGCTCCGGGGGAAACTGCAGTTACGAAAGAGAACCTCGGAGAGACAGAGGAGACCATCGAAGAAATCATAGACAGCATACCTGACGAGGTCGTTCGAATCGCGCAAAATATAACTGCTCCTCCGACGGAGGATACTTCCGCCTCGGCCGATAAGATGGATCAGAGAAGCATGCCGCAGAGTTGTAGACCATCGTCGAAAAAGGAAGAAACTGTGCCGGAAATCGTGAAAAGAGTGGAACAGGTTGAACCAGAACGTCCGAAGAAGGACGAGGAGATTCTTCGAAGATTGGGTCTGGTAGCCGTGAACGAAGCCAGCGACAATTTCCGGGATAAAGCGAAGCAACGCGTGCAAAACAACGGGGAGAAGATCGATAACTTGAACAGAGAGAAACTCGAGAAACAATTGCGCGAAAGTAAAGCGAATCGTGTGAGAAGCTTGTTGGCTGAGAAACAGATGCGCGACGCGTTGAAAACAATGTCGAAGACGAAAGAGGAACAACATTCTGCACCCATTCAGGTCAGCGCCCCTCCGAAAAAGAAAGGCCCGCCACCACTAGCGCCACTGCGCGTAGCCAAGCCTTCTGGTTTTGCCACGTCGAGCGCCATTTTAGAACCGAACAATACCAAATACGAGATCCCGCTGGATCTAAGCAGCGGTGGAGCGGTTCACAATAACGTTCTCGATCTGTCTGCGAATTTATCGGTCGCTAATTATTCCTCCTCCCCTTCCTCTTCGTCGTCCTCTTCACCTTCGTCCTCTTTGTCGTCGTCGTCGTCGTCGTCGTCGTCGTCGTCGTCGTCGTCGTCGTCGTCCTCGTCATCCTGTACCCTGTCCTTGTTAAAACCAAGGCCATCGCGACCATCGATCCCAACAGGAAGCTTACTAAGAGGAAAAGCGAAAGACCTGGAGCAACGACGAGGTCAAGACTCCAATCTAGTGACACTTTCCGACGCGGCTGTGTCCCTGTTAAGCGGCTGCATCACCGACGAGAATTCGATCGATCCTTTGGTACTCAGCTCTGCCAACCTCGCCAGCAAAGTCGCCCTGCGAATACCGCAACCTCATCAAAGAATCTCCGGTTTCGGAATGAAAATCAAACCAAACTTGAGTATCAGGCACATTCCTAATCCTCAGGCTGTGGTCGCGTCGCAATACAGGAATCAAAGAGTCAGTTACTTCAATTCTGCCTCGCAACAGCCACCGTAATTCTCTCTCCGCTAACAGTACGAGCTATCCTCCTGTGTATCCTCCGTTCTTTTCACCACTTCCTATGGTAATAGCCAACAATCTGGTCGGCGTCTCCGATCTTTTTCGAACTTTAATGCGTTGAATATCGTTACCGAGAGTGAGCAAACTATCGCGAAAAATAGTGTCGCGAGTACAATTTTTTATTTCGCTTCGTCGTTTTTATTTTTATGGACTCGTCCACTGCAGCTAAAGCGATCAAGTTGTCGACGATGATAATAGGGAATGCGTTACAAAGATCGACGTTCTGAACGATTTTTCTCTTTACGTATAACCGGCGGCTGGCCTTAGTTTTCAGACTAGGTTGGGTTAATATCAATTCGATCGCCGCGAGGCGGCCGGCCAGCGTTTCACTGCTTAATCGCTTTAAAGAGTAACTGAATAAATTCGTTGAATCTCAATAAGATGAAGCAACGAAACGTTGACCGCCCTTACGTCGCGTCCGAGTATCTGACTCAGAATCCACAAAGTTACACGAATAATCGACCGCGAGGTGAACGTGTCCTTCTATAATTATGTGTTTTCTCATTCAGCGTCATTGTCCGGTCACAGCTTGCACAGTTTTTACTTTAGTTTCACTTCCACGTTGAACGAATCGTCAAACGCAAATGGAAAAATGGTTCGACGTTTAGGCTTAGATCTGACCCCAGTGTCATCGAATCGGCCAATAAAAACGACGATATTCTGCAGGATTTTCGCGAGATCAAAGCTAGATTTAGGTTTAGTTCTTGGCCAAAGATCAAAGTACTTGTCATAGCCTGCGTCGTTATTTTTTGTGATATCTGGCTTCATTCAAACGGCTGCTTAAGATCAGAGATGCTGACCAAATCACTCGATATTACCACTTCCTGTTATTAGATTTAGATGACGCTCTTACGGAAACAAGATTCCTACGTGACCAATCCAAAGGCTGTACGTTACCATATATTTTCCCCCGCTTCCTATAATGTTTCGTAAAACGTGATGAGTTTCGCGTGGGTGTGAAGACACATGGTACACCCGGTAGCATAAACTAGAGCGCCAGCTTGAACGGTGAAAGTGAAAAAGAATGATTGTGACATTTAATACAGCGCGAGTAAATATATTCTATTAGATACTTTTTTCAAAACGAACAAGACTAAACGAAGATCGTCTGTTACAGAATGTTTTACATTAAAGGAGAAGAAAATAGCGACAAAACGAATAACGCACGTGTTACCCTGTGTCTTTTCCTCTCAAATGAGAAACAATGGCGGTATGTTTGTAATGCATGTACGTATGTGTGTGTCTGTCTATGATCAACCATTAAATGCAAATTAGTATACCTACTTGTGGCCAGGCTGACAAATTAATTTGCGGAAAGAGTCGGCAATTTGGCGGATCCGTTTTATTGGCAATGGCACAACGCCTGACAGAGATATATTAGACGTAGCGTATAACGTATGGTTAAGGGATGTAGAGACAAGGATAGCGAATGAATGGTTAGAGTGGAACGGCGGATGGATGAAGGATAAACTTTCTTGTCCCCACGTGTTGTCGTTCCTTTTTTTAGAACCTTAGAGAAATATGTACTTCATAGAGATGCCAAAGAACGCCAGAGAACGTGTGCAATGTACTAGTGCAATTTAATTATCGTCTATTATGATATAATATATTACGAGCGATTTATTGCGATAGAAGGCCGATTATAATTTCGTGGTAAAAGAGAAAAAGAAGAAGAAGAAGAAGAAGAAGAAGAAAAAAGAAAAAAACAAAGAAAGAGAGGGGAACATGCTAGTGATACATATAAGAACGGGCAACCCTTTAAAAAAATTAGGTGAGAAGCTTCGAGGAGCTTTGTAAAATCTTTGTAATGTACACTCGATTGTTCGTGTCGAGGTGTATCGTTTTGAATTGGAAGTTTAAATATGCAAAATACGTACCTACCACTCGTACGTCGTATCCTATAATATTAAGGGAGTTTTTATTCTACGAAGACGTATAAACTCATATCGCTGTTACTGATTTATGAATAATATATTATAGGTATTATCGTCCGAAGATCGATACGATCGAGCGGTTTTTGAAAACATTCGGATAAAGAGTAACGTGGAGTGCGTTGTAAGCTCGTTGTAAGCTCGTTGTGCGTGATATATGGCGATTTTTAATGCTGTATCGGAATCTGTACAGACTGCTCCTGTTCGTACAAGGACAGCAATAAAGATGAATACGATGATTTCAAAGAAATTTTAAACGAAACGTTTACTAGGAATCCAAATCCTACTCGAACGATCAGAATAATTCAGCGTTTCCGGTATTGCACATCGATCGAGCGTACACGTTGCGTAAAAAAGATGTATGTCGATGGCCGAATGAGAGTCAAGGTGGGTATGTAAAAGTAAGAGTTCTAAACGTCTAGTCGAGTTAAATACTGAAAATAGGGGAACGGTGCCAACGAGTGCGGAGAAACAATGGTGAATATCGATACCCACGATTCGCGACGAAGTCGGACGTTCGAATCGGTTAGGAAATTTGCATCAATTATGGTTACATGGTTACGCGTGGTCGGACGACATTTGGAGAAAAAAGGGAACCACACGATTTCGAATTAGCTGATAATCAAAAAAAAAAAAAAAAATAAATAAATAAAAAAAAGGATAAAAATAAAAAAAGAACTGCCAGTTTAGGAAAACGAGGATTACATTAGAGTCACAGTTCGTTAGGATTTACGGTGAAGTAAAAGGGACCCAGATTTTTACATGTTATTTTTCTACGGCCTTTTTAAACGGAATCACTTTACGTTCAACCATCACGATCGATCGTAATTTTATCCATCGATCCGCCAATTATAAAATGCCCACGTTGAACAACTAGTAAGACAATGTTCGTTCGAACCGATGGTTTACGAAAGCGATTAACGTAGCCCACGAAGACTGCGAAGATTTTAATGTCTGATTTGTTGCAAGAGTCGAATAGCTGCCATGTGACTATACCTACGTAAGTTCTACTTGAAATATTAACCCATTGTTTAGAGCGACGATCGTGTACTTGTTAACAACACGAACCGTTATGTATCGTATCTAAAG
Organism: Bombus pyrosoma; assembly: GCF_014825855.1. Classification (NCBI taxonomy): domain Eukaryota; kingdom Metazoa; phylum Arthropoda; class Insecta; order Hymenoptera; family Apidae; genus Bombus; species Bombus pyrosoma. The sequence continues at coordinate 7,834,546 of NC_057782.1, forward strand.
TTACAGTTCGAAAAGACTTTAACGCGCAGAAGAATAGATAGCTGCGCCACGACAAGGGATCAAGAATTCTTTCCACCTTGGAATATCTTGAGGACATTTCTTGAAACTAATGTGCTCCCCATCCCCAGAAGAAAACAAACAGATGACGTATCGTAAGCACAGAATGTGAGAAAAGGAGAGGGAAAAGGAAAACGAAATCGCGTCTTTGTGATCAAAAAGCTTATATGTGAATGTTTCAGATTTTAAAGCAAGTTAATAAGAAATTAATAAGAAAACGGAACAATTTATATTTTATCATCGCGAAACCTATCGTTCGTCGCAATTACGTGAAACCTCTGTTTGTAAACTGTAGGGATTGTAACGATAAACGTAATCGGTTGTGCTTCGAAAATATTTCCACGATAACTCCATGAAATAGTATACAAGTAATCAACGCAGTTATTATCAATGTCATTCTCATAAATATTAAACGTGTAACGCAATACAGTATTTCCATAATAAACAAGCTGTGAGTTGTAATCGAACAAAGAACATCAATAATCACCGAGAATACAGTTGTTCAAATACTTCAAACCTTCTTCGTTCTCCATCATCTACCTTTGATTAAACATTTTACGAAACTTTTTCGTTGTCGCTTACAAAACGGTCCTAGGATTGCTGATTTTTCTTTCACACATTGCGCGCCATCCGAGCGTTATGATCGAACTTTTAAGCGACTGGAAGGTGTAAGCGAAGCGGCGTGCGTATTGTGTTTTATCAAAATCGACAGGAAAAAAATGGAAAATTACCGTAGATTAAGTCAGCAAAATAACCCAGGCTATAAGCGCGTATATTACTTACTACCTACTTATATATCTAATGTCATTGATCGTTCGAGTATCTAATTATCCATGTCATTATCGCGAGGTTGGGCGCGTTTGAAAACGTCGCCTTACATCTTGCCGACGAATAGTAATCGGCAATGTTTGTTATCGCTAATTAGCTAGCGTTTACTTTGATGTTTTGTTAAAATTGTTTTTGAGAATCATGTTACATGAAGTGTACGATCCATTGCTCGTCAATAAATCGTGATGTGTATAATCATAATCAAGCGTACGTGTTGCCTGGTCCTTTTCCTTTAACGTTAGCCCGTTGAACATCTCGTAAGTGGATTATACAAAATAATAATCGAAACGTACTTCGAAGATCAGCGAATTTTATCGTACCAGCGTTCGCGCGATACGTTCAATCAAACGTGATTTAGAAATTACGCAAAGACAGACGGGTGGACTATTTAGTTCTTCGCGATACGAGTGTTAATTCGATGTCCCCTCCACACACACGCCATTTTTGCGTCCGGATGGAACCGAGCAGCCCTTCGAGCGAGGTAAGTACACAGCTGATGGAACATCGCAAATGTAAAAAATAGACTAACGATATAATCGTTCGTAAATACCAATACGATAGAAAACGAGTCATTAATGGAGTACCGATCTAACAAAATCTTACAAAATTGTCGAGGAATATCGGGCAATATCAATGGAACGAAATAAGTAGAATGGGCCAAGAAAGCTTGGTAATTACGCTGGTCGAGCGTCCCATAAACGATCCTCGGAAATAATTACGAAGAAGTTACCCCTGTGAAATAGCGGAAATACTGAAATTGCGGAAATTTTGAAAAAGGTACACCACTCTGGTAAGCTATACCGAGTACCTGGAGAGATGCTTTGGTTTGTCGATCGGCATAGCAACCACCGGTATAAGAAACAAGGGGGAAGCGATAGAGGATGCGAATATTGTATAGGGCCCTGTAAATGACTTTCGCTACCTTCGGCCCAAGTAGGAGGTAGGGAACGAAGGTAAGAAGATAAGGAGGGTACAAAGGATGCCTACCTTCGACAACCTACATTAGGTACGGGAGACGTGGAGTCAGCCTGCGGCCGCGGGCCACGGAAACTCGATCGCTGATTGGCTACAACCTCCCCCAGGGAAGTGCGTCGTGAGCGTCGAAAGTGAAGAGGGGTGAGCGTGCCTAGAGCGAGCCGTTTGTACACGAGGCGGAAGGTCGGTCCCCGTAGAGGATAATGGCACGATCACCGAGCCCTATTCGAACCTGTCCCTGCGCATCGTGTGCTACAGCCTATCGAGGTAATCGCATCTTTCTCTCTCTAATAACCCGCTTCTCCTTCTTTCTGCCTGATGCTCTTCCGATTTCGGTCTCCCTCTTTTCTTCTCGCACCCTGTGGCCCCGGTCGGTCGCACTAATGCCGCCACCTCTTCGATCCCTCCACCGAACCTGCCGTTCCGTCGCGGCCTGCCCTTGTCGCCCTCCGTCCCACCGAGCTATCCTTTTACTGGCTTCTGTTTGCGCGCACAAGTTCGCATCGAACACGAACAACAGAGGGAGATAGGCGAAAGAAAACGAAAAAGGGAGACGGAAATACCCGACGAGGGATGGATGAACAGAGAGACGGCTGAAGGAAAGAGACAGAGGGATAAGAAGGGGAGGATAGGTAAAGTAAAAAAAGAAAGCGGCGAAAGCGCAAGCGAGACGGTATGAATCGGATGTAAACGAAGAGAAAGAAGGATGACCGTATAGGTGGAAGGGTAGACGAGGAAGGAGAAACACGGAGGAAAGGGAAGGGTGGGACAGAGGAAGACAGATGCGTCGGAAAAGAGAGAAAACGTGCACGCGTATCTATACGAACGGCACACATAGAAACGGGACGCGAGTGCATGTCGTGTCATCGACTACGAGGGATACGCACACACTCGTCCGCACCCTCCTGCTGCCGAATGTAGTAGAGAATGAATAATGTACCCACGTACAGTCGATGTCAGGAGGGGCTCCAGGGAATGTAAGCATCGGCCCGTCCCCTCCGACGGCTTTGTAGGCCGTTTATCGAAACGGCGTGGCCGTCTGCGACAGGATTGCACGTAGGCGATCGTAGGATGCCGCCGTTCAGGCTGGCGCTGGCATCTACCGCGGACTCGAACGCGTTAACGAATCGATCAATGGATCGTTTTCTTGGTCTTCGTGAAAAACATTTTCAGAAAGGCTGTTTTCAGCAAGGTGACTATTGTTGCTCGTAGGACCGGTAATCGAGATGTCTACGACGATTTACGGCTGTAAAGAGGATCGTTGGTGCGAGATAAAATTAACTCAAAGATACGCGAAATACGAATGATTTTGCTAAATCGGTGATATGATAAAATAGGCAAGTTGGATAGAGCAGCCCTCGTTCGCGAAACGTTGCACGAGGGAGTGGCAGAGAACCTTAATGACTCGTTTTCGATCGGCACACGCAAATAGGTGGAGTAGCAGGAGGCGAACGAAGGAGAATCGGCGTCACGCGGCTCCACGAAACACGTGGAAAATTTCCCAAAAGCGTATATCGACCGATAACGCAGCGCAGGCTCACTGGGCACCCTGTATACGTATACCAATGTATATCCTCCGACTAAATGTTGAGATCGGGCCGCCCACGTATCACCTACAGGTTCTATGCACGAAGAAGGGAACGATTCGCGGAACGATCGACAAAGAACGAGCCGAGGAAGCGGAGAAAGGATCAAAGGAAGAGACAGCTACGGAGCCCATCTAGCGGCGTCTCATTCGCTCGTGATTCCAGCCGCGTTCCACAGCTAAACGACCGACCATCCGTCCAAGCACTCCTGGTGGGGATAGCCCTCCAAGGGATCCTTCCAGAGAAAGCTTCGGGAGGAAGCCTACGGCCGCTGTTTTCGAACCATGTATGCCAGAGGGGAGATCTGTAGGGCTCGATGATTCGAGGGGAAGGGAACGCACACGCACCATGCGAATATTTTTGTCGGCATCCTCCAACTGTTTGGGAAGCGGTAGAAGGGGGAACGGTTCTTAAAGTACACCCAGGGAGTGTCAGGATTGGAAGGTCGATTGCCGTGGTGGGAGTATGCTGTTAGTTGCCTCATAGCTGACTGGTGTAATTAAAAACGCCCGTAATTAATATTTCCTCGTCATCCGAGATTCGTCATCGGTTTTTCACCGGCCACCTCTTCCCTGCAATCCGACTTGCCTCGCGGACTTCTCGAACCTTGACCCTCCGTGAATTTAAAAACGTTCGCGTACCGTAACATCCAGTTGGTGGAATCTTTCTTTCGCTGGAAAGGCGATGCAACGCATCGATGCAGCGTGCACGAATGCGAACGTACTCATTGTTCGGCATAGAGATTAATTATGCATATTGTCACGGTGCATTGAATGCTCGACAAAGAGGACGCCGCCGGCTTCGTCTTAATACATCGTACTCGCGTACCTACGTTCTAAACTTTCGAAACGATTAGCGTTTCTTCCGTTCGCAACTTACGAAACCAGCTCTTCGGCTACCGCTGTATTACCGCCATTTTGGTTCTCATCGATCTAACCAGCCGAATTCTCCAGTCTTTCGTAACACGTTGCGTAACGTTCGTTTTCCGCGTGTATCGTTCGCAAGATGCTCGTCCATTTTATTTTCAACGCCCGTATCGTCGGATCTCCGACCGTTGGCGATTCGTTCTAACGATATTGCGAATTAACTATCGTCCTGCTACCGACATCATCACCGATCATCCGCCGAAACTGTTACGCGCTGCTGCCGACCGATACATTTTTCTAAGGCCAACGTCGTTGGATTTTTAACGATGATCTCGAGGATGGTGACGTCTACCGGTGTCCCTGGTGAGACGAAAGCGTTGGCGGATTGAAAGATTATTCGACGGCGCAAGCGCGGCGTACGTGCAAATAGCGAGCGGGTGCACGTCACGGAGATCTGTACGCTGTACTTGCACACGAAGACTCGCATTCGGACACTTAGGTACGCAGATGGGAACGCAATTCGAGAACCGATATATTTGCATGTGTTCGCGATAATTTATGACCTGTCGCCTGTCCCTGTACCATGCCGACGTTCGAACCTTCGTTCATCGTGAGAAAATTGACCCTGCGAAGCAGAAAAGTCGCAAATTGTTAGACCAAACAAGCAAACAACCAGCCGATCGGAACGAGCTATACACCGTTGTCTCGAGTTTGCTTTCGAATCTTTTCGGTCCTTGGAGACCTCTGCGATCCAAACTTTGCCTTTCGTCTTCTACGATAATGCGTTCCATTTCGTGTATGATATTCGATCGAAGAATAAAGCTACGATTATTACCAGACAACAAACGTTCGGACGAACTGTCGTTCTGACGACCGAAGCATCCACAGATCCAAGTTACATGCACGAGGATCTGTCGGACGTTCGATCGTTCTGACTCTATTCGCCGTAACAACGGCTCAAGTCCGAAGAATCAGAGTCGATCGCTCGTATATACGGTAGATCCTCGTTTATCCGAATGAAATTTTAATCAATGGCCGACTAAATGGACTCGCCTATGTAAGTTGGCGAGTATTCGCTTGTTCGAACGTGAAGTCCCATTACACGAACGAAATATGATAAGTAGTCGAGAGAATCGGTGGAATCCTGTTATGACAACTCCAATTATTTAAATTGCGAATTATGCGAACGAAGTTTTACTGTAAATGGAAAAGTCGCACGAAAGTGTACGAACATTAGGTAACAGTAGCTTGCGACGTTTGGACACGATAAGAAAGAGAACGGGCGTGTGATTAAATGTTGGCCCCAACTTCGTTACGATTAGAAACTAGATTAGATTACGATACTGAAGTACTTGCGCTTGTTTTCAGAAGGGACCAAAATGGCGGAGTTTACAGCACAGTAAGCGTCATCGCGGCGGGACAAACATTCCTCATGTTACTTATACGGACAGTGAGGTAAACAACAATGACCAAGGTAAACGGTACTGCTAATTCTGGACAGGTTGAATGAGTAAATTTATTGCCGGTCCAGGTAGCACGAGACGGTATAGGACCATTTATTCGTCAATTTCCGTGCCTGTTGTTGAAGCTTCCTTTTGCGATTTGTCTCTGCATACTCGTAAAACTATTGTTCCTTAAAACCATCCTGTTCCTTTTAAACTCCCAGGTCGAGTTTGCAATTTTTACCTTGTACATTCTCCTAAATTTTTTGTCCTGTTGATCTTTCGACGAGTGCGTAAGGAAAGGAACTTTTAACATCTATATGAAGTCGGGGGACGGAGTTGTTAATCGAGAAGCCAGAGCAGGATGAATAAGACATTTTACAACAGTCGTCACTTTTTAATAGAAAATTGTCCCGTGGCGGGCAACGCGTTTTTTTTTTCTTTCTTTTCCCTTTTAGCGACGTGCGCATCTTCCGAAAAATGTTGCCGTGACAAACGCGAAAACGCTCATGATCGACGTACACGCGGAGATTCGCGATAGAGACGGTTTCGTGGAAAAAGACAGACAGGTATTTTTACAAATCGGAAATGGACATCGCGTCGTAAAATCTCGCGGAAAATTTAAAATGTAATAAATACGGGGCACTCGAAACTGGAATGACCGACGTATCATGACACTCGGCGCTCGTGAAATTAACATCCGTAATAAAAGTCCATGGGTTTTCTCGTAATCTATCTGGTTTTATCCGGGGGATTGGTGGCCCATTGGTCGGTAGCGCGGCGAGTACACGCCAGCCGACACTGGTTTTCCAACGTAAACGGGTTTATCGCGCATTTATTCAAACACACGCGGAAATCCATCTGGCCCCGAAGTCTCGAGTACCGATTTCCGTTACTGGCGCGCTGTAATTGGAGGTTACGAGATAGAGGAGAACGACGAAGGAAGAAGAGAGGCGAAGAATCGGGGCTGGCGAGCCAGGGGGTCGTTTCTGCGATCGCGGTAAAACGAAAGAGAATGATCAGAGAGATACGCGGAAAGAAAGAGAGGAGGAAACGCGTAGAACGTACGAAGAGAGGGGTAGCGAACGAGAAGGGTGAGGTATCGGTGTACGAATAGAGGGGAGTTCGTAACCCGGCTGGTAACGCGACGCGATCCTCGATGGGGTGAAGGGGGAGTAGTCGACTCGTTGGTGTGCACGGTGTAGTGCACTAGTGTCGGTACGTACCACTCCGTAAGAGAGAGGAGGGGTGGCCAGAAGCGCGCATAGAGGAGTGAAGAGAAAAACGACTCGTACAGGCAACGAGGCAGGCAGGCAGGCAGGCAGACAGGCAGACAGGCAGGCAAAGCAGACGAGTCGAGCGAGCCAAGCCGGCACAGGCCAGGCAGGCTAGGCAGAGGCTAGTGAGGCAAACGGAGCCGAGCAGAGACACGGTGTATTCGCAAAGGGGCAGGAAAGAGTCGAAGCAAGGGAGCGAGACAAGGAGAAGAAACGAGAAGAGGGAGAAGAGTAGAGAAGAGAAGAGACGAGTAAAACGAAACGGCAGGCGTAGCGAGGAGCGTGTAGAGCCTGGAGGACAGGAGAGAAAGAGTATGGAGGGGGTGAAGATGGAGCGCAGAAGGGGAGCGCGGCAAAGGGATGCAGGGACTGGCATTGAGGGGCAGGAGAGGGGAAAGGGCATATCCTACTCGGGGTTTCAGTTTAGTTTGGCGTGAGTCGCCGTACAGTTCGGTGTTTTGTACGTTGCTGCGATCGTTTTACGCTCGATGTCGTTCATTTCCGCAGTTTAGTTCCATAAAACGCCGCACAGTGTTCCGCGGCGCCTTTGTACGGACTCGTCGTATTCCTGACTAGTAGTGTACTCGTCGTTGCCGTTGTCGTTACCGTCGTCGTCGTCGTCGTCGTCGTCGTCATCGTCGTTGTGTTCATCGTGGTCGTGGTCGTGATCGTCACCGTGGCCGTTGTGATCAGTGCTGCTCGATATCGTATCGTTTGACTATTTTTCTTCCCCCCTCCCCCCTCCCCGAGAGCTTGAACAGGCCTGTGCCGTCGTAGTTTCGGAGGCTGGTGTGTACGGTCGGCGGTAAGGTGAAAGTAAATCCCGTCGAGAGCTTACTCGAATGCCAGGGAAGCTGATCGTACGTCGCGAAATCGCGTACAGATCGAGCACGCGACGTCGCCGTTGTTGCCTGGACAAGCCGCATCTCGGCTCAAGAAGAAGTGAATATTCGCACTCGAACCTAGTACCAACGTCGCGTTTCCTCTACGCTATCGTTCGACCACCAACGATACGGCATCGCATTGTGTACGTACGCGGCCAGTATGCTCCACTACCATAGAGGATAGCGTTAGCTACTCCGATTCTCGTATGCGTGTTGCCGCACATACGGCTCGCATGCTCGCACGTAAGTACACGCACGCACACTCTACCACCCAATATAGCGCTTTCCACCAAATACGTTTGTGTGCATGTAGACCTACTCGCCGGTTGAATGCTGAGAAACAACAGGGAGAAACAGGGAGGGGAAAGGAGCGAGCGAGACGGAGAGACAAGAAAGAAAATACGAGAGCGAGACGGAGAGGGCGGTTTCCTCCATCTTTTTCTCCCTCCTTTCTCTCTTTTTCTGTCCCGCTCTCGCTCTTCCCCTCCCTTTCTCTCGGTTACTACTCGTTTGCCCCTCTCCTCGTTTCTATCCTCTTGCGGCTGTTCCGTCTTTCTTCGACTAGCACGCGCTGTCTCGCTCCCGTACGCCAACTCGTGTATTTATGCGTTTTCTCATATTCGCGCTGCCTCCTCTTTCGTCCTCGACGAAATCGCTCGGTATGCGTTCGCGATACGCGCGACGATGGAATAAACATCGACTCGGTGAACATCGCCGGTTTCTCAGGCGGTTAGCTAGCACGCGAGAGGAGTATCCGCTCCCCCTTCCGTCCGCCTATCCGCCAACTTTTCTGCCCGCCTTTTGGGACACCAGACCCTAGCAGTACGCTATTGTCCGAAATCGAAGGTAACGGTAAAGCTTTTCACTGAGAAAAAAAAAAAACTCGTCTTGCCGCTTTCGTCGCGGCACGGTCGCATTTGCGAACGCGCAAACCCCTCCGTCGTCTACGATACACGAGGAAACGTGTCTCTACTGATTAATCAGCTGGCTGCCTCGACAACCAGATCGCCGTGAAACGCGGAATACCAAAGCAACGGGAACAATAGGCGGGAAATTCCTAACGAAGCGACGGATGAAATCAAGTTCGAAGACCTTTTGCTCGAATCTCCCGAACCGTTTCGCGGTTCATCAATTAGAAACTTTGTACCGTCGCGTGATCCAACGCAACGCCTATCGTATACGCTGACAAATCGATCGAAAATATGCGATTGCCCAATCGTTTTCGATTCCATCGCGTCTCACAACGAATTTCACAAAGGGAGACGAACGTTCGCGAGCCTCGAATATTTCGAGAGGATAGAATTCTTTTTCCCTGGACGACCGGCCGGCCGATCGAATGCCTTTCTTTCGCGATCTCTGTAGACGGTCGCTAGGTTACTTCGAATCACGGTCTTCCGCACAGTAGGGTCGTCGTCTCCCTACTCTCCTTTCTCGGGGTACGAGCCTATACAAGCGACGATAGAGGGATCGGAGAGCAGCTGGGGGTCTAATCTGTAACGCGCGTAACGCCTGATAAGACTAACTAAAGTTTTGCAAGAGAAAATGAGAGATCCAAAACGAGGGCACGCTCGTGTGCATTCCGTTGGAAGAACGATCTCTTAACGAGCTTCCTCGTTTTACTCCTTCTAGTACGGTCTTAGCAACGTGTAACGTGTCGCGAAACGAGTACCAAAAAGGTAACAAAAGGCAAAAAGAACGTTCCGGAAGGTCTTTCGACGAACGAAGCACGCAAGTATTCTTCTTTTCGTATGAAATATCTCATAGCGTGGAAAAGTATCGAAGTAGTATCCTAAATCGCAACGATCGAAGGGCTCGTTGTAAAAATGAATCTCGTCCGTGTTTGTCTCTTTTTAAGAATACCTACTCTAACCTCTTTAATCTCTGCTCGAAACCCTTTGATCTTCCAATGAAATTTAAATGCTATAGACAAGCTTGAAGCGAATTTGGAAACGTATATAGAACACGAGATTTATCATTTATCATATTGTCGCGAGATATTTATTACGAGCGTACAGTTCGCACAGATCCACCAAAGCATCTGAACGGTGAATTATTCATCGTGTTGCATCATTCTGTATCGATACATATTGATTCCTCATGTAAGTTTAGAACAAACGTATTCGTACACCTTGGAATTAGTTTTATAATTTCTAATTTATCCAAATTCATGATCCGTCGAACGATTGTGACAAATAAACAATGCTGCGACTTTGAAGAAAACTACGAACTGTCCGATCCACCTTGTAGAACGTTTGAAACTCGAAATGGCAAACATCAGCGTTAAAATCGTCGACGCGTCTATTTCACGTTCGCTGTGTGAAAGTTTCACGATCATCGTCGAATATTAGCTTCGATTCGGGGCGATATTATCCCTCTTGCTATCGCCACTTGCGACGCCATTTGAGAATTTCTCTTCTTACCGAGCAGCTCGATATAAATAGACACCGATATACTAGACACCGCAGAACGCGTGACGCGTAGCCAAGGCGGGCCGATTCGCTATTTAAATAATCCTAATTAATATCCACGGGGATAAATGGACTGGATGCTCGTCTGTTTACGATCCTTCACCTTCGCGAACACACCGTGGTCGTTCGAAGCTCGGAAAAGTCTAATAGCATCTCGTTCGGAAGATCGATCCGATCGTTGTGTACAGGCCTTTACTTAGGCGCGTCCCTTACATTCGCGACACGTGCTGCACTCGGAGAGAATAGTCGCAGCAAAGTGTCCAAGCTCGAACGAACGCGAACGATCGAACGAGAACTTAGGAGATCCGCGAGAGACTGGCAGAGAACGAGATAAAACGGGAGGAAACAGACTCGGAGAATTTAAAGATCCTCTTTAGTTTCTATCTCTGCGACGACCGCGTGAAACGACGTCGTTAACTTGTTGACCGGGGAAGACGAATTGACACGTCGTTCGAATATCTTTGCCCCGTCTTTTTACCTACGAAGGTTACAGTTCGATGTTTTTTCTCCGATTCAGCTGGCTCTCCGTTTCGCTGTTAATTTTTAACGACGTAATTATAGAGACTCGTGGTTAACAGACACGCCGTTTAACGGATTAACGCATGTAGATTCGCCGTGGCAAACGCAATGACGAGCGACGTTACGAATTGAACGTAATTCTCCGCCATATCTTTCCGTCCTCGAGATCTCGTTCGTACACGGAGACCGGCCAAGACGCTTAGGATTCGCAGAACGATCTGGAAACGAGCGAGGCTAATTTCTTGGCAACGATAGCGATAGCGCCTAACCGACTTATCGCTGGCTCTCTGCGAAATACCACGATATTCGATCAATACGTGCAGGTATTCGACGCACAGGGTGCACACGCGTTTCATTCGCGTGGAAAGGGGCTGCTGTTTGGCGGTTTCACCGCGTCAGGCGGCGAGTGGAAAAACCGAAAGGACGAATTTCGAGACGGGGAGAAAGCACGAGGATAAAACGTACCCGTATACCTACGGGTGGTTGAAACCTAAATGGAGGGGAGAACGAGGCAACGGAACTCTACCTACCTGAGGAACCTTCGGGAAAGTGGGCTAAACACTGTGACACGGCCCAACCGTCTCCTATGTCATGCGATTTATCTGCGAAACTAGCGAATTATCGTCGTGAGCGTTTCGTTATCGTCGCTCACGGATGAGCCAGCTGCTCTTCGAAAGAAAACACCGCATAACGATAAATACATATCGCATTTGGAATTCTAATCTATTTGTTTCGTCGTTCCAAGTACGAGTTAGAGTATAGGTACGTGAGTTCCATTTTCACCAAGGAAAAATGCTTCCAATGCGGTTTTTCTACATAGCCAGGATTCTTTTTTTTTTTTTTCCTAATAAAAACCATCACGGGTGTATCGAAAAGTATCGAAGGAGATTATTAGCGCGTAACGATAAATACGCGTTCGGGACTCTGATCCATTTGTTTCGTTGATCAAGGAACGAGGAAGAATGCATGAGATGCATTTTGACGAGGGAAAATTACACACGCTATAGCTTACGAAGGTATTCGAACACTCGTAGCAACTTCTTGTGATCAGCGTTACAAGGAGATCCGACTATCGCGATTGTATTGGTAAAGTTTGAGACAAATCTGAAGATATATATCGCGTTAAATACCTTGCAACTTTTATACTTGCATCTTCAGATTGCTCTCGATCGATGTAATAACGTTCGTCGTGTTATCGCGTTAATCGCGTTAGATCGTGTCTCGCTCTAGTACCGACCAGGTATCAAAATGTTTTACGAAAGTTTTTCGTGACTAATATTTTCAAACGCGTACGTTTCAACGATCCTCTACACAACATTTTTCCTCGCGGCTTTAAGCCAAAATTTTCGCCTGTATCGAGATCGACATTTTTGGCGATACATTTGCCTTTTCGAAAAACGATCGAGCACCACAAGTACGTAACGCATTTGGTATTCTAATTTCTCGAGATGACGAGGAAGCAATGTCGGCAAGGCGATCTACATGCACACTAGCTTTTTACACGACCAAGATTCCCCTTCAAGATTTTGGCGAATTATAGTATTTGCGGATAGACGGAAGATTGACTTTTTCCACGTTGTCGACTTATGTCGAAGGTATTACATGAAACTGTGTTTATCGTTGCAGGTACTATCACCGACAATTCGGTGGCGCAATAAGAAAAATGTCGGGAATTGGTAAAAGGACGTATCTTCGCGAGGTGAACCCCTACCTTATTTGTCCGTTGTGCATAGGATATCTTATAGACGCGACTACCGTCGTCGAGTGTTTACATTCGTGTAAGTAAATTTAATCGAACTGGAATTATATTCTGTGACGCGTATAATGATACGTTGGTTTTTCGCTGTTCAGTTTGTAGGAGCTGTATCCTCAAGCATCTCAACAGGGAAGCTCACTGTCCTTCTTGCAAACATGTTCTCAACAAAGCCAAGCCGAACATCAAGTAAATTGCCGCATGACTGGCCTTGATTTTCAAAAATCTCCAAATTTTCTATCCACGAGGATTATTTTTTTGACCGAATGATTTTTATTTCCAGAGCGGACAAGGCGTTGCAAGATATCGTGTACAAATTGGTACCCGGACTGTATCACAAAGAGATGCGCAAGAGAAGGGAATTTTACAAAAAACATCCTGAACATGGTAAGACTACTCCTTGCGATTCGATTACGTCGCACGTGTATCTCAATAGCGTCACGAATTAAAATAATACGTAGCCGTGTTGGAAAACCGTATCAAAGTCCACCAAGATTTTTGAGATACACGCGCGTTACGTCTCACGTTTTATATTTAGGCATCCTGTATTTCTTGGAAATTATCTTAATATGTAAATATTTTATACAGCGGATTTAGCGACACCGGAACAACGCGGAGAAGACGTGAGCGGAAGGTTGATCTTCGCTCCAGAAGACGCAGTTAGCTTGAGCTTAGAATATCTACCGCCCGGGGCTGATCCTCTGACCATCCTTCTTAGCACTAACGACGACACCAACAACTCGAACGCATCTAACAATCAAAGTAATAGCAGTAACAACAGTAATAATAATAGCAATAGCAACGGCATCGGCAATCACAGCGCAAATACAACAAGTAACAGGCGCTACCTTCAGTGTCCGGCGCTTGTGACTATCGCGCATTTAAAGAAATTCTTAGCTTTGAAATACAGCGTCGATATGACGAGATACAACATCGAAATTTGCCATCGACGTGCTCCGCTTCCGGAACACTGGACCCTCATGGACGTCGCTTACATTTACGCGTGGAAAAGGGTAAACTATAGCCAATTTCAATTAACGAATATTTTAACACGTTGTTTGGCACGCTGTAAGATTCGCTTCTCTCAAGACGTAAAAAATGTGCTCAAGGTACAAAACGATGGTACACGAAATTTGATTTAGTTGCTTCGACCAAATTAAACCATTAAGGCATCGTTCTATATCGATGAAACACGAACATTCTTGGTACGTCAATTACGTTATCTAATGGCCATAATACTCAGAAGTATTTTGTCAACGAGTAAATCGCTATATATATTGTGAGCTAAGCCAGCGTGTCACGTGGCAACGTGTTAAACGTTTCAAAAGATTTTTTGGACAGTTCGAATACGAATATTTCGACTACTCTTAACGTTTGACAATTTTATTTTTAGAACGCACCGATGCGATTTTTTTACCGAGTAGCGTTGGAAGAGCAGAGATTAGAGGCACCTCCTCACGACAGGCCATCCACACCAGGTTTAGGTGCTAGTTTGCCTCCTGTTGACGCAGTAACACGGAATGACGATAATTCGGAGAATCCTGAGAACGGTATCGAATCTAAGCCAGAAGCAGAACTTTCGAACGATACTGAGGAGAAACCCGCGTTGGACAATCACAGCAAAGTCTCGAACGAGAAACCGCGCTCTCCGAGTGATCAAGCGCCCACGAATGAAACCAAGGAAGCGACTAGTAAAGAGGAACAACCGTCGAGTACGGTAACAACGTCGACAAGCGCAACGTCGACGACGGTTTCTGTAGCATCGACAAATAGCACATCGACGACGACGGCAACCGACACGATTGCCTCGTCCACGTCCACGTCCGCGTCCACGTCCACGTCCACGTCCACGTCCACGTCCACATCTACGTCCACGTCCACGTCCACGTCCACGTCCACGTCCACGTCCACGTCCACGTCCACGTCCACGTCCACGTCTACGTCAAATAGCGAAACTAAACAAATTAAAACACCTATTAAAATATTGAAGAATCCAGACGGAAGGTACGAAGTCTTAAGGAGTCCGCCAGGTAGTTGGAATTCGAAAGAACACAGTGCTAGGAGTATCGAAACGAAATCATCGAATCCAGAATTTAGTGTCGTGAGTATAGGCAGTGGTCAGAATTCGAATGGAGTGAAGATCACGTTGAAGCAATGTACGCCGAACAATTCGAGTCCGAACAAGCCGAAAGTTATCAGCAACGTGTTACTGCATTGCGGTCAGGTTGACAAAGATAATCCTGATTCGTTAGTGATTCAACAGCTTCACAGAGATAAAGAGAAACGTCAGACAGAGAAGCAGGAGAAACAAAAGAGGAGGGTAACTTTCGTGGAACGATCTGTCCCTGAGAAAACGGTGACCAGTAACGCGTTAAAGAGTATACAGAAGAAACCGGGGGAACAACAGGAGAAGAAACAATTCCTCCAAAGTTTTCAGTTAACAGCCAGGGAGTCAGCATCCGAAATGGCTTTGGAGTCTTCCTCTAAGTTTAACGAAGCGAATACCAACAATGAGACGAATGAGACGCGAAACAAGGCCAATGCCACGTCGAAGAAGGAGGACGGTATAGCGACAGAGACTTTGAATAATGTAAATGAGAACTCAAAGAATAAGAGCAACAACGAGAACATTGGGGTAAATGCGAGTGGGAACGCTGCGAGTGCGAGTAAACGGGTTGCAACTATGGCCGGAATTGGCAACGCGCGAGTGAATGCAAATAAACAGTGCAGTGACGTAGATATGTGCACATTTGGATACTCGAAGAATACGAACGTAGGTATGAACATCAACGTAAATAGCAATCCCGCGAAGATGGATGTGTATACGTTTTCCAATGATCCACCGGTAGTTCCCGCAGGAGCTGTGAAAAGGAAATGTCCGCCAGGTCTACCGATCTTCGATATCAAGAGAAAGAAGCAACAGCATATTTCGAGCCAAGTGCCGAAGAAGCAAACTCAAGTACATCCGCCTGCAGTCGTGCAAAACAACGCCAAGTCACCTCGTAAACTTCCAATAGAGCACGTTATTCCGGCGAAACGTGCCGCGAACATAGTCGGAGAAGCTGGTCCTAGTCGAGCACCCACGACACCAAGTTCGAAACTTTCGCCGACTCCGGTACTTTCCAACGACACAAGGAATATATTAGACGGTTGCGGATTGAACATTCCTGCGAGTCTCAGTATAACTCTGACAGCGCCAAAATCACCCGCGAACAATGCTGGATTTACCGAACCAAATGATTCCAAAGATAATCGAAAGAATACGCTGGGAAAAGTAAGCCCCAGTATAACTCTTAACGATAGATCGGTCGATCCACGAGTACTGAAAGCCTTGAAGACGGGACAGATTAGAATGCCCGCACCGTCGAAACCAAGGCAGCCTAAGCAATCGGAACGCGATGCGAACCAACAACGGCAGGCGTCGTCCGCTAAACGAGAAAGGGACCAGGAATCGAGAGACATTTTGGACCTCAGCGGAGGGAAGAAGATGGACATACATCCGTTAAGAATACCACAGCCAGTGACGAAACATAAAGCAAAATCGACGATCAGAGAAATGCCAAATATCTCGGATCAGGGACAAGTTGTAACGCTCGTTGGTGGCCATAGATATTATCGTGCGCCACCAGGCTCTTTGACTCCAGCAGCGCATAGAGTGAACGATTGTCCGCTTCCAACGCCTTCGAGAACACCAGTTTACGCTCCTGGATTCTCCAGTCCTTTAAGCAACAGCAGGTACAACACAAATCTTTCATCCGTTTTTCCCAGTCTGCAAAGTCTGTATGCCTTGAGCCAAGCACCGAATCTTCAGCAGTTTCAGACAGACGCGAGGCTAAGGCTACCTCGAGGGACGGACGCGAATTCCACCATATCTAACAACGATAATCGAAATATGAACGCTAATGTATCCGGGAAAAGTCATCTAGCTGCCCAATGCGCGCCTGTGAAACCGGTAAGATCATCTGTGGCGCCTTTGGCTGTTGCGATAACTAAACAACAACAACAATCGAACGATAAATCAACGTGTATAAACAAATCTGTCTCGAATGAGATTAGTAAAACACCTGTGTTCCGCGGTAGCGAATCTCTCGACTCCACGGAGTCTGGTCAACAATTGTCCGTCCAAACCAAGTACACGTCGGCCACGGAAGCTAATAATCGGTACTCGCCGCGAGCTACCAATAACAGCAACATGAACAACGAAAACAAAACGTCTACTGAAGCGACTCGTGATTCTAATTTGGAAACTAGTAACGATACGAGAAAGGAACCGGACAATTCGTCACGGCAGACGTCTCATCGCGAAGCAGCCAGTCCAAGAGTATCATCTACGGCTTCTCCATCACCACCACCTGGAGATACTAACGCGAATACCATTAACGAAACCACCAGCGGTCATACCGATAATATGAACACCGCTTCCAATGGAATAGACAATGATCTACCTGCGCCGAGTCCGACGAAGAAGAACAACGTAGGTGCGGAGGTATCGAGTAGCAAATCGCCTGCTAGTCCAGACTCTAGTTCGGTAACTATCGAGAGTCCTTCCAGCAAAAGCTGCACCACGGTGGAACAAGAATGTCCTTCTCCCTCACAAATGTCAGATACGGTCAAATCATCGGAGAATTTGACAAAGGTTGAGAATAACGTCGCAGAAGACTCGACGAACGATAACGAAAACAAAGCTTCCACCAAGCAACCTGCCACGAAACAATTGACTTCGGAGATGTTTCAAAAAAGGTTGCTGGCCGCGTTTCCTTCTAACGAATGGGCAAATAACCCGATAGCTGCGGAACACTTGGGCAACTTCTTGAAAAGTTTGAACGCGTCGATCAAATCAGAGAATAAAACGGATAGCAGGGGATCGGAAAAGGTCGAGAGCCAACTCGCGTGCAACGATGCAACGCGTTTAAATAACGAAGTGTCATCGAAATCTCGAACAGACGTTGCCGAATCATCGTAAATACAAGCATTGATTTAAAGATGAATCGAACACTTCCTGTTTAAACGAGGAGTACATCAGCTACATCACTGCCAGATACCAATATAATGTTATCGAATGACTCTTAGCGTGGATATGAGTACCAATTTCTAAATAATTGAAATGCTTTAAGATCTTATTAGGGGAATGCGGCATACGCATGCCGTACAATACAGGGAAAATACAGCACAGATGCTGGAAATTTTATTTTTTCAAATTTTTTAAGGTCATACATCCCTCAAGAAATTTCATCCATATGTGTAGTTGCTTTGTCGAAACAACAATGTTCCACGAGTCGCTCGATTTCAACTAAAAATATCATTTTAAGTGATTAATGGACAAAAATATGTTTGTCAAATATGATTGATATTATTCGTAGATCGATTTTATTTCTAATGTGAAAATTGTTCCTACTTCGGTCCACACTATGATTATGCGAAAGCAGAACGTTTATCGAAGTACCTCGCAATTGTGTAAAAATTGTTGTCAAGATTTTAATTTTCTATTATTCAAACTCCATGATTGACTACGTGAAACGTAAAGCTAATCAGCACAACGAAAAATCGAATAGCCGATATCGAACTTGCTTTCCTATTCGTTTAACGATTATAAAACGTGTACGTAATAAGAAACACAGGGACCGAAATTAAGAAAGAAAAGAAGTCGAAGAATCTAGTTATAATTATTTGCGTAACGTATGAATGATATCTATGCTGTTGTTATTTCATCATTTACTTTTGCGTTACGTTTTACTATCAGTTATTATTATGTATATGTTGTATAATAATTGTTATGTTATGCGACTGTATTATATTATATATATTACTTCTTTATATGTATATATTTATTGCGCTGATATGTTGTCCTTACAAGATGTGCGCAAAATCCTATTACTTTGTAAGATTCAATTTTAATCGATCGAAAATTCGTGTGAATGTACATCATTCAAATTTTAAAACACAATTGCATGCATGTTGATTTTTAAACGACAAGAAACTGACATGTAATAACAAAAGGATATATCATTATATACTTAAACTAAAAATCGTTATAGTTCTATTTATTACCCTTCGCCGAAGACTGAACGTGATACGCGTATCAAATACTTTATAATTACGCGGGCATTTAACAACATGGCGTCGCGTAATGATTGTTCGAATTTAATATTTACAATATTCGTACAGATATAAAAATACACTCACCGATTCTCGGTGAATATTGCTTTCGTAGAACAATAATGGCACTGACGAGGTAATTGTCCTGCAACAGAAAAATAAACAAATAATATTTAAAAACTTTATAAACTTTCGTAACTTTTGAATTTTCAAAGATTTAAACATACCCTCGGTAGAAGCTTTCTCCTAACTTAATACAAAAAGAATACAATATTTTGACTTTTATTTGATATGCAAATCTTATATTCACTTATATTTTACCATTCTACAACTTTATATCTCAAACTTTCCAAAACAAGAAACGCAAGAAAACAAGAAACAAAAATAAAATAATTTAATATATATTTCAGTGAATTTTATATATTGTAAATTTATTATAACGAGAATAATACGAAACGTATTTTTTAATAAAAATGCTTGACGAAGTCAAATAAAACTTTGGTTACCAAAAAGTAGACAGTAGCGCCACAGAATAAGCAAATTCTATATGAATTACACTTCTTGAAATAAACACATAGGTTTAAACTTATATATGGGAGGTATGGTATTGGAGAAAATGGAAGGCTAACCTTTTCTACCGCAAGCGCGTGAACAAATATACTTTTTCTTTGTTTAATTAGTATAAGTTGAAATGAGTAACGCGAAAGAAAATTCTACGACACCGGCAAAAAATACGGTAACTGTTAATACGAAAGCTCATGGAAAAATCGTGCTAACACTTCAAAATTGTCTTTTACCTGATGAAAAACTAAACTCGACGCCATCACATTTAGACGGATTGGATGCAGAAACTGAAACCGATCTAAGGATATTAGGATGCGAATTAATACAGACTGCTGGTATTTTACTGAAACTACCCCAGGTTTGTAATTATTTTCACAAGTAAACAAAATGTTTGTAAACGACATAACCTCTATAACCTTGGAACACATAGTCTCTACTTTTATTATCTTTTTGAATAGGTCGCAATGGCCACAGGACAAGTAATATTTCAACGATTTTATTACAGTAAATCGTTAGTTAGACATAATATGGAAACAACTGCAATGGGTTGTATTTGTTTAGCTAGTAAAATTGAAGAGGCCCCGAGACGTATCAGGGATGTTATCAATGTGTTTAATCACATAAAACAAGTTTCCAGTCAAAAGTAAGTATGATTCTTTGTTTCTAATGTTATTAAATTTTATATATATGAATAACAATAATATACTAGATTTGTTTTTTTTTTTTTTTTTTAGACCAATACAACCCGTAATACTTGATCAAAATTATGTAGCCCTGAAGAATCAAGTAATTAAATCTGAAAGGAGAGTCTTAAAGGAGTTAGGTTTCTGCGTCCATGTAAAACACCCTCACAAAATTATTGTTATGTATTTACAAGTACTGGGACATGAAAAAAATCAGGCTTTAATGCAACAATGTTGGAATTATATGAATGATTCTTTAAGGTCTGATGTGTTCTTAAGACATCAACCAGAAACTGTTGCTTGTGCATGTGTATATTTGGGAGCAAGACAGCTACAGTTACCTTTACCTACTTCACCTGCTTGGTTTTCTCTTTTTAAAGTTAATGAATCTGCTATTAGAGATGTTTGCCGTCGTATATTACGACTTTATTTCCGACCCCGTGTTAGACCGGAACAGTTAGAGAAACGAGTAGAAGAACTTCGTCGACAATACGAGGAAGCAAGAACCAAAGCAAGAAGTGGGGATGTAGATAGCCACACACCTAGCCCACCACTGCCTAAACATCATAATGCCTGGGGTGGATTCATTAGCCGCAGTGGTACGCATGCTGTGCCAGAAAGAACAAAGTCACCTAGGTATGATGTCATGAAAGGATGAGAAAATAAAGTAATAAAATGTAATTAATGTCCAAAATCGTGTTTACCTTATTTTAGGCGATCAAAATCACCAAGTACTTCACCATCTAGAGGTGAAGGAACAAAGCATTCCAAGAGGAAAAAACATAGTAGAAGTAGATCTCGCAGTCATAGTCATGGACGATCCCGAAAACCGAAAAAGGCTCAGCGAAGACGATCTGGCAGTCATAAATCATCACGTAGTCGTTATAGATCGCGTAGTCGATCTCGAGATAGAGATGTAGAAAAATCAAGTAAACACCGCAGTAAGCACAGACGACATTGAATGTATGAAAAGATCATCATGTATATTACAAAAAGGAATATTGCAATTACGTGAATAAGTTATATTCAATTTGTAATATAATACGGGGCCTTTTTTTACCTCTGTTGATTAACCCATTTACATCCAAGCGTGGATTAATCCGCGCGCTACGACTGTCTTCTATCACCAAACGCGGATTATTACGCAATCGGACGACTGTCTTCTATCACCAAGTGCGGATTATTACGCGCGCTACGACTGCTCTTTTTTATTTCCATTCTAATCTAAGTAATTTTTTGTTTTTTCCTCTGTTATAAAGAATGTAAGGTGCGATGTTTACGAAGTAACATTGCCTACCAATCGTTTCGAACAGTAAATTTTCGATAAACTCCATGAAGAATTCAGATGTCATTTACTGCACCTACGACCGACCGCACGCGGTGATAGGGATCAGTCCTCTTAAGTAGGGCCATGATGCAAATGATTAAAATGCAATTTAAATAGAACAATCGATGCTACTGTATGGTATCTTGAGTTAATTTAACGATGAAAATAGTAGGTTTTAAATAAATTGTTTCTAAGAGTGCGCGTTAAGTCACATGTACCTCAAGGAAGACGGTACATTTTAAAAGAATATTACAAGTAATGATACTTAAAAAGGCGTGTATTTAATACAAAACTTGAAAATAAAGTTTTATATTCATGTACTACCATATATTATTTTGTAAAATCCAGCCGGTGCTGCCTTCTTCCTCTCAGTTGATAGTACCGCTGAAAAGTCTAGCGTCGTTAATTGTGGAAGAATGTGAACGATGTATCCTCTATAATACGGAAGATTTTCAATGGGATTTCCATGTAGCGTTAAAGATTTAAGAGTTGATAACTTTTTCAATTTTACAACATCATTTATATCCGAAATATTGTTTCCATGCAAATAAAAAATTTTCAAATTCGGAAAATGTGTAATATCATCAGCAATTTGTTCTATTTCATTGAAAGAAAGATCGAGCCAACTAAGGTGCGATGGATCATCGAGAAGTTTTTGTGCAAGATTTTCAAATCCGAACATTGATGTCAATGAATTATTGCTTAACCACAAGGAACATGTTACAAAACGATCTGCAGCTGTTCGTAACGGAATTTTACCCGTTCGTACTGCTTGTGGACGCTTATTTGCCAATTCTCTTGTAACAAAATAAATATTTTTATTAATATTATCTTTGAATTCAGAAAATATATCATTTTAATAGTGCATCATATTACTAACATACCATTCATTGTGGTTGCTTTTTTGAATGACAAGTCTAATGGAGCGGCTATCAACATCTCTTGCCGTTCATTTCGTCTATAATCAGAAAGTGGTTTTTCATAATACATAGTAGTGTCCATTTTAATGTTTGAATGATAAGATCTTGACAAATTTTGAAGAAACTATGCCAATATTAGTATTAAGAATGTATGCAAAACGTTCACTTGAAGTTGTTTGCCAATTCTTAATACCATTACTAAAACTTTCGTTCTTCACCTAAAATTCTTGTCTCCATAATTTTTGATATAGATAGTCACTTATTCAATAATTATTATCATATATCCGTTATGTATATAACTTAAAACAAAAAGTAATAATTTTAATTACTTATATAATTTTATGAATAAATTTAATTACTTTAACAGCTTATAATTGTGAGAGATAAAATAATACGCAACCTAAGAAATTTGACGCGGGTTTTTTTCTTCACGTAATTTAAATCAAATTGAGTACACTGAATGAAGTGTATTTTTGAACACATGGAATGTAATACGTGTAAACGGCGACAGGTTGCTCTTTGTACGTATTCTTTAACCATTTTGTCGTTCTGTACTTTTCTATAATCATTGCTATCGAATTATAAACTGTTAACGGCGGTAAGCTAGATTGAAAACATTTTAATGTGAGTCAGACGAACAAGGAATTTGTGAATATTATTTATATGTAAGCTCACATTTAGTTTAAGGTTGAATAAACCACGTGTGATAGAAGAAGCAAAGAAGCAGTTTGGTTACATTCCTTACTTTTGGCCTGCTAAAGATGCCGCGCACAAAACATGTTCGGAAACCAAAACAAGAACGGCACTCTGCAGAAGAAAGTGACTTATTAATCAAAGATTTTGAACGACAGGCACATTTGCGAATATCTAAGCTGGAGGCAGAATCAAAAATGGCGATAAAAGGTCTTGAAACTTTTGTTGATGTTACCTTATCTCGACTTCCGACTGAGATACGACAGATGACTCTTGGCGAGATACTCAATTGTAAGGCTGGCGAAGAGAAAGAAAATTGTAATGAAGTTTCGTCGTCCATCGACGACCATTCACTAAGATTGGCTCCAACGGAGAAAAGAAAGAAAGTTGGTAAAAGAATTACTAGCGGGACGGACGATGGATACGTTACTGAAGGTGTTACGACAACGCGTACATCAAGAGCTAGAAAAGTCGCACCTCCTACTGCTAGAAGAACACGTAGTACCTCAAGAAATAGTAAACGGAAGCTTAGTGAAATAAACCAAGAAACTATAAGAAAGACAATAAAGAAAGAACAAATCAAGGAATCTATGAAAATTGACAAATTTAGAACTCCTGCTGCTACAAAACCTGGGTTCAACGAATTTGATCTTGTAACTCCAAAAATAAAACCTAATACACCATTAAATGTATTAAGACGTCCAAGGCAAGGAGAAATGGTTCTTAGCATGCAAGGTAGCCCCTTATTGGTTTCTGCGGTTATTCAAGAAGACATTGCTAACATCAATGTACCTTTGCGTAATGGCAATGTTATGTCCTTATTACCTAATGATGGTTTACGTATGTCACACATTCCTACATTAGATGCAGAAACCATGAAACAGCTAGAAACTCTAAAAAGTCACATTGAGAAAGTTATCTCAACAAAATAGTTAAGATAATCATAAGGTAGATTTTTATAGGATCCATTTCTCGAGTTGTCATTGCGTGTCAATGAAATTGATTTTAGATCAAAGTATCTTTTGGATTGTGTCATAATTTTATTGCAAATAACGAATGAAATAAATGTTATTATATGTTCATTTAATATATATTTGATTAGCATTTGTTGCAATCTTTTTACACCTTATGATAATGATAATTTTATAACATATTAATATAACATATGATTATAGAACAAGAAAATTGATATTTTAAAATCAGATCAATATGATAACAATGCATGTATATGTATAATTTTTCATGTAATAAAAATTAAAAGATGAATTGTGATTTGTAACTTGGACATATCTAATTCATTATAGGATATATTTTAAAGAATCGTTGCAAAAATTAATATTTAGATTACTCGTTTTTATATTTTTTTTAATTATTTTTGGACAGAGTTCTTTTGCATTTTATATTTTATAATTACCTTACATTTTGAAACAGCATATTTATCGCATTTGGCGGGCAAGAACTAGTAGGGCGCGTATGTAGCACAATTATGTTCTAACCATTAGTGTACATGCGCGTACTAAAAGATCTGTCAAACGAACGAGCTATATTTGCATTCTTCTACTTTGTGATATTCGTAGTGTTTTTAGATTGTACAAAATCATGTATAAAATATCGTAGTGCTCATTTCCATACGACGTTAGTTGATTTTCTCGTACTTTATCGTAATTTGTCACTTTCAATATTCAATGTTTGTCACATAATGAAGGTATTAAATGTATAAAACATGAATTAGAAATGTCAAAGTACGCGTCATTGAGTTCGTTAACACGGTCTAAGATATATATCTATTAATCGGAGCAGAAAGAAAGCGATATTTCGGTGATATCTTCTTACGCTTAATTCTATATATTATATCTCGTTGATATTGAAAGATTCCGAAAACACAACGAACTTATTATTCTGTCACACATTTTGTAAGTAACTTGTGTATTAATAGTTTAAAAATGTAAAATAACCTTCAACGAATTTTATAATAATTTACATCTTTAAATATTGTTCGATCACATCATGTAGTAATGTAAAAAAGTATAAGTTTTATATCAAATTTAAACAAAATAATTATTAACTTGAATTCATGTTCAAATTAGTTGCAAAGGTGATCAACTTACTATAATTAGATATAGTAATTTTCTTTCATACGTAAGATAGGTATGTTTAAAGAGCTCTTTTAGCACAAAAATCAACATGGTGCGTGTAATCACAGTACATAATTTTCTGGGGCAAAATATCACTCAAATTGAGGAGCCAACTGCAAGCTGTATAGCAAATGCATCTGGACATGAAATGCTACTCCTAGCATTATCAACTCATTGCGTCGAAGTTTGGGAATTGATGATGTCTGATATTAAACTACATACTGTTTTTCCAACAGTTGATATGATTAATCAAATGGTGCACTGCACTAAAGAAGATTATGTTGTAACGTTAGAATCAAAATTATCTAGAGATGCAAGCATTAATAATCATGCAGGGAAAACGATTAATAATTTTGTTAGAATTTATGTTAACTGGGCTATGGTGAAAGATCAAAGTCAACCTATGCGTGCTAGAATAGCTGGGCGTGTTACTCCGAGTTTAAATCGACCATTGAATAGCTTAGAAATGATAGAGTTACCATTAAATGTGCAACCTACACTCATTGCTTGTTGCCAAAGTACTGGCAACCTACTAGTGGCTTCCGGAAATAGTGCTATTTTACATGAATTTAAAATTGAAACACAGCAAGTATCAAAGATGAAGTTTATAGATTTTGAGGCTCGACCATGGTCCTTGGGCTTTTCATTTTCTCCTACACACATGGAAATTGTTGAAGATTTCATATCAATCATGGATAAAACAAATTTATGTGTTTTTCGATTGACTAATTCAATGTATGAAGATATTGATCAATTGAGTTCTCTAACTTCCACAAACTCTTCATCTATTGATAAAACATCTATATCCACTGATTCCTCCCTTGTGGAAAACAGTAATAATATGACTAATCAAGATGATAACACAATATTGCAAGGAATAAATTCAAAATGTAAAAGTTCTAGTCAAGATCTGCACTTTATTGTATCAGAAAACAATGATTCTAGTGGAACAAGTACAAAATTTAAAGGTAGGAGACATAGAAGTTCCAAAACAAGTATATGGAGTAAACTGGAGACAGGAGATTTCAGAAAAATAAAATCTAATAATAATGACACTATTATAAATTTGGATCATTTAGTGTATAATGAAAGGGATGAATTACAAAGATTAATTGATCAAGAAGTTGTAGATGGAAATTCACAACCCTTGACTATAAATTTACCATCTATAAGTTTGGAAAGAGCAGGACCTGGGCATACATTAAGCCCTTTCGTATTAAACCCATCAGAAATAAGGATTATAATTAAAACGAATTCTCCTGATTTAGGATGGTCGGAAAATTATACAATAAAAAATTTATTATCTCTTAAAGTAATGGCAGTTAATAATAAACTTGATGGAAGTTCTGAACTGTTCAGCTGCTCTTTATTGAAGCCATTATACATGAGAAAGGAGTGTAATACTTCTTGTTTAAAAAAATCAATCCTCAGATCAGATAAATATACATATTTGCAGGGCGTAAGTTGCTTCTTATGTACACTGCAAGAAGGATATCTTTATCATTTCTCTGCTACTAGCTCAAATCCTACAGATGCAACTTGTTTAACTACTTATCCATTTACTGCACCTGTTAATCATGTAGCTTTGGAGCATACTGCTTTGCATGCATTGACTGAAGCTGGTCTTGAATCTTACACGCTACGTTTATCTCATCATGTTGCTAGAATGTCTAATGATATAGAAAATGTAAGAGTTACGTGCCCTAGTGTCTCTGAGCCTGTTTGTTTAATAGGATTAAGGCCATTTCTGGGGATACAGAAATTATTACATAGCAAAAATTATCTAATTCTCTTAGCCAAAGCAGAAAACTCTTGGACTTTATATTCTTTAATTTTACCTAAATTGGAGAATTTGTACTACGATGTTTTAAACGCAGCGAGAAGTCATAAATCTTCTAGTCCTAGCACATACCGACATTTGTTAGGAGAAGCTCATGCTTTGATACGTTTAGCTAAAGACGCTGTGTATAATTGCTCAGACATTAATGAATTTGATGATATCGCAAATAAAAATGGATTGAAATTGAAGAACTTGTATAATCAATCATGCGCGCTGCTTGGAGACTATTATATTCGTTCCGAATATGACTCAGATTGGGATTTCTGTATACCCTATTATAAAATGTCGGGTTTAAAACCTTCAGAAGTATTATCTAGGAAATCAAGTCAAGATGCACCGGGACTCGTTACGTTTTTAACTGATATACTTTTCACGATGAAAAGTGGTCCGGAAGCAGATGCCCTGTTCCAAGGATTTAATATTGTAGAAATGATATGTAAATTAAAGAAACCAGACTTATTGAAATTGATCTTCAGTAGTCCCGTATTACGAGAATATACTACAGAAAAACTAATACATCTTTTGTTATTATATGAAACGGACGAATTAGTCAAGTTAGCTTTGGCACTCTTATACATACAAGCTGAAAAACAAGAACAAGCAGAGAAAGTACTTGAACCAGTCTCAGCATTATGTGTCAAGAAAATAGTTTTAGAACATTGGGACCTGTTGTTTGATATGACGGCGATGAAAAAGAGAAGTCCAATGATTCCCACGTTTTCAGATTTTGCCGGAACGTTAATGCGTCAGAAAAATTCAACCTTTGCTGAAATTCTAATACAATTAATCGAAGAGGATGGAATCTTATCTCTTCATCAAATTATACAGGTGTTTTTAGAATATTTACCATCAAGAGTAGGACGAGATGGGCATAATGCAGCGATGACATTACAAGTATTTCTCGAAAAATATCTTCACAACTACTTTAGTACAAAATTGATTATAGATTCGTCTGTTATAAATAAAAATCAAATACGCACGGATTTCGCTTTGGTTGAAGCTTTTAAACTATTAGTACGATCATACTTAGGCAAGTTGACACAAACAAAAGTGTACAAAATAGAAAATAAAGAAAACGTACAAGAAAATTATGATAACTTCATATTTACGAAGTTTAGACCTCATTATCTAAACGGGATGCCACCGTATGCGAAGGATTATCAAAAAGTTTTGAATGTGAGCGATCTAAAAGATTTCGCTGATATCGATAAGACTGACTCTGAAAAAACTATACCAACGGAATTGTTTAAATTACAGTCTGTATTATCTTGTGATTTTATACCAAATGAGTGTTTATATGAAGTTAAGCAATTTCTTGAAACACAAGAGATTGATGGCAGTTTATCTTTAAAAGCGTTGTGCATTCAAAATACTGAAGAAGCAACAACACTTTTAATGGATAATTGTCCTCAAGCTGTTGTGCAATATGCAAAGGTAAATACTATATATCTCAATCCACTACTTTTACGATATTTTCAATTTGTTTTTATGATTGAATTTCGTAAAATTGTGTTACAAATTTAGGACATGTATACTAAAGATTCTGAATGGAAGTATTTAATTGAGTTGACGCAAAATAAGATTGCTGTATCGAACTCTCGACAAGAATTGCAATGTTTATACACGCAAATTATGAAAGGTAAATTTTTTCGATATATTTATACTGAAGTATATTAAATTGTATTATAATATACTTTTTATCGTTTCAGCAATTTTGAATTATCTACCACATACGTTGTCCTTAAAAAGTTTACATCGTGTTCTTCCAAAAGATGATGTAATAACATTTCAAAAATGCAGTGAAATGTGTAATCAAATTATGCACGCCGAACATGTTAAATCTTTAATAATAGAAACTGGACAACAACTTTTATCTACTTTAAAATTGTGAGCGCTAATTTCTACTGATCAATTTTATCGTCATTTGATGATAGCATAGGTCCAATTTTATTTTAATTATAAAGAAAAAAAACATATGATCTAAATGCAACAAAATATTGTGTTGCACGAAAATTATACATTCTAGAGAAAATAGATTCGAAACAAATTGTACTTAATCGAATTTGTTGAAAACGATACTTTTTCATATGGCACGACTTTCACAAATTATAAATTTTTGCTTAAAATTACTTGACGTTTAACGTAACTAGTGACTTTCTATCTCTGTGATCACATTTCAGACACCTTTTTCATTTATATAGGTGTTTTTTCTTATTGAATATAACTATAAATTTACAAATCGTTATTGAATATACTCATCATTTGTATAATATTTTTAAAAGTATACATTTATTTTAATGCAATTATTTAAAATGCTCGATCTTGATTAAAATCTTGGTCACGCACAAGATTTTTTATGGATAAAAAGTTGTATTATATATAACAAATTGTCAGAAACTAAAGACAAATACTATAGATAAAATTAATTCACCTATTATTGATTGTTGAAATGTTCTATATAGATATATTGTATTATATCTAGACGTATGTTATCTTTCCCTTAGCTAATGAAATAGTTGAATCATAATTATGAAAAGTTTATACAGAGAACCAAGCATATAGATATTAAAATTTTACAATGTTATATATAATATTTAACGTAATAGATTGCTTTGTACACCGAACTAAGAAATTTTGTAGTAACGATCATTGTATTTTTGACTGCTGTTTGAATATTTCTAAGAATTTGTTAAAAATTGTTTATATTTTAACCGCTAAGGGCGGGGTGGCATGTGTTTAGGAAATCACGTATTGCTAAGGTAGTTACTTTTTATTATATTTGTTGATCCTATAATGTATTTTCATCACTTTCTGAATGTTACATTATATGTAACTTTAATGTGCCTTTAGGATTAATTTCTCTTTGTTACAAATGTAATATAATTATGTTAGAAGTGATCTATGATATTTATAAATTATAAAGAAATAATACATAGCTGTAACTCATATCAGAATGCTTCTTTATTACGTAATCATATTTTTATAATGTTATTTATTTATTTAAAGAAAGAAAGGAAAAGAAGGATGGAAATTATTTTATTGTTTCAGGATCGCTCGTTCCATTTCTTTTTTTACATATGATATTACCGATTTTTCTTTATTGAATTATTTTATCTCAGGCATTCAATTATTTTAATTAATTTTTATTAAATGCATAACAATTTCATTATAGTATAATCGCTTTTAATTTATATAAGATAAAACAATAAAAAGTCGTATATCACCAAACGTATCCAACAAATTAGTTTTTTGACATCTAATATATGTAACTCAACCCTTCTTATAACAAAGAAATTATATGACAGTACCCTTTTAATGTTCTTTTTTTTATGTACACTTTTCAACTACGAAAAATATTTTTAATTACTTTATTTTACGATATCTTATACACTAAGTTAAAAAGAGTTTATACTTTTTAACAGGTGAAGTCAACAATATTTTATACAATCTCAAATTCCTTATTCAACCTTGTTAGATCTCTGAAATAATAAAGAGTACCACTGTTTATATAATGAAATTTAATAGTTTTTATTAAAAAATATTTATTAACCATACCTGTTTTCTATAGCTTCATTTAAGTGATATTTGTGCATAAGCGAAATGACAAGTCTCAGTGTTGACCAAATGGTATTCGACATCGCTTTCGGTGAAAAGTTTTCACCGTGAACTCCACGACCAGCAGCTTGTTGGTTTAACGCTATTACAAGATGTTCACCTGCTTCTCTGTATAAAAATAAATAATTTAATTATGTAAAAAACTGTACATAATGTAAAAATTTTACTTACTTATATGCAGCAAGATTAATGCAAGAAATTCCAAGATTATAACGAGCTCTAATAAATCCAGGTGATAATTTTAAAGCGTGATGATACGCATTTATAGCTTCTTCCGATTTTTGACCATTAGCTAAAGTTGCACCTAATCTATTCCATAATCTAGAATCCTTCCGAAAATATCACGTTTTCGATAATATATTAACAATTGCTAATATGCATTACAAAAGATTGATTTAATACATACATCAGGGCGTACTTGCAGCGCTGCTTGGAAACAATCGCTAGCTTTATCATATTCATTAGATAAATTAAAAAGGACTCCTAATCCACACTGTACATCGGCATCTATTTCATTCCATGGATTCATTCGTGCAGCTTGAATATAAAGATCTTTTACTTCTTCATGTACGTCACTAGAAAAAGTAAGAAGAATATTAGATATTACTCTATATATGTGTATTTTATTAAACTTATTACTACTTACTCAAACAAAATAGTTGACACATTGGATTTTGATTGTTGTTCAGGACTACTAGCCTTTCGTACCGATAGATGCTTGTATTTTTCATTTTTTAGTAACCATTCTTTAAGTGTCACACATGCTTGGTTTTGGTAAGATTCATTTGTATATGAAACTGCAAGCGCCATAAGAGCAGCACCATTTACAGGATCCAAACTTAGACAACGTTTTAAAGCAGAAATAGCTAATGGATCTTGTTCATTTTCAGCTTGAGTTTTACCAAGAAGTAACCAAGCTTCTGGATCTTTTTCATCTTGTTGTACTGCTGCTTCAAAGCAAAGTATAGCACTTGGTAAATCTCCAGCTTCCAATCTTTTTTTACCCTCTTCTAATGCATTGGGAAAATTTTTCATAGGATTTTCTTCATGAAATTCATAATCTTTAAATGGATCATAAAAAGTATCATATTCTGAAAGCCATGGATGCTTGGAAGATAGTTCCCCAGATGATGAAATCTTTTCCCATTCATTTTGAAGCTTCAAGAATGTAGATTCATAATTGTCTGTCTCTAGAATAAAAGTTTGCTTTTATAAATATGTTTATAAGGAGAATTACAGATACTAACTTGGTACTAATATGTCTACCAACCTGAAGAAATATTTTCTTTTTGAAATTCATTTATCCAATTACTAGCAGCAGCTACTTCTTCTTCTTCTTCCACCTTAGCTGTCACTTCATTTTCTTGACTATTATTGGTAGAAATTTTGTCTTCAATCTTTTGATTATCTTTTTCATATTGTTCTATCCAGTCTTTACTTGTATTTTGAACATCTGGCAGTGATTCTTCATTATTTTTTATGGGAACATCTCCTTCCTGTTTCATAAATTTCATAAACTTTGAATATTCAAAATTAGGATTATCACTGTTTTCTATTGCTTCTGTTGGGTGTTCCATATTTATGTTATTCTGTATAGTATCTTTGCTATGTTCTATATATTCTTCTGCCCATTTTGGTCCTAATCCAAGTTCATGTTTTTGATGAGTTATAATGTTTGAATTCTGCTCTATCTCATGATGCCAAATGTCATCAGCATGGTGTTCCTGTGTTAATTAGAAAATACAAATTTGTAACAAATATTTGTCTTATACTATAATGCTGCTAATATATGAATTCCAATGGTAAAATGAAAATTACATTAAAATGACGTCCTGATTCAAGATATTGATTTGCCCAAGCTGTATCTAAACTGGTTAATTCTTGAGCAACTCCTGGTGCTGCTATAGGTGGATGAATATTTTGATCAATTTCACGCATTTCTTGCAATAAATTATCCATTCTAAATGTTTGAGGACATGAAGCATTTTCTTCTAAAAATTGTTTAACTAACTGATCTGAATCTGAAGCTTGGAAAGGTTCCACATGATCAAAAGGATGACGTATTCCTTCTTCTTTGAATCCATGATCACGTACAAAATGTGATGTTAAATGAATTAAAGAACTGGGTCCACCGCAGTCACCCTCCACCAATTCACGCAATGCCATCTTTTTATAATATCAATATATACCTAAACTGATTAAAAAAATGTGCTATTTTCGAAAATAAAAAGTAATAATGCATGAAATATATCTAGAAACATTATATTATAGTAAAATAATTCTATAACATTAATCTCATTAATTCAATCAATTAAAGTAAGATGCTTATTAATTTCATTCATTTTATTCGATATTAAATATCGAATGAAGGTATAGTTGAGATAAAATGTTTGCGTAAAATTTTTTTATACAACATTAGAATCCAATGATATTATATAAAAGTAGAAATGAATGCAAATTTCGTAAAATATCACAAATATTGGTAAAGGTATAAAGTTCACAAACCTCGTTTCGTTCTTAATATGTATAATTAAATATTCCGATGATATTGTTACGAGATATTAAATGTGTTGCATCAAATCTACTGT
This sequence comes from Bombus pyrosoma, assembly GCF_014825855.1. Taxonomy (NCBI): domain Eukaryota; kingdom Metazoa; phylum Arthropoda; class Insecta; order Hymenoptera; family Apidae; genus Bombus; species Bombus pyrosoma. Next base: position 7,867,662 of record NC_057782.1, read on the forward strand.
TTGAAATTGTTCATTTCCTTGCCATCGAACAATATTGGTACTATAAGTCGAGTAAATTTCGTTGTATAATGGTGTATTATCATGGCAAACGTAACGTTAAGACAAGACGAGTATTATAAAGCCATTTTTTATGTGTTTGTTGGCTAACGAACGTCAAACCGTGGACAAGTTGCAGATCTATCTGAAGACTTGAGTATCCTCTTTGTGTGGTATATGATACATACGCAGTACTAAAATATATTAAAAATATATTTTATTTTAGTTAGATAAAAGTTGTTCATCTAATAGTATTATATAATCCCTAAAAATAATGATAACATCATTTCATGTTTAATATTCATTTCAAGATTTTTTTTATTAACAAAGTACATATAAATAATAATATGTATAAAAGATACTATACAAAGAAATATTATTGAAATAAGAGCAAGAAATCCAAATTAATAATGCAATGTTTATGTTAAAATAAAAATATTAAAAAAGAAAATATTTATGAAAATTCCTTAGATATTAAAATTGGACAAAATTTCTGTGAATCCCATGCCAGCTCACAGTTGTACAGTAGCGCCACAATACGAATGTTATGAAAATTTCAATATGCAGAATATCCAGCAAATAGTATAGTTTTCATTCACTAGGTAAATTTTGCTTCTGGTTAATGAAAACGTGTATCGTTCATAAACTATGTTGTATTTGTAAATTGTTAAATGACATTTTTTAATATAAGATTATAGTAACGAAAGTTTAAACATGAATGACTTTGCAAAGTCTCAGCTTATGAAATATGGCTGGACGGAAGGTATGATTTTACAAGCATTATTATGATATAATAATAGTTATAACTATTACATTTAATGCCTTTAGAATATTATGTATTTAAATGTTTATTCGTGTACTTCGTTGTTAAATAAATTTGTTAAGTAAATTTTGTAATGAACATTTGTGAGTGTTTTTTCATTTTTTATTGATATAGGTAAAGGTTTAGGTAAACATGAAAGTGGCATTACAGAACCTTTAAAACAAAAATTAAAATTTGATACAGCAGGAGTGGGATATAAAGATACAGATTCGAATAATTGGTGGGAACATACTTTTAACAAAGCAGCTAGTAGTATCAAAGTTGAATCACGAACTGATGAAGTTTCGATATCTGTTTCAAAAGAAAATACAACTAATGATCTTCCTAAAGAAAAGTTAAATAAAAATGAATCTAAATATGGAAATTTTCTTAAAACTACTACATTACTTAATGGCAACTTAATACTGGAAAATAATTCTAATATGCATAAAAAGCAAGATATCGAAGAGAATATCAAACATGTTTCTTTAACAGATGAAGAGTTATTTAAATTATGTGGTGGTAGAACTGCCCATAAAGGAGCCAGACATGGATTACAATTAAGTGGAAAATTGAAAAGAATTGCCCAACAAGAAAAGTATTTATTAAACACTACAAAATTGGAAAACAATATCATATCCCATAATAATGAATATGAAGAGATTAATGATGAAAACATAGTATTACCAATGACTTCTACTGAAAGTGTAATGATTCCAAAAAAAAGTAAAACCGCTAATAGAAAAAATAAAAGACTTATAAATAACTTAAGTCATCAGTTAAATATTTTATGTAATGTAAGTGATAGTGATAAAAAAGATATACATGCCACAGTAAAAGGAGAATCAAAACAGAAAAATAAAGAAAAATGTAAAAAGAGGAAAAAAAAGAAAGAAAAGAGAAGTTCAATTTCTTGTGATATTGAAAGTGTTGAAAAAGAAGAAAATAATACATTAAATTATGTAGTGAATTCTGTAGCTAAAAAAAACATTCAGGATCAAGTAAATGATCATACTGAAAACGAATATACAGATACATCTTCACCAACAAAAAAAAGTAAAAAGAAGAAGAATAAATTGAAAAAGAAGAAAGATCAAGATGATCAATATAATCTCGCTAATATCATTGATGCTTGTGAAGATGAATTGCATGGTTCTCAAACAAAGAAATTTAAAAGATCACACAAAAATGACTCAGACTTACCTTTGATTAAAGATGAAGATATTAAAACATTAGAGGTCAAATTTCAAACAGAACTTTCTTGTAATGAATTAGCTGTAAAGCAAGTTGATACAGCCAAGACTCTTCCAAATATATCAGATGCATACTTTAAAAAGAAAGTGGATTATTTAAATACTAAAATAAAGAAAAAGAAACTGTTAAAGTTACATAAAAAACAAAAGATTAAATTAGCTAAATTAACAGAAAGTTTAGAAGCTCTATATTTTAATACCGAAGAATCTGCTTCAAAAAAATATACCAAAATAAAATTAAATGAAGGATTAGAGGATTTATTTAGTATTGATTTTGAAACGGATCCAATTTTGAGAGAGACAAAGAAAGAAGAGGTAGTTAAATTCTTAACAAATTTTAAAAAAGAATATTGTCCCTAAATACACATATACTTATAAAATCATTTGTAATAATTGTGTATAAATATTTATGCATACAATAATCATGTCGTAATACGTGTAAGATATCTACTGTGTATTTATTTTCTAAACATACATAATTTTCTAAATATTTTCTACGTATGGTATTTTTTATTAAAATTTTATGGAATAATAATTTGCTATAAATGTTGTTGATTTTTCTTCATTTTTTATGGGAGGAAAACTAGAAAAAGAATACTTTTTTCATACCCTTAACAATATTTTTTTCTTTTTGTTATACAATTTATTAATGGACACAAATTTTTGACAATTTAATAGACGCGCGTAACAAATCAGTTGTATATATATATATATATATACAACTTTATATTTATATATATATATATATATATATAAAGATAAATGCATCGTTAAATTTTTGTATGTATCAATACCGTATGCACTTGTGTACAGTCCATCCAAGAAATAACAAGCGTGGTAATATATTTAATAAAAATTTGTTATTAAATTTTATCGATTTTATGTTTAAAAATACATTTTTACTATCATGTAAAACTTAATTTTCATAAAAATTAAATGATGATCTGTAAAAAAGTACATCCGGCGAACGTATAATTAATTGCTATATAGCACCAAATTTCGTAATATGCTAGAAAAATTTCAAAGTTCAATTTTCCTAGCAATATATTTATATAAAATAAAAGCAGATCTTTTTCTCTAAGGCCACTAGAATAGTCCGTAGAGTCGTTAATAATCTTAGTTTTGCTTTCACTAGTGAACGAATCTCACTCAACAAGCTTAATGAATATGAATTCGTATTACTTAATCGAGCTAATAATTGATTTAAACATTGGTTTACTAATAATGCATTTTGCATTAGGATTAGCAAGGAATGTAATTCTTTTTTATATCCATAATCATTAAAATATCGTATAAAATGGTAATCGTTTCGATTAGTTGGAGTACAAGAAATGTAATTATTATTATGAATATCACTAGTATTAATTAATACGTTAGAACGAACTTTTACAAAATTTTATGTATCCTTAGCATACAATAGGCTACATCAAATTCATACTAGCTAAATATATGTGTCGTTGATATGTAAATATCATAATACGACACTAACAATGGTATTTTGCACAAAATACATACAGTCAAAATTGGATGGACGAATTTCCTACTTTTAATAGTCTCAACTAAAATTACTAAGTTGTATATAATGTTATGTATAGGTAATAAATAACAAGCGGCGAATTTTAAAATTACGCAAATGGTTACTAAAATAATTACGATATTTGAGTGTAAGAAAATATACCAATGTTTTATAATATTGAACAAATTTTAAGCTAAATAAATTTTTATTAAAGAAATAACTATTAAGACTTACTGGCAATAGGTACAAATAGCAAAATATACGCATGTATATATACATATGTTCTCATAACAATTCTCTTAGAATTGTGAGAAAATATCAAAGTGAAATTCTTTCAATTTAGACAAAGAGTGTAATTTAATACACTTGTAACATGTTTTATATAGTTTTTTTCTAGTTTTGCTTTTCTAGTTTTTGTTAAAATTATATTAAATTGAGTAAGATATCATCTTTGGAGATCCTGAATTATTTAGATCTTTTTACATAAAAAATAAAGTTAACTCATAAGAGCAAGTCTAATTGACAATATTTTTCTTAAAAACTATTGCTATTCAAATGGAAAAATAGTCTGTAAAACTTTTATTCAAACATCAATTACAAATCTCTCTTATTGTAGCTTTAAAAAAAGTTCTCTTCGTCAATATAATTTTAGTATGACTCTGTTTTATGATTATCATAATACTCATTGAGAATTATTTCTTAGTATTATTTTGTTTTAATAAATATTAAATCAATAATAAATAACAGGTTTAATACTTAAAAATTTTAGTTAATTTAAACACATTTGTTAATAGGTCTTCTCTTCACTGTATAATATCCAATGTTTCTACCACTTCTGCTTAATGTAACTGATTTCTTATCAATATGAGAATGATTACTACAAGAGAGACTTGTATCATTCAATTTGTTCCATATAACATACATACTGGACACATTCACTTTGTGTGTTGTAATAGCATTTTTTAATGTACAAGGATCCAGTTTACGTGGAACATAACTAAATCCAGGATGATTTACAGGTCGTACTTTTGCATGTTTTGCACAGAGACCAGTAATGTAAACATCTTCCAAGTGAAGTAATGGTGTTGTTAATGCTGCATGATACAATTTAAATGCCACATCTAAACTCATTACATACCCCGTACCAGATAAGTAATTAGGATATATTTTCCCTGAATACATATATTTTGGTGTATACCTAATTAAACACATTTGTATGGATTCTCTTTCTATATATTCTTATCTTATATTTATATTATGATATGTATGTTACTTACCATTTATTATTTGGATCTAAAATAGGTTTAGCATTACAGATGAGAGAACCTAACAATATATCAGTTAGTGACTTTGATTGTAAAGTTTTCATTAAACTAGGAATATTTACAAACATATCATCATCTGTTTTCATGAGATATTTTGCTTGGCCACAATTTGATGTTATCCATTTCAACATCATTACAGATTTCAATGTTAAATTATTATAAGTATCATAAAATTTTTCTTGAATGATATCATTGTATTGATGACTTTCTTCAGCTATTATACTCTGTAATGCAATTTGTTATTGGTTTTGTTGTAACAGTTCCCATTTAAAAAATTTTACACATAAATACATACATTAAGTGTATCATTATCACTTTGTCCCAAAAGAAATGCTATCTTTACAGTTGAGTTATATATATTATCTAAATTATTCTTATTAGCCCAAGTGCTTCTTATAGCTGTTCGAGCTTGGATATTTGTAACAGCTGAACAAATAACTATGAAAAGATATGGTGATGAAGAACATATATCATTAGGACTTAAAACTGAAGTTGTATTTTCTGGATGAATATATACACAAAGATCTCTTGAAGTATTATATGTCCATCCTGGCAATTGCGCTGTAAATTATTTATATTTACAGAAATATTTTATCTTAATTCTATAAGGAAAGTTGTATTCATGAAATTCTTTTCCTTAAGCTTTGACTTCATATGCATGCTTAATAAAATTAAATAATTATTTTATTATAGCATCACTCAAGCATTCTACATTAAGTGGATGGAAAAAGGAAGATTGAAGTATACTGCAGATACTTTTTCTACTATTCAAATTTATTTTTTCTTTTCGCTAATTCTAACATGAATTCCCATGAATATACAACTGAATAAATTACCTACTACTTATCATTATAAAAAGAATTCCTTCCCTTCTAAAAAAGAATCCTTGACTCATTGGGTATTTAATATGATAGTAGGTAATATGCAAATATGTTCTATATAAACTATACTTATTTATGTAATTCTTACAGTATTTTTTAAGCTTACATTATTATAATCCATAGAATTTAAATTTGTAATTGACAAATAATTATAAAGAGAAAAGTGAAAGTAGATTTACATATCAAGTCTTGTTAGTTTATAACACAACAAAAGCTCTAGCAATGTTAGTGAATGCATACCTACTGAGGCTACCAAATGTGAAACACCAATGTGTTTTGGAGAAGATGGAGTCTCACCTAAGCCTAAAAATGGGCCTTGAGCTGAATGGTATGCTGGTACATATATTAAACCAAGTGTAGCTAAGATCATAAATCCTACTGCTAATCTTCGGACAAATGATATCTTTCCTTTAACTATTCCATTATTAACTATATTGGTGGTTGATGACAATTTCAATGGCAATAGTCGCGATTTTCCCATCTAAGAACAAATGATATTAATACAAATATATAACATTAATATTGTGATAGCCAATAAGTAATGTTGGATTTTTCTTTATATAGTCTTACCTTATTCATTTTTTTACTCATTTAATTCTATCATATTTGATTGTCAACAATCAAGATGATCCTCTGTATAAAATCTTTTATTTAACAAAAATATAAGAGCTACTTTATCAATATATGTATTTTTCAATGAAAACGATTATTTGAAAAATAAATAGGTAACATTTATAATAATATTATGAAACAAAATAAATGTCAACTTTGGAATTGAATGGAGTAATAAATCAAATGTTATGGTCTCAAACATTGAAAACACTTTCATAACATAGATCGTCATAAGTCAGGTTTTTTAAAATTATTTCAATGAAATTATTAATAGTTACATTTCTTAATGTCCTACATTGTATCAGTTAAAAAATAATGTAGCAATTTAATTCAATCATAGATGCATCAATAGCAAATATAAATTTAGTGTAGAATATTGATATAATAAATGTATATTACTTATTATTTTGTACGATACAAAATTGATCTATCTTTATAAACTGTAATAAATATTGCTAAATATTGACATAAAACCAAAAATTCAATTTTTTTTCAGTTGGATACATTATAAACAACCTTACCTTTGAAATGCGATGATTGTGTTACGCTGCATTTGACAACTCGCCATTTACCTCTGTCGTAGGATCGTACTTACGATTTATCAAAACATATCGCAGAAATTTGACGTTAGAGTATATAACAAACATAAAAAAAAAGAAAAAACTTTTACTCAAATTTTCGTGATTCTTAGACTGCACCTTGAATCCAAATAGTTTGTCATTTCGTCATTTGTCAGATATCGCGCGAATGCAGTTCCACCTAGTGTTAATTACTTTGATTTCTCTGTTTTGCACTGTATTATTGCACTGTACCAGTAGAGAGGAAATTTCCTCTCTGGTAACAATTATAACACCACAGACGAGATACAGACACAGACTATACGGAGTACAGACATTTGCTAAGGCTGTGGTATGGAGACTTGGCATCTTATGGGCTATGTTGTTATGTTATATATTCTGAAATACCGATTGTGTAAAAAATCAGAGGTTTTGACATGCCCCCTATGATTTAAAGCGGTGGATTTAGGAATTATAATTAGTCTAATTATCGAAGTTGCTAGAATTGGATCGTTGTTACGTGCAAAAAAGATCTTATTTTGTTCGATCCCCACATAAAATTTGCATACTTATACGTATGTAAGTAGTTGAAGTCGCTTGAACTTCTAACTGCCTACTGAAAGTAGTTAAACACGGTAAGATTTACTTAAACACAAGATAACTATGATACTGTAATATTACAAACATTTTTTGAATCTAGGACAGTGAAACTATAAGTATATATTTCTGAGAGTATCAAACAGTGAATAGGAAATATATATTTATATATCAAGATATTAGATTTCAGGTTTCTTGTTTCTGCAACTACTAAAAGGGAGAAAATACTTTAATCTAGTTCAAAATACATATGTACGTACATGTTAAAAAAAAAATGTCTTATAACTTTTTCATTGTCGTGTTTTGTAGTTTGCTGAGCGGGGCAAGTTTTATGACGCATGAAATTTTGTTTCGCGCCATACGGATTTGAATGGAAAGGGAAGCCGAAATTTTCCGAGCAAATTTGGAAGCTAAGCAAACGCGTGTAGGTAGCCGTGGCGCGGAGTGTCATTGTACCCTTGATGATAAACATAAAATTATGATGAAACATAAAAGCTTTTCATTACGAATATTATCTTATTCGTACTTGTTACTGAATATTGTCTTAAATATGTTCTCTATTCCTCAATTTCATCAATTTGACTGTTTGAATGCGCTAAATTTGCGCGCGCTTATATATACGAACGCTCCTATTGGCACAATATAGTGTCAAAGTCAAATAAAGTGTGCCTATTGGTGCAGAATATTCTCAAATGAAATCGACCGTTGTTCCTATTGGCGTAATATATTGCACGTCAAATGGAGCTTTGCTATTGGTGCGAAATATTCGAAAGTCGTAGTTTCGCGGAGAATCGTGTTCTGTCATTGTACTCTTGAATGCCGTGGAGCGAAAATTTGTTTCGTCGAGCGTTACCCTGTTGTTATTAATACTTTCATTTCAACTTCATCAGTATTTCTACACTTCTATCCGCTTCATTTAAATAGTATGTCCGTATTTAATCATTTATTAATTATAATCTCAGTAAAATTAAGAAATTTTCTTTTATTTTCATCATTGACTGTGTACGTGACAAGTTACAATCATCGATAGCTCATATTATCGGTCTTTGAGGCAGAATTTAGGTTCTATTATTACTTTATTTCACTATAATTGGTTTCATTATTGTAAATGATTTGTTTATTATACATTTATTTTTGACTGTATTTCTGATGGTTAAAATCATTGAAAATTAATTAATATTAAGTGTTGAGACACTCTTCGCGACTTATTTTGAGAATTTTTTATTTTATACGTGAATTTAGTAAATTAAAGTTACGAGATAGGAAAACACTTTTGCAAACGTACATTAAAAGAAGCATTTGCTTATAAATTAGTGTTTTCAATTTAATATTACATTTTTTTGCGTAAAAGAAGGGTGAATGGGTCGTGGATAGGGAGGGTCTCCATCCGCAGCAACCTCCACGCGGTGAGACCTGGGCAATCATTATTTGATATACAATTATTAATTGCATCATTATATATATGGTACAATTATGAATTGTATAACAAATAATACGAGCTAATTGGCTGTGACCGCGATTATCTTTTTATGCAGTCCTTGGGTTGTTTCGAATGTACTCGGAGAATACATTCTTTTTTATTTTGAAAATCAGTAAAGTCAAATAAATGAAGGACTTTAGAAATAGTATTATCAATTCAAATAATATTACAGTACATTTGAAATATGTTGAATCGATAATGTTGGGAATGATACTAGAATGGTAAGGGAATAGTATATCTAATCTATACTTTGTTTGTGGTAATAGTATAGTGTTCTCATGGAATGAGAAATATTTACGTAGAAAAATTTCTCTTTATTGTGACTTTATTTCATTGCATATAATTACTATAATTTCTAAGTTATTTTTTAAATTAATGTTTATAAATAATGCATAAATACAGTGACAGCTGCAAAATGAAATATTTAGTTGCTTAAATTTTCTTAAATATTTATTTTCTTAAATTAAATGTTTATTAGTATGAATTTCCTTAATAACGCAATGTTGGAAAAAAATTATTTTTTTTAAAGTACATTTCTGACGTTCGAAACTAACCTCTATACGAATGAAAGACACATCTGTTTTTTTTTCAATAATAAAATTAGACCTTATTTTTTTAATTGATCGTGAATCATGATTAAAGCTATTTTAGTATTTAACAATCATGGGAAGCCTAGACTTTCTAAATTTTATCAATACTTCGTAAGTGTAACAACAATTATAATTTGTTATTATATTCTACTGCAGAATTCAATAGACTGTGTATTTTTTTTCAGAATGAGGATATGCAACAACAGATAATAAAAGAAACATTTCAATTAGTTTCGAAGAGAGATGATAATGTTTGTAATTTTCTAGAAGGTGGAAGTTTAATTGGTGGATCCGATTATAAGTTGATTTATCGGCATTATGCTACATTATATTTTGTATTCTGTGTTGATAGTTCAGAATCAGAATTGGGAATCTTAGATTTGATACAAGTTTTTGTTGAAACATTGGATAAATGTTTTGAAAATGTATGTGAACTCGACCTTATCTTTCATGTAGACAAAGTTCATTATATTCTCAATGAATTAGTGATGGGTGGAATGGTTTTAGAAACCAATATGACTGAAATACTTACAAGAATTGAAGATCAAAATAAATTGGAAAAACAGGAGGTAAGTAATATTTTTATAATTGGCATTTAAGAAACATCAATATATGTGTTGTATGTTTAAGCTTTACTTATATATTTCATAAATATTAAAGATAACAAATTTTATATATAATATAGCAGTACACTGTGATAAAGTTTAAATTATTAAGTCATAGTTATAATAACTAATTTATGCAAACATCCCTTAATTTTTTGGGCCCAATAAAATTTTATTCTCTTAAAATTTTTAAGTAGTAAGACAAAGTGATAAAGAAAAAGGCATTCAATTTCTTATAAAAGTCTTCTGGGCTTGAAGAAGTTAACAGCCTATTGCAGTTTATTCGTTAGCTGTGCATGCGTCGGAATGTTTTGTAGTGCAGTTTCATATGGTGGTAGAACTGATTGAGCTAACATGAATTTTAGGGAACTTACAAATCAGGACGATCTTGCTCACCTCGTCCGTTTGTCCTTCTGGGGCCCCCTCCCTAAGTAAATCGGCAGTAAAAATCAGATCATTTTGTACACATTCATTCCTTTGTGTAAACTATCTGTGATCTTTTTTTTTTTCACCAAGAGTTTCAAAACATAAATCTTCCGTAGCTTTACAAAATAAATACTCATAACACGCATGATGGTGCTAAGTCGTTTGTAAATGTTTGCTCGGAAATAGTGCCTTACTGCAAATGTATACGTCGCTATGCTCTAAGAATAAAATGTGTATTGCGTAGCTACTTATTTGTATTTACTTCTATTAATTAATCTATGTTCAAAAATCCTTTATTTTTTCCATTTTCCATTTTTTCCATCCATATGGTATGTGCAGGCAGGAATCACAGCAGCGCCGGCGCGTGCTGTTTCTGCTGTCAAGAATATGAACATACCACAACAGATAAAGGATATGAAGTTGCCTGATTTACCACAAGCTATAAAAGATCTCAAATTCTGACCAGCCGTTACTTCGTTGGCTCCAAGCTGACTGATTTCAACCACAATCCCAAATGCAAGTGATACTACAAGGGTTTTTTTCCCCTCTCTTCAAGTGAATGAGAATGCACCAATACTGTCCACAAATTCTTCATATATTTCATCTCAACAGTATCAGAGTTAAAAAATGAAGATTCCCAAAGAAGAGGATTTGTACAATGAAATTTGAAAAATTGTATCTGTATCTAAACATAAGGATCTCTGGAGTGTTGGAAGTATTAAATTCAATACATGAAAGAAGGTAAAAATTTATAAATTTAAAAATACTGATACTATATTTTATAGAGATTGTATTATCATACCTAGTGTAATATTATGAAATTGCATTTTCACTATTATACCTAAAGTAGTATATTTAATGTTAACTCATTACTGAACACTTCCATTCTATTATTTTCAAAGATAGTATTAAATGATAATGTTATATTGTTGTATCAAACAAAGGTGTAATAAATATTGCAATAATATATATTCACGATAAATTTTATTTTTAAAAATTTAAACAGTTATAAATATACTTCAATTATTTTGTTTTATTTTTCTATACCAGATTCATAATGTACATAAGAAACCAAAATATTAACATAAAAACAACTAAACAACTGAATTAAAAAGTTCATTTTTTACATGTAGCAATTTCATTTCTGAGTGTAGTCCAGATATATCCAGTACCGTGTTCTGTAGGTGGTGGGGGATATGGTGTATTTTTTAATTTATAATAATCTGATGGAGCATGCATTACAAATTCCATACATTCCAATTTGCGTGGGAGATCTTCTTCTGGTCCTATAATATATGTCTCAGGACTAAATCCTTCATCAGGTGGTGGACTAAACATGAAATACATAATTTTACTACTTTGATAGCTTATGAACAATAAATGAATTACCATAGGTTTTAATAATTTACCTTGCAGTGGTAGGCAAGAGCCAAGTGACAGCAGCACTTTTTTCACAATATTGATCTGTGAGTAAACCACGAATTTGAGCATAATAAATTCCTCCGTCAATATCCTGCATAGAAACTATATCACCTACTTGAAAATAAGTGCCTTTATAAAATACATAACTGCTTGTAACAGGAGTTGCTGTAGCTGTTGGCGCTTTAACTGGCTAAAAATAAGAACAAAATAATATATAATATTTCGTTTTGGAATACTTGCAATAATTAGAAAATCAAGAAACGTACAGTTTTTTTGAACAAATTTCTTCTTCCTTTCCCTTTGGGTATAATCTTATGTGGAACTGATTTAGAATTGCAATATCTTGTAATCCTTGTACTTCTCCTGGTAGGTTTTAACAGACCTCCCTTATCCTCATCTTCGTTTCTTACGTTTGAACTCGCTTCTGAATTTCTTTCTTCTTCAAGACAATCGTTGCAAAGATTACCGGCTTCGGTTGAATGCCAAAGTGGGGTCTCTCGAGTCCCACACTTGACACATTCAGGTTTATTGCCGAGAGGCATCGAATTTTAATTAATTCGATCTTGTTAGTTATTTATCCATCGATAGTCAACCGTCAACCGTTCGCTTTAATCTGCGTCTCAATCGTTTTATCATTTCAATTTCACTAAATATCATTTTAATTGGATATGGTATTGTACCGAATAGAAATTACAAGCTTTCATCTATGAGAATATATCAAGGACAAAAGGTAGTAAAACGCTTATACGAGTTTTTCCATTTTTCACATAATAAATTAAGTACAAAAGACACGATTGTATACAGTAAACTGCAAATGCAGAATATCGCACTGTAGGAATTTCAGCAGCTGCTGAGAAAATAAAGCTAGTCAGTGTGTCCAGCATATAAAATCCCTAGTATTTCAAGTTTCATCAAATTAGTCAGGAATTTAAGAAACGTAAATGAATTTCATTATTATAGACATAATATTTATTTCTGATGATATAAATAACAACATGTAATATGCAAAAACAATTTTTATTAAATCTGATTGGTCTTTCACATAGTGATATTATAGCATACTAAATTCTCATTAGTATTTAATTTTTATCTTCTGTATATAAATGTACATCTTCATATTGCTATTAGCTTACTGTATAAAGAGGATGAAATTGTGACATTACATAAGATCATATTAAAATTTTTAAAAATTTGAAAAACACACATCTGCTTAGGTACAACTATAAAGTGATATTTCATGAGTATGTAAATATATCTTTTTTAACTCCCTCTTTTTATTGACTTGCTTCTAATCGTTTTATTTCTTTCGAAATTTCAGCTTTTCTTGCCAACTTGTCAAGTATTTCTTTTTCCGGATTTTTTAACAATCCATTTTTTATCTTTTCTTCCAATGTTTCAATTTCTCTGACCTTTTTTCTGAGGTTTTTCAACCTTTTCTGTGGATCTGATATAGAAGTTTGAGATTGAGTTGAAACATTTGATTTAGGTGTTGAAGTCTGGTTATTGGATACTATCTTTATGTTAATTTGTGGTTTACTGTTCTGTGATAATGATTCTTTTTTCTGATCTGGTTCTGAGAGTGTAGTTTTGGCCAGTTCTTCTGTTATACGTTCAGTTGTTTTATTTTTATTTTTTTTCTTTTTCTTTTTGACTTCTGTTTTAACTGGAGCACCAGGAATAGTTTTAGATTTTGCTGCTAGTAATGCTTCCTGTTTAGCTTTATGCTCTGCTATGAATTCTGGACTTGCACCTATTGGATACATAGGTTTATTCTTTATCTGTTTGCCTTTGCTTTCATATCTGGAAAAAAATGGTGATAATAATAATATTATCTGTATAGAATGGTATAGTATTGTTTTATAAATTATTACATACAATGGAACTTCTTCTTGTGGTATGTAGCCATCTTTTACACGACGTGGCTTACGCCATGTACCATCAGGACGTTGACTGGCCGGAATGAATGTTCCACCTATGAAAAATTTGTAATAAAAAATGAATTTTATGAATTAACATGAATCTATCTTCTAAATATTTTTGTTACATTAACATCATTGAATTTCATTCAAAACACCGCACATATCTTACTGTAAATATTTTTAATATTTATTAATGATTTAAAAAAAAGATGAGTATCAGAGCTTGACTTAAATTTTGTGAAATAATGGTTGTTTACATGTTGCAGGTTATAAATAATGCAACAGCTAAAATAAATCAAATGATTGAACGAAACGAAATTTATCACCTTGTTCATCTTTAATGTAAGCCGACGCCATCGTTATTCAGTGCGATCGTTCGCCGTGAATATTTTTTATTATATTTCTTAATAATTCCTACTATCCGCGTGCCATTTTGCGATCGTGAGGACCTCAACCCTTGAGAAATAGTGTGTGTCTTGAAATTAACAATACGTGTATATAGTTCCATATGATTGTAAGATGTCGCTACTATATAGTTATTCCAATATGATTTTAAAATAAATATTGGTGCACAACTATGCTAATATGGGCACGTGAAATACTAGTTGGGGATAACTGGAAATTTTTGTTAATTTTCAGAAACATAATTAAGCTAGGATATTATTTTAATAAACCATTACCATTTGGCATCGCTTCCAACGTTATCGATTCAGCATCGAGTATAATTATTGACTACGATTGGAGAATGTATTTGAAACACAAAAATTAATATTCTGCAATTTTGAAATTACAATCTATATTTATGATTTTCAGATTATACAATTATTATACAATTATTATATCGAAAATATACAAACTGCATACCGAAACTTTATAAATGAGACCAGAGTCGTTGTTACGCTTATGTATTCACAATTGAATCTAAAGAACTATACAGTGGCGAGCAAAATTTTTAAGCCAGGCACATAGACAAATGATTTAATTGCTTTAAGAATATATTCGTAGTAATTATTATTATAAAAATATATTATTAGAAATTCTATTCTTTTTTATTAGGTGTTAATTTAAATTATACATGTATGTACAGTATTGTACCATGTGACAGAACAGATAAGGTCAATCAGCCACGTAAGATGACTATCTATTTATATTCTTTCACGATTCCGATTAAGTTCTCGATCCATTTGTTATGAAGTCATAGCAACAAATTAGTTTTATAGTTTGTGTATCTATAATAGTAAAATAGCGAAAATGTAAAGATATTTGAGAAAAAATGATTTATGTAGGTGTGATTTCAATATATAATGATTTACAGATCTGTGATTTGACAATTTTAGATCTATTTTTTATTGCTCATAGAGTGAACTCGAAGATTCTGTACGCGTAGTTAGGAAACATTGTAATGGTAACATAATGTATAGGAAGCAACGGATACACGTTCATCGGAGCGGAAGTCAAGCACACACAATCAGGATCGGAAGTAATTCCGGTGGCCGAACACTGTGATGGTATTGTTAGCCGATCTGCTGAATAATAATTGGCATTCGGTGCATTTACATGGTCACGATCGCAGAGTGTCAATATCTTTCCGGATGGAATGGAAACGTCACTCGGTGGCTTTGCTCCGTGATATAGTGTTCGTTCAGTGTTTGCCGTGAATCTATGCCCGTGACTTCATCGTCCTTTCGAAGGTACGTACTGAAAGTAAAATGAAGCGAATCTTTTTGTCTTCGTGTGTGATGAAATATTCCTTACATTATTGCGAAATCCTTAGAATATATTTACGTTTAAATTGATGTTACTTAAGACGAGTCATCCGAGACGATTAGAAGGAAGTCGAACAAGATTCAACGGGGAGAAAAGGGTTGCTATCACGATGAATAAACGTGAAATTATGCAACAAGCTGACAGAAATACGCATGTGCATATAATCTGTGGAAAAAGTAGAGTGTGCCTCTTTGTGGAATATCCTACATAAATTATTTCGGTACAGTTTTAGACGCAGGAGATAATGGAGGAAATGAACGCGATAAGTCTGTGTTTGTCAATTTTTTTGAAACCCTTTTCTCGAAATATCGATCTTTTGTAATAATTTATTGCATCGTTTTTTGTTTAACTTCCTGCTTTTCATTGTGATGCTGATAGATTCAGAAAACGAATTACATTTTACTTCGAAAAAAATATTTCGAGTTTCCCTCCTTTCCTCCTTTAAGTTGAAAAGTATTGGTTGTTCTATAGTTTTGTAGATCGATGTATCAAATTTATGATAAATGTCTGTTTATTATAAGTTGTCTTCTTTTCGGAACAGGATGGGCTGCGTACCTAGTGGATCGTCGTGCAAGAAGGGCAGCATTCGATTAATGACTACGAAGCTTACTTTCACCAAGGGTCAGCTGTGCAACCTGAACACGTATTTTCGCAAACTGGTCGACGAGGCTCAGAATGGTGAATGCTTAACCAGTTTCTCAATAAATCTTACTCTTTGATTCGGCGAACAATGGAGAGACTCCGTCTGTGGAGGCGTTGAGAACAATAAAAATATTGAATTCAAGAGGAAATTGTGAGCTGCCAGAGTTTTACCAGTCGAGTGTCGAATCGAATGGATTTGTTACAGATTCCTCTAATGCTTTTGCGATCGAAGCTATCGTGGAAAGATTGGTTCAACGATTGATGCGAAGCGCTGGTAATCTCGATCGAAGATTCTCATCTATGTTTCTCGTTTCATTAAACGAACCTCGACGAATAAAGGTAAAAGGACGAGGAGATCGGAATTTTTGGAATTGTAATCATAACGTCAAGTTGAGAAGCTGGTAAACCCCATAGGAAGAAGAAGTACCAATACTTTCGAATTATATCTTTTTTTTCCTTTTTAGCAAGGTAGGTTTGAATATCTGCTGCGGATAGATGCATTGTCGATTTCGAGTGTAAGTCCCGAGCAGGGATGCTCGACGGTGTGTGTCGAGGAGGATGCCTCTCTACCAGGCTTTATTCGGCTGAAGATGCTTGGCGTTGGGGCGGAAGTCTGGCGGGAGTACGTGGATGTCGCAGGAAGGTTGAGGAGAGATCTTGTAAAAGCCAAATTAGCAAATTTATTGGCCACGGCTATTAAACAAGGTATTTCGTATCTGCCGAATTCTTTAGTTTGCGGAATGGTTCGCAGAGTAATTAAACAAATTAAACAGGGACAAATGTGGAGTCGCTGTTTCAGACGTTGGAGATCAAACAAATGACAGAATTTGTGTTTCACCTGGTCAAGTGGTCGATGCTGAAATCCTCGACAAGATATTGAAGCAACCGGACCACTGTCGAATATTTTACGGGTCAGGTAATGTTTTAAATTATATTTAAATGCTTTTGTTAATTTAAGAACAATAGAAATGCGCGATAAATTCTTTCTATGCAACGCAGTCGACAAGAGTCACTCGTCGAGGGACCATAAACAAGAATAAAGTATTCATCGCTTCGTTATTATTCATCCAATTCTCCATTTCGTGCATTTCGTGCATTTCGTGCTCCTTATCAATGTAATATTATCTTGGCATTGCGCGTGTCCCCAAACCCATTCTCAACGATTCGTTCTCGTTTTCGCTTTCTTTTAATCATTCTTTTCATTCTTAATTCTCTGTCCCTGTTAGCCTCTGTTTGTACTAAATAACTGATGTACGAAGTAACTTGGTAATTCGATATACCGAGCGTTCAATAAATCAGGACAAGGCGCTCGAGCAAAGTTGCTTAATAACGACTGTAAGGGATTTAGAATAACGAGCACCCAGCAAGTATGCCCAGTTTCCGTATAACCGTATTAAGGAGCATCTTATAAATCAAGTCGTGCCGAGTCTCGTGTGAAACAATAACCGTAGCTAACGATGTAATTTTTAATAGTGTTCCCTAGATAACAGGACCGTGTAATTGTTTCTAGCTGTCTCGGACGGACCATTACCAGAGCCAAGGAATCATCGAGTGGCCTTGATCGAAGATTCCGGAGGGATACTGCTTAGAATCGGATTGGATAAATTTA
The DNA here is from genome assembly GCF_014825855.1 of Bombus pyrosoma. Taxonomy (NCBI): domain Eukaryota; kingdom Metazoa; phylum Arthropoda; class Insecta; order Hymenoptera; family Apidae; genus Bombus; species Bombus pyrosoma. The sequence goes on from NC_057782.1 coordinate 7,885,701, forward strand.
AATCTCGCGAAGTTGAAGTCAGGCTACTAATCGGTATCGGAGTGTCGTCGTGGCCCACTTTAGCGGACTATCCTCAACGGATACCTCTCTATCATTGCGATGCTCTTCTTCATTACACTGTGGCGCAAAGTGTACGTGTATATAAAAAAAATAAGTGCTACGATATCAATTTTCGTGCTTTTTGATTCTATTTTTACGCCGTATTGATCGATCGTAACCTGTTCATCAAGTTACGAGAAGTTTATTAACTATTATTACGCACGCGTCATGTAATTAGAGCATTGATTATCCTCATTATATCGTTCGTAGATAAACGATTATTAAATAACGCGGGAATCATCGACGAGGCTTTAAAAACCAAAACATATGCGTTCTTCATCGGTGGAAAATAAGGTAATAGAAACGCAGGTTTTCTTGAACGAGGTGCTTTAAGTGCACTTGTTTCCGATATGCAGCATTTGATGCCTTCTCGCAAAAAGTCTCGAGTGCTCTCGTCAAATTCTGTTTCACACTTTTCATCGGAGCTACTATCTCGAGATAAGTATTGCATTCCACAACAAACGGTGCCGACGCGATCTTTTATTATTCCTGGCTACGCTCTAACGATCTATCGGTTTACCGTGTACCGTGACGCATGTTGAGTGCTGCATAGCTCGCGCAACATAGTGCTGCACAACCGACGCGACGATGTAACGCTTGTTTCGTATAAACGAGAATTGCTTGAAACATCGATTTGCATGAGGTCCGCAAGGTAAATCCTTGGTTGGTTGAAGTTATTAGCGATTCAACCGATTCACTGGTAAATTAAATTAATGAACGAGAGACTGGTATATCGTTTCACCACGCGAGTCCCTTTTGATTCCGCGAACGTAACAGAGTCGGTAACCATTTAAACGAATTAACTCGTTTGCTGGTGCCACTTTATACGATTGATGCGTTAATGGAAAAGCAAAGGCAAATGAGTTTTTTCCAAGTATACGTATCTGTAATGTCTCGCTTCGGAATTTTCGATAGTATATGTATGTATGTATGTGTATGCATGTGTGTGTGTGTGTGAGAGAGAGAGAGAGAGAGAGTGGAAGATTTGATTTTGGCTAGGCAATCTCCATATTCTTGCCCAAATGGACAGATTCGTTTGTTTCGCGTCATCTGTTTGTCGCTGCTGTTCCAGGGCATGTACGCGGTAGTTGTTGGTCCGTATTCCGGTGCACGTTGCGAGAACCGAGCAACTCTCTGGAGAGTACGTGTTCCGGCAGCCGAGAAAATTATGAGTCAACACTATGCCGCCGACAGTGTACCAGCCCTCACTGAATCCGTCCTTTTGGAAATTTTATATGAGCTGCGCGAAGGCCGTATTTTGCATTTACCGATAAAACCAAAGGTAATCAATCCTTCAATCAATCAATACTTTGCAAGTTATCGTTTCGTTGATTCTACGACAGGATTATTCTCCAATTTTTTATATTTTTTTCGTATTAGATATAAAAATACATGGTATAGACCAATGATTTCTTATAATATACAAGTTTGATTATTCTATGCAAAGTTCAAGGTATAGAATTTTAAAACGTTGTAGATGAGATGACTCAAATATCCCTACTTTATTTTCCGTTTTACAAGATGTTGCATACAATATTTTAAATCTGATTCCCAGTTGCATTTTCGACAGATACACTTTGTCTCGATGGATTTTACATTTGAATAACTCAGTTGGATATATCATTTGTCTTTTTTGGACGTCGCTGGTGACAATCGTCTTAGAGATATTCCAAGGCGAGCTTGGTCTGTTCCTTTTGACGTTTTCATCTATGGGAATATTAGGTGCATATCATACCTTTGCACTTGTCGCAGGGGAACAACGACTGATTTCACACGACGTCTCTGCTATAATTCAACGTGCATCTAGCTGGTGCATCGTATCCGCACACAAACGAGCTTGCATTCACGCGATCTTCAATTCTTTGGCCTATTTCTGAAATACGAGCCATCCCTCCTCTGACACGAACCAGTTTCTTTTTTCCTTACCTTCTTCTTTTCACGATAGAGATTCTACTCCGGCGTTGAAGTCTGAGATCCACCTATTCTCTCAAACCACGCCATTGCGTTCTTAGGCTATTTAATGAAAATGTTATTGTTAACAATTTATGGATTCAAAAATAATTTATCTGTCCTCTCGAAACTGCAGTAATCGGCGGCGTATCGATGAATACGTAATGAGAAAAGTTGAATCGATTTTTAAAGTTTCCTTCCTTTCCTTCCTTTACTTGCGGACTAGTTTCGTTGCACTTTATTGATCGTCATTCTTATTTTAACAATGATTATTCGTAGATAAATATGGGTAGGCTGCGAATATTTTTAATAGTAATATGTACATGTATATAGATCATAATAGAATATATCGGCTGTAAAAAACGCTACAAAACATCCGATGCTTGTATGCTACGCATATCTTACATACTTTTTTGCATATCATGCGTACATTGCGCACATTTTCACATTTTTAAATTCTCCATAAATGCATAAAAGTTTGCAATTTAAATACGAGTGAAATTTTTTTAGGCAGGACGGAAAAACGGCCCCTCGCCTCCAGATCGCTTACGAGTAGTTTCCAGACACATTCTGAGAACTGTGCACCGATGGGCTCTAGAAAGAACAGGACCGGATCCGTTGACGAGCTGGGCGCCCGATACCCTTTCGTGTCATGTTCTATTAGCGTTGGACGAGTTAGTCGCTGCTCTGAAATGCCAGAGCCTGAGGTGTTACTTTCATCCGCGCTGCAACGTGATGCTACAATGCGCGAGAGGTAGTTCAGTTTGAGCAAAAAAAAAAAAAAAGTGTGTTAGAAGAATGGAACGGGTGTTGTTTTCGTCGAGCTCGCTCTATCCAATCTCCGATTTCTTTTCGCTGCTATTTTTCATATAACAATCAATATCTCGGCGACACGCGCGGGCTCGTCTGGTTTCCATGGAAATTCTTAATTAGCGATGATAACGACGTGTACCATTATTGAGAATGTTGAATGTATCGACAATTTGTATGCATTCATAAGCTGTTCGATGATACTCTTCGATCGAACCGCCGTTTTTCATCGCGCTTTACTCACCGGCTGCCCGTTTATTCGCGTCACGCCTGTTACGTCCAACGATGTGTATCATTTAATCGTAGTGTGATTTAATTAAGACGCTTGAAAATTTACTAGCACGGACACGCGCGACTTGAATTCAATATAATTCATAGTCCATAGCCCATAGAATTTATGTCTTTGTATTTTGAAGGAGGAATGGCGTATCACGAGGACTCTTACGTCTCTGATCGTCGATTGTTAGAATCTTACTTGGAAACTCTTCATTATCGTTCCTTCTCCATGACACGTGATGTACCAAGACCTCTAGACGTTATGGAGAATGAGCTCATTGTGAGATGGCGAGATATCATTGCCGCGTTGCCCAGAGAGACGTCCAATGAGGATTACGGATATAGCCAGAAGCAGTTGGAATATTTTAGCATGATCCTAGAGCAAGTTCTACGAGCAAAGAACGCTTTGTTACAGGTAGAATTTCCACGACAGGATAGCTTGCTGCTTGTTACAGCTCCCGATAGTATGACAAAGACTCGTTTTCTGTGTTGACAGAACTATCCGGACAACTATACTTACTCGAATTTCTCGGAATTATCCTACTGTATGACGGAACAAGTGGAGAATCTCGTGTTCCTATTGAAATTAATTCTAACACAGGCCAAGAACCAGAGTTATCCGATGACGAATCGCAAGCTGCGAATGAACGATCATCGTAAGGAATCAAAAAAAAGAAGACATTGCAATACGAGCAGTCAGTTCGATTATTCGGTCGGACTGCTAATCGATGTTATCGCAAGAGATAGAGAAACAGCCAATATGGATTTGGAATCTTTTCCAATAATGACCAAAATACTTTTACAATGGCTATACTTTGGTAAGAATATATCTATTCATGAATAAACTGTGAGTGTTTGTGCATCTATGAAAAAAATTCAAGATTCAAAAATGTATAAAATGCCGCGCAAAATTATATAAAATATCCAAAGTAAAATACTCGTAGTAGGTGAAACAAATTTCTATTTAGATTTTGTTCCCTTAGCCGTGTTCATAAAAATATTTGCATGAATATCCACGGTCTACTTATGAAATAGCAAATTTTATTTTAATTTTAAAAATGTTTCATTGTTCAAGGTATGGACTATGATCGAAAGTTTCTCGAGCCTATTCTACGTCCATATCTGAACAATCTTTTCAACAGCCTTCACGAACATGGTTGGTGTGCAACGTCTTGGAAGAAGGGACAGGAGGTCTATGCTTCCGAGATGCAATCGCTATCGATATTCTGTAAATCTGTGATAAGCGAGGAAATATCACCTGCTAACGGGATCGTGGACTATCTATCAAAGGGTTGGCGCTGGGCAGAAAATATGACGAAGATGATCGAGCATTCGGGGAATTCTCTGCGTCTGATTTTTCTTCCCAGAGACAGGGCGATTAAGTACAACTTAACTTTCACAGAGAACAAGAGTCTCAGCTCGTTCTCCACGTGGAGCAAAGCTAGGAGCGTCAGTACGATCGTGAGGAAGAAAAGTATACATTACAGAATCAGCGAGCTATTTGATTTTCTATCAAAGTTGCAAGGATCGATTGCCTCGACTGAAAAGAAAGGTTAGAAGAGATATAAGATATTTACTGATTTGTTCCATCGAATTCATAAACGAGTAAACGGAGTAGTATACGTTATAGAATACGTACAAGAATTCGCTATCTTACTCGCGGAAACTGTCACGTAGTAATAACGAATTTCGGCCGAGTGTTCGAGTTTCGAGAATTAATTAGAGCCGCAGCCGTGATTCGAGTGAGTTTCCGTTTTCACGTGAAACTTCTGGTTACGGTTGTTGGAAAACATTAGTCTAATATTCTTACGGCTAATAGGAACGAGTGAAATTAATTATTTCCGTGTTGCGTATAAATTCGCATTTGCCATTGCCGCATCGGTGAGAGAAAAAGGTCGATACCGTAGAACCGGACGAAACCATTTCGGTACAATTTTTCCAATACGTCATTCGCGGGGCTTTTGTTTCTCGCGTAAAAAGCTTTGTTTGGGAAACCATGAAAATAAACAAAAAAATATTCATTCTTCTCTTGATAAAGATTTATGTGAGATTTTCGTGTGAGCATTATTTCCTACTGACATCTTTTGTTCTCATCGAACGTGATTCAACTGAAGTTTAAAATTATCCCCATTGTTGGACAGAGGATAGTAGTAGCCGAAATCCTTTCACACTCAGTTTTGGAAAGGCCATCGAACAAAATCCTTTCTCCACGGTATGGTAGCCCTATCTAGCCGCGATCATGCATAGAATATACGTGTTTGGCATTAAAAATTGAAGAGCAGTGTCATTCGTTGAGCGAGGCTAAACGCGCGGAAGAGACAAAGATTTACGTTGACGTCGCCAGAGAATCTCATACGTAGCGGGCACGTAAAATTCGAGCTGAAAATGCCGAGCGATAGATCAACCGTGCGAGTTGCTGGGGAGAGAGCGGTTTGGGCTTCGCGTTTTAAATCAACGTCGCCGTTCGGTGACGTAGGCAAATTTCTGGTCCATGTCTCGATGTTCGGTCACCGGATCACAGAAGCGTTTACGTAAGTTACGTATATGCGGTACGTGGCGCAAAATCAATATTTTCGTTAGGGGTTGCAGGACACACGGAATTGAGGGATGCCAGTCCTTTGACATACGTCGCGTCGATGAGCAGATCGCGAGCTCGACATCGTGGTCCTGGCGATTTGATTTCCGCCATGGTCTCTCTCGGCAAGTTCAGGGTGAGTTGTCTAACTTTCAAACTTTACAACCTCTCTCATATTTTCGTGATTTTTCTTCTTATCGCCTCAACTTTCGCGTCTACTTTAACTTAATTCAACATTCTCCGTTCTAGTTATTTTCGGATATTTTTGCAGCCTGCAGCGTCCTCGCAAACATAATATCGGGAACAGTCTAAGCTTCCGAATAAACTACTGTAACGAGAAAAAGGTAGTCGAAGAAGTTTCTCGTATTTGTATATTTCCGAGAGATTAAGCAATCCTTCGATCGAAATTTGTCTTACGTCGCAGGATGGATATTTCGAAGTACCGAATTTCTGTACTGTCGTATGGGCAATTCAGCAATTTGAACGTATGTAAATCAAACGCTGGTGGCAGTTGCAAGCGTTTTGACCAGTATATCATACGGCAATGCGGTATAGGTTCGATGGCCGATTATTTGTCGGAGTAATTTCCGCGGTGAAACTTGCGTTCCTGGTCCTTCGCGTTCTACTGTGTTTGCTCGGTTTGGAGTTTCGGCTCAGCTTTCATTCCGCGCGCAGCAGACGCAAGGCAGCTTAATTACACACAGTTCGCGCAGTTTCATTAGATTAGACGAGCACGGATTTCCGGTGCACGAAGGCAATTCCAGGACAGTAATTTCACAGGGGTGTCCGCCGTGTGAACACGTTGGAACGACGTCGAATCGCGTCAGATTCTACGACAATAATATCGAGGCGGAACTTGAGGGAACTGCAGATTTCGTTGCTCGAGTTCCGCCATTTCCAACGATCCGCTTCTTCTCTGACGCGCGGCGGCCCATTATCCTCCGCTTGTATAATCGAGTCTCAGTCGATTTAATAGCGACGCTGGTAACTGTGTTAAGACCAGCTACCCTAGATAGAAAAACCACCGATCTTTATGAATTTCGCGCTGGTAGAACGCCATTGAATCGGTCGTTAATGCTTTTTCACGGACAGGATTAAAGATAAGAAAGGGAGGATCGAATCAAACTCGAAAGGTTGTTGTAACGGGAGAAGCGAGAAAGAGCCAAAAGTTCCGTAAGGCTTTAAGCGCGTGCAACGTATGCTCGTATGTGCGCATATGTATACATGTATATATGTATGACGAAGGGTTATCTCTCACCAGGAGGCTTCTTCCTTGACAACGCGAATTAAACGTCGCTCACACGTCGCTGTTAAGAGACCGGCCCCTCTTGTGTATCGTTCCTCTTTCCGTTCGCATAAATCTTCGACGAATATAAATTGACTTTTAATCGGCGCGCAAATAAGAGTTAATGGAACATGTATATTAAATCGGCCCTTTTATTAAATTTCACACGAAACATCCGACTATACGATTACAGTATTGACCGAGATTATAACAAATTATTTAAATCGTCGTCGGTGGCGCAGACAAATCAGCTTTTGTTCTGGACCGTGTTACTCTTTCAATTTTAATAAAGCAACGTTTATTCGTAAACAGTTACGCGCAACGGTAATTGTTAATTAACATGAAGAATAATTTCGAGAGAACGAGCAGCTGGGAAAAACGCGTTCGTCCAGGATGTCTACGCTTGAGATTAAATTTGAAACGGGCGTAATCAAAGGGACGGCTAAAAAGACGTTCGCGTTTTACGAACGGGTCCGCTTTTTAGCCCGCGTCAAAACGACTTCCGTTTTTCTTGCATTTTCGAGCGGCAGTTTGAAATCCGGTTTAATGCTTCGGGAAAGCCGGCGACGAGAAACTGCGAAGTGAAACCTCGGTTTACGGAGAGATCATAAAATCGGGCTGCGATGTTACTTCAAAGGATCGTGTTACCGTAATAACGACAAGAAGGTTGTTGCCACAACGACGTTCATAAAGGTAGCGATGGGAACGATGCTCTCGCAAACGATATCGATAGACTGTCAAAAAGTATCATCGTATGCGTTGTCCCATAACGTAGGAAATTACTTTATCTTGAAAATATCCGTAGTATGAATCTTATTACGGGATATACCTTCTTACCTATACTCATATCTTCTCGATTTAATGTTCATTTTACCGTACATATGATCATTTTGCAGTTCTTTACGGTTTCAAATGATATAAATATCTTGCTGGATGTGTCGATCGCTAGTAACGTCTTTTATTCAATGAATAAATAGACGATTGTAAAGAGAAAATCAGAGAGAACAGTTAAAGGATGGATATAGACGTTCCGGTAAACGAATCCAGAATAGAAATTCTAATCGCTTTCTAACGATCGCAATGTAATTTTAGCTCCAGCTTCTTTGAACGTTTATCAATCTATCAAAATGACATTCTGATATGTCTTCGACAGTTTAATTTTCTCCGAGCTATTACGAGAACTTTACGAACTCAGGGGGTAATTAGACAGAAGGCACTTTGCTTCCCTGGAAACAGATGAGTGATAGAGTTGTAAATGAGAGGACACGATCCCGCACTTACGAAGGCCGATCTTTTTTTTACTGTCCGTCAGGAGAATCGTTCCCTCTGCTCGCCTGTTTCCGCGTACTTTCTTAGTGAGATTTCGCCTCCGGATCAAAGGGATTTTCTTAAAGGTTAGCGAGTCTCCAGAGAACCTTAAACGTGTCAGCATTCGTAGGGCTCGGAGGATCGAGTTAAACCAAGCTTAATAGGTGTCAACGAGTTTACACGCGTTGGGTGGACGTTAGACCAAAATCCCCCTTGGTCGATATCCTGGCTGATATCCTGGCCGATAAACCAGCACCGACGAAATTCTTCGTCAGACGTCCTGGGATCCTATTTTCCACGACTAACGTCATTCACCGCGAAATTGTTTCGATCCTGTTTTCTTTGGGCGAAGTAACATGAGCCGAACTAAATAACCTGCCTACCTTTCATCGTACCGAATGACATTTTCGCTTTTCTCTTTGAATAAAATTTCATATAGATTTTTTCATTGTTAATGGGAATGTTAAGTTATAACGGAAGAGTTCGAGGATGAATGATTTCAACAATTTGGAGGATGCTTTCTGCCTCAAAAGTGGTCAGATCTGCGGCATCCACACCGAGACTTCCACGTAAGATCAATAAAACTCTGTCCAATTCCCCCGTCGCGTACAGAATGGTATAGTTAGAGCGGAATTCTTCTATAGAGGTTCCGAGTCGGTTTCTACTTACCTGATTAACGTCCCTATCGTTCGAGGCATCGGCGTCTAGAGCTGTTCTTTCGAACAAAATAAACGACACTCGATTCTTTCCTCGTTCGTATCTCCCACGAGAATAAGTAGAGAATCTAACGTTTTCAAAACTCCTCAAAGTTTGTTCTGTCCATCGGGTGACAGACTTTCCTAAAGGAAGATATACTTTTCTATTACATATTTCATTTCGTAATATTACATCGGCGCAAGATATGGTTTGATATTTCTTCGACTTTGCGTTATTATTACGATAGATCGTGAATTTCTTCGAAGCAACGATAACTTCGTCGTGGAGTCCTCGACCGTCTTTTTCAACGAATGAAACTCAAATGATCACAGAAGTTTTTCGTGAATTAATATAAAGTTAAACTTTTACGCAATCGAGAAGAATAAAGGTGCGCGATCGTATTTTTCGCCTTGTTTATTCCTGGCAGCGAAGAGAGAACCTTCGGAGGTCACGTGTTTCCATTTCAACTAATTTCCGGTTGCGCGTACCTCTGCCGTGATAGTCTTTTGGGAATGTGGTAGCGCTTGGATGGGAATCGATCTTTTCAACATTCTTGTCCGTAGTTTTGTTTCAGGAAGAAGTTTTCCTTTGCGCGATACATTCGAACTTTTTATCTCGCGAACGATTCCCCTCCGTGCGTTGTGAAGTTGTCATGGAATTTCCCCCAGATCGTGACTGTGAGAAATTTTCATTCTGTTTGTCGTACCAATCAGTCCACGTGAAATCGAAGCAGTTTTCGCTGGCGGATCGCGGGCTTGTTTGCGAAGATCTTTCGATTGGATTACGCCCGGGTCGTCAGCGATTCTTCATATGTATTTTTCAACGATTTTATCGAGGAATCGTTCGAACCTGATGCACGACACAGTCTCGAAGATGGAGTGAAAAGAGAGACTCGCTCGTGTTTCTGGCACTCCGGATGTATGTTTTTCCAGAGCCACTGAAGACGAATAAAAAGGGAAAAAATGGACACGTATTTACTTTCCCGGAGCGCTCTCGCGCGTTCTGCACACCGAGGAGCTCTTGGCTCCTGCCCCTCGTCTCCGTCTTCCATGTGCCAAGTAACTTTCTACTTAAAGAGCGACAACCCGATTCACCGGGACCCCCTTATGCTTATGGAAAATGCGTTTTGCGCTTCGAAACTAAGTTTAATCCTAGCTACCGCCGAACCAGGTTCTACGCGCCACTGCCGAGCACCACCTTCCTCTCGTTCAACCATCGAACAAAGGGGAATTTTAGCGGTGCTGGAGTTACCAAAGATTCTTAGCAAAGAACAAATTTTTCGTTAAATAAAAGGAACCTTTCTACGCTGTTTTAACGTTATCAGCAGTGTTTTAAAAACACGAGGAAATACTTTTCCGTTTTATCTACTCGGAGGCTATCCTATTCCTTTAAATCTTCCAGACGTGCTGAGCTAAATCGTGGATCGGATGTAAAGTCAGTACGAAACTTTTTCTTCTCTCTAGGTTCTGCAAGAAGTCGCCGCTCTTTTGCCACGGCAGGAGCAAGTGGCCGTGTTGGAAATGGTGCAACGCGTGGCCAGAGAATCCTCTCGTCGTTCGAAGAAGACCACCTGCTTGTATACATCCAGTTCACCGATCCAAGTCTACAGACCGAGGTACGGTTCCGTTTCTCTAAGAAAATCCTCGCTTTTAACGAGAGTCGTTAATGGGCGTGGTTTCCTTTGGTTGGTACTCGATGTATAACGAATTCCGTTTTGTTCGTTTCAGACCGGAGTCGGATTTCCTGGATTCAGGCGCACGTCTGTCGCCAGGAATTCGCGAGCGGCGAATCATCGCGGAGCATCAGAAACAGCTGGAGAGAGAGATACAGGAGATGCATGACACTGTGAGACGTAACGCGTTGAGAAGACGACGTCCGTGTAACGTGTGGGACTCGAACTCGTTGTCCTCCTGGAATTCTTCGATCGATTCTATCGCAGGCACGATCAGCCTTAGAAGATATCGCGCTCCAATATGGGACGTTATCAAAGGTTATTTTATTTGTGATATATTCTAGAAATACAGTGGCATGTTTTAGGTATGCATTCTGTGTCTTATATGGAACACTTTGGAATTTTCTTGTCACTGTAACATGACACGTTCGTATCGTCATGACATAGATAAAATTTGAAATTAATATGAAAATGTATATATGTATAGAATCTTACACGTACGTATGAAGACTACGGGCAAAGAAGACAACCTTTTCGCGAGCCACTGTATTTATGTTGAAATAGTCATTCCATTTACCATCTTTTATAAAGTCAATTATTTTAACCCGACTCGCGATCCACTTGATTTACTCCCGCCTCGTTTCGAGGCACTCGATTGCTTAATACGAACGTGGCAACAATTCACCAGCAGCGCGAGATTGGTTTTTTTCTCCAAACGGAGCCTGGTAACGCCGTGCAAACAATACGGCGATCGATTTTTCAATTTCAGGAAGTTCACCGACTCGGTCTAGCTTGCGCGTGGATGGTAATATCGAGAAAAATAAATTCGACGAGATGATAAGCCGAGAGGAATCGCCGACGTGGAGCACGCAAGATGCTCGAAGGAAGTTGGACCGCTCCGAGTCGAAGAATGGAGACGAATTGCCATCTTGGGATACGCTCGAGGCAACTCTGAATAGAAGGCTGTGTAATTACGGCAACGCCCTGTTAGGATCCCTGGAAACGGACGAAAGTATTGGAAGAAACTGCGTGGCGAAGTCGCGAGAATGATTCCTTCGAAGTAGTAGGTGCTTCCAGGGAAATGAATTTTTTATCTCGAGGCGAGTCGCTGGAAATTGTCTAGGTGGAATCGCTTTTACATTTCAGCACGTCACGAATACGCCTGATGCTCCTCCTGTTCCGGATACATCGCTTTTAAGATATATGTTCATCGATTTTGACACTTGGCCGACATTTTCAAGCTCTTGAAGCGCCGCTGAACAGCTCGCGACACGACTTTCGTGCTTTCGCAACCGCCAAATAAATGTTTCCCTTGGAAGATATTTAGTAGAGCTTTGGTAGTATCGAGCTTTGCCGTTTGTTCAGCTCTTCGATGAAACGCGATGGAAACTTAATTTTCGCAGACAACGGGTAACTTCGTGTTTCGAGAATGCGTCTCGTTGACTCGTAAGTATATAATGATTACAGGGATAGATAGGTAGATGGAGAGATAGATAGATGGAGAGATAGATAGATAGATAGATAGATAGATAGAGAGAGAGAGAGAGAGCGAGAGAGAGAAAGAGAGAGAAAGCTGTGAAACTCGGCAGAGGTACACGCGCAACTAGAACATCGCCTTAAATTTTAATCTATGCCCGAGAACGATTACGTTCGTTTAGCTCTTGCCACTTTTCGTTCTGACTCTTCGTTAATTAAAGAGAACCGCAGGCTGATTGGAATTCCGTTAGCGATCCGAGTTAACGTCGACTGATTTTGGCAAATTCGACGAAAGAAAAATTTCCTCGCAACACACCGTCCTTCCTTTCTATACTTTCATCAATCTTCACCACCTACAGTTACGTTCCATGACCGTACATTTTTATTAAGGATCCCCAGTATAGAACTCCGGCAAGGTTTCCTCTCGGAGAAGCTTTCCTGAGTACTCGGTCTCTTGGTTTCCATCTAATGTCCAAACTTCCATGCTCCCTAAATTGTGAAAAGATGTAACGCTAGGATTATTTAATCGCGCGCCGCTTTATACGACACACCGAATAGAAAATAAACTTTCGTACGAAGACCGTGATGTGTTGATGACCTTGTTCCGCTTAGGAAATTCATTTATTCACCTTTTTCCTTTGTTTGTTTATATATTTGGCTATATGTTTGCTTACAATCTCGTTTTATTTATTTGCATTTCCTGCTTGTTCGTTTATGTTTCCGGTTTGTTTATTTGCATCCGCCCTGTTGTAATTACGTACACTATCGACGATACATAGGATACGTGTTAATGTAAATTCTCATATATCATTGTATACATATTCGATTTCTACGGGTTTCGTAGCGAGTTTAATCGCGTACGCGCTATCTAGGATGCTCAGAAGGTCTCTAATTATTCCTACGAGACGAAGTAGGAAAAAGTTCGTTTGGTATTGGTCAGTCAGCGATTTAACGGTGAGGATCGCGGATAATTGGAAATAGGCAAAGGCTCTCTACCAGAGCGCGATTCGATTAACTGGATGCAAAAAAGCGCAGTTTTGCTAACAGCCTCGCAATTGCCAATTAAAGTCGTTGGAATGAGCAACATTGTTGTAGCATCATCGACGAGTCATTGAGCTTTATCCACGTGGGCTCTAATCGCGTGAACTTCACTGGCCCGAAAAGCCTCGAGTTCGTTGTATTATTCTTTTCTCTTTTTTCACGACCAGCTATTGTGTACGAATCCAAAGTATCAAATTTCGAACATTCGGGATACGAGTCACGTCGGTTTTCTCGTTACGTGAACGTTTAACGTCAATCGAGATACTCCTCGTTACTTTCCTTTTCGTACGGTTATTCGTGGTGATTTATATATATAAATCTACAGCTTCGAAGTAATCTCCAAACAACTTTGGACTATAGTTTGATACTATACTCCGTGATGTCCTCGCAATTAACTTCAAATTGTTTCGATCTACAGACCACTTGCTAATGGGCGAATCGATCGATCAAGATTGAGCGGCAATGAGGCGGCGAGAAGAAAAGATATGTCGTAAAGTGGACAAAGTTACAGAGAAGGATGCATCGATTAAAGATAACAAAAAAATATTGTTCATAAAATTGCAAAGACTCGGATATCGTATAGGAGATGTTTCGCGACCAAACGACAGGAAGAAGACTGAGAGAGAGGACGCAGGAGGACAAAGGAGCGGGACAGAGGAAAAATGGAAGCGGGAGCATCGTCGTCGTCCTCGTCGTGGTAGTCCTGGAGAGAACTAAGTGGGGACGGACGAGGGGTAGTGTTCGTTCGGCCGGGCTGCTTCCGTGTATTCCGGGGGTGGTTTTGGTGCGCGCGCGCACCGGGGTTGCGCCGTGGTTTCATCTCAGTTTCGCAGCCTCCCTTCCGCGGTCCGCATCAACTCTGTCGTCGCTGGCACAGAGGTGTGTCGTTTTTATCCGCGTTTACCTCGTTGTATCTCGTCTCGGATACACTCGCCTCTTCGATATCCGTAGCCGAATACGCTGTAGGACGTTCCATCTGGAATTTAGAATCTCTGGCGAGTGGATCCAGCCGAATTGAAAACGAGAACGGTGTCGAGAGTCGCGGTAGATAACGAGACGAGTGAAAATTCTCTTTGCGTTTGTAACATTCGCGTTTACCGCATCTGCGAAGTATGTTACCGTGCGATAGGTGATCCAGCGACGACTGGCAGAATAATGGTGCGCGATGCGGAGGTCCCGACGCGTGTAACTTGGTAAGCAAACGTAGCTTTTTGCGTCGCAGTGAGTCTATAGCTCGCACCATTTGTACGTTTTTCTTATAACGTTTCACGCGAAACGGTGGCGTATCGACGTTTGATCTTGGATCGCGTATATCGCGTATGTCGCGCGTTTGCTTCAGCTCGAAGGACACGGTGAATCCGGCATTGATTTTTAAACGTCGGAACGCCCGTATATACCGTTAATTGTTGGCTAGTTCTACGAGATGGAGTAGTGAATTTCGCGAGAACCGTTTTGTCGATTGTACCCTCGAGAGAATAGCGCATTCCCCACTTCTAGCCACTGATTAGGACGGCGGAGCATCCTTTGAACCCCTTGGACCGTCATTACGAGTAATGTACTTAATCGTCGGAAAATCGGTCGCCGTAGAAACTGGCGGTGCAGTTGCAGTTGAAAGCCGAAGTCGAGATATATACGAAGCTGGTATTGTATTGGAAATAAAGGTGAGAGGACGTTACTGACATATACTGCATATGCAAATTGTATCAAACTTAGACTGGAAATCATTTTACGAGTTTCAAACGAGTTTTATCACGGTCTGTGAACTACTTTGCTATTCAGTTGCTGCTTTTTCCGTTTCAGATAACTTTTACGTTGCGTTCATGCATAATCATTGATCGATGATTGTTACTTATAACGTTGATTTCTTCATTCGTACTAAAATTTTCTGTTTTCTTTCAAGAGAAAGAGAAAGAGAGAGAGAGAGAGAGAGAGAGAGAGAGAGACACGGAGAAAGAGAGAGAAAGGGAGAGGTGAGCTTATCGAGCAGTAGAGTTGAAAGCGATGGGATAAAATGTATTTTGTCGTAATATCGGATATTTTGCAAACGTTCCGATCAACCAGTAACATTCGTGATAGCGCTGATTTCTCATGTAAATCATATATAACGTGTCTCAGATACGTTGGAAATACAGGGGAACGAACTGTGCTCCCCTTTTTCTACGCTTTACGGTCATTTATTAAACCAACGCCAATATCGATGCGTTTGATTTATGGCGAACCTTTTCCGGACCTTCGTATTTCTCCCGAACATTGTACTCCCATGCTGGTTCTTCGATATACGAGATCCGGTCTTCCGGATTTGGCACGTTCATGGATTTCATCCAGGAATGCCAGCTGAAAAGAAAAGAAAGAACTTAATCCGGACAAAATCTGAATAATCTCGCAGGAACAGAGCGATTAACGCGTATCGTCCGTGGAAAAAATGGCTCGGTTGTTTCTCTATTCTTCTCGAATAATTCTCTGCGTATTGTTGGTAGGGTGTTAAACAGATAAATTTTCGCAACAACGATATCTAGTATTATTTCCTTGCGCGGCAAAGAGATAATTACAAGCTTGTGTCGGCACTTTGAACACAGAAAAGTTAACGAGGTATCGTAGCCGTGATTAATTTCGCGTCGACGCTATTTTCCGTCGAATTTAACCGGACCAAAGCCAGTCACGCTCCACAATCGTTCGATTAAACGATGCACCGATGAATGCTTGATGTCGCGTCGAGTTCTCCGTCATTCGTTTCATAAATCGACTGTCTGCTTGATTTTCGAACGTCCGCGTCTCCCCGGTACACCGATCTGCGATCTCTCACAATTATCGAGTGATCGAACGAAGGATAATCGAATTCGCGTAGCCGACAGGAACCGTGCGTTCACGAATCGAATGCCGTTTCCAACGAAAGTGGGACACAAGCAGTCATACCGAAGGCACGTAACTCGATAAGCGAATAATTTCTCTGTGCAACAACGAATTTGAAACGGAGCAGACACGCTGAGTCAGCGGTGTAAGCGTAGAGGCAAATGTTCGTGCTCTTTATTCCATCTTACTCCTTTGACGTATTACCGTCTCTTATGTTTAAGTCGATTTTCATTTTGAAGGAAAAACTTGTAACACAGACGAACAACTTACCGTGCCATAAAGTACAGAATTACAGAGTTCAGCTGCTCTGATCGCGTAACAAAGGTTACGGTTTGTTCCTACTTTTTCCATTAACCGTCTCCGACGCAATTTCCTTTGCGTCGCATCCGGACAACGTAGTCTCTTCTTTTTTTATCCGAGAAATATAATTTTTTAACGAACGATAAGTCGCATTCCCGTTGATCGATCGATTTCTCCAACGATGCGATCGCTTTATTTATAACTTGAACTGGAGGAAAGTTACGAAGTAGTTAGAGCAGTCCGTGCCAATATCCTCGGGACTCTTGGAAATGAAATTTTGTCCGGCACACAAATACACATTTGTCTTCGTCAAATGGGAAGTTTTGCCTGGCAGGGTGCTTAGGTCGGTGATATCGAATACAAACGATCGAGCTATACATTTTCGTAAGACCGATCAGTTATATCCACTAACGGATTGAGCCTAGATCGGGATTGCGATAAATTTTCGCATGTTAATAGCGCACGGCTGGCGCACGCGTGGCGATTACCTTTGAATATTTCAACCATTCATTTGCCAACCGAATGGCTGACCCGAATAGAGGGAGCAACTCGGGGTCGAGTCGTTTTTGGACCGATTTTCGAGCGCGATCGACCGGCAAATAATTGCAGCATGCTTTTAAACAAACGACATTTTCCCAATAGCAAGAACCGCCCACGGAGATATATGTCAGAATTCATTTGTTGTTCCGTTACTCGCAATCGTTTCACAGTTACTCTTGAAGCACAAATGGCGGCATAATAGAACAAAATGGAACAATAGTAACGCCAATAATAATAATAGCTTTACGCGCTGAGTGTCGCTCTCATTGTGGCCGTACAGTACGTGAAACTGTTCCTCAGGAATTCCGCAGGCTGTCTCTAGAGGATAATAACGAGCTCTATCCTGCTTCCCTCTCTTATTCTTCTTATCTTCTCTCCTGGCTTCTCTCTGTCTCCTTCCGTTTTCCACGCTCTCTTGCGCTCTATGAATTCATTTGCTTCCTCCGACGTTTTTCATAAATTAGTCGAATCAATTATGATTTCTGCGCTCGTTCCAACGGCGCCGGATGCCCGCAGGAAATTAATTTGTTCGTTGTTAAAAAAGGTTGAAAAGTAGCCGAGATCGATTCTTTACAATGCACTGGTTGGGAACTACCTTTGCATGTTAAACGTTCAAAGTTCAATTTACTTGCGAGCAAAATCGCAGCGTAGTTGGAAACTACAACGTGGAGAAACGTTTAGCGATTAGCAACAACTACAAGATTGTATATACCTGCCACTAATTTCTGTTCAGCCGTGCAAGGCGTGGCACAAACAGAGGCTGGCCAAGGAATTATCGAACATTTGCTTGGAAGTATGTTGGTGTCAGTGGCCGGACAAGGAAACAGGATCGAAAGGGTGGTTTTGGTGTGCGGCGAGCTGCATTCCAGCTCTTGAGAGGAGTACTCCTTGACCTGCACTTTCTCTCTATTATCATTCGCCACCCTAAAGTGTAGCGGAACGTTTACGTTTCTCAAATGGATGTATCTCCGCTCGTCTCCAACGAGGATCGTTTCGAAGACAGATTTCTCGACGTAGACGGAGAATCCAAAGAAGCGGCGAGACTCGTGAGTGGTAGAAAAACGAGAGCTTTTGATGGTAGAGAAGCATCTGTCGGATCGTCACCCGGTGGTACAGTCAGCAGTTCGACTTAACTGGAGCAAGCGGCAGCGAAGCACCCCTTGACCCCTCCTAACCACTCTCTCGCTATACGATGATTTTCAAAGTGGTCGTCGCGTGTTCAACGTTCTCTCGTCCGTTTCTATTCTGTTCTCGACCGACCGACCGTTTCACAGCGTTCGTCGCGAGAACGAGCTCGGCACGTGAAAACGACCATCATTCAAGAGACACTTTCGCTCTTCGTTTACCTATTTGGTCGAGTAGAGGGAGTCGAAAAAATGTCAAAATGCCTCGATTGATATTTTTCACGGCGACTGCGCGTGCTTGGCGACGTCGTGGAAAAAAGGAAGCAGAAGCGAGAAAAAAAGTTCAAAGTCTTGTTTTAATAGTCGTCGTATAAAAAGAACGCGATAAACTGCGGAAATTTACAGGTCAGGCTGATTTATTTTCAAGGTGTTTAATGGTGTCAGCGCACGGGAAAAATTTAGTCCGGGAGAAATCTCGGCAGACTCGTTCGCCGGTTACTGCGCGCCGGAGATGCTCCACGACGATGTACACCGGAAAGGAATTCTGTAATTAACCGGCTCGAGTAATTAATGAACAACTTTGCTGTCTGGGGAGGGGAACGTCTTAAACTCCTTTGGAGATTGACGGTTTCCGAGAAATATTACGGAATTAGAAATAAAGTAGAGTAATAGATCAACAGAGGACAGTTGCCTCGTTCTCTTCCCAGTATCGTTAATATTCCCGGTATTAATTTAATTAATACGTTTATTTCCTCTCGAGATCTTCTCTTGGTATTCGTATTTCGCGTGGCTGTCTTGCTTTTGATGCGTTTAATATCAATATTTGGTGCTCTATTTGAGTAAACGTCGACGATTTTCCCGTACTTCTGCAACAGTCAAACATCCAGACTCGAAATATGTATTATACGTTCCCTAGAATCGTGGCGTGCATTCCTAAAGTCATCGCCGAGATATTGCATTGCAGTGCACCGCATGCACTTTGCGGACTGCCTGTACATCGACAGACTTGGTCGGTATGTCTGGCAAGCCGTACACGTGTTAACAGCTTGTGTCAAACGCTCTGTTTCACGACGCGGCGTTCGCTTTGAAGCTCGAGTTGTCGTTGTTCATCGCGCGAACGTTTCTTGGATAGGGACACTGAGCTAATTATTTAGTTATTATGCTGGCACGTAAATTAATTCAATCGCTTTGATTTTATGTATAAAACCGTGCGCCTTTGCTTTCGCGAAACGTCTTAAGAGATCCTTAACTCCGCTGGAAGGAGGAAGACCGCGTTACTGGGTTTTTAAAGAAGTTACGATTCAATGGGAGGCCATCAACCAGCTGAATGGGCCTCTAACAGCTTCTAGAATTCTATTAGCGCCACCATCTCTAAGATAGCGGTGAAAACAGTCTCTCCAGAGACGTTTCTCCTTATCTCGATACTTGCTTTTCCTTGCACGTTGTAAATGTTTTTCCCTTTTTGTCTCTTCGTTCGTTGAATCGAAGACAGGCCAGCTATTCTTTAACCGCTGTAGGCGTTATGAAACTAGAGAGAAGCAGGCACCGCCTTCGATTCCATGTCCGTACAACAATCGACGATGAGCGATATCGAACGCGACTATTGTAACAAGCGACTACCACGGCTACGCTTTTCAAAAGGTCTTCGTCGAAATTGAGTGGGCTAACGAACCTTGGCGAATTTCCCAACAGAGAGATTCCACCGGTGCACGAAGCACGTGCAACTCGTCATTTTCAGAATCGTAACCGGAAAGTCTATTCCGTTGGCGTACCCCCTCCTCCAATCGAATCGCAAGTTACCACGGAAACGTTCGTCAAGCACAAAGTGCGCTGTCTTTCATTCTATTAGGCGACGAGGTCTTCTTAAAGGTATACCATGCTTGGGAATGTTAGTAGGAATTCCTCTTCGAATTCCTAAGTGTTCCTCCTAGGCATTTCTATGAGATCGAATTGACAATGCGAGGTTATTTTAAACCACCAACCTTGAACTATTTTACGGCTTTTAATTAATTTACGAGGCGAAATTTCTAAGATTACAGGGTACTTGTTACATGATCCGATGTATAACGCGAAACTCGTCGAAATTAATTTCTGCACCCTTGTGCACGATAATTCATCATTTATATCTATCGTGAAAGAGAATTGTAAAATTCCATTCGTAATGGTATAGTCCGTATAATATTCGTTGACTTGTAAAATCTCATTAATAATATTAGATTAAATTATGTAGAAGGTTCCTGATCAGATATTCGCTATCTTTGGCTCTGTTACAGGCGATCCAAGTAATTAGGCTTGATTTCCTCCTGACAACCATAATTCGATATACCACTTGATCTTATTAGATTTTCGTAATTAGTCTTCGTCTGCAACAAAATTTGTTTAGCGTGGATAGCCTGATTGCTTGAGATACGTTCGCGGATCAGTCGCGACGTTCGACAAGCTTTCTCCCCGGGTTTTCGTTGATCAACTTATCGAAAGAGCTTGGCGACATCGACGTGCACCGTCATTCTGCATAATATCGGTTAATTAATTGCATAATATAATAATAGGGTACTTGTGTAACAAAATTAAGAAACCAATAATAAGTGGAGTTGATCAATTTGCTTTTCGAGAATCTCAGTTTACTATTATACAACGTAAAAATAAGGTGTACACGAAGAACTGGCATTCTCTAGCGTAGCCAAGCCTATTCCTGCTGGTCTTTCAAAGTCGAACGAGCGATCGGAGGATCTTATCGAGCAGAAAGTTAGGCCAGCGTAGATTCGCCAAAAGGGTCGACCTTGCATCCCTTCTACGCTCGATGTTCGTTAGACCATGTTTAATTGTACGACGACCAGACCGTGGAATGTCCGACGATACGCGATTTAATTAAATTACGCACCGATTCTGGGGATTCGACTCACCTACCCCTAGCTGGGTCTGGCGATCGTACAGACAACTGGTAACGTGCATCTCGACCTCGGAATATGCTTTCCAAGAACTTACGGTTGACAAATTTTGAAAAACCACTGGAACGGAACTCCATTGTGATCTTATCGGTGTATTTCATGATCGATATTCTCTGGAATTGTTTCGACTTGCCACTGGCAACTTCCTAGACGTTCTCGCATCTGCGCGTGTGCGTCTCGCACGTTCAGCGCCTTGAAACATAGAATCGGCTAGGGAAATTGTAGCAGTACGTTCGCACAGGTTGTAGAACAGCCTGGGAATCTCATTTTCTCGCGAAAAACGCTATTCGATACGTCTGCTCTCTACCCCGTCTCTCTTCTGCTCTTTATCTTTTTTGTCCTTCGTTTCAGCAACGAAACGTTATCCTATACGTATTCGTCTATAAAACGTTTATCGTCATTCCATGGGAAAACATTACGGCATTGTTGCGTCGCTTATACGGAATTCGATAGCGATCTAACTTGTTCGAGCGGAACGCGAATTTTCGAGACTCGTTTACGTAGCCAGTTGGAATGTCGGCTCGATCCAACACATCGGAAGTTCTATTACCAGTCAGGAGAACGATCTTCGGTTTTTTTCGGTTATGTCTGGAACGATTTTTGGTTTTCACGGTACAGAGAAACTGAATCGAAAGTAACTTTACTTTACTTTACTTTAGGGAGAGTTCTATTACCAGTAAGGAACACGAGAAACAATTTTTGATCGTATCGTTATTTTTTTTTAAACGATACTTGGTTTTCACGGAAGAAAGAGATTGAATTGAAAATAAGGATAAGGATAAGGATATCTCGATGAAAGTTCTATCATAAGCGAGGGACAGAGAATATAATTTTTGGTGTTTTCATTTACCTCAGGCGATTTTTTACTTTTCATAAAAGAAAAGGACAAGGTCGAAAGTAATGCTTGTGTCAAATTCTATGGTACGCGAAACGAGGGACCGGTCAACCCTCGACGATCGTTCAACAAATTTCTCAGGCGTCCCTCCCTATGATAGTCCTGGTATCTCGAATACATAAATTTTCAGTTCGGTAAGCAGTTCGTTTGCCCTTTGACCAACCGCTTCCATGAATCACCACGTCGGCAGGATCCTGCGCCACGGGCGATGCAATGTTGCGAAACATTCTGCCGGAATATTACTCCGGAGAATTTTCCAGTGTCGTAAACGCGATTGTATCATTGATAACAGGCACGTCGGCGAACAGATATACGATCGACTTGCTTCACTAGAAATAAACGAAAACTTTGTGAGAAAGTTTCGCGAGTTTGACGTTTTCATGAAAACTGTGTGTTAAATATTAAGAAGTTGAAAATTTGCTCACCGGGAGCATCGGACTTTTATGAAACTACACTCTCGTTCATAGATCTCAAGATACGTATGGAAATTTAAGTAAACTCGAATAGATATATTTTACAAAATTATCAGAACCTTCCAAAGTTACCGTATTATCTCATTCAAGCTGGAAAATTGTTGGCTCGCGATATTATATTACCGTAACTCTTACAGATAGCCTATGTGTAGCGATAAATATAATCGAACGAATTTTTGCTAGAAATTTTGTCACGAAGGATTGTATATTGTATATATACATAGCATATAGATTATATGTATATTAAGTTTCTACACGTTGAGATTAAATTGAAATGCAGAATCAATTATTAGCAGACGGTGCCAAAGTTTCATTATTATTAGATAAAGGAGCACCACGGACATTCGCAAATTACGTGGCTGTAAATTGCCTTCATTTTCGGGTGCATTTTCAGGAGAGCGCGTCCTTATGCAGGCTTCAGAGTTTCCGCATCATTTACTTGGACAGAATAGGGGTTAGTTCAACCACAAGATAGAAGCTCGGGCTAGATGATGCGCCCTTTGTTCACCAGTGACTTTCTCGATCCGCTGGGATTCAGATTCCAGTTCGTCGTCGGCTTTCTTTTGGGTTAATATCGGTCGAAACGAATCATTCAGTCAGTAGAAACGATCGTTCCATTGCCTTTTCAGATTTTCATGTTTCGAATAAAGTGCATTCGAAGTTTCATATTCCTCGTGTCAAACGTCATGAACGTGCTTCGTGGAAAAGAGCCACATTACAGAAAGATACGTATTATCGGTAGAAAAAATTGATTCATTATTTTTCCAACAAAATCGCAAGAAGTTTGTATTTTTCGTTTAACAGGCTATTTATTTTAGCGTATTGAATAGTGTAGTATAGAATATTATTAAGTAGGTTACAGAATTGATTAACTATGCTATAGCGCAGAATCTGTATAGAATGCCAAATAGCCTAACGAAATTCATTATTCTGCTTTGCTTTTGATCGGTTGATCGGTTTCTATACGCGCGAGCTTTTTACAAATGCATACGATTAAATAAGCATGCTTTGCCAGAAATTTATCGACTAGAGCCAGCTTTCATCTCGACCGTACAAGCGTGATTTTCATTGTACAAGGAGAGCGCATTGAGTCCGTTAAGTTAGTAATTAGGGCTATTAAACTGGCAAAGGTCGCGTAATTTAATTGATCATTCGTTATTTGGCGCGTAGCTTGTGTAGTAACACGATGGGCGATTGATCGAGAACTTGTCGGCTGATTAAACGTACCAACAGTTTGATCGATCGTCAAGACGATAATTAGAAAATCATCGAATTTTCAGCTCGTCTCTTTCCGAAAATTATCATTATCACGTCATGCTGTAACTCACAGATAAAATTCGCTTTACTCGCCAAAGATTTTTTTCAATGATAGATTCACCGATCGGTGTCAGACAAGGAAATAGTTAATCGAGGCGAGTGCCGTTCTCCGTCCACTAACGAGCATCGGCTGAAACTCGAGATGCAAAAGGAACTCCGGCAAAAGTTAATTATAAAGCGTGTTCCTGCCTCGGAGCAGTATCGAAGATCAAAGTCCAAAATGTTTCGCCATCTTCCCAGCGGGTAAGCTCGCGAAATTTATTCCACGCAATGGTCTATAGGCTCGGAGTAAATTAACTAGCTGTGTAATGAACTAATAACGAGTCGACGACTTCTGGTGCCCTTAGAAATTTACTCGTATTTACTTACCTAGACTCTTAGGCCAAGCCGATCGGTATTTCTGTGCGGCTCGTTAAAACAGACAGTCACGAAAGTCGCTGCCATGGGGTCGATTAAACGAACCTAATGGAATTAATGCCGAGAAAGTTTCTTATTAACGCCGCAGATCCCGAAACTGCGTTTAGCTGGCGTGGCTGTTAGTAGCATGAGAGACCAAACGGGCGAGTTCGATTATGCAAATCGGCATGGCGATCTTGGGGAAGCCGCGTTACATAAGAATTACTAAACCGCCATAACAGCCAGATGTTCGTCGAACCGAGAGAACGAATCTCGAAGGCGGCTTGCCCGTCTGTTCGACCCTTCGTCCACTTACGAGCAACCACATCGCGAATCATCTTCTTCCCACACGGTAACCGAGTTAAGCTGATTTTCTCGGGAAGATGCACGACGCACCGAGTCTGACAGGCATTCCGGGAACACCGGCGGTGAATGTAAATTTTCATTAAAATCTCGGCTCACGGGCACCTACGTTTCTGCGGTTCCGCGATTTCACCGTTGATTGCGACAAGCTAGGCAACGTTCCCGTTGATTACGCGACTGCTGCTCGTCGGAAATTTTTGTTTCCTTTGCGCCGCGACAAAGAGAATATTTCGTTTTTCTTTCCATAAATTTCCACGTTGAATGTTCTTTACCCCCTAACGCCTCTCGATGAACCAGCACGCTAGAGACTTTCCATGAACGTAATTTGACTCGGTCATAGTTTGTACAAGGAGCTGCTACCTGGAAAATAATTTCCAGGCCGAAGACGTCACGTCCATCGGATATTCCTGGAAGTTTCTGCGCGTCGAGGTAAATGAGGGATGACGATAAAAGAGGTCGCGAAAATGCACAGGGCGTCGCATAATCGCCGTTACTCCCCTGTTCTCGTTGAATCGGCGAGCGTTTGTACTCAGAAGTTTGATATATTAGTAGCCGTGGTCGGTGTTTCGAGCATTCATCGAAAAGATAAGAAAGAAAGGTAGGCGCGTACGACGGTAACTTTGCTGGAAAGTCGACGGAATCGCCTTTCAATTCGATTAATAATCTCGTCTGTGTTGCTTGTTACGTTACGTTGTTAAGGTTGAACTCGAGTTCGTTATACGATGTCAACCGAACTGGCGGACGGTTGTATCCTGCGACGACGCCTCCGAGCTCGCAGGAGTGTCCTCGAGGCAACCGCACTGCAGTTGCAATTTCAATGCGCCGTGCCAATTAATGCGAAGTCGTGTTCGAACTACCGATGGCTCGTGTTAACGATGCTTCGCCACGGACATAGAGTGCCAATTATCGATATTAAATATCCAATGAAATTGTGCGTCGAGGGTTTTCCTTTCGTTCTCCAACTTTTATTAGTCGAAGGAAGTCCAATTTCTGCCAATTTTCCGTAGCAATTGCGCTTTTTTTCACGGTTCCGGCAACGGTCGGTGATTTTAGTGAAAATTTGGTGAAAATTTCGCGAAATGTTCACGAAATGAGAACGGTGGGAAAACGAAGGTTTGTTGAAAATTGGAAAACAGAGGGTCACCGAAGTTGGTTACGGTGACCGAAATTCAAGCTTGGCCGAGAACGCGCGTGCATACGTTCATTACGAACTTACGCTTATGAATAATTACTGCATGCCCGGAAAACTGTTAGCGGAACAATGCAGCGCTAACTATCGGCCAAGTTTAATTATCGGGTATGCTCGCGTTGTGAAAAGCTATTGTGATTATAGGACGATATATTTCAAGATCGTCTATCCCTAGCTGTTTTGAATTCGAAATTGATCTATTACTAATCAGCGTCGTCAGCGAAAAATCGGGCTCGTCCTGCGTGTATTCCTCGCGCGATTCTTCCTGACACGATTCACCACGATTACTTTCGTTTAAAATATTTCGTAGATGCGTAACGTAGAGAACTTATAAGATGAGTTGAAAGCGGAAAAGAAGCCTAGGGGAAGCTGAAAGATATGGTCACGAGGACAAAGACAGATTTGAGGGGGTGAATGAAAGTGGGCCGAGATGAAGAGTGCCGGAAGCTTCAGAATTTATCGACGGGGTTCAGAAGCGGGCGTGGGAGTGGAATATGACAGTCGTGTGTTTCATATGTATTACAGAATTTCATTCATGGAATTTATTCGATACGAAGAGTACACGGGGAAAACATAAGTTATACTTTTCGCTCTTAACAGGAAAGGAATTTTATAATTTGGAACACTGAATCGATCCCATTTAAACGAAATTCACGTTCCACTTGATCTTGGGATTAAGCATTTTTTTTCAAACTTGTTCGATCTATTGTTTCTTTTTAAAAGTCTTGTAATTTTAAACCTAGGAGTTTATTTCCTGTTTCAACTACACAGGCTTATCATACAGCGCCCATGAGATTCTCTTGGTTATCGTTACATAATACAACGACTGTTGCAAAGAAAAAAACATGGTAATGGCGTTGGTAATGACGCAGAGCAGCTAGAAACGGTGCCTCGATGGTACTTTATGGACGATAAAAGGAGGGTGGAGGCGACACAGAAACACTAGAGATGATGAACCGACGTGAAATGACCTTGAAAAAGATTTCTCTCGAGCATGGCGCATTTAACGACGGTTAATGACCGAGCAAGTCGCCGCGACGGAGGCGCGTAAACCGTAAACCGTAAGTCGAGACGGTCTCGGGAATCGCGCGACGGATTGTACGGTTCCTTCGAAACGCGCCCTTTAACGCCCTCCCCCCCTAACTGCTACGAGAGTAATCTTACAACGGTCGATGAATTCCCCCGCAGGAAATGAAATTACACGGGCAATCCACTACAAGGACTTCCTTTTTTCTGTTTCAGAAGCCGGTTCTCTCCGGAGGAAAGCAGAGCGAGAATGAGCGACACTCGGTTGGCTACTAACAAATACCAACAAAATCGTCTTCTACACCGGTGAAATTGAACCGTGGAACGATCGTCTGGTGACTTCACGAAGAGAGAAACATAGAGGGCAACATAGACGAGGAGCAAATAAGTTTCTCATTCCCGTTGCCAGGATTTCTTTCTTTGGTCGGCTTTAATCCACTCGCGAAAGCCAGTCAGGGGTGAAAAATCACCGACAGGTCGGCTAAAAATTACGAAGGTTTCCTTTGTTCGCGTACAATAACTATTTACGATTGTTGTCCTGATAGATCTGAACGAACAGGGACATTCCATGCGTTATCGGTGGACCGTAGAAATTGGTAGATCGTATCGTAGTAGCTCGTTAATTCAAGTTGTTTGTACGTGTACCGAGGTGTGAACGATCGTTGGTTAATTGGTTGGTAGAACGTCGGTGAATCCAATTAGCTGGTAGTCTTGAAGGAGTTCGGGCTGAATGACATTGGTCGAGCTATAATTGTGTTCGGATCGCGTATTTCGGTTTCGCCTATCAACCGGTGGAAGAGATGCAAAGCACGGAAGTGCGGATTCGCGTGGCAAGAAACTCGATTTCAGGTCCGTCGACTCGGTCTGAGTTCGTTTGCATCCCTGAACTCGAAGAGGTTGTCGTGCGGCGAACCGATCTAATCAGCGTAGCTTAAATCTAAATTGAATAGTAATTGCAAATTGGATGCTGGATCGCGTCCATCGGACGACAGACCGTCTCGACCGATCGATCGAACCGATGACCTCGTGTTAGCGCCGTTCGGTAAGCCTTGGAATAATAACGGCGTTGCGGTTATACTCGACTCGTAAATTTTCGAGAGAAGCGATATGCGAGCATAGGGTTGGACATTCACGGTAGAACAATGACGAGTGAACTGAACGCGACGGAGGTTGAGACCTCGACGGGCACGATGAATCTCGTATCAACGATATCCTCGTCGCCACCTAGCGTGGTCGCAGCCGCGATTAGCGCTAGCACAGCAATTCCGACTAATCCGTCCACGACAGTAACGGGTGGAGCTGCGGTCACCAGTACCGCTAAACCCGACCATCACATCTACAACGCGACCGGCTACCTCGTGGAACACGACGAGCTCGATCACAGTAAGTAATAAGAGCCTGTGAATACGGTTAATGCGCGTTATACCGGTCAAAGCCGAACCTAATGGGACTGCATTACGCCGCTCTCGGCCGGAAACGCCACTTACCAATCGCCTCGACTATTTCTCCTTGCGCCGTTAACCTTGTCCGCCTTTGCCTCTCTCTCTGTCTCTTACCCCTTTTCCTTGTTCGTCCTTTCCGCTTGGCGAACGATGGAATTTGCTTTGATGTCCCTTCCATGATAAAAATCGTATTTCGAGTTGCGGCTGCTAGATCGCGAAAAGCCACGTGTTAACAGGATTCGCGAAGTTCGATCAGCCTTCGTTTAGCGCAACCAGATGCGCTTTGGAAACGATCTCGACGTTTGTTGGCGGCGTACCACAGTTTCCAATGAATTAGACATGTTCAGCGTTAAATGTCGCCGAGAGTGTTCAACTGTTCCGACAATTATTTCATGCGAAACGCGCCGAGAGACAGGGCAGGTAGTCGCGAGTCGTTCAGTCGCGTTGGGAGGTCTTTCGACCAAGCACACTCGAATCCTGTTTCATCGTGTATCAAGGGGATTTTGAGAATTGGTCTAAATGTTGCCCGTTCGTTCTAGGTTCTCTCGACTGCTCGCTACACTATCCACAGATCTCCGGGTTTTCCCGGGTTTTCCCGTGTTCCTTTTGCCTCGTGGTGAGCAAAATAGTTTCCGGCGAAGCTTAATCCTGCTGGCCCTCTGGATTTATTACCGCGCCGCTCACCAACTTGCTTTTTCATGAAAAATTGCTGTGAATTGCTGGCGAGAATTTCCACTTGCAAAGTCGAAGGCTCGAGTTGTTGAAAGTACGTCGATTTTTTTGAGGTCGCGTTATAAAACTTGAACATTCCGAACGGAACTCTTTTCACCGAGTAATCGATCTCGAAGCCAAGCCAACGCGTCGATTCGTTGTCGACGGCGAATGAGATTCGATACAACCTTTGATAATCCCTTAATCGATGATTCGCTTTGAGGATTAACGCGACTTCGTCTGATCGCATTTCGGTTTAGTAGCAATAACGGCAGGAACGTGGACTTTTTGCGAGAGGGGTTTCGATCAAAGGATAACCTGTTATCAGGGATAGGATGTGCGGCACGCATCCTCCGTTTTGCCAGAGCAAATCTTGCCATCTTCGTCCTTGTCCGACCGGCCGACTGCGACACTCGCTGAATACTAATCATAACGCTGCGGTCTACCAAAGTCGGATCGATACCATCCGCGCGCTAGAACCATGATATACGACGAAATTCAGTCTCCGATTGAAGCTTTTTGTCGTTAGATATTCATGCTCCCCGCGAGCTACTCATGCCACCAGGATTTTTTGTAATATTTATGAGAGTTACCTGTTATGCATGAACGGAGGGAGGTGGCGATCGAACGTCGGATTTCTTCAATACGTTCCGTGCTGGATCTGAAACAATGTACCAAGTATTTTTAACTCGACAGCTCTTCAGATGTTTAAGTTGTAAATTTACCTTGCTTTGGATCTTGCAATACGTTTTATCACAAATCGTAGGACGATTCGTGTAAACGAGTCCTTTTCGGGGAATTGTTCTGTAAAATGAGAGCGTTTTTAATTACTTCCAGTTTCTATAGCCGATGATTTGATTACCTTTGATTTTATCAGCATATTCTCCAAGATTTGTTGAATTTCTGCCTGCGCTTTAAGCGCATACGGTTTATCCAACTTTCTGAGACAACGTGTCACAGTCATCGAGAAAGTTTCCAACTGATCGGAGTCAGTGTCGCAAGTATCGTCACTCGATGCTGTGCTATGTAATCCGCAGATTGTAAATTCGTGACACTTTACCTATTTCAATAACGAGCTTTCTGTATTTGTGTAGAACTTTGAGAGTGCACGTAATTAAACATTCCTTTTTATGAGTAACGCAAGACGATAAGATAATTAGTTTAATTTTCATTACACTGGCAATCAATTCAGATCTCTGCGCATTAAATTCTAAGTAGAAGGATTAATTTCTTATTTCTGTAGAAATATTGGATTGCAGGCAGGTGTTTATTCATTAAACATAAAACAAGATAAACAGAATAATATTTAATAATAAATAGAAATAAGACAAAAATGATAATTTTCAGCATTCTCCCTCTCTGTCTCCCTCTATCTCTCTCTTTGAATTTTTGCTGTTCTTTAAATTTTTCAGCGATTCACTCGAGACTCTTTCGCTTTTTAGTCAAATTGCATTTTTAAAGACACCGCTACACTGTGGACGTTTATACAAATTTATATTTTCATGAGATAGAAAAGGGGAAATAGAATTAAAAAATTGTTTGTTTCACCGTTTAAATGTTAAATGTTAAAATCTGCCTCTCAGAGTACATCTTCTATATAAATATCCATGGTACATCCTCGATATATTTCATAATATTTAGCGAATAAAATAAACGTTTGTTCGCGCACATTTTTTCCTCGATTGTATTTACCTCAAAATATGAACTTGCATAAACTTCCACAATCTGTTTCTTATCTAAACAAATTCACACTTTGTATTATCGATCAACCTCTCGCGTGTCCCTTAATTCGTTCTCAGCCATATCTCCACGATGTTCCAAACAGGAAGTGCATCTACTGATCGTTGTGCAGATTGCGGGGGAAGGAGATCTGTCCAGTCGTTTCTTAGTATAGGAAATTCGGCTGCAGGAGCGAGGGCAAGTTCGAGGACGAGTCTTGACCTCTGGCAAAGAGACGGCAGGGGAACTAATCGAATTCAGAGTAGGGATAGTTCGTTGTGCGCTAGACGGCAAGAAATGTTCAATACGAGTGTTCCTACTCGATATCAGGCATCGAAAGCAACTGCAGTTCTCATTCTTGGCAAAAGTTTCGTCTACGTTCTGTGGAAATCCGACGACGAATCGTTTCATCGGGGGGAAAATAATAGCGCAAATATTGCACGGAATAGGAAAGCTATCTCTAAATATTTATAACCGTCGACTTATATCTCGCACTTGTGCACGAGGCTCCGCGACAAGAATCCTCGTATATAGCCATTTCAGCGATCGTATTTTACTTTAAAAAATTCTCTTATTCTCCGCGCCAGTCCACATTTTTCTACGAGAGTCTGTTAGACGATATTACCCGGGACTTTCGTTAAACTCGTAGATGTACACTCCTGTTCGTCGATATTATAAAACTCTTATACGAGAAGATACTTATACGCGAAAGATTACTAGCAAATTATCAAAATGTTTAAAAATTAGTATTTTACGGTAGATTTTCTACTGCAACCGAGTACAATCGAGTACACAGATCACAAGTCATTAATATTCCTCATGCACAACGCTTCAATAGAATACAACTTAATTTATTCGTCTGAATGTAATCCATCTCGGCTTATCGGAACTTTCCGTTAGAAACAGCGGACGCATCAGCTCCATCTATCGACCGCGCCATTGTAATCGGAGGATTAAAAACGTTACACGGCATACGTCTCGATGCGGAGCCTCGTAACAAGAAACTACATCAAAGTTATTGGTAAAACCGTCGAGCCACCGTTCATGCTAATGGGGTAACGAGTTCATCGATACGAACATGCAACTCGACTGCCTCGTCGTAATCCAGGTACGGGTAGAGAAATTGATGCAAATTGTAGAACCATGGTAGCGAGATCTCGTAACAATGGCCGTACGACTTGGCCCCCAGTAACCTTTTTAGTTCGTTCACGTAGAGGCGGCGCATCTCGCGAATCTTCAAGACTATCTCGACGAAAGTCACCCCCGGCAACTCCATGGCTCGATGAATGCGACTATAAGCACGATGTCTGTACTCGCTGTCCAAATAACCCCGCGTGTCCTTCTTCCACAGACACGGTGACTTTCTGTAAAGCGACGCCAGCTTTCGGAAATAGCAATTCATCCATTTCTCGTGTTCGACGATCCTCCGTGATGATCTTCTCGCCGAACACTCGCTCATTGTATGTAGCAGTTTCGATGCTGTCCGCTTATCATAACTTTTAGGGTCAATGGAAGCGAGATGGACGATAGGCTTATCTCTCTGGGATGCATCGTTGACGTTGCAGTTTGGGTTAGGTTGGTGAATAGATTAGGAATTAATGTTGCAACCTTAAAGTTCATTTTACTTTGATGAATTTTAATGGGAAAGCTAATCAGTTAGAACGGCGGGCAAACTTACTCATCGATTAGATTACATAGACGTCATCTTGCAGCTCTCTCGAGACATTCTCCGTCGTAATTAGAGGAATATACGCGCTACGCGCACTGTTAGGAAAGTCGTACATCCGTCCATTTCTCTCGTTTCGTATAGTTCGTATATTTTAATTGGCGAAATCGCAGTGGCCATGACCGAAATGTACGATATGAATACCCGGCGTATCAGTTAAATCGAATTACTTAATTTTTACGACCGATTAAAACACCATGATTTCACGTACTATCCTAACGAATATACTTTTTCCAGGTATACTCGCTGGCTTTTCAGATATACAGACAGTTTTTCTAGCGTGTATTTCGACGTTGCTGCCGTTGATCGTCGCGCTGGGAATCGCCTTCGGCGTCAGGTAAGAGAAACATGGTTGTCTCGCAACGTATGCTTAGGAAAGTGCCGCAAACTTTTGCCCCGTTCCTTTAACCATACTTTCCTATCTTATCGTCGGAGATTTTATATCGCGCAAACAGCTGTACTCGTGTACTCTTGAAAGGAGAGAAAGGTGAGAATTTTCGATACGTTACAGTGTTGCATTTTATTCATCGCTGGAATAGTTTTAAAAGCGCCGAAGATTATCTTAATTGAGTACGGTCTGTCACGAGGACAGGTGAAACACGCTCTCTATATTTAAATATTCTTTCGTACGTTCCAATTTTGAAAAGGCGCACACCTGCGCAACAATACGCTTTGTGCCGTTTCTTCATCTCTAAATTCGCAACGCAGTCGGCTCGTAGCATCGCGTGCACGCGAAATCGCGTTAAGGGACAGAGGCGAGATCCGCATCTAACCGCACAAAGAGCAGCACAGAAAAACCGTTAAGTCAGCGAATGAGTTAACGGTACAGCATCAGTCGCGTTATAACTGCGAACAAGACGACTCTGCTCGTGGCTATACCGCGAAAGCGAAAGCCTCGACGTTGATTAATGGGGCAATTAAAGACAAAGCCGATGTGCGCGTCACACGCGACTCGATCACTGTCGAACCATTGCTACTATCACACCTACCTGCGTAGGAAATTCACGGGTTGATCGATTGTCGCCTTGGCTGCCTCGTAATCTCTAATCCCTTACGATGTATCGACATCTAAGCCCACGCGATTCTTGCACCCCATTTACAATGCGTCGGCGATAACGTTCGGTAAAAGTCAACGAAGGCTATCGTTTCCATCGAGGTAACATAAACCGCGAAATGATACGTTCCTCGAGTTTTTGTCCCAATTTTTTAAAATACCCTGCGTAAAAGATTGTATTGTCAACGTGGACTTTCAGCGTTCAGCGTTTGATAATATTTTACTCCGTTCTCGGTGAAATCGTCGCGTAGAATATACGCGAATAGAATAGCGTGAGTTTCACCGGATCTCTTGATCCCGAAAAATTAACTCCGGCCTACGTCGTGACTCTGTTAACGCCATCCTTGCAATAAAAACCGATTCCACGGATCTGTCTGGGTGCAGGAACTCGCAAATTTTTGTCGCAGCCAAGGGAGGAAACAATAATCCTGCGTTATTGCTGAAATTACGACCACGAGCAGAGGATTATGCCCGGTCTATTCAGTAGAACGAGAACAATTTATTCGACAGTTGTTCAACTGCTCGTAGATGTATTCAAATTATTTTCGAAGCTCGTGCAACCAGGTCTTGTTTCAATGGAAATTGTATTATACTGTAATGGCACGATTCCGAGATTTCCTGTCGAAATAATTGCCATTACGTTCTATGCAAATAAACCAGAGGGACTAAAACGTACGAATGCGGTCCAAACGCGGGAATATGATTACTAATTAAAATCACTGTTTATCACTGACTCATCGAAAGTCGACAAACCGTTCGAAAGGGCTGTTTCATTGCTAAGTATTGCAACTTTTTCGTTGCACCGCGTTGTTCACACGTCATTCGCGAAGATACGCCCTTTGCTACTGGGCAAAATTCTCTGATCGTTTCGTTTTCTCTTTTTAATTGAATCCTTTGCAAATACTAGGTCAATTAATTTTTTCACGATCTTGATTTTTTAAAAAAATGTATTTTAATTTAATACGGTCGAAACAATGCCCTTTTAAAAATATTTGACCGCAACCCTTTGCACTCGCTCTTTTTAGTATATTGTTTTTTGGATTTACACTTTGATTTTGGTTGATGTTTTACCGGGAATTCAATTATTGACTGGCGATTGCATTGTTTTTTTTTTTTTTTTTAGTTTATTCTCTATTTTATGACAAAATGTGCTCTGCTTTATCTGAAATAAAATGGCAACATTGAGCTCGAGAAATTCCATTAAATACATTGAATTACAGGAATCAATTTCCTCTTCAATACATGCCAATTTAAATTATTGTCTGGTTGAGCAAAAGTAAGGTCTCTGACGCTCTATGTACATAAAATTGTTTTTATAAATTTATGAAATGACTAAATAATTTGGAATTTCCTGAAACGAAGGTATTACAATCTCCTATCGTAACAATAATATCTTTTAAGGTAATTTATGCTCGTACATTAATAAATTATTTTGCATGGAATAGGAGATATTTTTAATTGTTGCTAAAATTACATAAAGTTTGCTAAATTTACATTTCCATTGACTTTAACGATCGTTTTTCCGAATTTAAATTCATATTATAAGAAATTCAGACGAATATTATTCGTGAAGATTCATTATTCGGTAATTAAGATTGAGACTTTCATCATAAATTTTAAAATACACGTTATTTATGAAAGATTTCTTCTTCTAACATGGTTAAAATTTAATTATATTAACCTGACAGATTTAAACTTCGAACAAAAGGCATTTCAATATAGCAGCGAGTTTGTAAATAGAAACGCTCGCATGTAAATTGAATCAACTCTATTATGGAAAGTTCTACATATTTTTGCTCCTTTTCTGCAACATAAAAGTTCAAACGTACGTTTCTCGCACTTTGAGGCGCTCTAAATACAGTATGGCTTCCAAATTTGTATTCCAAGTACTAATTACTAGACTGTAGGTTTTTATACTTTGTAACTTTACGAGCAAAATTGAGGAAACAAAATGAAGTAGCGATTTCTTTTCACCAAGTAATTATCTCGACGAGTGGTGCACTTTCTATTTTTCCTACGTTTTTCATATTATATGTATTCTGCGCTCTTTTAAACGCATAAACATCCACAGTCTAATAGTCGTAAACTAAAAATTAAATTTAGTTTGAGAACCGCATGCACTAACCAAATGGCAATGTTCTCCAGAAAATGGAAAGATCTCTGTCAGTTTTCAAAGCGTGTGAAAGTGGGATTGTTAGTCACATTCAAAGTTTTGCCTCTTAATGAAGGAAACACGAATAAGCATAGTTGAGCCTGACGAATAGGGAACGAGTATTCTGAGAGAAGGACGAGGTTTTGTTCTGTTTCACAGGCACGTGTGGAGGAAATATCGAAACAGACGAGACAGCTCAAGTGGATTGCCCTGGTATAGGAGTGTGTACTCTCGAGACAATACCGCCGAATCCTTGCATCATCGACCCCACTCGGGAAGCACGACCATTCAGTCTGCCACGAGGATTCTGTCTGCCCAGGACGTGAGTATATTACGTCCCGCTATCTAGATGCATGCGTTTACCGGTCGCTTCGCGTTCACCAGCTTCATTCCGTACAATTTTCAAGGGATCGTCAGGGTTTAGGTCAGTGAACACACCTGGCTCAGCCGAGAAGTGTCCCTGACGCGTTCGGAAATCGATCCTCCGTCGATAATTTGGTAGCGCACGATGCTAATTTTGACAGCGCTCGGTGAATAAATAAAACGTGTTCGGCCCGCTAGAAAACCAAGCCACGTTCTCGAGCGTGGAAAACGGAATTCTCACGCTCCAGTTGCTGCTGATCTCGGTTCAACCTGTCTCCTGACTTTGGGCTCATTTTTCTTCACGAGCTTCAACAATAAAACCAAGTTACAATAGCTTTATGCAGGCAAATTTAAAAGATAATGCGATGTACGTGATTTTGAACACTTTAAGAATACGATGAGATGACGGAGAATTTAGATATAACATTGATCGAGAGTTTTCGTACGATATCGGACTTTAAAATTGTTCCTTTATCATATTAATATATTATATTGTTTATATTAACTTATTACATTATATTAACGGCATACTATATTAATTGCATTACGTGTGATAACATTTAAAATATGACATTCATCCTAATCGTGGTACGATATTTTACAGCTTGCTCCAGTCTCTACATTGTTGCGTTATATTTTTCCTTATCGATCGTTAGTTGACGCGAATCAATCCGTCAAACCTTAACAAAAACACGACGAAACTGACGAGTTCACGCGACGGTTTAACAAATACTTCAGCTTGAAAATAACGATGGGGATGTCGGCTCGTAGCGAGCGAATGGGAGGAAAAAATATAATGGACTTTCCCTTGAATTGGTTGCCCGGCGAGTGGACGTGACACGTACAACAACACAGCGTACATTGCTTTCCCATTATGCGGCATCAACGGCATTCAGAGGAATATCTTTATCTTTTTTTTTTTTACTCGTATCGAAAACAACGCGAATTTTTGTTGACGCTAGATCTCATTTTTCGCTCCGGTTACTCCATTAATCAGCAAACGAAAATGTTCGAAGAAATGTTCATGTGGCGAGCTCGAATCCCTTCCGGCCTCTGCCTATTATATTCCAGATAAACGCACGCGAAGTTGGGCGAGGATGAAGCGTTACGATTATGCTCAAAGTTTGCACGGCCGCGTAATTATCTCCGATTTAGCTTGCGGCCTGGTATCTCTAAGAAAACACTCGCGCTCGGAGAAAGCATTCGGTCCTTTTGGCCAAAGTAAATCCCTCTTAAAAACGAAATCTCGGTGTTTTAAAAGCCGATTTCTTCCCGTTTACGCGGATCGTGATATTTTAAATGGCCCTCGATAAATCCCGCCGCGAATTCGTTCGCGTATCTCCTTGTTTGGCGAACATTTTCCGCTTGAATTTGGAAAGTCGGTTTCAACTTGGCCGGCTTTCAAATCCAATCGAAAGTTAGCGCCCAACTCTGCCCGCTCGTTGCAGCCACTTTGCTCGTTCGGTTTTCATTGCTCAGGCGTCGATCAGATCGTTGGCCCTCGTACAGTGGCGCATCGAAGCGTTCGCACACTCGTAGAAACCTTCTATTACGTGTTTTAGCAAACATTTTGAAATTTCATTAACATTATAACGAGAGACGGCCATTTGTCACGGTTACATTAATTAAATTTGAAATCAATCCGAAAATGTACACAGAAGTTAAAGGATATGTATTGCGAATATACAATTCATAAAGAGTTACGAATGGTTAAACATATAATTAGTGATACAAATGATCTCATTAAAATATTAAAATATTGATCGATATAATTAGTTGCTTTTTTATGAAGTATACGTATGTTTCCAATAAATATCTTAACTTCTATGTACTTCTTCGGACTTGTGTCGAAATGTTTCGCGCGACATGTATAGCGTATTCGAAACAAGTTTCCACAAGCGTCCGAATATTTTCGTGAACCCGTGTACACATTCGTTGCGTCGATCAATTAACATCGAGATCGCGATAAGGAATGTGCGTAAACTTCCTCCGGTTGGTGCGTTCTTAAATACGAGGAGAGGACACCTAATATTTATCGATCTGCGTCAAAGTTCATGGATCGTGAAGTTGAACGTGAACGAATCGACAAGGAGATACATCGATGGGAAATTTGAAAGCAACGCGGCGTTAAGAGTGCATTGGTGACGAGCATAGTCCAGAAACGTGGAAAGCGGTGGAGACAAACGCGCCACCATTTATCGACTGCAGCTGACACAAGCTCCGTTCGTTCGGAATGCAACGAGTTCCTATCGGACATCGATCGAATATGCAAAAACGGCGCACGATCAGAACCGAAATCTACGGAGGGCTCTACGCTACGTCGCGTCGCTTCGTGTCGCGTCGTTGCGGTTTGCATTCGGCTTTTAACGGTGAACATGATGCTTCGTTGCTGTAACCGCTCTACGGTCATTGCAAACATACGCTGGTCCCTACATCGACTTTAAGTCGGAACAATGTGGGTCAAATGACTCGCAGGCACAGGCCTTGCGCGTCGTTGAACACCCGGCTCGTTTCAACTTTACGATCAACCGTCCCGCCCTTTACGATGACTTTTCATGTCTGCGACGCCTCCGCTTATCTTCTTCCGCAGTTTCAAACATTTATATCACCGAATGATTCGTTTATGGATTTTTTCTAGCAGACGTCTCGCGACTTCGAAAAACTCTGTTAAACGGTCCATTCGCAATTACGATCTTTAGTTAGGATCAACGAGGTTAAAAAATCATTATGAACCATTGTTAAGAAGACAGGATCGTATCTTTTAAAGAGGTACAATTTTAAGATTCAATATACCGTCGATCGATTTTATATTTTCAATGTCTGCCTTCTTATTTGATTTTGATATTAAATATACGTACACTGCTGCAAGTATGGCGCGCTGAGTGTAAAATATCGGGTTTATAGGTTGTAGATTTTTCAAACCGCGAGTATCAATTACGAAACATAGCTGGCGGGTAATTAGAACGCCTATGTGTACTTTGTAGGGATGAAATGGAGGTCACCAATGGCATTTTTCAAGGTTCACAACGACGCTTGAAACGCAACCCCTTTACCGGATGGAGTTCCGCAGTTTGTGAAATGAAATCTCGACTCCGTCGAACACACTTCGGAATCCTGCTTTCATGAAATTATTGGCCTGGAAAGTTTAAAGGGAATTTTTATTTCCCACGGAGCTTCACAACTAAAAGGATGGATTTGAAAAAGCGTTTGATATATGGACTAGTTCCAGCGGTGATGTTTAACCTTATACGTAAATGTTTCTTACAGAGAAACGTTGCAAAAGTTGTTTTGCGTGAAATTTCATTGCCCCAGTTCTCGAAGGAAATGTCATTAGAAAGGTGGAAATCAATGAGTGCAATTTCGGCTTTATTCTGTCTTAACATCGAGAGATAATATATCGAGAAACAAAATATGGAGAATGCTGGTGATTCAAATAATTTGTTCGATGGACCGTCACGAAAAAGCGTTCGTCTACGATACGTAGTGCCATCCATTAATTTTATCGACCGTTCGGTGACACGGTGCACCGCTCCCGACCAGTGTAAGCGATCACACACGTATATAAAGCAGGATCGTTCAAGTCGGGCTGAAAATACCGAGAGCGGTCGTTCTGGTGGCAGTCAGCGGCAGTGACCTGATTTTAATTTCACGCGTGCTCGATAACAGTCACCGTGCTTAGATGAGTTGCGCGAGAGAACCACCTTTCCTGTCGGTGTATGTTTCGCTTACCTCGAGCTCGCTTCTCTCCTGTTCGGTGTCGTTTAATCGCGCGTCGCTCGCCAACCGGAACGTAAAGCGACACTTCGTTTTTTGCAACGTTGTGCTCGATCTAGTTCAAAGATTTTTCCTTTTTCTGCCCCATCGAGATTACCAACGGAAAACACGCGAGAACACATCGTCCGTTTGTTTATTGTATAACGATCCCGTAGAAATAGGAACGAAGTTTCTAAAACTTTTCGGTCGACTTACTCTCTTTGACGAGTCCAGTGGGACTGTGCGTAGCATCTTATCGCGGTGCAATTTCTACGAACAGAGATGCTCTACATGAAAGAGAGCTAACGTTTAAAGAACGTATGCAGGCGTTAGAAAAAGGGACTGGAGAATCTAACGAGAGTCAGGAATACTTGGTTTTTCATGCGAATCGCTGTACGGGACGTAAATGGACGTACGACATTACGTAGTCGGGGTCAAGGAAAATGTGGCGCTCCAGCTGAAATGGGAAATTGCCCGCTCAACGCTCGCTTTTTTCGCAACGTCGGTGTTCTTCCCCTCGCTTTACGAGCACACCAGATCGGACAACGAAAACAACGCCGCGGGCAACTAAAGGAAAAGAGGAAGGAGGGCTTCTTGACTAAAAGGTGTCTAGTTTAAACGACGAGGGTTGGTTTTCGAGAAAATAAAATTACTTCGTTTTTGGGTATGCGAAATGCTTTACCAAAAAAGGATATGAATATTTTAATGATCGTTCGTAGCATTGCCTTATTAAACATATACGCTCGAACAATGAGCTATTTCTAAATGATGTTGTTTCTTTAGATCTGACAAGTCTTCCCAACTATATACATGTATCAAAATATTCACTTTTGGAGCTGTCAACCAGCATCGATATTAGAATATCAACAAAAATAGATTTATTATTTTTCTTTCAGTTTTAAAAGACTTTTTTTTAAGGACATTTAGTAGGAAAAATATCGGATCGATCGGAAACGAGGTCGGAGAGGAGTTGTCGGAAAATCGTGAAAGAAGCATCTTGCAGTGGAAGAACGTCGTTCCCCCAAGTCTTTTTAAACGAAACGCGAAACGAAAAGACATCGTCCTCGATTCTTACGTGGCCGCGGCGGACCACAAAAGTTCACCGGCTGTGAAGCACTTTGTCCGCCCCTTTTGCCACCGTTTGCCCGCCCAGCAGAAACCCGTAGGGCATAAGGGCACCCGCTGCATTGGCGTCGCTCGCAGTTGGCCGCGATTTTTCTGATCTTTAAGTCGAAATCTCTTTGTCGGTGGCCCGTGCCAATATTTGCTCTCGGTCTTGGCGTTCGCTAAACGATCGAAATTTACCTCTTTCTAAGCTCTCTAAGAGGGAAACGGGGAATAAACCGCATCGCGTTCCTACCGAAAATATTATCGTGACCGGAGTTGTGCCGTGTGCTCGCGGACTAAACGAGTCGCTGAAGAAAACGAGGCTGCGACCGCAAATCCGTAA
Source organism: Bombus pyrosoma (assembly GCF_014825855.1). Classification (NCBI taxonomy): domain Eukaryota; kingdom Metazoa; phylum Arthropoda; class Insecta; order Hymenoptera; family Apidae; genus Bombus; species Bombus pyrosoma. Next base: position 7,926,680 of record NC_057782.1, read on the forward strand.
CGAGCGGCATTCAAGAATGGAAACGACGCTTTTGCACAAAGTACACCGCGGCCCATGATTATCCACAGAAACGCGTACAATGCATGCCAGATGGCGAAGCGCACTCACCGCACTCCTTTCTATGCCGTGCATCATTCTCTAATGCTCGAGTTACTAAGTAGCCAGCTTGCATTCTCATTTTCTATCTTGACTTTTTCGTAATTCGAAGCCAAAATATACGATGTTAGATCAGATTACGAGTAATACTTCTTGTAGATTTACGATTATCCACTTATATATATTAACCTTATATTTCGAACTCGGCCTGCTAAACATGTTTCGTCGTTTCGTTAATACATTCGGCCTTTATCGTCGGATTTCGATCGTTACGACAAAACGTATAATTGTTCGTGAACCATGCAGCTTGGTAATCCGTGTAATCGTTTTAATACCGATAAATACTCATTAAATGGGGATCTAAGCGCGGCTTTCGTTACATGCCGGCGTTATCTTCCGCGCGCTCTATTATTTATGGCCTTGCAACATAGATCGTGCGATACATTAGGCTCAGGAATATCATAGCAATTAAGCGCTTGTTCTTCGCGTACGAATATTTCATAGTCAATTTGTTTGTTTGCTTCGTCGGTTTATTTATGATAAAACTGGCGTACCCTCTGCTGACGGAACATACAGAATCCAATTATTTCTGTGTCTATTCACGCTAGCGTACGAACAATTAGAAACGTCCTGTAATCCGAGTCAGTTTACTACGTAGCGATCACAATCGCTAGGAGAAACTTGAGGCTATGAATAGTTATCGATGCAACCGCTATCTGTCGCTGGATAGACGCCGGATTTACAGTCTACGGTGCACTGATTTCTCCAATGTGTCAGTTGGTCTGGCAGGTCGAAAGCAACGTGGGTATCCTCGTCTGGCACGTACGGCTCAGGCTTGCATTCGATTTGCATGCAGGAAATTCGAGCATCGTTCTAACCAGAATCGATTACGCGATACTCCCATTTACAGACGAATCTCTCGACTTTTCACCTCTCGATCATTAACGTTGTTTCTACGTTGTTATTACGCTTTTAAAAATAGCTACTCTCAGAAGTTTGTTTCGAGTAATTCTGAATGAGAAGTTGCATCAGATTGAAAGGAAATGCAGTGGAATAAAGTAGGATTATTTCAGTGAGCCAAACTTCGACATGTTAAAAAAAGTAAAATGTAAAAGTTGGCATAACGTAATTGGATTTGTATATCGCGAGATATTATGTCGTATGTTAATCCCATTATATCTAAATGGAAAGATAATTTTGATGCGACACGTACGAACGTATTGAATTTTAAAGTTGCTCTTCTATAAAAGACGGAAAATGCGGCTTGTCACGTTTTTCGCTTCAAACTTGTTCGTAATTGAATCGAGTTTGATAAATTACGAGGTAAATTTGATCCAAATATTCTACCGTCACAAATAACCTTATCTTACTTTATTCCCAAGGAAAGGTATTACGGGATTGCTGGGGTCGTTTTAAGGGATCACCGCGGTGAATTTATACTCGCATTAACGTAGTTACGTAGTCGATTTCCACGGACTCACGGTAGATCGGGAAGATTCGCATCATCTTAGGACAATGTGTCTACCTAAGCGCGTCAGCCAATATCTCGTTTGACGTATGAAGGCTATTACGGCCCCGTTTGATAGTTTAATCACAGCCATCCCTCGTTCTTTCTCGTTCGACCTACTTCTTTAACCCTTGCAACATTAATTCGCAATTTTGGACGGGCAAACGCTCCCTAAAGAAAATGGAACATGTTATCTGACTGTTTAAATTGTATCTCTACGCTGTTACGAAGCGACCGACTGTCCTCTAATCAATGACGCAGTTTCGTTCATAGCTGCTCCTTCTATTCTTCATCGTATACTCCTTATTTGACGGTAGTGCCTTACCTCTGTCCATGTTTCAGGCGATAAATGGTAATACAGTGGATTCGCGCGGAATGCGAACGTCCTACATGAACATACTATACCTATCTTTCACCTATCTAACAAACTCGATTTCTCTTATTTTTTTATGCAACCCCTTTGAAGCGCATTTCCTTCATTCGTAATACACGTTTCACTCTTTCACTCACATTTCACCACACTTAACTGCAATTAACTGCAATTCGTAGAACTATTTGCGCAACTATTCGCACACCAAATAGAAAGATACTCTTTATTATTTTTTTTATCTTCGGGACTTTTCGTGTCACTTGTCTAACTAATCAACAAAATCTCACGCACTCGCACTCGCGATTCTAAGGACGAAGAAACGTGGTTTGATGGCTTGCAGGCACGGTAGGGTGTCGGCAGAATCGGTGCGATTACCGAGATTTCGGGACGTGCCACGATATAAGATTAGATCTGTCGGACGTGCACGGCACAGGCAGAGGCTCGGCCCGCCATGGTAGGTGCTTGAAACTGCACTTTAATCTCGCAAATGATGCGAAGACATGGCTCCTCAGGTGAAGAATTCCAGTGAAAGAATACCGAGCCAGGATTTCGAAACCTTTGACTCGTTTATCGCAGTGTGCTCGACGCGAGACGATTTCTCCTGTGTACGATCAAATTGGAGTGTTGATTTTTGAAACGCTATTCCGGTGAATTGAATTTCAAGGAAAAATACAAAGGACGAAAGAAACGTGAAAACATGGAAATGCAACGTCGTTCCCTATCGAAACGTCGATAGTACCAGAAATAACAATCCAAATAATATCGGCGAGAAAACACTATCGAGCTTTCAAGAGACAGAGTATTCTTCGCTTTGAGGAAAGCGTCTATGGAAACTGGAGCTAGTTATGCGCGAAAACCCCGACTCCGACGGTACCTTTGAACAAGCGTACGTGCGAGAGACGCGCCCAACATACACAGGGCGCGTGACACACGTGCAAGTTATGTTAACAATGCCTGCATACGTACGATCCCGATCCAATTTTCCACGTGCTCCGAGAGCGTATCGCCACCCAGGCTAAGCGGTTTACGGGCTCGGCATGTCATAACGTGGCCACCTGTCTAAATGCAATTGCGGATCGCGCGGTGAACCGACACAGGCCGTTGAATAATTTTACAATCGTCGAGTTTACAAAGCTCAGCCCGCAAGCTTTCGACTCGAGAGAATCATCAAGCTCGAATATGTCACTAACGTCTCATCGCTTCGAGGAATATCGACCGTATAGAGCACGATAATCGTGATCGAATAACGCGGACAGGTTTTAAAAGGTTCCATATGGGGGGGAAGTAAACGACCTTTTACGGTGAGCTACGCGAGGCACGGCCTCTAGATGTAAGAAGAAAGTCGAATAAGGCTATAGTTGCGGTAGAGGCGTCTTCTGACCAACCAATGCTCTGACAAATATAGGGAAGTTTATTCGAATCGCCTATGCTTCGACATCTTAGAATTCAACGTTGAACCTTGCACAGAATAACGAAGTTTGCGTATTATAAGAGACCATTGGCCTTTGTAATAGCGAAAGAACTTGGAATATAAAAAGGAAAAGTTTCGTTAAGAAGGGAGAAATTCGTTTTCACTACAACGACGCGAAAAAGCAATTTCTGAACACTCGATCTTCGAGGACACCGTGACCAGGAAGTTGGGTCACGTAATAAATTACCCGTCAATCGAACGCGCCCGCCCTTCTCTTCAACCCCTAAAATTATAATACGGAGGCAAAACTGCCGATATAAATTATGCAACGTCGTTAAACGATTGCCACGTGCACAACCGAGCGATAAATCTCTCTACTTGGGCCGCGAATCTAATAAATTTCGCGTTACCAAATGACTGGAAAAAATACTGCCTCGATCGGGAAATATTCTCGCGTTTTAATCGTGGCGGTAAATCGTCCATGATATCCACCGTCGCGCACTTCATCATCGAAACACAATTTCTCGTTTCTTTGCCAGAGTCAATCTCCTCGCGACGATACGTTGCGAAGATCGAGGAGAACCACGGAGATACGGAAAATTTAATTTCTTTCTTGAGGACTGGGCATCGGCGGGGTTGAGTTTCGTGATGTTTTCGGGGTGGCAATGGTGCGTGCCCAATTCCAAAGGTGGTAATTGGATTTCTATGAAATCCCTTCGTTCGTGGCAGCACATCGAGGCAGCACATCGAGGATTACCAAGGATGGGTCCGCGTCAACATCGTCGAGGACGTTGCGTTCTCAGTCGCCACTTTTGATCAAGCTCAGTGGACAAAGTGTTTCCCGTTCGATACTCTCGGTTTCTGCCTCGTTTCGATCTCGTCTGTGTGTCGATGGAAAAAATTGTCGGCGAAAATAGCGTCGCGTAGGAATTGGCGGAAAATAATCCAGAGCGAAACGAATTTTCCAATCGACGACACAGCACTTGAACGACGAACGACGTCCGACGATCTCCAAAATTTCGTTTAACAAAGTGTTGCCCGATTTTCGATCCCCACGTTCCTCGCGCCGCTTTCTATCGAACGCAGAGTGCTTTTTCCCTCTGGATTTTCCATCGGCGAGTTTCGACGATGCGTGCATCGTCGTTCGTTTCGTTGTTCGTTTTTCCGACGGCGATCGTGGCCGAGCGGACGTAATCTCATCTTTCACGGAACGATCGACGAATCGGAAAACGTTCTTCCGTTAAAACCGGCCGACCTCGGCTGCGCGCAGAACACTTTCACCGATGGATCGATTTCTTGGAGGATTTTCCAGCGCGATCCTCGACCACTTCGATCCAACTATTTTCCAGTAATAGTAAGCGCGAGGCTTGTCTATGTCTGCCGCTAGTTGCTCGCGTAGTACTCGAGGGTGGGGGGTACCGCGCGCCTTCTTAAAGCTTTGCGGTTTTTTCAAAAGCGGCGCGCCGTCCCCACCATCGTCAACTAGCTCCCCCACTACCGGACGTTGCACTTCGTTCCTCGTTCGACTTGCATTCTCGCCGTCTCGCTTCCTCTCCAGCGTTCATTTGCGTCGCTATTCGTCCGTCTCTGTTTATCTGTTCTTATCTCTCTCCGGTTTCCTCTTTCTCCGTTCCACCACCTCTCCGTTCCTTTACCTCTCTGCCCCGCCATCCTCCCGTTTCTACTCCTGCATGCCTCTAGCTCTTTTTCCGACACGATCGCCTGCATCGGCTGCACCAGCTTGGCTATGCAGCTTCGCACGATCTCTTCGGCCCTCTTTCTAGCGAATTTTACTTCGCAACAGATTTAATCTTTTCCTATCCAATCGAATCTCCATGGCCCGTGTTCACGTAAGAACGTCAAGGTATTTTCGTGGAAATTTATGGTACGTCCGGTTCGTTATTGCCGCCACGGATTTCACCAAGAATCGCAAGGTTGAGATTTTTACGAGCATGAATAATTTATGTCCTAGTGCGAGGCAAAGATGTCGCAAGATTTAGCGAACGGTTTATCGGCTCCGTTGCAACGCGTTCGTGGCGATTACTCAAGGCCTACCTATAGTGCAAGATCGACAGAAAAGCTGTTACCATTTCTTCAAACGAAATTTTAATCCATCTTTAAAAGGAACTACGGTTTTCGCTGTTGGCTTTGTAATTTTCGGCCAAATTTCAGGGAAATATGATACATTGTTACGGGGACTGCCTGTCTGAGTAACTGTAAGATAAATAAGGGTAATTATTTCCGCTACCAGGTTCGCTTCCGTGCTGGAGTCACGCGAGTGTTTTACGAAAACGCGAGCATCTGTCTCTTCATCGACGATACGCGGTGGTGTGAGAATGTCGATTAATCCTATCTTCCTCGTGCAGTAGCTTAATTCCACGCGACAGGGACTCGCTTCAGAGGAAGCTAGGCTATCGCGCAAGATATCCTTCTTCGCGTCGATTCACATCGATGGAAGGCGTAAACTCAGACGAAATTAAATCCGATCGACGGATCAATAAGCTCCTTTGGAAAACTCTTGCCAGTCCAAGCTTCGGGTTTTGTGGTTTTACGGTCGCGGTGTGCTACATGCCAACGTAGTAGCAGCGACTCATTTCCCTGTCAGACCCGCGAGAAACGGGGGGATAGAGGGATATTTCTCTACTCTCGAAATTGCCTATCCAGACAAATTTCTTTTCGTGATTCTTCTTTCCACCGGCTGGACAGCATCGACAACGTTGGAACCCTCGGTTAATTCGTCCGCACGGCCCAAGAACGCGGTGATTCGGGGGTCCGGGGTCGAGATAAAATCCTACCACGGTAAAATAAGCGGACGGGCCGGCACTCCGGAGAGATGCACTTGGCTGCAAGCGGGGAGAACTAGCTGGACGCGGCGCTAATGCGCCTGCTAACCTTACTTTCGCATTGCTAGACTCAATTCATGCCAAGGCTGACTGGGTGCGTTGCCCTCCATTGCCCCTATACTGCCGTCATTGGTGGCCTCCTCTCGCCCCTCGGGAGCCCTGGCAGTCGCCGTCGCCCGATGCCACGCCGCCCACCGACAGTTTCTTGCCCCCTTCGACTCCGCTTCACCCCCTTGCCAGGCCTACCAGCTTAGCCCCTGCTAGGCGACTTCGTCTTCGGCTGCAACTCCGGCTCCAGCTTCGACTCTCTGCCTCCCTGCCTTTGGTTTTCGGCTTCAGCTTTGCTCCTGACTTTGGTATCGCCTTCGACTTCGACGTTCGACTACGCACAGCCGACTCGCAATCGACCTCCGGCCACCGTTGCAATTGCCTTAGACCTTAATCGGTTGCTCACGGCCTGAAGCGTCCCAATTTCTCTTCATTCCGATTGATACACATCGCAACGCAGCGACCGACTTCCCTTCAGGATCAAGTTTCCTCGTGATTCTATTTAGTATCCTTTCGTTGCACATTCTTAAAGTCTGCATACATATGCTATATGCCATGGACGTATTTGTGTTTGCACGATGCTCGAAAAATATTTGGCTAGCAGATCGTCCCGTCCGGACGGAGCAAGGAGCACGGGAACCGTCACGATTGATAGGCAAACGATTCTCCGAGACGGAAATAAAATTCGGAGGAACTGTTTTTGGATCGAATACGGCAAAGTTATTTCCGTTTGCGAATAAGCCGTGCTGCTCCGCTTTTATTATTCTTTCCCACTGCTTCCCGAGATTTTGCGGAATTTCTCTTTTTGTGGTATTTTTCGGTAAGTCGTGGAGGTTCGCGTGGCTCGTAATGAAACGTCGATCAGCGTTCTCCATGGAGAGTTCCGCGTGGAGGACAATAGGCGTCGCTCGTAAAATTTTTATACGTCCGGTTCTACTTAGGCCCTACCGATGCGACAGTCTTTCAATACCAGAAACGAAGATAGAACGTGGGCACGCGTCAAACCTTGTAGCTGGCCGAAAACTTTCCACGCTGCGTTGGAACTGTTTTCATTATCGCCGTACCGTAGATTGCAAACATATGTTTGATGTTTGATAACGCCATGGATGGCCGTGGTTCGCGGATCTACACGGTTGCCTACTATTTCGAGCAAGGAACGCGCTCGCGTTACAACGGGCAGCACTATTTCGTCTCGACCCCGCCCATAGACCGCCGCCTATTATTAAAATCCTGCAGCACGATATAAACTCTCCCAAAAATAAAGCTGCAGCATCGCGCTCGACGCATCGCTGCGCGAGTTTTTCAAATCCGTTTGCCTCGCTCGCGAGATGGCTAAGATCGTTTAGTTGGAACAACGTTGAATCTCCAATTGTGGAGCGAATTATATCGAATCGGTGAATTTGATTCCCAAACGCGAGTCAGAATTTTGTTATCCTGCAGGATAAATAAAGGAACGAAAATGACGGCTGCGATCACTGTCAGAAGAACCACGGCTGTGTATTTGCATTAGCTACGAACACGTCGTCGAACGCAACGCTTATTTATAACTTTTTCATCCGGCGAGTTCTCTTATCTGGCGCCTTGCCATCGGTGCCCCCACTTCCTTTCTCTTCATAGCTGCTTCTCGTTGCAACTGCACAGCACGTTGATCACGACCGGCACGGTAGCATCGCGCTCTTCGTCCTACGTTCGGAGCTGCGTTATTTTACAATTTTACGCCGACAGAGTATCGTTCTACGTTTCGGACTCCAACAACGATCGTCGAAACGATCGAGCAGTCTCGTGCTTTCCATCTTTCGCAGCCGCGCGTTGTTGGAGATCTCGAAATTCGCGGTGGTAGCCTCGCAGATTTCTCCGCGGGTCGGACTTTTTTTGCGTAGCCAGACACGGGAAGACATAACGAGAAAGAGGACACAGGGGAGAGACAAGACGAAAAAGCAACAGATGCCCGCTGATCGTGGCTAATCGATTTTCGCGCTGTAACGAGCCGATTGGTATCAACCGGCTCGATAAACTCGACAAAGCGTGACAGGAGGTTGCAAAGGCCACGACGCGTGACGCACCGTGCAGGTTACGTTTAACGCGAAATGCCGAGCCACGCTCGGTTATCCTATGGAAGCTCGTTACGTAACGAACTCTTTCTTCGCTGTATTCTGGCGATCGATAATTGCCAACTATGTCTTTATAGATAATGCGCGAGAGAATGTAAAGTAGATCGATGCACGCGCGCATCTCGCGAAGGATGCAGCTCTCGTGATTACTCGTCCTGCGCAAGCTGGAACGATGTACAAGGTAGAGCTGTGCAAATTGGCGTGCACGTTGCCGTGCACGTTGCGCTGCTCTCTTTCGGAAGGATGCAACCCGCTCGAGCTGCCGCCGTTCCGTACACCTGTTTACATGGGCGCAGCGCGCGGCCACGTTCGTATTAAAAGGATTTAACGTGGCGTATATCGCGCATCAAGAGTCACGTTCGAAGAAGCGGGTATTTCGCCAATGGGCTAATATTGCAGCCAGTTTTATTCGCCACCTTTAAATCCATTTGCAGATGCGTCGTTGGAAACGTTCATTTTTTCTTTTATTTATGAGACGAACTTTTTAGTTACATAAAAGATATCACGTAGAAGGAAGAGACACATTTTTATACATGGATAAGTTAAGAACAAATGTTCCACATGGAACAAAGGATTCATTTCTTAGGCGTCTTGACGATGCATTTAAAAGAAAATGATTCGGGTCGGGTAGACGTTTAGTCAGACACGGTATAACACCTTCTTGACCAATTTATTTCTAAATATAACGCTTGACATTATTTCTCTGTTACTTAATACGCGATGGCTGAAACCGTTGCGTCGTAATTTTGCAAATCGAGTGGCATAAGACGTACCTGTAGAAAGATTATGTCTGGTAGCAATACGTAGGCCCGAAACACTTTGTTACTCATGTTTATGCGAATGTTGCATCGCGACGTTGGAATTTTTGTCGACTTATTTTATTTGTTATTTCGTTAAAACATGCGACATACTTGTCCGCGCATTGTTAGGACGAAAGTGCCACGTGGCCTTGCATCTTTCAAGGCACGCGCTTATATTCGAACGGTCCGGTCGTCATGATTCACGAAGAAAGTTATGCGGGCCCTGTCAAAATTCTATACACTTTGCCCATTGTTCTGTCATCGCAATTAAAATACATCCTATGCAAGTGTGTTACGATCTTAAACGATGCGACTCGTTTCGCTTCCAAAGCAGTTCGACCTAACAACGAAAGTAGTTTGAGTCGCGACTATCGACGTGGTCAGACAGCAGCTCGAGTTTGCAGCTGACGAAACGTAGGTAAATACGAGGCTATCGATCTCTGGATCGTGTCGCAACCGCGTTTCTCGATATTCCCTCGCATTGCGACTCTGTATTCCGTGTTTCCTACTCTTGATAGATCCCACCATTGTTCCCAATATTATAGTTTCGTCCCTTCAACTTCTGTCGAGCAGAAACCAATAAGTGTATCTGAAAGTAGGATTCTCGGCGAGCTCTTTGTTCCACTTACATGCGAAAATTTCATTTCAGTCTCGAAGCATAGATTCGGGAAATCCGAAACTTGATAACAAGTTGCCCTCGTGTTCGCCAACCGTTTGCCTCGAGTCCCGAATCTCTGATGGAAGCATGAAGAATATGGAAATATTTTGCAGAAATATATTTTTATAACTGTCAACTTCTCTGCTCTAAGACAGCTTGATCTAATATTCAAGAATTTTGCTGTACACAAAGCGTTTCGCAAAGTAGCGAAACCTGAGCAACATGTAATACTTGTAAATCGTGAAAGCACGAAGATTATCGATGACTACGATAAATTGCAACGATGGTTGAGAGTCAGAGACCCTTGTTTCTAACACTCTGTACGATTAACGATTCTGTAATGGCACAGAAGAGAGTTTGGAACGGTCGGTTCATCGAACCGAGTGTGGTTGGAAATCGGAAACAATTCGCGAGGGCCGCGAAGAAACGCATCGCGGTTACTCTGGTCGCGCGATTACACGATTCTCCAAGTTCGTCCATCCGACTGTCCATTCGTCTGTACATCTGTCCATCCGTATGTCCGGCCGACCACCCGTCCGTCTGTCCGTTCGTCCGGTCCACACTCGCGTTGCTTCGTCCGTGGGGTAGCTGACCTAACAGAAGGGGTCGTTGCACTCGGTTGGGCCCGCTTTCATCCCCTCCACCTCTCTGGTTCTTCTGGTCAGCCTCGCGGACCTAACCGCTCTTCTTCGCCTCCGTCGTTTCCTTCTACTCTCTCTCTTTTCTTTCCATCTCCTCCTCACCTCCCTTCGCTTTTTCCTCTCTGTCTTCTTTGGCCCGTTCTTCCTCGCGTTTCTTCCTCCTCTTCTTCTGGCAGTTCGTTGGTTCGCCGCGCGAAGAGAGAGCCACTTCTTCGACTCCCCTGCCCTTCCCTTCTCTTGCTCGTCCTTCTATCGTCGTACGTGTGCTGTTGGCCAACCTACTCAACCCCCGAATGTAGCCGGGTCCAAAAGAAATTATAGTTATTTACCGTCGGCTCTTTCGGATAGTCGGTTATTTCGCGGTAGTTGTTCCCTCTCGTGTAGGCATAACTCGACTTGGGAACCGAGAGACAACTTCTTTGCTCAGTTCAGCGGAGGGATGAGAGTCACGATAGAACGAGTCGGCCCGGGTAACGAAAGAAGAAGACGGATAGACGAAAGAGAGGAGGAAGGAATACGAAAAAGATACGGGGAAAGGACGGGGGCTGGTAATGCCGGTGATGTTGCTGCTGTTGCTGCCGGTTCCACTGATGCCAGCACCGATGTCGAGAAATGAGGAATTTCCTTTTTCTCCTCTTCTTTTTTCCTTTGACAGGGGATTCGCGATAAGTATCCGCGTATACGACTCGCTTATCTCGTCGCGCAATTTCGAGGAAATTATGATTCGCCGTTCGGGATTTCGCTGATCTACCCGGTGCGGGCCTTTTCTTCTCGCCTTTTGTACTCTTCCCTTGTTTTCTCGCCTCTCGTCTGTCGTCGTGTAGAGGACCGACGGATTAAAGCGTACTTGCGAGCCAAATTAGACGAGCGAGGGAATTCGCCAGTGCCGTGTATTGCGCGCAATTGTCACCCGGATAAAAAAGGAACGATCGCTCCCTTAATGTCTGACGCAACGCGATAGTCCGTTGGAAAGAAAGAGGAACGAATCGCGGAGGCCGTGTTGGATGCAATAAAAGCAACCGGAGGGCAGATGCAACGACTTCTAGATCGTGGTTCCTTCCTTTGGTTTCGTGATCCACTCGGTAGGAGTCAATGCCTTCTCCTCTCGACGATGGAGCGCACGGCCCAGGGGAGGGGAAAAAGAGGCCCAAGGAAATCACGCTGTTTCGACGGGATTCACGAAGCGTGCATGACGGAAATGCAGCGGCTCGGTTGTGCAGCGGTGGCACGAAACCTGGCCAAGACAAAAAGTTCCTCTCCGCAGGGGAGGAAGAGGAAGGAGGAAGCGTATAGAATGAAAACGAGAGAGGAAAGAAATCTGCTTGGTTCGAAGGGGGGTATATCGGAGGAGACCGATAGAGGGGAGCCAAGAGAAAGAAGGAGAAAAAGTTTTGGCGATGTGTGCGCGCGTGTTCACACTCGGAGAAGTCGCGACCAGGCTAGAGGTATCTTACACCAATCGTGATTATAGCCCTCTCGTATTTTATTGCAGCATCGGTCCACTCTCTTGTCCCCTTGTAATTTTCATTTCACGGACTCCTGGCGGACCCTGGACTGTACACGTAACCGCGTTCGAACAACGCGGAAGACGAGACGTCACGCATGTCGATGATGGTAGTAGACGACAGTTCGACTACTCGATTTGCTAAATTCATTGGATCGATGGGCGCGTACCTATCTACCATTGCCGGTGCCATTTGCTGTCACCTCTCGTTCCAGCTACGTGACTAATCTGACTAGGCTGAAACGAGCGATTTGCCAGTTTCGATCGTCGAAAACCCACGAACAGACGTTCACGGATAGAGCTATAAATTCTTTTTGTAAGCGGAAAAATGGGAAACGGCGTTATCGATTCGCGCGACGCCGCCATTCCGCGAGCAAACTGCAGATGTAACGGGCCACGTGAACTATTCTCTCGCAGATTTAGGTTTTTAGAGCGAAATGGCGCAGTCTGGTTTATCGGGTGACGTAGGAGCCGCGGCGCGATAACACCGCTTGTTTGCCATGCGTTCGCGAACCGCTCCAGACTATGATAGAGATTAACTTATCTCGACTACGAACCACAAGGAAGTCTCTGTCCACTCGCCAGTACTATGTCAATATTATTTCAGTGACCGACGTCGTACAAACAACCCGGCCGAGACTTCAAACTGCGAAACATATTTTGCCGCGACGGACGTTTAGACTAGCGCTCTACGCGTGGCTTCATCGAAACAACAGATTCATACCGCGAGCTCCGATTCAAACGCGAGAAAGTTAGGAGCGCGTTTCATTTCGAATTTCATTCTGCGCGAAAATTAAACGATAACATCGCGATCGATCTCGAGATTAACGTTTGAAACTGTTCTGCGCGTGTTTTGTTCTCCACACGTTAGAATTTCCATTTCGAACCGTTATCTAATCACGAGGCGCTGCTCGTCCTCGAAAATTTTCAGGTCTACGCACGATCGCGTCGGGGAACGATTTTATTTCGACCGCTGGAGTTCCGCGGATTACCCCAAATGAATCGGACCCATTTGCATGCGCGCCGTTCGGAATACGAAACGGAGTGCAGGTATCGCGAAGGGTCGCGGAAATTTATTTTAACGCGCGTTCACAGGGCCGAGAGGAGAGAAAGGGCGTTTCGCAAAGAGGGATGAAATAATTTGTCGGACTGAAATCGCGAGAACCGAGGGGAAACCGAACTCTCTGGATGGTCCAACGAACCGGAGGAGCTTCATTCACGGTGCTCGCGACGTTCCAAACGAGCGCGTCCGCGTTCCTTTCGTCGTGAGACTTAAATTATTAATGCCAGTTGCTTTGGACACTCATGCAACATTTATAGGAGGCGGAGCGGCGGTTCGAGAAAACACGAACGAGAGATTCGCCGATTCGCCGTGAGCGAATTCGCTTGACCTTTATAATAAAAGCGGCCCGAAAATAAATCTAGTAGCCAATTCAGTGAACACCGCTCATTATAGTTCGACGATACGCTTCTCTTTCTTACTCTTTTTCCGCTACCGTACCGACACAGACGCTTTATAGATCACATGTTCCGAGTACGTACACTATCGTTCGTCAGCATTCCGACATTTTCGCCGGCTCGTAACGGTATATTTCAATTTGACCAAAGTGTACGAATTAGTGACGAATTGACAATTATAACATTTATTACCGTTTTTGAAATCACCAGACTACAATTTACCCATATTACATTTTAAAAAACACAGTAATATATTTTACTGTTTACTACATTTGGTAGAGTTCATCTCCATTTAACATTTAGATAAATAGTTCGTGTAACTGCGATAAGTATTAATGTCCTTTTCGGTAATTGTGATTTTTTCTTCGTACGAGTTAATATTCATATAAATGAATTCTATCGGCAGCAGTTCATTTAACTCAGTGCCCGTAATTAAAATTTTGTTTCAGTAAGCCAGGCTTCTACCGTATTACATGTAGTTACAATTCAAATATCGCTGGTTATATTAACATCAGAAGTCGTCCTATCAGATTAGGATTTTAAGTATTCGAAGATAAAGACCAAGTAAAAGAATAATTTTACGAAATATGGTAATTATAAACGCCAGTCTCTTCGTTATATCTCATAAAAATCAATTTGATTTATGACACGTATTTAACATACTTTCGAACATATGGTATATTTGTGGTCGTTTATTTGTATAGAACGTGATTCGGAATATTCTATTTCGCTATGCGATTACGACAAATCAATATCTTTTCCTTTTCGTTAGAACACTAGAAATTCAGAAAAACTTGCAATGTTCGCAGCTGCGCTTGCATTCGTTCCACTCAAGAAATAGATTCGTCCAATTAAGTCATTCGAACTATTCTAAAGCCTTTGTTCTAGATCTATAATTTTTGTGCAACCCGAAGCTTAAATACACGCTGTTTAGAATTACGAGATGTTCATCTAAACGATAGTTTGGTTAGCCTCGGATTAATGTTCGACGAACTTAATACATTTTCAAGAACTCTCGATGAATATCAATCTCGGCGTTGAACGTTTATGAGCACCACTCATCGAGCGACGCATCGAAAACGTGGAGTGTCCTCCACACGGATATTTTGTCGAATTATACTCGACTAAAACGACGTTCGAGATATTTTCGAAGAGTTGACACGACAGGTTCGATCCCTGTCACAGACAAACTGTTTAATCGTCACCGTTTCTACTTTTTATTTCTGACGTGGTACGCGTCATCGAAGAACGGCGAGAGGTTGAATTTTTGCACTCAGAAAAGTGTACCATTTTTTATCGATATATCGTCTAAATACACTTTCATCGGCAAAGCCATTCCGTTTCCCCGTGTTCTCGTTCGAATGTGTCCAGGCAACTCATGACTGCAGTTAGTTTTGACAATAATTGGTACTGTTATTATTACATGTTATTATTGTTATCGTTGATGATAATTAACAGATACTGTCCATTACTCGCCAGTGTACGAAAGAAACAAGCTTAAAGTTACATACACATGCAATAAGCTCCGATAAAATAGATTTGTAACAAGGTCTTCAAAGGACGATTTCTCCTCCAATTTTCGAGAAGGCTATTATTATACTCGATTCGTTTATGATGCATATAAATTATTATGCCAGATTCGCTTCGTTTGACGAGTTCCAACCATCGTTGTTCGCTTCTCGATCGCTTCGTTGTGTCTTTCGACGTGTTCCGTTGTAAACCATCGTTCATCCGCCTTTTTTCGGGACCAACTGTTGTTCGAGCTACCGTGCGCTACGCGCAAAAAGACGCGAAGAGGAAGCGTGGAAAAAGCGAGCGCAGTATCGGCAACTGCAGCACGGCCCGTGTCATTTAATTAAAGCTCCTCGGAAGGCGAACAACGTAGCGGGCAATGTTTGAAAATTTAATTTAAAAACTCATTTCGATGCAGCAACGGGCCGCGTCTCTGACACAGCAATTCTCAGATTAACGCTTCCGCTTTCTCTTTTTCTGGTTGGTCGTACTTCTATTTTTCATTAGTTTCCGCATAAATTCCTTCGGGCCGCCTCTCACCAGTTCCTCGCAACAATTTTCTTTCTCTTAACGTAGCCGAGAATTATCCAGTCTTGTTATCTCACCAATTGAGTGGAGAAACTTTTGTCCGCCTAGCGGTAATTTCAAAGTGTCGCGATAAATCTGTGGTGAAATTATTAGAGACTCTGACTCTTGAAAAAATAGTTTCGTTGATCGCGTGAACTTACATTTAATTACGTCTTCGTAACACAGTTCCTTGTTAGTCTCTACAAGAAGCGTTCGCCGTAACGAGCAACTAATTTATGAATTGCGTCTTCGATGAATTTGCATCCGATTTCCCCACACCATTCTAACGTTGCATCCTCTGCTTCGTTATTCATGTGCGAATGATCTCCGGCCACTGTCGCATCGAAATATTGTAATCCGTATCGTGATTGCTGAGACACTGTATATAGTTGGCGAGATTTTCGTTGCACCGAACGTAACACGAATTCCAAGGCTTTAAACGAGATTTAATAATTTCCTAACGATTCGTCAGGGTTTGCCTTACTTCTCTCTAAACGTCTTAACATTTCTGACCAGCAATGGATACAATGGCGAATATATTGCTCTTTTGGAACAGAAGTCGAAGAGCGGAGAAAACTTACTTACTGATTGATCTACGTAATACAAAGGTATAGAAGACAGCGTGTATAAGACAGCAGATATACGGAGCAGATTCCACTTTCTTAAGACGTTCCCTCTGTGGAGAGAAGAAAGCGGTCGATTATAAGGAAGACAATAAGGAAGATGTCAAAGGGGTTGGACGATATTCAGGGGGTTAACAACGGTTTCCCTGGACAGAAATCGGAGATTCGCCATCCGGGAGTAGGATATAATGGCGTGGACGGTGCAAAGCTGGCGGCGGAATATCGCGACGGGCCATCTTTGGTCTTTGTCTCGGTGACCTCTCCGACGAAGATTGCTTTTGGGTATTATACGAGAGACGTGGGCATAATACTCGCACTACCTGGCCGACTGCTTGTGCTACCACTATTCTGTATACTAACGGTATACGGCGCAACGTGTACTCGCATAACGGGCGACTGGTTTATGGCGGCCCACTAAGGAGAACTAAGCTCCCTCTATCCGAGTTACTAGCCGGTTTTCTACTAACGAGGCCTCGAGAAAGCCAGATTGCGATTTGATACGTCGCTAAAAAAAGGCGCGCCACGCCGGATCCTCCCTGACAATTCCTGGCATGAGGTCATGGCTTAATTATTCACGCTCGCTTCGCTATATTTTATCGACGAATTTGCTAAATGTTAGCTATATTTCTTCGGAACTTTAATACCGGAGTTTCTACGGAATAATACATAGATGGCCAGAGGCTGGCGGGACGCGTTTGTCACGAACTTTCTTACCACTCGCCACCAACTTTCTCCGTAGCGAGCTGTTTTTCCTTTTGATTATTATCGATAGCTTCTCAAGTTAGACGCAAAATTTTGGAGAAAACATCAGAGGCGAAGATGATTTACGTTAGACAGCTTGAAATACGACAAAAATAATTCACGGTCACGAGAGTTTGAGAAATTCTTTTTCTTTCTCGCTTCTGGATTTGCTCGCAGTCTCTAATCCTAGAATTTCCTTACGAAACGCAGGACGATGCGAGACGGATGACGGGGAGTAGCTTCCAGAGGATTAAACTAGCATTTCGAGAGATCAGATGACATGATCATGGAGGAAGAGAAACCGGCACGAAATGATTCGTTTATGTAGTTTGTCCTGATTTTTCTCTCATCAGATAACGGGCTCATATCGCAGGATACGGAGAGTCACTGCTGAATATAAGAAGTCTGACGATCAGAAACGCGTCAAAGGCATGTTCCGCGACATCCCAACATCTCGTGGAATTTAGGTTAGGCGATAATGGCGCTTGTACGAGAACGAAAAAAGCATTTGTACACTCTGTACACGTCACGGTGAACCTTGATTCGTTCCGTGACGAGGTCGTTGTCTCTCAACAGACCTTGGTAATGAATATACCACGTTGCGCCATTAGAAAACGACCTCGAAGAGCGTGGATCGACGCCCTCCGGAACATTAGACGTCCTTTAGTCGTGGCGAGTACGGCCTGATAATTTGATCAAGTTGGAGTCGTGAGATAGATCGACGCGTTTCTAACACGAGTCCGCCTTAGAACCGGAATAGAACGAAACTGACGGCCGGCTGCGACCGTGGAAAAGTCGGCCAAGATCAACGAAAGGAGGAGTGTTGGTAATTCGTTTACATTGAAGATGGTACATTTTCTACCTTCGAATCGTTTCGATTAAAAACGTACGATAATTCATGAAAGCGTTTAAACGTTGGTAGAAACTTTTTATCGATATATCGCGCGCATTGTACGAAACTAAAAATGTATCGTGCAATAAATACAAGTAAAAATATTTTATAACGCGTAGAAGATTTCTATGGTAAATGTTCAAATACTTTCGTGAGTCAGTCGGAACAAAGAAAAAAGAATCCTTTGTACGAGTGAACATTTCACAGTTATAGAATGTAAATGGGTATTCATCGATATCGTTTGCGTTTATTGATACGTTAGTCGCATGATCGTATCTTTTACTTTTACACGTAATTTTTTTTTTTATAACAAAGAGATAATTGTTTTTAACGACGCGAGAAATATGGTTGAGGCTTATCGAAACCGGTTATTGACGCGTGCTCGGCGAATAATGTTGCATCCGCCAGATGGCAAAGCGAATGAATTCGGAATTTGCTTTTATCAAATTTGCATTCCAAACGAGTCGCGGCAAAAATTGTAGTTTTTAGAGAAATGTGAAAATTATCGGAACATTGTGTCAAATTCTGCGGTGAAAGCGATTGCTATGGGACATGGCGCGCGAGTTGAACGTTGCGGTCTATCAAAGCCGATTTTATTTTCACGCGACGATAAGCCAGCCTTTGAAACGTCGAAATGAATAATTACGTTCTCACAATAATGGTAATGGGAACAACCTGGCACGCTATTTCCGTCCGTTTGTTTACCTCTTTATTTCTGACTGCAAACCGGTCGGCCGGACGTTTCTCTGCGTTTTAAAATTCAAAACCAGACCTGGCTCGCGGTCTTTTGTTCCTCCGCGTTATCTAGTCGTTCTGTATGTTCAGTCTCGTATACCGGCTGATCTCGTAAATTTCCGAAAAGACGGTAAATTGGGGAAAAACGTAGGAATCGAGATGGAGCGGGTCTCACAAAGGAAGTTCCAGTTAATAATTGAAGCACGGCCGGAAACCGTTGTACCGTCCTTGGTTGCTGGAAAGTATGTTAAGCAACAATTTCACTGGCCTGCCGTACGAGTCCTTTATTCGTAAAAGACTCGTTTCCGTCAGACTCGTTAGACGGCGATATTTTCTTTTTCTTTTTTTTTTTTCTTTTTTTTTTCAATAACTCGAAAGTGTTCACAGAGCTCTGTGAGTGTTCGTTAACGAAATACGTCGGGAGAAGAAGGTTAAATTAATTAATCGACGTTTATTATCAAGCCCGTACCGTTGACCGTACAATTTCAGATATTCAACGGCGGCTCTTTATCGTTTGATGAAAAGAAATAGCGGGACGCCGGTGAATGCGCGGAAGAATGGTTCCTCCATATTTCATGCGTCACGAAGATAGAACGAACGTGATCGAGGCTCGATATTGGCAGCGAGAATAACGAAAAGTCGATCCCCTGCGAAGAACGAATACGGATTTTCCACTGGTGGAAAATATTTTTAATGTATCCAGGATAAAAGAAAGAGATACACGTGCACGCGGACAGTTGATATAAATTGCATCAGATTTCCGTTTTTTCGTCGCTATGAGTTGCAAACGTATGAATAAAAGAAAGGCGATATAACGTCTGTTATTTTGTTACTTTGTCGTTGCTAGCCAAAGAATCCAGTTGGCATTTAAGGTCTGCCATTGCGGGGCCACATTTGCAGCCTCTTAGGCTTGCTTAGACACTTACGTAATGGTCAGAACCGGTGTTCGGGCGAGCGTTACGGCAAAGTTGCGCAACTAAGCCGGAATAATAAGGATCCTTGATCGTTCTAATGAGGCCAGCTCGAAGCGACCGTCTGCGACCCTACCATTAGAAAGCAAAAGTTAAAGCTGTCGGCTCATTCTAGTCAATCAAGATTATTTCCTCCCGAGACGGCCTTGGTTCTTTTTTCTGTCCGTCTATTACCACGAACTACGCTAGCGAATCTCGTGGGCCGCGCGACGTCCAGCCATCCTATCCACGCAAACAATGCGAAATTTCCAGGAAATCGAGAGCGGAATTCAACAAATTAGTCGAAACGAATACAACGTTCGTTCATTACGCGATTCAAAGAATTAATTGCCGATGCAATTTTTCAACGAATCATCGATTGCATAAACTTTCGCAATTAATTTTCGCTGATAATTTGGAATTTGTTTCGACAATCGGTGCGATTCTGTTGACGATATTGCGCTCGTAGTTTTAATTAGAAATTCCGATAAAGAGGTATCGAGTTTCTTCGTTATTTATCCGTGACTCCTGCAAGCAAGGTTCGATCGCTATCTCGTGGCGCAAACGACAGAGTTTATCTAATCTCTGATATAAAAGTTAATCTGTACTAACGTCCGCTAGAACGTACCCTAACGTTCATCTCTGATGTTTAAAAATGGAAAATGCGAATTTGAACGAGTAGAAATCTCGTAATCGTGTGCAAATTTGTACGCTCGAACGACGATCTCTTCGCAAACATAGCTCGATTATCTTCGATGTCGGAGTCTTGACGGGTTAGATCGTTTCTTTCTAATTGCGAACGTCCTTCAAAGTAATGTGACCGTCTGTAACCTCTAACGGTGCTGGTAAAAAACTAGTCGTTGAATAAAGATCCTTATCCTTGAGTGTCTAGCACGTTACTGCTGGAAGGGAGAAGCAACTCTCGAGGAGTCTGCTAATGCGATCGCGATAGACGCGATTTGCGAGGTACATCGCGTCACCGTCCACCTACTACATTCTAAAAATCTTCTATTCTACGTAAAGTTGCACGCCATTTACTTTGAATTTTGCGAAAAGTTTAACGTAACGTTTCCACGTCTTTTTTTTTTTTTTTTTTTTTAAGAATATTTCATTTCCCGTTTGAAATTTCACGAACCCGTTATTTTTAATATTCCTGTCTCGAAATTTATACAAAAGTTTAAGATATTAAACTGAATATATCGGCGTTGAAATGTATACGAAAGTTTGAACTTTGAAATCTTCCAACTAACTTCTACGCTCCTTGACCATACATCTCTTGTTATTTTGTAGCGAAGATATCGGAAAACCGTCCGGGGTTTCCGCTCTTTAGATCTTTGCATGGACGCGAAACTTTAAAATATTAAATTAGATATTTTTATATGGAACTTTCGCGTCCAACATACCAACATTTTAAACTTACTTCCGCATTCTTTAAACAATCGCAGCAATTTGTTCGCCTAGTAGGGTGAGAAAGTTGGAAGGTTCGATCAATATTTCTCCCCGTTCGAGATTTTTCTCATACGCGTGTTTTCGTTCGTTTCTCTTTACACTTAGTCTAGCTAGCAGTGGCGGCATTTTTATAGATGCACGTTCCAGGAAGCAAAATATTTGGTTAAAACGTTTGCAACGGTACGGTGTTGGCTGCGTTGGTCGTGAGCAGCGTTAGGAGAGGAGAAATTCGAAAGTAGAGTGATGAATCGGGGAGGTGGACGATCATGGTCAGACACGTTCGGTGGGCAGCCATGAGCCGTGACGAGTCTGTTCGTGGGCGTAACGTAAACACTCGTTCGCAGACTAAGCAATCGAGGCGCGTTTGCGACGCGTCTAATCTTGCGGCCACTTGCACAGTCTCGTCTGCGTACTCGTAAACCCGACGTTTATGCGGACCACCAGACCGAACTTTATCACGCCGACGTTTCCGCGTTTCCAGGAAACGAGTCTCTAGTAGTCACGAGACGCGATAACGTAGCTCGACGAAATCGAGCTACTTGGTTAGGCGAGCGAATAAATTAACAAACGAAACGACAGCGACAGGTTCCACGTAGTTTCCTTGTTCGATAGTTACTCCGATACGAAATTAAAGTTCTATGTTTAGCGGTCGAATTCGTGAGTCACGATGAATGTGACTCAATCTATTTCTTTCTCGCATCAATTGACTCATTGTCTGAGCCGTATCAAACATGGAAGAAATTAAACCACTTAAGTCGCGATTGAACGAATCCAGACCGTCAAACTCGCGTTCTGAAATAAAATAGCGCGTCCTGATTTTAAGCTGGATATCAAAACACGTCAAGCATTTGCGTAACTTTTAATGGAATTAACTGGAACGTGCATCGGGATACGAGGCGCTTTCGAATCGTATTTAAGATTCCGAATGGAACGTCGCGAGCGCAGGATGCAGAAACGTGTCGCGAAACGAGGAAATTCCCAAATGATAGCGAGCGTATTAACACGCCGCACCGTCTCGGTAGATGCGTTTGATCAGACGTTGGAAAATTCCAGTCGAGTCACTTTGACGAAAACAAGCGAAACTTTTAATATCACGAACCTGATCTTGACGAATCTTGGAAATTGGAACCGACCGCGTAGCAGATAAATAATAAGTGAAAGATTTCTCGAACAATAAAATTGTTTGTTAATTCGTTGATAAAACAAGCCATCGGGCTCTTGTAGGATCATGTTGAAAACGCGTTAACGCGTGGTATTTTCGCGAGAATCGCGAAACTATCGACTGACCGAATGCATATTTTTAAGCGGCTGGCGTAAACGCCATTAGATCGCGTCACGATCTATGACTCAATTCCTTTCGACTCCGCTTGACTCAGCCCAGTCTGTCTGTGCTAGGCACGACCTTCACAGTGTCACTAACCTATGTTACCGCGCAACTGGCCAACCAGACCCGTCTAATGCGTTCCCATCCACTGGAAGAACGCTTTGGACACGTTAATTCTTGATGTATTCCTAACACATCAGTGCCAGACTTCCGCTTGGCATCTCTTAGCCTTGAACTAGCATCGGGAACCTTGAGACCGTCTACGTGGGTTAGAAGCCACTTGTCCTATGAATAGACGTCGCGTACTGCCAGAATCTGCAGGCTGGAATGCGAACGAAAATATCGTTTCTCTACCGTACTTTTAAATCCAATGATGATTCTACTGTGAAAAATTTTACTTTTTTTTTTTCCTCTCATCATTATTTATAGACGCAACAATGCTCGATTATAGATCACTATATTTAAAGGCTATTGGTAGGGAAACACGATGAGTCACATTTCGCTCCTTTCATAAAAGAGTAATTTTTAAATCCACTACGTCGTCAAAGCAATTCCAGGTGAGAATTATTTTCGCGTTTAATTTTCAGACTAAGTATCGTGTTTTTGTCGTCCACTCGAACGTTCTGCCAGAGTGGCTTTTACATCGAATTGTTTTATGCGAATAAAATATTTTTTGCATTGCAGTTTGAAGCGTCTATTCTATTCGTTAACGTAGCGTTACATATTTCATGAAACACTGGATTTTCCCCGTTGAGAAGATGAGTAATGTTTGAATTACGACTGGATGGTGTCTTGTCAGAATATTGTTAGCTTCCTAGAAATCACTATTAACTGATAACAAATACGTTTCCTTCGTTCTAACCTTCGATCACGTTTGCCACTGCTGCGAGCTCTTAGTATTCGATATTCGCGTATTCTTTGTCTTTAAATGATCGTCATACGACGTCGATGAGATAACGAGAATCGCTCGCGACACTACAGAGACCGAGTCAATTGATTAATTAAAATTCTTGGAACTTTTCTCCTACAAGATTCTCGTAATCTGAAACGATAAAAAGAATTACCAGATTCGAGAAGAATTCGAACGGTTGTCTACGATAGTTTCGATGTTGCGTCGCGAATTTTTTAACCGAGTCGAACGAGAGGCATTTGCAACGGACGTTAGTCGGGGTCTGTGACCAGCGGTCAACGACGAGGATTAGACTCAAGGCCGAATTAGAGCGACCATATATAGTCCGTCTCTGACGTATTCGAACGAAAACGTGAGATATCGTAACAATGTACAGTGTTTTAAAACGGACGTCGAACCGCGAAAAAATTGCCGCACGCTAACATCGTCTGACGCTTAATTATCGAAGTTAGTAAATTTACTTTTTGAGGTAGAATCTGTTATTGAACGGTATGTATAGCCGATAGATATTTTGCGCATAAAGCGTAGTACGGTAACTGGAATAGTTAAATCGATAGTCGAATCGTAAATACGTCGCATATAGCAGCGTCGCATCCTAGCAACGCCGCAGAAATATTTTTATTCGCCTTTTAGCTTGAATTTTCTCATCGATATGCAGCAGGTCTACAATCACCGTGACGATCTGGAAACGATCGATGGATCGATCGGGTAGTTGCGTAACAAGAAACCGCAGGATTTCTGAATACTCGAAAGCACGATGTTTACAGCCTACGCGATCGTGTTTATCGCGTGACTTCATTCACCCGTCGAATGCCTGTCTCGACTATTTTCATTCTTCGAACTGGCGAGCTGTTGAACGTCGCGAGAGCGTGCATACGCGTGAAACACGAAATAGCTTGGGTGGTCTGGCGAGAGCGGCGTTAAAAGAAATCGCAGCGAAATAAGTTGCAACTTCTCGAACGCCTCGATTCTTTAGAATTTGGCGAATCAAAAAGAACAAGTCATTCGAACAAGATCTCGTCTTTCGTCTACGGGGAATACCTTCTCGACCGATTTCTCAGTTCTTGGAAGCATCATTGAATGACTGTTTCGCGAGGCATGTGGAAAAAAAGTCGAGTACGTTGATTCTATGGAATCTGCAGAGCCAAAGGAACTCGTAACATGGATCTTTTTTTAACGTTCCGTACATCGTCTACGAATGATACATTTATGATGGATGTCTCAATGGGACGCCATTGAGTAATTTCAATGTGAGATACGTGGCAAAAAATCGCACGCGGACCAAGCTGCGAAAGATGGTAGTCTGGCTCGCGCGACTCGCCGATTCGCGGCAAAGGTGAAAGGCCTGGTATATGGGACACCGGCTGGCCAGAACTCGTCTACGTGGTATCCTTTTCTTGACGGTACGTCTACAGGACGTACTGGAAGGGAGAGGATCGCGAGACGAGGGGCTCGGGGAGTGATTTTAGCCGTACCTTTTATGGGGAAGGCGAACGACCACCGAGAAATCGGAACGCGAATCGCTGGACTATGCTCTTCTTTCGACTCGCTTGTTCGAATACTTTCTAACAAAGATGGGATGAGACCGCGATCGCTTGTCCTCAATTCGACGGAACTCCATTCTCCGCGATTCAACGCTGTATCTTTGTAGGAGGATGTTTGGAAACGTGATTTTCGTCTTGCGATCTAAGTGATCTAAACATCCAGCGATAACCATCGCGCGTAAGTCGTACAGTACGTAGATATCTTATACATACTTGAAAAACGGCTGGTGTCGTATAAAATATCTTTATGTACATATACAAATCGAAACTTGTGATATCGAATGCCTTGTACCGGATAATGCTTCTCGAGTGTTTAGACTTAAAATGGACGATTTTATGACATTCGCGTGCTGTCTGTAAAATATAAGCAACGCCTGGTTGAAAAGAAACGCATAGAGAAGGTATTTAAAAAATGATTAAAAAGAATATCCGAGAGAAGCGTTTGACGAAGGAAACGTGTAAAAACGTAGCGGAACAATGTCGCGGAAAATATTTGAAAAACACGTTTAAACAAACACGAAGGATATAACCACGAAAAATCGAGCAAAAATTCTAGGAACTCTATTCACCGACGGTCGTCCGGTTAATTGAAATTGGTTCGATTTTACCAGCGGAAAGATCGCCAGAAGGCGTGGAGAACATTTAGCGAGCATTCCAATCGAACTGGTCGCGGGAGAGCGTGGTCGGGAGTGGCGGTCGATCGCTTCCTCGTTCTGCCGGTCTCGAGGAGAATCGAGCCGAGAGCACAGCGTCGACTAGTTTGTCGGGCGAGCCGTTTAGCATCCATGTAAAAAAGATTCCCGATGATGCCCGGACATCGTTACTAAGCCGTCGCTACGCCGGTGTGAGCGATCTAACAGAAAAGGAACGGGAGAAACGCACCGTAGGAGCAATGCCCCTTGGGTCAGGGTCAGTACCCTTTGGCACAAGCTACTCGAACCGCAGCCACGCACGTTCACGCACACGCGCTTCAAACTCGCGCCTGCACACGCACACGCACACCTGTGTAGTGCTGCCTTTCGGTACCGATAACTAAATCCGTCCTAACAGACGAACTCTTGGACACGCGATTTCTCTGGAAATTCGGCGATTTCGTTGCGTGTCCTTTTCAACGTATGCGACGAATTCAATGCAACGCATTAAACGCAGCGAATTCGATGCAACCAATCCACTGTCTCTTTTTTCGAGGACTAACGTTCGTCCGTTTACGTTCGGAACGTTCCACTTATGTTAGACGGTTAACCGATCGACCATCGAAGCGGTCTTGTTATGCAAAGAAGTGCGCCTAGGTTTCGTTTCTCATTCGTCCAGCTGTAGAGGCGGCCGACGCGATCTGAAATTGTAATCGTAACGTGTCGTCGTGCTGTTCTGGATTACCGTTTCCTACGGTCGGTCCCTTTGAGCGCTGATATCGCGATTCAAAGCTTGCTAGACAAGCCACGCGTTCACTTGAATGAAACAACCTTGGCCAATCATTCTAGGAATTTATGTCTATGTTTACGTCTAGCCTGTGTCTAGCCAAGCCGAGCGTGACTAGGTACTGTCGTCTTTTCTATCGTTCTTCTCGAGGTCGTCGTCTGGAACTCGTATACGCGCGTGAAAGTATTCGAGGTTTGTGTACGTCGTGAACCACGTAACGTACGTCGTGTACGAGCGTGAATCGAGATCTTTTATCCTTGTTGGCTCTCGTTAGAGGCACGATGGCATTAGATAACGTGGATGTAACATCGGAAGATGAATCAACGCGCGAACGACGCGGGATAACGAGTTGAACCGTAGCAAAATATGCGAATCGTTATCGGCTATCTATCTATTTATCATTTTCAATTTTATAACAGTTCGGTTTACGCCCTGAATTAATTATTGTCGCATCGACAATTACTGCAATTTCATACAACTCGACATCTATTACATAATTATGATTTAAATCTAATTCCGGTATCGCTGAACAAGCCCTGTGTATCCTCGCTTGGCGTAACGCTGTCCGAATCGATAATCGTTTGATCGCAATTAAATCGGAGACGAAGGAGTTGGCGGCGAAATTTTATACGGTGTTACGTAAATCTGCCTGCTTATCGATCCGACCAATCGCATCCGCGATGAATGAAATCCGTTTCTTTAGTTTTCAAACTCCATTGTGTAACGAGCTAACGATCCCTCGTATCTTTTAACAGCAATTTTATTATTCTTATTATTCATTTAATAACGCACGAGATCGAAACTTTTTAGTATACAAAGTGTTACGATTAGTCGTAGCTGGAACTATCGTAAACGCAAGAGCGCTCGATGCTGTGTCACTCTTAGGCTCTGTGAACTTTCAATAGCGAAATACGGCTGCGAATAATCTTCAAAAGGAACGAGCAGGCGACAGTAAAAGAAGAATAAAATGGAAAGTATTCGTCTAAGATAAGAGGTCCGGATGCTGGTGAAATTACGATGCTCGTATCATTTCATTATCCTGCACCCTAAAGGGATATCCATTCCATTAATCGGGTAAACGAATAAAGCTGGTATCTCGTCCGCATACCGGGGATTTCAGGTTGATAACTATCCGATAGCAATTAAAACGAAAAGCTAAGATCGGCTGCGAACTAACAGCTCTGTCGGAATGAAACGTGTAATCAGGTTTAATCACATTAATCCACGAGCCCCGGTACGCGGTGGCAATTAAGATGATACGTACCCGGTTCGAAGCGGTTCCCTTCTCTCGTCGAGTTCCCCGAAGTCGATTCGCCAGCAGCGGAGCTTGCGACTCCCGCGAATAAGGGCCGGGTAATGGTCAAAAATCGATACGCGTGTCGATAAAATTGTAGCGAAAATTTCCGGTAAATTACTGGTTGTCGGGCTACTTTCTTACAAGAGGAGTTTCTTCGTAATCACCGCCGCGTATCCGGCTCATAGGCGCTAACTTTCTTACGCTAACTGCGTGGACGTCGACCAGACAGATGGCCCGGTTCTCCATCGAGGCAATTAGGGAGGTAGCGGTTGCTTGTAACGAGGAATCTTCCCCACTCTTCATGCTTTCGATCTTTACAAAATCGCGTTGATTCTATACGAAGGCCCATGGCAGATCGCGAACTACCTCCTCCTTCTCGCGATCCTCTTTGCCCTCGTTCCGATAGCTACGCGACACCGCTTCGAGAGTGTGTCGAGCTTTCCAACCTCGAGCACCGTGTTATCTTCCGACGCACCTTTTGAATACCAAGACTCATCTTGGAGTGCAATACACTCGATCTACCAATTATTTAAATGAAAAGACCACTTTCGTGGATACTGGGTTATACTCTCTGGAACGTTGTCTCGTCCCGAATTCGAGAATTCGCCCGATCGATGAACGTTGTTCCCCGCGATGTTCCACGAACTATATCGGTATGTATTCCGAGCGAGACTTGTGTAAAGAACGATAGAGGAACGAGATAAGAATTTCCAGGCAAACGTACCTACACACCGTCATGTTCCCATGACGCAACGCGGTTTCTATGAATATTTCCGGAAGAGCCGAGTCGATGCTCTAGAAATTGAGAATTCTCACGGTTGGCTACTTTTGAAGATGGAATAATGGTAATTTATCAGACAGTTTTTATCTTCTGATTGTAAATCTCCTTTGCAATTAGGTTATACCAAGCACCTCTTAGACATCGGACGATATCGACATCGGGAAAGTCTACAAAAATGTTTACGTTCGTTTCCTGTGGTCTTCGATCACGTTTATCGTTTGATTAATCAATAACGTCTTAAAGCGCCAAGTACTTGCGTACACGACATCGATGGTGAAAAGGTTAATTAGTTGACCATCCTCCTTAATTAGTTGCAATCCTCTTCCAACCTCTTCTTTTTCAGCTTTTTTTCGTGTTTCTGTCGAGCACCCTTAAGGACAGAAAATATTTCTGTTTCGTTGGAACGTACCAAAATGGTAATTCGTTTAGAAGAGAGATACCAAGCAGGCGTGATATCTGCTTGACAGATTCGGTCTCCGTAAGCGTCGTAATCGTAATAAAGGAGTAGTTAAGAGCGGACCGAGAGGCCGGAAATAATTTCCCTCTCGATGTCGCCCCTTTAACGAACCCTCGAACGTGCCCCGGCGTTCACCCTTTCTAAATCAGTGACGATCATCGAGAGGCGAACGAGGCAATGAACCAATCAGGCCTTCGATCGGGAGGGTTGAGAATGGGGTCGCACCCTGCTACGCCGCTTGGCAAGACTGCCGTCCTGAAGACAAAGAACTGCTCGGGACACGAGATGCACCGTATAGCGTATCCGCTTTTGAAAAACAGGATGTTTCGATCGAAATATTTCTTGGAAAATTGTCAGAGGATGTGCACTTTGTGAAAAATCAATCGTGAGACTCTCCGCATAAAAGAAACACGTATAGTTCTGCGCGAAAGTATTCGTCGAAATCTTTTGGGAATATATCGTACGTATTATACGGAACATTTCAAATTTTACTCACATAATCACGATAGTCGTGCCATATAACAACGCTATACAAAGAAATTTCGAAATATTTTATATGACACACACATAAAACGGTAAGTGATCAAATACTTGCTTGAGCGACTATACATCTCCTGTGTCGAGTTTAAGTATAATATTAAATTTTTATCGATACGCCGGCTGCGCGGTTTCCTGACATTTTCTATGCGTGGTTGCAACCCGCGGGAATACTGCGGTAGATAAAACGCTCTCGATGCCTCTAACCAGACGAAACGTCGTCATGGAAATCTATGGGAAAACGAAGACGGCAAAAGGTTGTTCGTAAAGGGAATATAAGTGATAGCGTTACATCGGTTATGTCCCAGAGACGAAAAAATCTGCTGACAGTAGACGTTTCTTGCAACGTTGTAAAGACGAGAAAAAAAGAGAATTTTCACTTGTAAAACGACACTCGTCCAATAGTATTTGCCCTTTACGGAAAGATTATTCGCGATAAGCGCCCCTCGTTAAGCTTGATCCGTCGATAACGCGATCGACAGTTCTGCAACGAAGCCGTTGAATGTTTCGCGTGCCTTCTGATATTTCATTCTCCGGTTATCTGTTCTTATCGGGCGTCGTACTTGTCGCGTCACCCAACGCCCATTACCGACTATCCTCGGCGAACACCTCGCTAGAATCGAATAGAAATAAAATCGTAAAAGAACAGACGTTGCTCGACGAATCTCCCTTTCCTCGATTTGTTAGGGAAGCGAGTGATGAATTTCTGCTTGGAGGGACGCCTAAGGAAACGAACGCGGGGTAACTGCGGCCCGGGTGTCCCGTTTCGCTGTCAATTTCCTTGACAGATAACTGCTCTTCCGTTATTCGGGATCAGCCCGGGAATTGTGGCTCGATGAAACCGGAGGCTATGCGTATGCATCCATCAACTAGGGTGACGAACGTACATTGGTGTCTAGAAGCCAGAATAGAATGTCGCAGATGTTGACCCACTTTTACATTTTCAGCTGCAGAAAAATTCTCCAGCGTGGAAAGGAGTGACGCGATGGCGAAAATCGAAGTCTCGCGGTTTCAAAGTAGGATTAACGCCTCGAGCAACGGGTTACTTAGCCGAGCAAAGCTCGTAAATCCAGCGTAGATTCGGTGAATTAGCTAACCGCGCAGCGTCAAGCTCGCGCCGCTGTAAATTCTCAGATTAAAAACTTTTAATCGGACTCTGACTGAAGCACGGTCCGTGAACCTTGCCACTTTGAGACCGTATTCCCACGCGATTACGTGTTCGTAGAAAACACCAACTCGATCGACCGGTTTTGTTGCTTTATATGATTTAACGACAGATGTACGAATGACAGATCGATCCTAAAAGAATCGATTTCTGACTTAATATATGCATAATGATAGGTACGTTTATAGTAGAAATTTTGTCTCGTCGATGATACAACTATGACAGTCGCGCAATTGGATTTTTTGACAGTATCGTCGTACTTCTTCCATTTGCTATCGTACTAATAGTAACGTTACGTGAATTTACGGGCAAAATTTCATTTATTGGAACGAAATTAACGTCCGACTAATTGAACTTTTGCTGGTGAATTCACTTGTCCGAACGTAAGCACGTATTACGTGAACGAAAAACAATAGACAGTAGGAGGGGGGACGGGGGGAAATCGACGCTCCTCTACTATATGAAATCCAATTATATAAACTGTTTGTCCGGTGACAAGTTCAGATAAATGGAGTTCCACCGCACAGAGACTACGGGGAGCAGATATCTCAGCTTCTTTTTCTTTTGGTTTCAGCTGGTGAACGGCCTCGACAGACCCAGGTACATTTGCGAGACCGAGGTCATGGAGGAAGTAAACGTGGCCAGCGCCACTCCGGTGGAGTACACTCCTCCGGGGAATCATACCAATAAAAACGCCAACGGGAACATCATCACTCTCACCCTCAAGAATAATCATCTTATCGTGGAGACGGAGGAGCGAGCAGTGAGTATATTAGAGATCATCAATGACAGAATTGCAAATACTATGTCACAGGGTTACGTGTTATCGTATCTCGGAGAATACTGGTCGATTCGCGGGCTTCTGTCGACGTTAATGTTGCATCGATCCAAATTATTTCGCGGTTGAAGTACCGGGGCGGGGGGATTCCATTTTGTTGACGGATAAAGGATTTCTTCCGCTGATCCAATTACACGCAATTCATTGATAATTGGAAGGTTGCATCATTAGCGATCCGCACGGCAGAATAGACAAAACCAATTGCAAGGTGCATTTCATGGTTCGTGTAATAATGGAAATGTATGTTAATCCTCGTGGAAGGTGAAGCTGATCGAAACTAGAGACAAAAGGCCTGTTAATTAATTTTAGAAGAGAAACAAAATACGGTAAGATTTCGATTTTCTGAACAATATCGGGTAGCAAAAGAATATGAATATGTATTTTAAATGTACCTCAGGCTTTTCACTGATTATTAATTAAATATCCTGTAGATTTTAACTAATAACGGTAGTCGAGTCTCATTACGCTGGTAATGAAATTTTAAAACATGTATCGTATTATACGTAACACGTTCGTAAGATATTTTTGCGAACCTGTACATGTAACAATGTGCAACGCGTTATTATATTTCATGCAATTACAGTTTCGTACGAAAGATGACAACGTTTCGTTCGATTACTCGAGTCTTTTGTAATTAATTGATTCAGGCAAATCGAGGTCGTAGTATTAATTTGTAGAAATCGATGAACGATGGTTTGTTCAAGGAGCTACGTAAACCTTCGCAACAAACGGGTAGTCGGTGTCTGAAATGGTTCTCCGGAGAATCTAACGAACATCGATTGATCCCTTTACAGCTGACTGTTCCAGAACTCGGTCGATCTTCGAAGATACGAGGAAACGAAGGTTTCCGATTCGTCTGCTGGTAACGTGTAAAGTCTTTGAAACCCATGTAATCGGCATCCCATGTACAATAAAGGCGCAACAGGTGCGGAAAGGTGGACAAATTGACAAATTGACATGTCGGCCGGAGAAAACCAGCCGATAGCTCGTTGCCTTAAACTAATTGACCCGATCGCCAAGCACGCGTGTGTTCGTTTCTATTAAGATTCGCGAATTCGTATCTTTTATCTCGTAATAAAAACATCGAGCGATCCGCGATTCGTGCGAATCGATCAGTGTACAGTACGTTGGTTTATAATATTTTTCTCTGTCGTAGCCACGCGACGTAAAGCGCTAACAGTTAACCGAATGCCGGATCAGTGCCACACAGGATTAATATTTCTCTTTGTTCGAGCGAGTCGGCCACGACATCGTGAAATCGATCCGCCAGCCAGAGATTCGCGCAGCTGGGTCAGCCGGTGGCTCCTCTTTGACAGGGATAACAGGCTCGCAATTATCGGGATTCGTACGGCCCTGTAAGGTCGAAGGTTACCAGGCAATTTCGCCTCCGCCTATCGTCCTACTTACCGGCTCAGACTTATCCGTGGAAACTCATCTTGCCAGGGATTCGCCAAATCCGCTGGGTCAGAGCTTCGACTATCTTTACCCCTCTTACCTGGATATCGATGTAATTTCATCGAAACACCGTTTGCGAGATACAAGTAATCCCAGCTGGATATTTACAGGATGACCAGTTTCATTTTGAAAGTATTTCATCTCGTGGATCGAATCGGTCGAAATGAATCGGAAAAGTGTCGACGTCGATGGACAAATTTTTCCCGAGGTTCAGTTTTGTCCTTTCTTCTCGATTCCCTGTCCGTGGCCGTCTTTAGGTCGTAACCCTCTTTCTTTCCTCCCAGACGGCACGAATACACGAGCAAAGTGCGCGCACCCTAAGCCGTCGAAAGCGATCGAACAACGAAAGGGCGTGGATCCGAATCTGTGGATCTCACGATCGAATCCCTAAATCCGTGATAAGTCTTTTCGTAACATGCACACGGACAGCAAGTCCGTTAATCGACAGATAAACGAAATTAACTCGCCGAGACTGGGGACACGTACCTACATGAGAGCCGAATGTTCGTGCTTCCGCAACGATAAAAAGATACGATCGAACGGTATCGGTGAAAAGAATGGGAAGATTATCACTGCGGATACTTCAAGGGTATTAGCGACGATAAACCGGTGAAACGTTTCGTTTTCACTTGGCGAATGCAAGGGTGAGAAATCTGATCCGTTGGCAAACAAGTTAGAAGGGAAGACTTTTTGGGGTTGGCCAGTGACGTCGCGACGTAGGAACGAGACGTCTATTGTCAGACTAAGGCAGTAAGAATCGATACGTTGCCAACAATATCAGCTTTACGTTCGACAAAGCGGCAGCTACTTTGAGAAAAAACACCGGATAGACTAAACAAACGAACAAACAGACAGATCCGTTGTGCTGTTGGTTATTTCAGCCACGACAAGCGCCTTAGCGCACTTCCTCTTTAAAGGAATGTAAAAACCATGCGATGCGTTTGTTCGTGGATCGGGACAAACAGAAGGGGGACAGGAAACGAAGAAGGGTTCAAGGGGTGGATGCTCGGGATACTTCGACGTAATACTTGGCCTGGCGCCAAGTCGCGGTGTTCACCCTCGGTCGCGTGGAATACCCTCAGAATTCGAGAAATACTCACACTATCGAGGCTACGAGTGCCGTGTCTTTGGAATGAAGCGCGTTCTCGAAGGCCATCCAGTTCGTTGTCTTCTTTCACATTATATCGGATGTCACCACGCCGGATAGAGCGACGAGACTGACCTTTCAAAATATCATATCTTTCACTGTTTTGAAAATATCATTGAAATATTTTATTTTATTTATTTCTCACGGGTAGAAGCTGTAATATAAGAGGGGAAGAATGAACGCAGATAAATTTGACCACAGCACGCAAACTAACGATGAATTATTAATTAGAAGCAACGCTTAATATCTCTTCGTGAATCACCTGTTAATTTATAATTAAAATATATTCCTTGTGCCACAAATAAACAGAAATTCCCCGATACTTCTGGACGACAGTGTATATCAGGGAATATGACGTCAACGATCTTTCGATCTTTGGAGTACAGAAATATATATAGATGCTGCACGGTCGATTTACCAACGAACTCGTCTTCTTTAAATTTTTCTTTTTGATCTGGGTCAATCTATTCACCGAGTTCCGCGCAGTTTCCGCGTAAAAAGGAAACTCTTCGTTTTCTCGAGCCATCTAAGAACTAAATGCATCCTTAAAGAGGTGCACCGTGACCTGGCTTGCATCGTCGCCGAAGGTATTTGAACTTTATTCGACAAATTAACTGTCGCGTATACCTCGTTGAATCGTCCCGTTGTATTACCATCACGAGTCTACAGAGTTTCCACGAAGATGCAATTGCATCTAAAGTTTAGACGTATTCAAGACTCCTGATACGGTTATTGGACCCCGGAATGCCTCCATTTGCTTTGTCATTACCATTTGCCCTGTTCAACGTTATGCCCGAAATGTTATTGAATTTCTTTCGTTAAACTCGATCGAAACTTTGCAATTAACACCGCGTCCTGCGATCGTTCCCGATAACGTTCCCATCGCGCTTTCGTTTAATTCGTCGATTTTTAATTACTTCCCCTGACGAGAAAAATAATTAGTTTCAATTAACGCCGCTCGCGTTGATCTCGCCCGAGAGATATAAAAAAATTTGGGTTATAAAAGGTTATTAACTAGCAGCCGATGTATAAATAACAGGTAGAAGGGACACGAACTACGCGTCATCCGTTTAGTAGAGCATCCGGGATCAGTAACGCGTGATCGGTAATCTCGCACCCTATTATGCATCGATTAATTTATTACGTGGAAGATTAAATTCTCGGCGAAGCGTTCCCCTTGTGATCTCAATACATATTTATACGTGCAACATCGTAATGAAATAATATCGTCGATGATATACTTTCATTAGTCTGACGCCTTTAGTTTCCTTGCTAAAAACATATTCGTCGCTGAATTTCCATTTCAATTTGCAACTGCGTGTTCTCCTTTCTCTTTTGGTATAAACAGGAAGTTTACGTGAACGCACGATGGATCGTAAAATACGATCTTTAATAATCGTGGCAAAGCGAAACCAAAGTTGTACTAGGTCGGGAACTTACGGTGACAGAGCGTAAGTTACCCTGGAATCCTCGGCAGTGTTCGCGAGTTACTCGGAAGCGGAAGCGTACAAATCCCAGAATTATGGCTGTTTCTAGCCACTTCGCTTTTCGAAAACGACCCTAGCTGCTCGCAGTTCCACCTTTCTACCTGAGATTTCGAGAGATCCTTTTAAAGTGGAACGAATGGCGACGTCGTCCCATTTTCCTTTTCACGTGGCACGCCCCTTCTTGTTCTCAAACACGTCCCTCCTCTACAAGGTGTGCCACTAAATGTAGTATAATCAGCAGCAAGATTCTACGGAAAAGAACAAATCGACAGTATGAAATATATTTGTTTCGTACTTTCTTCTCGATGAAATCGAATTTGGAGATTTGTTTGTATAAACTTGGTCGATTACTCACTGTGCACGAGGATAACCATCAGTAGAAGGTTATCGTACACGAAAATGATCGAAAAACGTATAATAAAATGTCCCCTTTAAGACCTCGTTTCGTACGAATGTTCTATTTAAACGAAACCACGAACAAAATTTATGTAGCATCCGACAATAAGGAATATGTTCGCGGTAAACGTCCTGTAATTTCTTGAAAGTTGACCGATATGATCATGACGATCGATGTTTCGTTGTAGTACTAATTAAATTTCACAATATTTTGTACGAAAGTTCCTTATGATAAGGAACACTGTACACTGTATATGTCCTTCTAATTCCTCCCTCGACGGATCCTTAGGATTCCAGTACTTACTGTCAGGCGTCATCGGGAAACCTACGTGGCGTCTCTGGTGGACGATTCGTTGGTCGACCTGTCGCGTAGGATATGAGCTGACGGAGTCGATTTCTGAAGCGAGTCACCACTTTGCCGAGGGCTGGTGAAAAACTACGTGATTCGGGACCCGGTTATACGATGCCTCTGGGAGCAAGTTTCCTCGAGGAATCGAGAAATAGAAGCCACTTTGCGTCTCCTCTTACCCTTGCGCGTCTCTTTGTCCTTTTCAAAGAGGCAGGACAAAGGTGTTATCGGTACGACCGATTCCTTCCTTTTGCTGAAACTCTCAGAAGTTTCTCGAAGAACGCCCGCGAGGCAAATGCGACGTGATACGTGGCTAACAGGCTCGCCGCTTTGGTTCGATGGAATCGCTCCATCCACCCTTTTAAATTAACCACCTCGAGATGACGGGTAACCGTAACTCTCCGATAGGGGACGTATCTCCCAGATTCCGGTTACTTTATAAACCACGGAGCAGAATCTAGGTCAAACTTTGACATGCTTTACACACTTTTGGCTAATTAGAATTTATCACGCGTCGAAGTAATTCGTTGCCTAGGGATTCGGTAATTGGATCGCTCGGCTGAAACTTTAGACAGCGTAACCGCGAAATCAAAGGCGTCACGCGTCTCTAAATGGCAGCCCTGTTCTCAACGACACGAACCTTGATAGAAAGCTTATCGATCGCTAACCATCGTCGATGGAATGGCTAAGGTTGTTGCGCGGATAGAACATTGTTTTCTTGGAATAGCTCGTAGGAATAAAACGGTACGTTGCTCCTGTAACAATTTATGAATCGTAAAGGCAAAATCATATCAACGATACCGTACTTTTTCGGTTACGAGAGTTGAATAGTCGAAGGCGTATCGGCTAGCGAGAACAAAATATAAAGTTTTCGATGTTGAGTTCGAAGATGCGTTTCCACTCTGGCATTGCCGCTAATTCGGAAGGCGTGAGCGACGTGCCCCGCGGGGAAACGTGGCTTGCAACGCCCAGCGTCGTGAACGAAACACAGAGAAATGCGTCGGGATAGGAGAGACTGGAAACAATAGGGAGAACTAATTCTGCGGTCCGTCGACTCGAGTAACTCCGATCGCGGTTGCATTTATCCGCGGCCGACGTCCATGGTAGACTGCGAGTAAACTAGAAACATCATCTAGGAAATTCATAGGGTGGAAATTAATTTCCTAGTTCTGACGTGAATACGCTACGGTGCCTTTGTTGGGTATCGGAATCATTCGTTTCGCTTGTCAACGGCGAGTTGCTTCACATTACTCAATTGTAATCAGAATCATAATTAATATCTCGCATATGTATATTCAAATCGTTTGAGTCAATTCTTTCGCATAAAATGTCGGACAATTTGGATTCTGATATTGATTTGAGTTCCGCGCCGTCAGCGTAACGACTCTCTTGCTTTCAGAATTATTGCGATATTTTAAAGTCGCTTATAGAAGAAAGAACTACGTTTGTCATAAATACTCGCGGATATGTTTACCACTGTACGGCTATAAATACGTCAGTATGCATGAAACGCGAGCGTCAGTCGCTCGTGAGAAATCGCTTCATAGAATATCATATCTAAACGCAGATCGAGAGAACCGCTCAACGTGTTCTTATTCTTGGCGATTCGTTTCTTTGTCGTCTTGAATAGATAACCGAAGTAAAGCAGCTGATGATGCATCGAGCTGGTAATTGCGGGGTGCTTTGAGCCGCACAGCCTGATCATGTTGCACCGTTGAAACGGCAGTAAAAGGTCGAGGTGAGATTGCGAAGCAGGCAAAACGAACCCCGCTAATGACACGATCATTCGTCAAACGATCTGGCCCCATCCGCCCTTCCGTTTCACCCTACAAGCGAATTCAACGACCCTACCGTTGATTAATACTTCGCCGCGTATTTATTCCTCGTTTCATTCTTTTTTTACGAGACGGGGCAATAAACGTTTTCTTTTCGCTGGCGTGGAAGCCGTATACGCGCGGTTTGATGAAAAAGGCCGCGGGAACAAGTTAATGAAGCTCGCTCGTCTCCGCGTTTTAGGTGACGGTGGAGGATAATAAAAATCGCAGGTA
This sequence comes from Bombus pyrosoma, assembly GCF_014825855.1. Taxonomy (NCBI): domain Eukaryota; kingdom Metazoa; phylum Arthropoda; class Insecta; order Hymenoptera; family Apidae; genus Bombus; species Bombus pyrosoma. Next base: position 7,964,750 of record NC_057782.1, read on the forward strand.
CCAAGATAACGGCTGCTCGTTCGTTGTCGAAGTGCAACCCAGCTATCAGAACGAGGAAACCGAGACTAACAAAGGATCCACCGATGACATGACCGCCAGCGTTACCGATCAGCAGGCTCTGGTCCACAGAGAAGAAATTCCAGAAGATAAAGCGCCAGGTACGTTGCTTTCATAATACAACCATGTTATCATCGTACGCGATAAAGAAACGTACAGTCGCTGCAAAAAGTATTCGCACACCGTTGTATCTATTATAAATTATAACGGATGATGTTACCATTTATAACGTTTAAACGCTAATCGATTAAATCCAGATATATTAAATTTCGTATCATTTACGCACATTTCTACGACTACGAAAATTCGGTAATATAAAGAAAGAAAATATAGAATCGGATGGAAAAGCGTTTCGCCGTAGAATATCAGGATATGTGGAAATATATTTTGTAGCCACTGTAGACAAAGAATATTTAAAAAAGAAGTTTTGTAAAAAAAATATTTAGTAAAAGGTATGTCTGTATGATGCAGGGTTCGAGAATGCAAGATTATTCGGTAGCACGAATACAGGATTGTCGCAGTCGGACCTCTCGATCTCTAGCCAGGGCTCGGTTAATCCCAGCTATCGTTATGGAAATCAAGTGGAATACGATGCGGGCCATCTGGGTTACCCGATGTACGGGGGTAGTTACGAGTCCGATACGTTATCTCGGAAACTCGAGGGAGGGTCGAAATGGGTGGAATTTGATAAGTCGCCGGACACCGAAAAGGCATTACTGAACGCGTCGAAAACGTCGAGTATGGAGAAGGATGCGGAGGAAAGCGTAAGTGACGATTTTAAGCGAGAAAAGGAAGATCGTGATGGAACACTGTGTTTCTTCCTTCCAGCCATCGATAACGGGAAAACAGAACAATCTGGACGTTTCCCAGGGTTCCGGAGGATCGATGGACCAGCAGGATTCAACGGATGCTAGTATTTCCACAGACACGGTTCGCTCGAATCCCAACCTCCAAGTGAATGGCGCCACCCCGAATAAACTGGAGATTATGGAGCAGAAAGCGCTGAGCAACGACTTTGGCAAATCAGAGATCAACAAACCCGTGATAACCGGAGCGTTGTTAAAAGACGACGTTCAAGAGGACACTTTTCAGGAACAGCAACGGAAGCTGGGTAACGGCACCCTAACACCGGAGCACAAGGAAGGCAGGCCGAAGAATCAGAAGCCAGAAAGCTGCACCTTTGTGCCGAGTCATAAGCGCAGCGGAAGCATTCCACCGCGACTGATCGAGGAGACCCTGGAATTAGACCTGGAGCCGAAGAAGTCGTTGGACATTTACAGTCAGATCAAGACCAGCACTAAAAGCATACTCCCAGGATTAAGTCCGAAGTTTGAGCTTCTACAAAACGAAGTAAGTCCTATCGAAGAAAAAGAAAGTTAATGGAGATAATGGTGTGCTGCGCCTTTATCGTAAAACATCTCAAAGCATAACATCGAACCATCGAACGAGCATCGAGGGATGTCCATTGCCCATTCGAGGACCGTGGACAAAGTAAGTCGAGTCTCGCGTCGGACGTGACGCGTTAAAGTCGAAGCTCGTCCGCGTGATAACCATTTTCTACAAGAATTTCAACGTCTAGAGAAATTTTCTTCCGAGTATTCGCACAGAGCCAAATCAAAACAACGGCTACGGGTGGTCGCGAATCTTATTTGGTATCAGAGAACAATGCTTCCACCCACCGTCGAGAACGATTTTTATTTAACGAAAAGTCCAACAGAAAGTCATTGTAGATATCTCATCAACGCCAAAACTCACCGACGCCTCATCGGGGACGTTCCAGGAGATTTTAGCCGAGGCTTTCAGAAAAGTACCACGGTATCAATGAGACAGCCGAGCCATCAGGTATTTCCAGTTCGCTGTAGCAGTGCCGCTCGAAGAACTCACACCGCAGCAAAAAGAGGATCGGTCAGAGGCAGAGCGATAAAAAGATGTCGCGTCTGGGTTTGCCTACGATAAAATCATCGAGGGAGAAAATCACGGCGACGGATCGATGAGGACTGGAGCACGGTGGAAGTTGATAGAGTGACCAGGGCAAATTGGTCGTATCCAAGGGAAACTGTGCTTCATAGGTCGCTGCCGGCAGAGGCGCTTGGAATTGACAATATATCCTAATGACTCTCCAGTTTCCAACCCTTAACTCATCGCTCTCCCACCGGTCTTCCTCTCTCTCTCTCTCTCTCTCTCTCCTGTCCGTTTCCTTCTTCAATTCTCCCCCTCTGTTCTCTCCGCGCGCTCCACGAACCCTGCCCGCCCGTTAAATTTACCAAAGCGAGGATCTACGAACCGCGGAGAACAATCGTCGACTAACGAACTCGACGCGCCGCTGCGGATTCCGCGTCCGTGGCTCTGTGTGCGCGCCAACCGCAACCGCATCGGGTAATAGAGCACCGCAGTTGTCCGCGACGCATACTGCAAACAGTCGTCCGCTCGCCGCATCGTCGAGAAACGCGTTACACCTGGTGGAATTGTTTTTCTAAAAGGGTCCTTGTCTCGTATCGCGTGTATTCTTATCGCGAGACAAAAAGCGTGTCGTTTGGTTGAAAGGGATAATCACGTTCAGAGCATGGGGGAGGGGGGCTATAGAGTTGGATAGACAAACGAAAGGGGTGCGTTTCGATATTTAGAAAAGTTGCTGGGTAATTGTCAAAGACAGAAAACCGTCCTGGGTGGCAGTGATTTGCTAAATACACGCCAGTTGTATCCCTCTTCCTGCGCCGTCCGTCTGCCTGTCTGACCACGCACGACTTTCTCCCCTGCAGAGTCTCATCGCGCGGCTGCAAGCGTCGATATCCGAGTAAACTTTTGAAAGCCTCCTCATCGACCCGATCGAGAGAATCTTCGAGCGAATTTCATGATATTCTAACGCGAGTACATGTACTCGAGAAGAGGACCGTATCACAGGACGAATACATATGTCGAATTTTGTAAACCATTCTAAGAGTTATACCGCCAGATTCCGTTGGACTAAAACAATTTTACAAACGAACCAGATTTGTTAAGAATTTTCTATTGTCCGAGAACATACGTACGAAATAGAAGATAATTAAGCATCGTAAGTGGAACGCTATTAAGTGTCCAGATTGGTAGATGTTAAGGTTTCGAGCGTGGTCTTCGAGTTTCGATGATGTATCGTGTCTAAGAATTCTCTATCGGCATTTTGTATCGTAGTTTCTTAAGTTCGAAGAAAGGTAAAAAGGATTATCGAGATGCGTGTGATTTATGACCTTAAGTTAGGGGATGAGGACTTTTTTTTTAAATATTCCAAATATTTTCGATTATCCACGTAGAAGCGGGGTTGAAATTTCAAATTCGAAGATGGCAGGATTAAATTCTTATAAAACGTCGATATTGAAGTTTCTAGACATTGGTACGTTTCGAATCTCGGGGACGATGGTCGTTTTAGTAGATCTTGTGCGCAAGATTTTACCTGGAAGTAATCAGAACCAGTAAACGCTCCTAAGTACACTGTATCGGTAAATCATACTTACGTTAAACACGAGGTTCGCGACTCGAGGAAGTCGAAAAGAGGCTTAAAGATTAACGTTACGTGGATTCTAGTGCCAAAATAGTTCCTTAAGGTTTCTCGAGAGTAACTCGATGAACGTATGCCAAACGACTATACTCGATGATCTTATTATTACCTGTACGTTTCGAGCAAATGCTGCGTTACCAATATTTCAGATTTTATACGCTTCCGTTACATAGTGCGAACGTTGTTGTTAATATGGTGCTATTGCGTATGGATCTATGCGACGAGGATGTAGCTTGCTGATTTTCTCTTTAGTCATTGCGCTCCTACGTCCTCGTTTCTTCGTTCGTCGCGCCTCATTGGCACTCGTGCGCCACTACATTTCCGGTGAGAATCGACGTCCCCCTGAACTGTACTTTGAAAGTGAGAATTTTCGTCATTTTCGGAGGATACTATTTAATTAACACTCGACCAATTGCAACACTCTTACGTTGATATAATCGATATAATCGTACAATTAATATCGATATAGTATTCGTACTTCTTTCAAAGAAAAATTCAAAGTCACAGGTCCAGAATCAGTGAACGAATATCACTTTGAAAAATGACGAAACTCTGTTTCTAAGATGCATCTGTGCTTCTTTAAACTTGAAGCTATTATCGAGCCCGAGCCGATAAACGCGAATAACACGAAACATCCCCTCATCGAAAAGTATTCACCGGTCCACGTATGATAATAGTGTGTAGCACATATTTAGCGATTAAGTACCGTAACTTAAAGATTTAATCATACTCACACACGATCCCCGAACAGAATCGATTCGTTTCACGACTCATACGTACTCCTATACCCGCCGAGTCTCTCTCGCTTTTACATCGCTAACGAAGCAAGTCTAGTTTTCTGGTTTAGTGAATCTCGTGTGGCTGTTACTAGATGGTATTAGAGGTCTAACTGTGGACAACTATAAATTTTATATAAGACCTGAATGTCTCGCGTATTTCTAGAAATATTCATACCGCAAGTAGCTGGTCGCATAGCGGTTGATCGATCGATTATTTAGGTCGCCCTCGCGCCGATTTCGACCGCTCTGAAAGCGTCCTCTGTGTGTGTGTGTCTGTGCGTGAAAGATGGGTCGCGTCAAAGGGAAAACACGAATCTCCAAGGTATAGAAGGTATTGGACGCTTGAAAATCGACGCGAGTTTATAAGGAAAGTTTATAAGGAAAAATCCATTCTCCATTCTCCGTTCTTCGACGTAATGCTCTGATGTTCTATCGCATCGCGCGCATCATCATTTCGCAAGGATACTTTAGAGATAATTACTCGTAGAGACTCGTCAAGAAGTAATTATAAAGACTTAATTAACGATTAAGCGAGACGCGGATCTCCGAGATCCCGACACACAACCGTTCCATATGATCAATTAAAGTCGAATCGTAATAATTAAGCAGCGAATGATGACAGAGAGCAGTTAGCTAAAAAGAAAAAGAAAAAAAAAAAAGGAAAAAAAAACACTTGGGCTTGGATGATATTGAGCTTTCGATTCATGAATTTTCAGTCCTTTCTCGTTCGTATGAGTTTCCAGCACCGCTCCTATCTTCGTTTAATCCTCTGGCCCCTTCCTCGGGGGTGGATCGAAATAAAATCCGACAGGAACATTGTCCATCGTGCTGCATATTTGTACGCTGAAAACACATATGTAAGTCCTTTAGAACGAACGCGTGGACGGACATTCGTTTTCGCTAAAGTACCACATTGTATATGTCAATTTATTTTGCAAAATAAACCATTGGACACGAACCCTGAGTCATCGTGAGTTTGCGTGGCAAGTTGATTGATCGACCATTTCAGTTCGAGTATTTCCGTGCTTTATTTCAACAAATTTTATTAAGGTGCAATTAATTTCACATTTTCGTTCTATCGAAATACTTGCTACTTATTTCTCGAATTAATATTATGCACGATGTCTGTCCGCGATTAGCCACGGAAGATAACACCGCGTCGGTAACGCGTAACCGATAAAAATCGATCGTAGTGGGTGCGCATCCCTCACGACAGTACGAACCATCGACCAACCTAGTAGCAGCTCTGCAACCCGAGGGTTGAGCTGTTTTACTCGTTGCACCCTCGACGCTACGCGCCACCTATCGACGGAAAAGCTCGGGGGTTAAAAGCGAACGCCTCGACTGATAAAACGTTGCACGGGGGCGGAAGAGAGTCGAAGGAAGAGGATGGAAGTGCGAGGCTGGCGGCGCCAACGGTGAATCTGGCGAAACGTAAAATATCACTGAATTATACATGCGCGTTTTTAATTCGGTAATCAATAGTAAAAACCGCTAATATATCCCCACCATTTTTCCGCTATTTAGAATTCACCAATGCCCATCTGCCGACAACCCTTTCCGATCGCGTGTGGGAGGAGCCGCCAAATACTGGCTCTCTATTCTCGCGGTCGATCGGGGGATTTCGAAGGTAGAATTTTTTTTTCCTTTAATGCGTCAAACGAGATAACGAGCGAAACGATGATTCGAAGCACGAAAGACCTGCGTATCGACGCGAGATATAATCGCTCGATAGAGGCGACAGAGACAAAAAGAAATTTTCCTAGCGAACGATACGCGAGTTTGCTCGTTAACAAAGGCGTAAGGAACGGCGGCGTATGAAAATTTCAAGCGACATCGATAATGGCCGTTTATTCGATAATTTTTCCAAGGCGAGGCCAATTACCTCGTGAAAGACACGAAGTGAGCGGTACCGGAGAGCAATAGGCAGAGGTACGCAGAAGGCATACGTGCGCGCGACCATAATTGCCTTTTATTAAAGACGATTGCAAAAACGAGGCAGGTGTTTGTTGCAGAGAGCGGGAGACAGGATGGTTGAACCGTGGAAAGTCTATAGCCACAGCCGCGAGTGTTCTCCGGGTGGTTTTGTCGTAACCAGGGTCGGGACCTTCGCGCTAATTTCCATACCTTTTTTGCAATTTCATTCTCGCTAAGACGATTTCACGAGAAACACGTTGGCACGGTGGGAAGCGCCAGCGGCTTCATTCGTTTATCGGGTACATACGATGGGCCGAAACGACCGAAGCGGGCGTATGCCGAAGGAAAAATCGGCCCACTTGCGAGCAACGATCTCGCTTGGCCAGCGGCCGACGAACTCGCGACGAACTTTCACACCGACGTCCCACCATCCGCGAGGTTGACGCAGGCCGCGAATGGAGCGAAACGGGACTGCCCACCGACGCACAGCACCGCGCTCTTGGCCAATTATTTTTACCCGTGAAATCGAATTATCGGGCGCGGCGATTAACGCGGATTTAATCGCACCACTCGTGTCGTCCTTTCGACGACCGACCGAAGGAGGACGGAGAGAACGGGATGGCGGTCGGGATGGACAAAGACGGAAGGAAACGCGGGAGATAGAAAATAGAAGGAAAAAGGGGTGGCCGCAGGGCGGGAGCGTTCATATCTACGCGTGGGTGACAAGAGAGCGAGGCTAAACAGGAGGTTAAGGGTGAGCGGGACAGCGGGCGGAGAGAACGAACGAACGAGCGAGAGAAGAGAAGGATGCAGCGAGTCGAACGCGGAGGGAAGAGACACGGAGGTGGGCCAGAGAGGACGACGAGCAGAAAGAAAGAGAAAGAAGAGGAGCGCGGGGCGACGGAGGGCAGAGAAGGGTGCGCTTGAGCGTCGGTACAGATACGGCATTATGAAAACACGAATGTACTTTTAAATCAATACCACCATCGCATTGTAGGGAGTGCGCTGGTGGGGGCGGCACGCTCGCATCCCGGAATACAGGAGAAGAGAAGAGAAGAGAAGAGAAGAGAAGAGGAAGGAGGAAGAGAGAGAGAGAGAGAGAGAGAGAGGAAGGAAGGTCGGTGGCGCTGCCGCGGGAATCGGCAGAGGAGCGAAGGGGTGTGATAAAAGGATAGGCACCGACCAAGAGGGAGGCGGCAGGAGATGGTCGCGAGGGGTGCCGGAGAAACGATTCAGCCGGGTGAAAAGTATGAGCACCGGTTACGGCACTGCTCAGCCTCGTAACGAGAACGACGCGCGTTGCACTTGCCGTGAGAATGGCTTTTGACAGCGCGATCCGTCCTTGTCGACGCTTTGGAAGCGTCGCTGCCGCGGGACGGTTCGTTGTTAATCGTCGTTTGCCCACCGACGCAAGCATTCGCCACGTCATCCTTGGCGAAACAACACCGAACGCGGCAACGTGCCCAGAAGCGAAACGGGAACGACTTTCGGGATCGCATCGCTCGTTCCCATCGATCGTTCTTCTCCGTTGAAACCGAACACGGAACTGGGACGGCAGTGAGTCGCGGCAGAACTCGAAATCGATTTAATTCGGTCAGCTGGATTTTGATCGATGCGCGACAGAGAAAGTATCGGGGGATTATTAAAAAATAGACGGGAAAAATGGAATAAAAAACAGAGGGAGGGAAAAAAACGAAAAAAAAGCGCGCCGAGCGACGGAGGTTGCTTCCCACGCGGTGCACGGACAAACGCGAACAAATTGGCAGAGAGGAATATTTATTTTCAATAATATCGATGTCGCGATTCTCGATGTACATTTCGTAACCGTTTTAATACATCAACGACCGGCCAATTTATACGCGACACGAAATTAGAGTTTACGTTAATTATTTTAATTGGTTTTGCTAATTAAGCACGACCATTACGTAGAACCGGACAATGGTCACAAAACGGACATATTATTTGCTAAACACATTATCGTTGTCGATTGGCACGCCAAAGTGATGGGTTCAGTCAGCTGGCAGTCGATTAGCCATCGGCCTGTTACTTGGATAATTACGTTGATTAGAATCTTCCTTATTTCACGATTAATTCCCCGGCGTACGTCCTAACGATGTAGAAAATGTACGTCGAGACCAACGAAATTCATCTGCAAAGAGTCCAACGAGCGACCACCAGCTGTCCGTATTATACAACTTAGATCCGCGTTTCGTAGATGGATGGATTTCGACACCTGATCGAAATCGAACAAAAGAATTCCATTGAGCCACCCTCTCGTCGTTGATCCCCTTGTTTACAAACAGGACACACAAGGTCGCCGATCTTGAGGGAACGGAATAACTGTCGTTCAAGCGGCTGTCCTCTCCACCCTTCGACCAAATTCCTTCGCTCTCGTTCGGGGTGGAAGGGTGCAACGGAACCGTCTGTGTTCGCCGGATGTGTCGACCGGGGGTGGGTTTTCCGATACGTAACCATCGGCGTCGCTGGCAACCCCATCGCTCGTCGACGTCCTCTCGCAGCTTCTTATCCGATGGCGGACACACTCTCCGTCGTGTGTGTTCGTCTTCGTGCTGGTAAACATACGAGGCCGTGTGCCTCACGGACACAGACTCGCGGCATGGACAACCGCACGCTCGCACACACGGTCGCACGTGGAAAGGATGATGAAAGCGTGCTCGGCCACCTGTATGCTTTAACCGTGGATCGAACCTTACCTGTTACTCGTCCGGCGCACCGAGGTAGTCGGCCCGAGGCCCTCGACCGGGGATTTCCGTTTCCGGTTAAAGACACCACTTACCCCGATTATTCTCTCCTCGGTGGATCCGTTTTTCCCGTTCCGGGATAACGACGAGATCGTAACGAAACTCCAATTCGACGACGAAACGTTACGTAGCAGGTGGAATCGAAAACGAAGAAGTCGAGGAGAAGAAAAGGTTCGTCGACCAATCATGTCGGACGTTCTTCTACCTGCATTTGTCAGCATGCGCTATTGGAAAGGCGATTAGCGGGATGGAACAGAAATAGCATCGTCACGCTTTGGTAGCCGATCTTTTTGTACGTACGATGCTTGCGACCAATACGTATGCTCGTTGTTACGTTGTATGGTCGTGTTGAGTCTATCGGAAGTAATCAATTTGATCCGAGTTTCTTTGTCTGATCGTCTTTCGAGCTATCTGTTACACGTAGGAATAGGAGGCAAATTTGAGAAGGAAGAACAGAGGAGGAGAAGAAGAGGCAAGATCGAGAGAAAGTATTTCTGCCAGAACGAAGCAATTTGACTAACAAATCGGATCACCGACGTGCCGCTGGAAAACGTTTCGATTTAACGAATGGGTCGCCGTTACGCGAGTACAACAGGTACACCGATTATCCTTCCGTGATTCCGGGACCGTTTCGCGGCTCCGGAATCGAGGCGGTTTGTCCTCTCTTCGATCGCGTGTATGCAATAATATTTCGCGTTATACGCACCGCGGCTACAGCGGGATTAAATCCGCCGCTCACGGTCGCTGCCAAACGGATTTTAACGAAATTCCACAGCGAAAGCGACGCGGTGAGAAAAAAAAGGAGCAACGCGAGAGCGCGCAGAGGGAAAAAAAAACAACAAACAGGAAAAAAAGGACGGAGAGAACGGAGCGCTGCGTATGTAGAGAGAACGTCGGTGAAATCACGCGACGATCGAGAGAAAGTGTATCGATACGAGGCACTATTTCGAAGCAGTTTTCAGGGTTCGAGGGACGCGACGGCTGATGAGGGTGGCGGTGTTCCTGGCGGGGTCCCCGGGCACGTGGTGCTACTATTGATTTTAATTTTAGTGAAAGAGGTGGAAAAATTAGAAGGGTGGCACGAGGAGGGCTGACACACGGGAGGAAGGAAAAGGGAGGGTGAGTAGGAGTCAGAGCGAGCGAGAGATACACGTCGAGGGAGAGAATACGAAGAGGCGAGCGACACAGGGTGAAAAAGGAGAGACGAGAGCCCGCGCGAGGGACCGAAAGAGAGAGAGAAACACAACGTCGGGTGAGAGCATCGCTGAACAGTTTCGCTTTCATTTCCCTCTTTAGCCGAAGGCAAAGGTAGTCGCTTCGAGGGTGGGAGGGATCCCGATGCCCGAGGGAAGGCAAGGCAAGGCAAGGCAAGGCGAGGCAAGGCAAGGCAAGGCAAGGAAAGAGGGTGAAATCGTATCACTGAAGGATGAGAGAGTTAGAGCACTATGAAAGAAAGAGAGACAGAGACAGAGAGAGGGAGAGAGAGAGAGAGAGAGATAGATAGAGAGAGCTGCGAATAGAAGGTCGAAGAAAGATACCGGAACTCGGTTAGAAAAAGAGAAGCCGAGGCTAAAAGGAGGGTGGTACTATTGAATGAGAGGGTGGGACGGTGCAGGGCTCGCGAAAAAGAGGAGAACATACCCTCGACTGTGTAAAACACAGAGGTTCGCGGTGCCGATGCGAGTTTGTGTTTAAAAAACGGCCTCTCTTCCTCCCATCCTCCTTCCTTCCTTGTCCCATTCCCTTCTTTTCTAGCACCCCCTTCTGTGCTCCTTGCCCTGCTCGAATCTTCTCGGCATGCCCTTACCCCTTTCACCCCACGTGCTTCTATTCGTCAGCAACCGAGGACGACCTCCGCGATAATTCTCATCGCGCGCTGGTCGGTCCTCGCGCGCGAGTTTTCTTTCTTTCTCCATTCTATTTTTTTTTTCTTCTTTCCTCTACTTCCTTCTTTCCTTCTTTTTCCCCTTTTTTTCTTTTTTGCTATTTTCCACTGACAGCAACCGCGTGCGCGCGGCGTGCCGCGGATCACGGACAAATGCGTACTTTACGCGTACACGCGCTTCCACGTCGAGGAACGAGAAAGCGAGAGTGAGAGCGGAGGGTAGTGCGAGAGGGAGCGAGAGCGCGGGCGCGTGAGAGGGTGAAGGATGAGTTCCTTTGTGGCCGCCTAGATTAAAGGCAGACGCTGATGGGCCGTCAAAGGAAACTATTAGCGTAGAAGGTAATGCAATATTTTTTCCCTCCCCGCAGGCTGGATTTCTCCGAGAGTAGGCGACGCTCTCCCGAGGAGAAACGACGAGATGTGCGCCTACACGTACGCGTGTATATTGGCCGGACGAACGTGGTGAGAGATGGTGGCGTTTTTTAAGGCTCTCTCGCTCCTTTCCTCGTCGGAACAGGCATAGCGGCCGAGAAATTTTTCTTCGCTAGCGCCGCTTGCTATTTATTAACATCCGATTAATAATGGCTTTACGCATCGGAACTCGTTCGAACGAACGAACGAACGAGTCGCGACGGATAATTAATATCATTATGCCCTGTGAAACACAAAGAGCGGAGTTACGACATTTAATTAACAATATTACGAATCGCAGGATGGTGAGCGGGAGCGGGGGGGGGGTGGTTGGGATGGGCGGTTGGGTGGTCGGATGGGTGGGTAGCGGCGAGGGGATATAAAGAGAAACAACGGTGTGTTTTTCCTGGCGATAGGCGAGCCAGGTATGATCGAGGGGGTGGAAACGGGGGTCCGCCTGTATAACCGGCGTGTCGAGGGCGGCAGAGGGGCACCGAGGGGGCAAAGAAGAGCGACAAAAAATTGACTTTGCCAAAAGCCGGCATCGGTCGTGATCGTTCTCATTGGCCGGCAGCGAAAAAATCCCATCGAATCAGCGGACGAGGTGAGATTTGCAATTAAAACGCGGGATGGTATACCACGGGCGGAGGGTGACGGAGGGTGGCGGCGAGCCGGGGCTGTTAAGCGGGAAGGGGTAGGCGGATACCGCCGACCGAAAGGGCGCAATAAATGTACGCATTGCGCAGAATTAGTTGATTAAAATATAAAAGAAGAGCGGTGGGGATGGAGGAGGGTTCGGCACGGGCGGGGTGGCGCGGCGGGAGGGGTGGCGGATAGGCGCCAGAAGGAGAAATCTCTTTTCCCCTCTCGCTTTTGCTCCTCTTCTCTCTGGACCGGCAACAGCAGGGAGAAGGTAGAACGCGCCGGAGAGAAAGAGAAAGAACAAGACTAGGCGGGAGAGCGCAGCAGCCCGGGAAAAGAAATAATCTGCGAGCTGTATTGACGTTTCTAGTCTAACTCTGATTGAATTATGCATGAGCACACCGAGATGCCGAGAGCTACCCTTCTCTTTTCCTCCCTACGCGCATAATTTTCTCCCTGCGTACAGAAATATAATGTACGCGTACACCTACGTGCACAGGATCGTCTAAAAAAAGGACTCTGCCAGCACCGGGTGCGTGTAATGTTCGCGAAAATCGTCGAAGCGGCGGCACTCGATTATACCTATAGCATTCAGAAAATAAAAAAAAAAAAAAAGATAAAAAAGAGAGGAAAAAAAGTCGGCTACGCGGATAGAGGGTTCTTCGTCGAATTTGGTTCTAGTCGCGTCTCATCTCTTTCGTTTTGCAAACTTTTCCATTCCCCGTCGAATATCATACGCTCGCGTAATTTATACACGCATAGATCGCCGATGATCCTACACACACGCGCATCGGGCGCAACAATACCCGTCGAATGACATTCGTTATCATCGGTTGCCATCCCCGGCGTCCGTCCGATATCGCGAAACGATCGGAATCGCAGTAACACTCGCGCCAATTTTTTTCCTCCTTTGCCAAAGTTGAGTTATGGGTATACGCGAAACGTCGTAGCCTTTGATTTACGGGGAACGCTTTCAATCGGAGTCGCGGTAAGATCGACGGCGCGGCGTCCATGAGAGGACGAGCCACTCGTAGGTTCCCCGACACGTGTCGGTTCGCGTGCCTTTGAAAATGCCAGAGGGAAAAGCGGTACCGATATGAGCAAGCAACGAATATACGCATCGTGCTCTACCACCGGTACGAGTTGAAAAAAAAAGTTGAAGCCTCTTAGCTACCCCTGGCAACTTCGTCGCCTGCCTGCCTGCCTGCCTGCCTGCCTGCCTGCCTGCCTGCCTGCCTGCGTCTCCCCTTCGACGTTCTTTCATCGTAGCAGTCTCGAGTAATGCATATATATATATATTTCTTTTTTTCGCGTTTCTCTAACTAATTTTCCAAGAACGCCGGTGTGTTTGCGCAGCATGGAATCTTACGGAAACAGCTTCTTTCCTTTCTCGAGCGATATACCATCTATTTTCACTGTTTTCACGGAAGTTACGCGAACGTCCATACTCGACGAGCACCGTACCGGTTATCGTATATTCTTCGACGAGAATACTCGTACGTTGTAACCGTGGACGATTTATGCAGGAAATCTGCCGCGAGGGATCGCGCGAACGAAGAAGGGGTGTCGTTAGAAAAATATTTTTCTTGCCGAGAATCGTTCGATCGTCGCAGGCGACCGTCCATCGTATTTTCTAGTCGTTCGCCCATCGAAACGCGTGTCTCCTTCGCACGCACAGGAAAGGAAAGCTCGAGGTTCCGCTATTAATAGATAAATCCAGGCCAGGGGAGAAACGCAACGCGTTCGACGGTCATCGATGCGTGCAAGAAGGGAAGGGTAGAAAGCGGTTCACGGTATCGGGAAGGGTTGGCTCGCGGTGCGTGTACCTCGCGTAGGTGCGTAAAGAAACGCGCGAAAATCTTGTCGACCGGTGTCATCGACATCTACGTCCCGGGAGAGATCCTTTTTACACCCGATTGGAAAAGGATCCGATGAACGGTAATACCACGAACCATCAGTCAACCAACGCAACGTGCCGTAAGTTGCGCGCGAAACCGACGACAGATTATCGATAATCACGAGATGCGTTCTTTCGTGAAAACCGGTAGCGGTTATCGTTCCTTTCGTCTGTAAGAACAACCGGCGAAACTCGATCAAAAGGATTACCCACGAAAATTCCCGATTTTCCGAAAGGTTAGAGCGAAAACGCTCGATGACCGCTTTAGTAAATTCGATTCATCGATTCGTCGAACGAACGTAAGGATTAACCGGCTATTTTAGATGCTCGAAGCGTCGCGTCGTCCGATATCGGACCGCCGCCGCTTATCGCGTAGAGATATTGCGTCGATGCCGAGCGAACGCAATTAATAGTCGTTTTCCTTGGTTTAATTTATTAATCGAATATTTACGACAAGCCCGACAACCGAGCACAGGCGTATGCGTGGCAATGGCAGCAGGGTAAGAGGAGAGGGAACGCAATTATCATAGAAACAGAAAGACCTCTCCTCCGTGTTTGTTTAACTGTCGAGATAATTATGAAATGCATTCGTTGTTACGGCAAAATAACGATAGGTATATACTTTCTACGGTAATGCGACTAATTATTATAAATGGTCATGTTAATTTATAAACGAAATTCATCGAATTACGCGAACGCCGGAGGCTTCGGAGGGGGCGAGGAGGTGGCACGAGAAGGTAAAGGGTGGTGGTCGGAACTAGCGCGATAGGCAGTCGGGGTGAAACGCGTCAAATGGAAATGCATGTTTTTTGCCGCTTTAGTAAAATCAGGGGTGCAGGAATTACGTCTCTCTGATGCTCAGCGCGCGAGTTTTATTATGCATTTACACACTTATACAGCCAGTGTAACTACGCATCGCTCTCTGGCAAGCCAACCCGCGACAGGGGCTGGCTGCCAGAGGGATGTTGAATCTCCCACCATCGTGGTCCAGGTACATCCCCACCAGCCGACCGCCGATGAGGGAGTTTCGCGTCTAGTACTAAAAACGAGGATCGATACTAAAATGCTTTAAACTCCTGAATTTTATATCCGACCGAGAGTTGCCAGGCCTAACGCGCTCCACCCTGCCGGTTCTCCGTTTTTTCCCATTCGGTTCAAGGACAGCCGAAACACGCGTCTCCCCGATGCCGTAGCGTCCCAAAGGCGATCATCCTCGCGAACATCCGTCCGAAGCGATCGACGATTTTTATCGAATCGTTCGAACCCGGGATTCGCTTCGAACGTTCTCCGACGAATCGATTCGTTGCCACCCTTCCTTGGTTTCTCTTTATTTACTTTATAGGGTATCGGTTTCGCGGATTTCCTATCGTTGTTTGTCCTACTCGTTCTCAACAAGGAGCTACGAGCGTCGGAGTTGGAGTCAGCTGGCCGAAGGGTGACTTCCGTTTAGAAGAAAGAACAGGGAACAGAGTTGGTGTCGTTAATCGTCGGCCTATTTTCTTAGCTCGACGAAGGAACAGAAGGGGAGGAAGAAAGAAAGATTTTTCAACGACAAGCGCCGCGTAGGCCCACGAGCAACGATTCTCGACTCGTGGGTGGGCACTCGAGAGAGGTCCAAAGGGCTGGCGAATATCTGCCACCAGTTCTCTACGCAACTTTCCTCCCTTGCTTGGCAAGCCGACCCTATAGCATCGAGCGTGGAGAACGCAAGAAGAAAGTAGAAGGAAGAAACTGAAAGGCGTGCCGTGCGAGAAAGGGAAAGAGAGAGGAGGAAGAACGAGGGTTGTGGAGACGACGCGGGGGCGAAGCGCCCCTTGTTTCATTCCGCTTTTTAATAAGGACCTCGTTTGGAACTCTAGGCTTTAAATAGATCAATACCTACGTACTTCATCCCTGGCAACGAACCCATCCCGCTCCCGCTCGTTCCAGCCCCCTAGCCACCCTTTTTACCCCGCGTTCAACTTCTCTCTTTCTCGCTTTTCCACCCTCTTCCTCTGCCCGTCCTGCTCTCTTTCTCTTTCCACCCGCTCTCTTTCCTCTACTCTTCGCTCTCTAGTTCCCCTTTACCTCTCGCGTCGTTCAGCTCTGTCCTTCCTCGCTCTCGTAACTCTCTCTCTCCCTTTCTTCCACGGGTTCGTCGCATGTTCCACCCCACCGTATCCCTTGCCCTACAACTCATCCGCGACGAACCTACACCCTTTTTCGCGATTCCCCTCCGACCACCCTCGAGCGGACGCGTATCCGTTTGCAAACGTAGCCTACGCACGAGCTCGTCCCGCGTATCCGTACGCGCGCCTGCCTATTAGTATGTACGGTTCACCGTACGCTCGGTGTCTCTCCGCAAAACACCCTTTTTCGCCGCGTCGCTGCCGATAGTGGCACCGCTGCTTGCCTACCAGCGTCCTGCTTTTTCCCTTTTTCTACGCTTTTTTCCTTCCTCCTTCGTCGTTTTATTTTTCCTTTTTTTTTTCTTTTTTCGCTACTACCCCTCGCCGTCCGTTGCCAGAGCCTTCCTCGCGCCCCTCGGCCACCCTCCAGCCTCGTTCTCGGGCTCTCTGCGTGAATGGGCGAAATGTAGGTAGGAGCCCGTTTTCGCTTTCTATACGGCACCCGGCGAAAACGAGAGTCACGTACGCTCCGGAGTACCGACGCCGGTAGCATCACGCACCGACACACGTGGTCGACCAACCTCTCACCTTTCCACCCCCGTTCTCCCCTATCGCCAACCGGCCGTCCGTTTATCTAACTGTTTCTCTATTAATCCCACTGCGTGACATAACTTTAGTCATTGAAATTCCATAATATTTATCGCCATTCTGCTCCTTTCTCTATTCAGAAGTAATTTACAGTGAAAGGATTTGCTTGCGAGAACCTATTGCCTTGACGGACGTAGAGCCTTTTCTTTTTTTTTTTTTTTTACGAAAAAACTATCGTTGATCCGTGGTGGAACTGCGTATGGAAGTCGGTCAGCGCGTGTACACGGCGCGAGCAGGCGATTCGCGAGTCGGTGAAAGCGGAAGACGGTGAAAGAGAAACGCGCGGATTTTTAAAGGTTGGCAGGCAGGGCCCAGGGTAGAGGACGGAAGGCAAACGCATCGTAAATAGCCAGAATGATTGATCGGCCGCCTCTAAACGCGAGGGTCAGCTATGATCGTGGCGTTTGTACGCCCGTTATCAGGCAATTAGTAGTCGAGCCGGCTCTTAATCTAACCAATTCGCTGCTCCGCGGCCCGAGTACGTTATCCTCGTATAGTTTGATATCCGAGATATACGCGGCGCGTATTTTTCGTTACGTGGAGTTTCGGTCGCAACGATAAATCCATTTTTTTGCCGACAATATGGAATGGCGAGCGCTCGCCGTTTCACCAGACACATTTTATTAATTTTAACGGGCCGTCGTTGATTCGAGAGGCATACATACGGGACACGGACTGAAAATCATTAATTGTTGCTGCCGCCAATTCGTGTAAGTGATCGGTTCAATAAATATGTTTCAATTAATTAAAGCGAAATCAAGTTTGGTCCATCGAACTTTTCACGATTCGAAAACGGTCCGCTCGAAATCGTCGCGACAGGGTCAAATGGCAGATGAAGGGGTCTCCCGTGGCACGCCGACCGTTTCCAGCATATGTTCCGGCCGTTTATCCGAGCGTTGAAGGCGAGTCACGTAATTCCGTGGCCGATGAGGCGAACGCCGGGATGGTGACCGGGATTGGTCGTGCGATTTGTATTTTTTTAGGGTCAAAGGGGAACGTTGATGGGCGAGAGAGGGAACCAGAAGGGTGTTGAATTCTCTCCCGATCGCTCCCTATTTTTCTCTCTCTTTTTTCACGGACGTTCGGCCCGGAAAGGGTGATTTGTCGACCTGACCTCGAGAACCGTGAGAGCGTCCTTGACCTATCGACGTCGACGCGCGACGTCGCCCACCCGAAAGCTATCCGGTTTCTCCTTTCTTTACGATCGGTTCGACGAAACGCCGTTTCGATCGACGAATATCGTGCGGCCAGAAATCGAAGCGAGAAAAGAGAAGAAACCTGGCGATTTCCACGGTGTTTTCGCATCAGTCGTTCGTGTGAACCGTGAAACCGGAAGCGACCGAAGGACCGTGGAACAAGTATCGTTGAGAAGGCGATGTTGTCGTTATCGTTGTCAGGGATGACGGCGTGCTTGCCAAGCCAGCAGTCAGTCAACCGGGCAGCCAGTGCGCGAACGGAGTCGAACCGAGACGAGAGGAGACGAGACGAGACGAGACGAGGCGAGACGAGGCGAGCCAGGGCGTGCATACATCCATGGGCCGTATAATTTCCGCGGGTCGCCGCAAAATCAATAAAAGAAACATTACATCGGCGGCTGGCAGTACTGAGCTTGGCAGCGGCCATGGGATTGGATGGGGAAAACGAGATGGGAATGGGTCGCGCAAGCGTTGCTAGAAACTCTGACAGCGGCACGGGGCTCCACTGGCTCGACCGTTCGACCATCGAAAGAGGAAAAAGGAAAGGGAAAGAAGAACCGGAGGAGTTGGAACAGCAGCAGCGGCAGCAGCCGCCGCGGCAGCGGCTTCACCAGGAGGAGGAGGCGGCGGCGCAGAAGGAGGAGGAAAGGAAAGCAGCCGGAGGAAAGCAGTGAGTCTTATGAAATATGGCCTCCTTACGAAGGAGTCTGTACTCGCTCTCCTGGGCTAGGGAGCGGCTGTGAGGGGAGAGAAGAAGACGAATATCAGGCACGATGAGAAACAGGAAAGAAAGAGGGAGAGAGAGAGAGAGAGAGAGAGAGAGAGAGAGAGAGAGAGAAGACCAAGGAAACGAACTTTAAACGAATATCTTGGTTAGCGTGCTCTAACACGATCTCTCCTACGAACTAATTCGCTGTTAGATTATACGATTTCGAAAGTTGAGTCTCGAAAAATGTTTTCAATCGGTCGTTCTTTCCAAATGTTTTTCTACTTCTAGTCGGATAAGACGAGACACGTATATCGGAATTTCGTTTGATCTCGTAAAGAGAGAGGAACATGCACGGTGGCTGGTTAAGTCACGCTTTATTATTCCAGAAATATCTAGGCTAGTATTGTTCGAGGGTAGACAACGGTCTCTGGCGTCCCGTTGGCAGCGGCAAAGGCAAGCCGCTATTATTCCGATTGCGAGCAACAAGGTGCACCACTTGTGGCTCGAGCGGCAAACGAAACACCTACGTCAGTATCGGTTCCCCGAGCAAAGCCGAGCGAACGGGGTGGGTCTAAGGCTGGGGTTGGTTGCTCGACGATACAACGAGCTCGAGTAGCAACGTACAATCGAACGAGTTGGTCGATAGAACGAGGAGACGAGTGTAAGAGCAGCGCGAATGCCGGGGATACCGGACAGAGGAAATGAGAAACCCGCCCTTTCGAAGGCCAGACAAAAGGAAAAAGCAAGGGAAGAGGAGTTTGTCCGTCACTCAGCGCGGATATTTATCGAACAACTCGATTTCTTGTACGGGATCGATCCTACCACGCGTTGTCATCGAAACTCGAAAGGATTTTGAAAAAGTTAAGGGTGCGCTTTACCCGCTCTCGAAAAGAGTGCTCTTCCTGCACTTACTCGATACCGAGTGGCAAGTGTAATTGCACAGACGTTATCGTTCGTTCAGTGCACTTGTCCAAGAGAACGATTCTCTTCGGTATCAAAGCTACACTTGCGACTCTACCAGTGCTGACTTTCCATTCTAGCAGAGTTTCTACGAAGAATGCTTTTTTTTTTGCCTATAGACTCTCGGACGATGTTTGCCTATACTCGAAGTGTAGGGTCTAGCCCCGTCTATCGATTTCCCTGTACAATTTCGCACACGAACTGTCGGCTATATTCGAGGTGCGACAGGTTCGAGCAACCGACTCGTTTCCATAAGCTTACGACGTCCGCTTATCGGGCTTTATATCCGCGGTCGAATCTCGGATAACGTCCGACTCGCGTGTAGAGGTTGGTTTTCTACCGGTACACGCGCGTTCTTGGTGACGTGTGTGCGGCAATTAGCGTGTACCAGTGGTCAACACCGGGTCTTCGATGCTCAGCGACGACGTTTTATCGTTCCTTTTCTCCGCCCCGCAAACCAATAAATCCTTTGTCGGAAACGGAAATATTCGACGCGCACTTTTCAAGTCGTCGCTTTAGAATTTTCGCTTGATATTCACCCGGTGGCGACACGATTTTAAATTCACGCTGAAAGTATCACGCGTCGAATTTGCGAATAGTTACATATTTTATGTAGACGCGGCGGCGATGCAATCGAAATTCGCCATTTTTTCGCCCGATAACATGGCGGCTGGGAAGTTTGGACGTAAGCGATCGGTTCGATAGAAATCTATGGCCACGATCAAATCTCTGGAGGAAAGAATGCCGCGTAAAACGAACGCCTGTTGTTCTCGAATTTTATGGGCTACATAAAATTCGTACGCCTATGACGTATCTCTCGTGCTTTCTCTTCTTCTTCTTATTCTTCTTCTTCTACTACTCCTTTTTCTCCTCCTTCCTCGAGACGCGTTCTCAAAGCGTGACGCGACAGCTGCGCCAACAGCTTCACGAAAATCGCGTAACCGTCGCCGGTTTATCGCGTACCTACGAAGCAGGGGTTGTGGATATCGGGTGTCACGAACATCGAAACACCTTGTCCGACAGCAACACCCTGGCTCCCGTCATATTTTGCGGGAAGCTATCGTTTACCATGGAAAACGATCGTCTTTAGTCGCGAACGTGAGATTGGTTTCGCGCGGAATTCATAAAAAGTCGTAAGTGTTCGTGGCGTTGCGTGATGCTAAACGAACATCGTCAATGGAATCTGATAAATTAACTTGATACTCGATCGAAAGAATGGCGATCGAGAACGATACGAAAGAAGGGGGAATAGGGTCGGTGTAGCAAAGACGCAAAGTACCGTGACCAAGACGAAAATTTGCGAACCACTGTAAAAACTAGTTGGCGTTCTTGCGGCCAAAGAAGTCGAAAACCTCCCGTGAACCCTACGTACCCCCCACCATCGGTGCAGGCTCCTTTCTTTCGTTTCGTTGGGCCCACTCCTCGATGGTCGGGCCCGAGCGTGCACCTAAAATGCATGCTAGGCTTTCCCCTCGGGCTCGCGCCCCCGCCCACCAAAAATTCTCCCCACCAAAGCGTTGCTAGGCATCTTCTCCTGGTTGCCACGGCCCCGCGTACTCGAACCTCCTTTCCCTTTGACGATCGGTCCCCTACCTAGCGATGGGCTCAACGCGATTCGAACTCACCATGGGAGCTTTCCCGTTGCATCGAAAGTTACCACGAAAATGTTCCGTTCCTCCTAACTTCTTTCCATTCTCGAAGCAACTAAATCCGCACGACGTTGACCATACCAAAGAAAAAGAAAAAAAAAAAAAACGAGACTACGTGCTTGCACGGCCGTGCAACACGAAGTGAAATAATCTAAACACGATGCAACTTCGATCCGTAGATGTCGAACGATATCGAAGGCTGTTAGCCGAAACCAGTGCCTCGAGATTTCCACGTGTCTCCGGCATTTTAAAATTCATCCGACATTCGTAGCGACACGAGTCTTCTCACGAGCGAGTTGCTTGAAAACTCGCAAGAGAGAGGCGTAGAGAGAGAATTGAACGGCCATCGCTATCCCTACCCCGTAACCAACCCCTGTCCCCCCGTGCTGCAAAGCGTACCATTGGTCTCTCGCTGCCAAATAGTCCCAAAATGCATCGGTGCCCCGTTCCTCGTCCCTCTAACCGCCCGCACCGATGCGAGAGACCGAGACGGAGGGGCCCAAGTGCAACGGCTTCGAACTTCTACACCACGCTACGGTACTCGTAGCCAACCACTACCACTACGATCGACCATCGCGATCACCTTCTTCTACTGCTTTAACTTTTGCGCTGCTGCTTCTGCTTGGCCCTCTTTCCCCTTGCTCCCTTCTCTTCGTATATGCAGTTCCCAAAGCCAGTTCACCGAGCGCTCCCCTCTAGTTGCTAGGTCCACTTGCCCGCTTTCTTCGCAAATAGGCATGTAGGTATATAACTTATACCCACTTGCACGATCGCTGGTATCGGAGAACCAGCGTGGGCAAACCCCACCTTAGGTGCAACGGCCTAAATGCAAGTTGTTCCCGGGGCTACGTTTCACTGGCCCGGACCCTGTTCGCTGCTTCTTGCTACCTTGCTGCCGTTCGAACCTTCCTCCTTTCCCACATCCTCCTCTTAGATCCTACGATCGTTCTATAATTTTTCTGCCGTATTTTCGTTCGCACCGACGTTCGCCACATTTTCCTAATTGTCTTTCGATTTGCCAAGTCGCACGTATGGCAGAGTTGATAGAAAAGACATTGGACGTTAGAAGAGAAGAAGTTCCGAGAAAAAAATACAAGGCAAGGTTCAAGTACGTATTTGGTACGAAAATCCAGCTATTTCTGGATAACGCAAGAT
Source organism: Bombus pyrosoma (assembly GCF_014825855.1). Taxonomy (NCBI): domain Eukaryota; kingdom Metazoa; phylum Arthropoda; class Insecta; order Hymenoptera; family Apidae; genus Bombus; species Bombus pyrosoma. The sequence goes on from NC_057782.1 coordinate 7,987,057, forward strand.
ACGTATCCCAATTTCGTCGCGTCTGAAGATTGCTGGTATCTATGTATTTGGAGCGACGCGGGGCATCACGCTGCATACTAGATAACGATTAGCCGTGTTATTGAAATTTCCTTGCCGTTTGATAAATTTTCGACGATAAAGCGGCCGAGTCTGTTAGAGCGCGTGGGACTTCTCTTATGACACTCGTGACTGCGTTCTCTCTGTTTGGAGCGACGAATCTAATCAAACACAGCAGACGCTCCGAGTGCAAGAAATCGACGCGAAGCCACGCCTTGGCCACTCGTTGCATGAAAACTTCCAGACGGCCTGCTATGTGGGCCATTTAAACGGGTCATGGTTCCGTTTAGAAACGTGTCAAGTACAAGCCTTTCAAAACGAGATAACGTTCTGTTTAGACGCTTTGTTCCTACATACATTCCTCCGTTTCTTGGCAAAATTAGAAAGAAAGAAACCAGAAACACCTTACGTTTCTTTATTTATCGAACGACACGATACGTCGATCGTTCGATCGGTATTTTCCTTCAGTTGTTCTTGCGAAGCGAACTCGATGGAATAGAATACGCGGTGTACATAGTTTTGCGCGTAAAATATAACGAGATCGAACGGAAAACCGGCACGCCGGGAAGAAAGGAGACCGAGGCTCCGCAAGAAATCGACGCAAGAAAAAATTGCAAGCCAGATGCGGCCCTGTCTCTTTGCTAGAGTCCCCTCTCCGAATCGAGGCTGCACCTAAATGCGCTATCCCTCCGTGGCTCGTCGTTGCGCTTCGGTGCCCCACCAAACGCATTCCTCCTATTTGGGCCCCCCACCATACCGGGCCGAAAAGTGCAACGGCCTAAATTCACGTAGGGGAAGGTAACAAGGGCCTTGGGCTTCTCCCACCCATGGCCCGGTGCAACAACCTAATTTCTAGAGGCTCCTCTCTCCCCTCGGTCGGCCGTTTTGGTTGGCCTCCTCCTCCGCTCCTCCTCCTCCTCCACCGCCTCCGTTTTCATCCTCTGGATACCCCCGTGCTCCTCTTCCCTATCGTGGGTTCTTCGTTACCCTCTAGCCCCTCCGCGCTCGCTCTACTCGTCCACGAGGAGTTCAGACGTTCCTCGAGCAACCGCTGGAGGAATCATCGTGCTTCTTCTATTTAATGCAATCGCTAGTCGGTTTTCGGCAACGTTACCCGTCCCCCTGGCCCCTCGGCTGGCTCCTCGGTTCGCTTGAGGCCGTGCCGCGCCGCGTCGAACCGAGCCACGGTGCGTTCCGCTTCCATCCGTTCTTTCTCTCTTTCCCTCGTTCGGCTCTCCTCTTCCTTCTTTTTCTTCCATTCCGTGCAATCGTCTCGGCTTACTAGCAGCGAGTCGTGCATGCAATACGATGCCCTCGTGTACTACGGCTAGCACGAAGCCCTTGCCGCCGTCCTCTTCGCCTTCCTCGGCTTCGAACGCCGGGCCCGTCCTCGATTCCTCCTGAGAACCGAGAGAGCTTTTCAACCGACTTCGCATTCTTCTCGCAGATCAACGCAACGGCTCGCCATTGGCGAGACCACGGAATTTAAATGACCCGACGAATTCGCGAATCAACCGCTAGCTCTTACGCTATGGTTACGTTGGACGCGTGCTTTGACGAACTGCCTTTCTGGCGAATGAAACTTCCCGACGCCGAAGTGCATACACACTCGTAGGAATCTGTATGCGTGTTCGAACGTTTCGACGTTCTCGTTGGAACGACAGTTCGTCAGATCACGCGTTGCAATCACATGGATTTAGCGACACGCGTGCATCGAGACGACGCGAGAAGACACGAGCGTAAATCTTTGAAGATGTCCGGGTTAATAGACCACTTGACAGACAGAATTTCTCTTGCAATTTGAATCGATAGATCTTCTGACAATTAAAACTTCGTTAGCTCTATTCAATTCACGATCGATAGACCACTTGGCAGATGAAACGTCCCTCCCTAGCTTTATGCAATTGGAACCAATAGACTGCTTGATAGACAGAAACTTCTCTAGGTCTATGCACGTAGTTCGAAGTTTCATAAATCGCCGTTTCTCTTTCATACTCTTTCCTCTTCAACGTATAGAGTCGGACACTGATCGGGAATAATAACTGATATCGATAAATATTTAGCTTTGAGCGATAGCAAGGCGCAGTTACGTTGACGTAAGTGCACAACCGGTCGAAGGGATTTATTCCATCGGATTCGAGGACGGAAGGCAGCACAGCTCGCTCTATGGTGCCTCGAGAGGAGAAGGCGTAACGTCGTTACACAAGACGTTCCTGCAAGATGCCTCGTCCCCCTTCCCATGCTCACTGTGCAACTTTCGTTCGATAAAACGCCCCCTCGGGGAACATAGAACCTTCCGGGGCCTGTCTGCTATACGCTTTCGAATTTCACGCGAGAATCGGCCGATTTTTAACAGGGCGGCGTAGGAATATTCGAAAGCAAGCTTGATCGACTACTTCTCTCTTGGTCAAGATTTGCCAATGGAATACGCGACGTGGTATTAGAGATCTGCGAAGAAAAAACATCCTTAATTAGGATGTACTATTGCGAATTACCGAAAACTAGTTCAGAATCGTGTAATTAACCGAATCACATTGTGATTAATACATGGGCTAGAGAGCTAACCGCCAAACGTAAAACGTAATGTCGAAATTCGTGGAAAAATTCATTATTATAAGCAGGCGTTATCAGATTCCTATCGTGTTTGTTATCAATTAATTCCACATTTCGATTCAGACGTTAGGTTCTCCGAGTTTCGTACGAAATTTCGTCGATGTTCGATCAACGGGTTTGCGGGCAGCCGTTAAATCATAAAAATAGTTCTCGCAAATTCTTGTATCGCTATCTCGCACGAATGCAAAGTCATGGTCGATTGATCAAAACTCGAAACAAATTCATTTTCGTTAATTCTTTGATTGCGAACAACTTCGAGATGACGAGTCTACGAAATTTACATTAACAACCGAAGAATGAGAATGATTTTTGCAAGGTTTATCGACACCCTGTGAGTCCGGGAGAAGAATAGGCTCAACGTAATCCCTGCGTGTCGTAAAAGGCGACTAAAAGGGAAACCGGTAGAAGAATGAAGATCCAAAGTCAATGACGTCTCGGAAAGACGTCGCTGTCTCTGGAATCTAATAGCCTGGATAATAATAAAACAGCAGGAATACTCGAAACAGCAGCGACATCCAGGACAGAATTACGAGAGAAATAGAAGAACGTGTGATTTGCTAAACAACGATCCGTCTTTAAAACCACACACGTGTAAACGAAGCTCGTTAAATGATAATTATTGTTCGCTGGTTTTCAATGGTATTCTTTCCAAAACCGTTCCAAGATAGTTGCTCGTACAACGTGAGATCGGATCTGCAAAGAAATCATGTCCGCGCTAACGTCCTCGCGTAGAGGTGTCTTTACTTACCGAGAGGGACTCTGCTCCTCGTAGCCCGTGCTCGGGAAGATCAACGCCCCGACAAAAGTTCTTTGAGCCGGGGACCACCTGCCCGCGAAAGACCCGCCCTGCGTGCATCGACTCTGGTGCATTGCCCTCGTCCTTCGATGTTCGCTTTACTTCACTTGACTTAGCCACTTAGAAACAACGAGGCTGGCAAGACGCGCGATCTAGCCACTAGCAACGTAAGGAGACAATCGAAATCACGCAGCTCGCCCTTTCGCCGGCCGTGATGCATAGTCCTTCTACCTCAAAAGTTAATCCTTTCAACTCTGCTAGTCGTCGCACGACCATCTATCCCACGACTTTCTCTACTTACCCTTAATCGCTTCGTTACGACTCCCGACAGATCGAAGCAATGGCTCGCAATAGTCCGACTCTAATCGGAAGACAGACGCAGATTCGACGTGCTGTGAGCGGAGACGATATAACGATCGTTGTTGCATGGACAGGAAGTTCAGAGATCGCTCGATAGGAAGGGAAAACATGCTAAGACGCAGTACTCGTAACGATATGTAGTAAGTGGAACAATTTTCCGTCTACGTTTCGTCTTCTGAATTCTAAAAGGAGAATTCATAAAAATACGAATTTATACGAGCGTCCACGGTTTAGTGATAATAGAATCAACCGAAAGCTGAAATTCGACAGGTTTCCAGTATCTAGAAATATAATTGGAGGCATTTTTAAAGAAGCAAGGACCTCGAATCTCTTCTACGAGTTTCATATCAACTCGGAACTATTTCCTCCTTCCTCTTCCAAAAGTATTCGATTCTTAATAAAGACTAATGACTCGGGTCTTCGTACGGCTAAAGAAAATTTATCTATTTTACTGTATCGCTGCTACCTGCTGTGCAAATAATAGGATTTCGTATTAGAATTTTGATAAACGTAACAGCGGAGAACCTTAATGGTAATCTTCCTAATGTTCTCGGTTTCGATCGCCATCGCCGGGGTAGAATGAGAATTGAGGAATCGAAACGGTCGAAGAAAATCGGCCGAATGGCATCGAATGGTCTGTGGGGCAGATAACCAGTAGCCAGTAGGTAGCGCAGTCGTGCAAGTCGAGTGTTTCGAGGGTTCCGGTGCAACGGCCTTAATCTCTCTAGGGCCGAACTCCCTGCAGCGTGCGTGACTATACTGCGTGCGCGTGTAGGCGTGCTACGTGCGTGCACGGTGCACACGGGCTGCACAAGCGTGTACGTGCACGCTACAAAGCGAAGAAGTTTGCGTGCTGGTACACGCGCGTTGCGTGTGCACCAGGCTCGGTCTCGCAGAATGGCCAAACTTTATTTCCAGAATGTTTGATTTGAGAAAGAAATAGCCGTGACCCGTGGCCGGGAAAAGCCTTACGCTCAGCCTGTAAACTACGCCGAATTTAACGGGTTCTTGATCTTCGATGGTTGGAAAAAAAAAAAAAATAGTAGCGACCGGCTGATGCTACTTGCACTCACGCTAGTGTATTAATAGAGCGGTCCGCTGCAGCAGAAAACTTTGCGCTACGCCCGCCCGCCCGCTCTGATTCGAAGTTTACATCCAGCCCCGTTAAAAATAGGACACTTGCGTTACGAGAAAACGCAGGTTCGCGTAGTCTTTCGAAAAGTCTTGGTCAGCGGTTAAAAAATTAATTCGAAGATGTTCTTACATCGTGAAAAGAATGGCAATTTTAGGCTAGTTTTACAGCTACGAGGCGCCCTATGTAGATATAATATTATTGTCGATATATAGATAGCAAGTGTGTCAACTCGATTAAATCAGTCAAACGCGCATTATGCTATGTTAAACATGAAGTGTTATGTAATAGATACACTCAAATTTGAGATATACGCAGTTACGGAATTGTTGCGGGCAAATTCTGTTGCAGAAATTTCAACAGCGAAAACATCCACCTTACGGTCCACGTCTATTATCCCGTGATCTTCGTGTATATGTACGAAGGAAGTAGGATGTGTGACTGGGATCGTTTCAACGCGGATATCGAGGCAAAGGGTGCAGCATTAAGACAGTGTCGGGAAATCGGATGGAAAATTCTATGAGGACATGCTTGAAGGAAAACGAAGATGACCGTTACTTATTGACTGATCTGCGAATACACGTACGTACACTTTACGCAGCAATCTTGCGATGGTAACAAGGAGAAGAAAGAGAGAGAGAGAGAGAGAGGCGCGACGAAACGGAGGACCGATCCTCGAGCCGTGAATTTTGGCTCGGTCCGGTCACGGTTCGTGAACATGCTAAAAAATTTTTCCATTCTTCCCGCGGACAATTGTTTCGTTGCATCCTGTCGGTTCGCGTTCTCCCACAAGCTTTGGCAATGAGGTGGTCGTTCGTGGTTGCGGCTGATCCGTATCTACGAATACGTTTACGATCGTCTCCTCGACAACGGCGAAGAAAGGGAGAAAGGGTGAAGGGATCCTCATAGGTGATTTCGTGAACGTATAAATACAGTTGTACAGGACTTAACGCCGGTGCTAATCGGGAGGGGGAAAATATGTTCGGTCGTTCGAGAGAACAGCCCTATCTTTTTTTTCTTTTTTTTTTTTTTTTTTTTAATTTTTCAAAAAGCCAATCGCTTAAATCGGGAGGTGATTATAGGATCAGCGAAGCGCGGCGAGGAGGGAAAGGGGTGGCCGGATCTGTATCTCGTTTCGGCGGGTGGCGCGTTATCGACGAGCCGGGCGCATTATATTTTTGCAATTTTATCAAAAAAGAGGAGTGCGCGAGCGTCGAAATAAATGTGCGAGCCATCCGCCGTCGAGCGTGATCAGCATTATCGAATTAACGCGGATGGTCTACGGAACGAAATTTTCGATGGTACCGCGGCGCGTTTGCATTAGCGCGTCCGCTCCAGGGAATATTGCGTTCCGATTGGACGTGCACGCGGAAATCGTGAATGATAAATATTAATTATTTTTGTTTGCCTCCCGCCGCGCGTACCAGCATTAATAACACTTCGATCTGCCCCCGCCCCATCCGCCCACTCGAACAAAACTATAACGTTGCCAGCAAACGAATTGGTTAGCACGGTACCTGTCCATTCGACCTCGCAAAAACGTTAAAATAACAGAGATCTCGCGCGCAACCATCCCCGTCCCCGAGCTGCCGCGGCTCGCCTCATCTCTTGCCCCATAACCCCGCCTTCTCTCATCCCCCTCTAGGCTACATCCGCCACCCCCGGGGACTACGTAACGGTGCTACAATGATCATCGCGCGAATACGTAATTTTCGCAAACAAAGTAGCCGCGCAAATAATAAAACGCCCCTGTTTACCTTGACCGATGCGTTTCTCCGTGCACTCTGTGTATCGCGCTGAGAATTTAATTGCAACACCGGTCGGCTTAAAATAGCATCAGGTTCCGGGTAAAATTCTGTTTTCCAACCAAGATCCTATTAAGCGTCGTTCTATCCTTTGGCATTTTTAGGTCTCTAGAGGACGAGATCTCGATTTCTGCTACGTTTCACGTCCGTTCCGTCTCATTTCAGCACTCACTGCGATACTCACGCGAGAAACCGCGAGAACGTTTCGAGAGAGGATCGAAGGCACGGTCGTTGATCGCCTTTACGCACACGACCAGAGGTAATTAATGTCCGGACCGTTCTTGGACGAAAGGATCGGTCGAAGGTGGCAACTCGGTCGGCGTTATAAGCGCGGAAACGCGGAACGTCGACCATCGTGCGACACATGGGAAATTCCAGGATCCCCTTTCATCCTGGGACGTTACTCGCGGATGCATAGAACTTCCCTTTGCTATGTCTATTGAAAAATTCCATGCATCCGTGACTTGCTGCGACACAGGTTAGTTGCTAGGCACGCGTAACACTCGTTCGGATTTCCCGCGCGGGAGTTCCGGCTTATATTTTATTCGCCGAGGTAAAGTTGAATTATTTCTCCACCATAGACGGAACTCGCTTAGCCAGCGTTGTATTCTTGTCGTTCGAAGGGCGGAAATATGACTAGAAAATTTTAACGTCTATAAATAGAATTGAATAAGATTACCCGGCTGATCAAATTTTCAACATCTTAAGGTCCAATTTTAAGCTTTACACGGAATAATCGAGCTCGTTGTACCATTTATATCGCATTATTATATGACACGCTACTGTATTTGATGCAACTACGAAAGAGTGAGAAAGTCTAGCGCACTTTAAGCCCAGCGAGAAAAAATATCAAAAACGAGAATATTTGCGCGTCGCATCGCGACTTAACGGGGTGGTTTGCGAGCTAGTTGGGGCGTGGACTTTGTCGCGTACAATTCGTGAATTCGCTTACGAGACAGTGACGATTATTTCAGATTAACGTATTTATTTCTGCTGGCTATTGCTTCTAATAAGATCGATAGACTGATAGATGACAGACTATAGACTGACGCAGGCCTCTGCATAAAGGCACGTTTTCACGTGACGATAAAAATCACGGCTTTCGTTGTCGTGACACTGTAGGACGAAGCAAATGCAATGCTACGGCAACGCGAGTCTAGTTTCCACGACGACAAAAGTCGTGGCATGTAGCGTAAAAGTCACGATTTATTGTCACGTGAAAACGTACCTTCAGATTTGGATTTTCTAAGACCGGTGAAAATTCGAGGAATGGGGTTAACACCTGGATTGCAGAATTTTCTAGCTTGCGACCTACAGAGGCGGCGAGAAAAAACCAGACTATAGAGATAATTAAAAGTTAATTGCAGAAAAATTGGCGGGAATGAAAGCTAACCACTGCTGTCCACCGCTCTTCTTCAGGTAGCGATTAACCCGAGTTGACGCGTGCGACGTCCGCTTGTCCAGCTAACAACTCACACGTAATAAAGTCATAAAGAACGTAGATCTCGGAAACATATTAATTTCTAAAAATATATTTCCTACAACTTTTTAGTCATTCGGGCCGCAGCTGCGGGAGGCAGCTGTTGGCCATTTGACATTTTTCGAAATAATTTAGCAGATCCGTCGGATTTATAATTCTATTAGTGCGTCGCAATAGAGAAGATGACTGGAACAACATTACGTAAAGGGACATCGCCATCGCTTACAGTCGATCAAATAACCTACTTTCAAATATATCGAACACAGATTGTTCTAAACTTGCTTCTAATCAAATTCGACAGATCGTAAAGCAAATTTATCTTGTCCATGATATCCCGCTGGCTCGAATATCTTTACTTGCTCAACATCAATGAATTGAAAGATCGTCTACGTGCAAGCGATTCTCCCGTTGAACGCGTACCACGGCATAGACGCGGAAAAAGTTTGCGGCGGTCGATAGGGTACGTTGCCGGTCGTAGGAATGTTCAACGAAGCGAAGAATAGTCGGTGAGTCCCGACAACGGCTTAACGTTTCGGGTATGGCCGAAAACTGCGTAAAGGAAGTTCACATGGGTAAGCTCGCGCGTTGCTAGACCGAGTACACACCTAATTATAACTATCTTACATCTACCGCATCGTATTATTAAGCCGAAATATATCCGTCGGTTTGTTTGCACGGCGCGTAGGCCGCGCGATACGCGTTACGGCCACGTTTAACAAACGTTTCTGACGAAATTTGCAAGGATGCGCATAATAATCGTCCATTATGCAGTCACTTACGTCCGGGAAGAGGGGTTCCCACGCACTGTCCAATCACATAATCGCGGTCAGCCGCGGCCGATCGATCGAAATCGACTTCGGAATAGTCATCCTGCGGAAAATGTTTTTCGTCCGATTTCACCGCTGATCGGTGGTGAAGAAATAAAGCAAAAAAGCCGGGGAAAAAAGCTGAAAAGCGAGAGGTGAAAAAAAAGGAAGATGATCTCGCGTGGCGTGAAAATAAAAACACGACCGCGAAAAACTCGATTGGATTAAAAAGCGTCTGGCGTGAAACAAATTTAAAACGTTTAACCGTGAACATCGATTTTTATACGCGATATAGAAGGCAGATTTTCATCGTCCGTGAATTTAACAAGCTGTGTACACGATTTGGCGGGTTAACTTATGCCGTGACGTGGTGCTCGTTTTTCCATCGGTGTTTTTATCCTATTTTTCATTCTTCCTATTTCATCTCTCACTTTCTCTCTCTCTCTTTCTCTGTGTTTCTGTCTCTGACTCTCTCTCCCTCTCTCGTTTCCTCATATTTTCCGCTCGTTCGTTCAAAGGAAAAGGGAAGAACAGATAGGATGGAGAAAAATGATTCACGAATTTCGCGAGGGAACGGATTCGCGTCGTATGCCGTTAAAAACCGTTCGATAATGCAAGTGCTCGATCGCGAAGGAATCACACGACGAAATATCAATTTTCGTAAACATTCCGTTGCGTGGAACGTTGCAACATTCCACGTAACCTTATTTATAGGAAACTGGTTGGCGTTCTCGCGACAGGCGGTAAATTCGTCGACTTGCCGCGGGAATCGATGGTAGAGAGCGAAAAAAAGAGAAGAAACACAGGCAAATCAGAGATGCGCAGTTTTTCGGTGAAAGTCGAGATATCAGTGAATCTCCCGATAAATTCACGAACCTGTTCCGTTCGCGTAAGGCTTGCCCGGGAACGAACGTCTACGCCAGCCGTTGTATGGAAACGAGAGTTAGGCATCGTCGCAAATTTACGACGATCAGCGCGGTTATGTGCGTAATTTATGCAACGGTGTCGCGAAATCTGCAAACAAGTCTAAAAATCGCGCGCGCCTCTATGGGCCCCGTTTCAGCGATTTCATAACCAGTCTTGCATCACCCGGCTTCGGGCCGAACGTTCATGCTTATCCGATGAATGTTTGCCAGATTGTGTTGCTCCACTACCCGCTTTGTAGTGCACGAGGTCGTGTTTAATGTCGCGCGCCGGCTGCATTCAGCCAATCACGCGCAATATGCACGATACGTACTTGTAGAAACTTGCGCCGCTACCTCAAGGTGCACGCGGTTACAGGACTTTTTGCACCTTCGTGAATAAAGTCCGAGTCAGGCCATCACCTGGCCGACGAACCGGCTAAAGTCGCCCCTCGATCGAACCACGGTGATCTTCTAATTACAAAAACAGCATCCACGATATCGAGACAGGGACTGCGCGATTTTGTTCCTTTTCCTTAAAATTTGATTTTTTGCACCTTGGCGAATAAAGCTCGAAACAGCTGAAGTTGGCCGTCGACCAAATGGCTACCTCGATCTCCTAATTGCAAAAACAACATCCACGATACTCGAACGCGTACCGCCATTTCCTTAAAATTTGACTTTCTCTACTTTCGTCAATAAAATCACAGTCGATTATCGTTTGGCCGACGAACCAACTAAAATCGGACTTTCATCGAGTCATCGTTATTTCCTAATTAGAATACCGTAGCGACCAGGATGCTGAATGACGATACCGGAGCGGAGACTTGGCGATCTCGACGATACTACGCGATTCTGTTCGGTGGATTTTGTAGGAAGCCGAGAGATTATCTAACTCGAAACTACCCCAGCTTATTACAATTGTTGCTATTATAATGGACGCTTACGTTGATCGGATATCCGGCGCTCGTTACGACCGTAACGTTTCATTTATTAACTCGAACGTATGCGGTTAAGCGACGGGGCTCGTCTATAGAGTGCACAAAAATTCGCTCGAATCACGAACGCAGGGGGAAGGCGTTTCCGGTTCTTCATTATGCGTTAGAATGCACACGCATATAATTGGGAGCCGCATCGTGAATTAGGGTCCCGGTATCCTCGTTCTCTCCTTCTCTTTTCTTTTTCTCTTCCTCTTCTTTTTTTTTTTGCAGCGAGCGAAATTGCTAGGACGCCAGCAGTGCTTCCTGCTTCGGCGCGTCAAAAGTTTGACTCGTTGATATATATTTTTACCGCCTGTCATAGCTTTTCGACTCGACACCGCAAACCGCGTACGAAAAAATAAGGCACAACAGCAAAACGATTAAAAAACAATGTAAATTTTGGCGGTAGAATATTTCCAAGAGTTAAATAGATGATCTTGTAAGAGATAATGGGGCGAGATTTTTTGCACGGTTCCATGAATTTCGAACGAGCTTCGTGGAACCCAGCTGCAAGGTACGCGCGTCTACGGACAGCAGGATCGTCGCGCAGGTTTCGAATTTTGGGAACACGTACCTACGTGAACGTCACCTACGTGGAAACGTAGATTACGTCAAGCGTAAGTAGAAAAGGTGTTCAGGAGCAGCCGCGTATGTTAAGACGTAACAGTTACGATCTACTGGAAATCCAATCCCGGTTCTAGACGTTACTTGTGCCGGCTGCTCGCGGATAGTTCAGTCGCTTAAGCGATATTCAAGGTGCAAACGAGACTAAAAACGAAATAGAAGAATAATTGTATTATTGCTCGATCGGTGAATTCTACGTCCTCCGAACGAGGCAAGAACGGAGAGGAAAGAAAGAGAGGAAGGAAAAAGGGAAGAGGGCAGGGATTTATTTTTAATATCGATACACAGAGCGTGATGTTCGGTGAGAAGGGCTCGTCCCAAATACGTAGCTGAAGTTCAACGACCGGCGTCTTCACTGAATGGCCAAGGGTCAGGAAGCAAGAAGTTGCTGGATGAAGCAGCGAGAGAGCTCGATGGTTGGTAACGAGTGCGCGGCGCAAGGAAACAGGCGGATTGAGGCGAAGTGACAGTGACAGTGACAGTGATGCATCGTTCGGCCGAACTCGATTGCCAAATCTGATGAGCTGGTAATAAACCTTTTAAAACGGCGACAAGAGGTCCAGTTCCAGTTCCTCGAACGCCTATTTCTTCATTGAACGTTTCCCATTCTCTCGACTGCTGCGACGACGTTTGCAACCACTGCAAACGCCGGTATGTAGTTTATGCACGCGCACGATCACATACAAATAACTTATATCGCGCTGGTACGGTCGTATGGTATTCCTTTGTAACGCCTTACTCAAGGAGCTAGCGAAATCGCCAACTGTCAGCGTAATTGAAGCTCTAGGAAAGTCGCGCGCGATTGCCTAACAGAGTTCTCTATGTGCATATTTAGACGAGTCGCTGCATTCTAGTCCAGCGGTTCCCAAACTTTAACGTTCGTTTCCGTTACGTTCATCGACGGCCAAAAAGCGAACAACGAAAGTCGACTTTTGCGACTTTTAAATCGACCGTGTCCAGGTTCACGGATGAATGACAGTCGCGTGCGATCGATCGCGGTAATATTAGACGCGAGGTACACGAGAAATACGAGTAGCTGTGCATTCGAGACTACAAATCGTCCATAATCGACGTTATACGAGGGATCGCGTCGACTTTGATTCACAGCCTTTTGGGAACCATCGTTTTCGTCGAACAGACGCTGTCCTATTCTTGTTTGCGGCGTGCAAACGCATACCGCGAATACGTTAGCAATTTTCGTTGCCCACCGTTTACGACGTGTCGCCATCGCGGTGTTGCGAAAATCCTGTCGGAGCCGGCACGCGTCCGAAGAATTTCGAAAATATTTCGATGGCGCGACGATTGGCGGGCGTCGCGCGAAAAAACACGAAAAACGTTCCATTTCTCGCCGCTTCCAATTCGTTCGCCAATTTTCGCAATCCGCGTCGATTTCACGAGAGGAAATATGTGTAACGATTGAATTAGCATTACTGCTCGTTATTCGTTCCAGTGATCCTCCAAAAATAAATATAAACAATAAGGCAAAAAACAAAAAAAGAAAAAAGAAAAGGAAAAAGAACGGAAAAGGAAAAACGAGAACAGAAAATAGGAGGAAGCACGTTCGGGAAAAGATGCAATCCGGAAATTAGGTTTCCTCGAACTAAATCCGGAATTTAAATGGTGACATGTTTATTTTAAACGAGGAACGCCGTCGATCAGGCCGAAGAGGAATCTCGCAGCACGGACCACGAGGGCCAGCGAGATTTTTAACACGAAAGATTATCTAACACCGGAGTGGCGTGAATATAGCGTAGATTCACGGGTAAGAGGCGAAGCTGGCACGTTGGTCGGTGAAAGGAGCGAGGGGCAAGGTGACGGCAGCAGGACGAGGAAACAGGCAAGGAGAGGGGAAACGCGGGTCCCTGGGGCCAGGGTGGCTAGCTTTTGAAGCTGGCCAGAAAAATGGTGGTAGAACGTGAAGTAGAAGAGAGGGGGGATCCGAGGCGAACGGACCCTTTGGAGGAAGATAGAGCAAGAACAAGGGCCAGGGGAACGGGTGTCGAGGAGGCACAGGAGGTGAACGTCCAAGGGGGCAACCTGTTCGGGGTTCATGGCCCTCTGTCGACTAGCAAACTCGCAGGAAGCCATCCTGCCCAATCTGCTAGCAAGGCCCGTGCGAAGGACCGTGTGTTGCCTGAAGGCGCCGCGATCCTAAGCCGATGCGTTCGTCAAGCTAGATGCGTTCGGTGGTTCAAGGACGCAGCAGGATGCAACCACATCTAGGATGCATCCATTCCCCTCCTTTCGACTCACGATTGTTAAAAGAAATAGGAGCGATACCTTGCCCTTTCTTCGGCCTCGCCCGGCTCGATTAACTCGTTCCTCGTATGTTTCTTTCGTTTCACGGGTTCGTTATTTTTTCTCGTTTCGTTTCCCTGAAAGGAGATGCGGCGAGAGGAGGAATCATCGACGAGGGGAAAAGCGAAAAGACGAGAAAGTAAGGAAGACCGTCGATCGGCGCGAGCGTATAAGAGGAACCAGTTTTCAGAGACCATACTCACGCCCCGGTTTCGCGGAGCTACGCGAGTCGAATTCTCTACCTACCTCGTCCCGTTGCATTCGGCAATATCATCCTATTCCGTCATACAACGGCGACCGGCAGATTTATTTGGCGAGGATCGGAGCGATACCGGAGCAACCGCGTTATAATTTATAATTCATTCACGTCGGGACAACGGTAGCTTATGCACGAGAAACGCTCCGAGAAGAAGTTCGTTTCACTCTGGCCGATCGGGTGAGTCAGGTCAAGGATCCCTGCCGAGATCGTACGCGCGGGGATCGACGATTCGTGGAAAGATCCAACCCCGACCAATTTTATGTCACATGTGCGTTGACGGGACGGGCCGTACGTTCTTTCCTTTCTTTTTCTTCTTTCTTTCTTATTTCTGGCGTACACGTTCGATAGAGAGAAAGAGGAAGCGCGATCCGCGGAGATTAGAGAATTTTTTAATTCGTCGCGTTCTAGAAAAAACTGACGCATCGATGGATGAACGACCGACGGCTGAATTCGTTCCTGGAAGCAATAAAAAAATATTGCTCGTCTAACCGCAAGGGCACGTTAGGCAACAGAGATCTCGACGAGCGCAAGACGATAATCTTATCTCGTATGCGTGTTAGTCATACCGCAAATATACCGGTACACGGGAAAGCGATAGGTTTAATTCTGCATCGTCGTAACGATAATAGGCGACTTCTAGAAAGACGGATTAACCGGTTAGAAGAGGAGACGGAACGGTGGTGGCGACGAAAGCACGGAGATTCGTTCGTCCACCCTCGTGCGTTCAGGTACAAAATCGTACAAATTGAATTCTGGAATTCTCGCCATCGGAATTGTCATCGTTTTTTTAACCAACGAATTTCGGTCACAGGTAATACGAAACTCGGCGGCAGCCGCTCGAAAACTCGTCGACCAGGGATCCGGCTCGATTTACCTTTCGAGACCGCAAGAAAGTCGACGGCTGCGAAGATTCGTGGGGCGGACGAAAGTCGATAAGCCGGAACGTGGAAGAGAGTCGCGGATTAGAAGTCATCGTACGCGGGTTTCGGGATCGTTTGATCCCGAGAGCCAGCAGATATCCGACTCCTCGGAGTCTCGACCGCTCCTGTATTTTCTCGTTTCCTTTCATCCTTCCGTTCACGGGCTCGTACATTAAGCGATTGTTCCGCAACACGATGCTACGTGCTACATAGCCGATACATAGCGACGACGATGCACGAGCGATTTCTGCGAACGTGTACGTGCACGCGCGGCCGAAAACGCTATTTCAGAAATGGTATTTTTAGAAATGGCATACATATCTACCCGATGCAGAGGTAACTTTTTATCGACGACGAGCCGTTTCTTTTCCAGGTCGCAGCCACATGCGCAAACACTGACGAACGCCGCATTCTTTCATTTCTTTTTTTTTTTTCTTTTTTTCTTTTTCGCGATACGTAGAAAACTACACCGCGCGTTAACACGAGCGAAACGAAAGAAAGGAATCGACGTTGCAAATGCTCTAGAAAAAGAAGCGGTGTCGTAACCACGTGACAATTGTGACGATTGGACAGATTCTTGGTTAACGAGCGTAGTGATGTTTAATACGACGATTAATACGACGATTAATACGACGGTTAATACGGTGGTTAATACGATGACGTAAGAAAAAAATGAAGTCGTTTTTCGCGACCGGGTGCACGGCTAACGTTCGACCTCGAGTCGAAGTGAACGCGTGCATCTTGCCCACCAATTAGATTCGTAAGTACGTGTTCGCAGCAGTGCACACGCTGTGATCGAAGAAGACGGTCAATTAAGGGCGGACGAACGGGAGTTCGCTAATGACCCGCAAGATATTAATTGGCTCTGGGACTCGGCTGGACGCGGCTTCGAAGGCGGATCGACCCATAAACGAAATTCGAGATAGTCGTGGTCTCGCGTGGAGCACCTGCCGACGATCCTCTCGACGCTCGAGGGGACAAAGAGACGACGACATTAGAGAACGTCTTCGTTTCGAAGTTACACGAACTGCTACGTGGATCTAGGAACCGGCTAGAAAAGAAACCGCAAAATCGTCGCTTCGACAGCTGCAGCTTATGATCGACTCGATCCAGACAGGATCGTTGCATTAGCGTTTTAAAGGTAAAGTAGCTGTCTTGGTTGACCTCGCTGTATCCGCAAAGAAGCTTGTAATTGAGGTCGACGTTGATCGGGTTTAGTACGGTTTTCTGGGAAACGATCGGGCGCGCGACGATGCCGCGCATCCTCGTTCAGATAACCGCCGCCCGCCTAAATTCGAGCGAAGCTACAAAGTTTAGTCGCGCGATAAAATACCTCGATCGCGATTCGGTATCGCGACGAGAACGATTAGAACGCGATCGTCGATCGCGTCGTTAATTCGATCGAAGGACGCGGATCTCGATGCACGTGTTATCGCTTCGAGGCAAAAGCGTTCATGGGACCGGGCGAAAGTAAACATCTTGCAGCTTATTGATACAGATGCATCGGAATTACAAGGCTGGCAGATACCCTATGGATTAAACGAGGCTGGTTACAAAACACAGAGTTAACGCGATTGGAGAATGCATTTGTAAAAACGACCGCGTCTGCCGATTCGACGAGGCGCTAAAGCGACGCGCGTCAATAGAAATCACGGACGACAAAAAGACTCTCGATCGGGGATATCCTTGGATGACTGGGACGATGGATTTACGTTCATCGACGGAAGTAGAGAGATGGGAGGAAACTGGTGGCCAGGATCGGTCCGTAAAGAGACGTCGACTGGACGAGTAACTGCGTGGAGCCGTGGATCGTACAGCTCGGCGGAAAAATCGGCAGGACTATTTGATGTCCAGCAATCCGTACGTAAATTCGGCTATGTACGGCTAAATGCCGCGATAGGGTTCGAAGTAGAGGACGAGGGGAAAGGAGGGGTGCGAGTGAGAGAGGGAAAAGGATAGACGGAGCTTAAGAGAGAGCGAGATCGCGCGGCGCGAGCGGTAAGGACGAAGAGAGACGGATGATCGATGCGAGAGAGAAGGAAGCAGCAAGAAGGGTGTGCAGAGAATAGTAGGGGGAGGAAGGGGAAAGGGAGGATGAGGAAGAAACGAAACAGAGAGAGGGTTAGGAAGGGTGCAGGCAGTGGCGAGTAGAACGGGAAAAGCGCGCGAAAAGCAGTCGGGAGAAAAAGACGGAGAAACGGACACGGATAGAGAGACGCGGGCCAGGGGTCGAGGTTCGGGGTGTGGGGTGACGAAGAGAGAAACGCAGAGACGAAGAGGCAGAACGGGAGGGCAGGCGAACGGTCGAGACTCGAGAGACGGGCGAGGGGAACGAACGAACGAAGAGTTGCATGAAAGAGGAGTTGCGAGGAGGGCAAGAGGGAGAGAGAGAGAGAGAGAGAGAGAGAGAGAGAGAGAGAGAGAGAGAGAGAGAGGGACAAAAGCGAGGGTTGGGGGACCACTAGCGAGGAAGTGGTGGGGCCAAAGAATTGGCGAGGACCAGGCTGCTCGGAGCAGGAGGAAGAGGCACAGGAGGAGGAGGAGAAGGTGGTGGCGGCGGCGGCGGCGGCGGAGGAGGAAGAGCAGGAGGAGGAGGAGGAGGAGGAAGAGGTGGCTGTGGAGGAGGAGGGTAGTCGAGTGTAGTCGGAGGGGTGACGCGGGGCAGGAGCGCGAGCATAGGTGGGGGTTGCCGCCCCTCTCACGCGTTAACCCCGCCAACGTAGAGAAAATCGAGAGAAAGAAAGGGACGGACCGAGAGAAAGAGAGAGAACGGGGGCCACTGCCCCTCTCCTCGTTTCGCGAGGTTCCTATGAATTTTGCGACACTCAATAAAAAGTGGTTCCACGAGGTTAACATTTCGGTAACTATACCCTCGCCTACCCAGGGCGCGCACGCACGCAGCACCGACGAGAGCGGATCCGAGCCAACGTGTAGAGAGACGACGACACCACACAACGACGGCAACCACGACGACGAAGACGACGACACCACGCGACGACGACGACGACGACGACAACGTCGAACCACGCACCACGCACGCACCAACGCACGCTCGCATGCACGCAGCCACGCAACTACTTACTTACGTGTAACCGTCCGCGCCACGCTTGCACACACGATCTCATCATCGACGGCGTGTGTAGATACACGCGGAGAGAGGACGCGCGTAAACGCGCACACGGACACGCGGCCAGCGTGTAGAGAGAGGAACCGTGCACACCTACGGAAATTCAGACGTATGGACGAGAGAATACGAGCGCGCGAGCTAAGCCGGTACGCGCGCGTGCAGAGAAAGAAACACGCTCGTGTGTAACACCGAGGAGAGTGAGAGAGGGACAGGAAGAACGAGAAGGAAGGAGAAAGAGAGAAAAAGTCCGAGGGACACACACAGGAGCGCGCGGGCGCACACATACATGCACGCGCATGCACGCATACCACGAGACCGCCGAAAAAACTGCACGGGAGAGGCGCAGCAACGGGCAAACCGAACCGCGCGCGAATCAAGTGCTTTGGCCAGTCGCGTTCCCAATCACTCTACGACTAGGTAGTCCCCCGGTGTGTCCCAAAGAAGCGGCAGGGAGCTGGTCCTTCGCTCGATGGTGTCGTCCCGCAAGATAATACCGGATACTTTACCGCGGGATCCTTCCTTACTGGTCAACGAGAGAGATCCTACGTTCGTCGATACATCGTTCTAGATCTTTTTCCTCGAAATCTCGTCGATCTTCGTCCGCCCGATCATTCATACATTTTGCGCGTTTCGTGGCCGCAACGTTATCGTCGTTTCGAAGATCACACACGGGAGTGCGTAAACGTCGATCGTCTCTTTTTTTTTTCCTTTCCTTTTCTGTTCGCGCGTTATCTCCGTCCACGACGACAACACAACGCGGAAGAAGAAAGAACAATCGAAGAAAAGGAACAGCAGTGAATAGTCGGACGTCTTGAGCGTCGATGAGAATCGTCGCCGATACCTATTTACGGTGATTCACAGTTGCACACGTCGCACGTCGCGAACACTGAACAAGGGAGAGAAGGGAAAATCCTCGGCAACGGATCATCCTTCTTCGTGATACGCGACCACGGGTGTTACGCTACGTACACGATTGCTACGACTATTGCTACGACGATTTGCTGCTTCACGGACGTGTCTTCTTCGACCCGTTCGTCCTTCGGAGCCGCGAGTGACATCCGCGTGTATCGATATATCTGGATCAATCGTACTGCTTCGACTACGTGCAAGATCCACTCTATCGACGAACGTCTTGATGCGAGCAGACAGAACGGATAAGTGAGATACGATCGAAAAGAGGAAGCCAGCGAAAAGTAGTAATAAGTGTGTCTGTATTTTTGTTGCATCGCGCAGGCAGGAACAAACGGCGTGGTTTTCCAGCTAAGGAGAAACGGAAGACCGATGTGACGGTTGACCGAGAAAAAGCAACGACACCTTTTTTCGATTGTGTTCGCGTTAGCTGTTGTCGTGGAAGACACGATTCGTGTGGATTCGCGCGTTGTTCAACGTAATCACGTTGTCGACGACATACGAGGAGAATTTGAAGGCGCGTGTTGCACGACGACGACGAGATCAGTTGTCGTGGTACGTTGGTCGTGCGTCGTTTTCACGAGGATGGACCTACCAGTGTCCCCGAGATCCTCCGGAACGCACGAGACCACGAACGACGATTGCGTGGCTTAGGGAATCTCGTGCGGAATTCAGACTTCCCGGTCTGTGGATCGTCTCGGGAGACGGCGAGAGAGGAGACAGGCACACAGAAATCGACACAGAGAGGACGGACAGCGGAGGACGGCAAAAGAAGGCTAGCTCGTCGCGATCGTCGCATCCGACAGTCAAACGGTGGGTTTAGCATCGACGACAAGGACACCGGGCAAAGGAGCCCCACACTTTACTTCGCGCTCAACGATCAAGGTACGTCCACAGCTGAGAGTGGTGGCCTTCGGCCGCCTGTCGGCTTCTAAAGCGAGAGACGCGTCCGATAGATAGTACGTTCGAGCGAGAGAGCGTGTGCGTGACAAAGGCAAACCGACCGGCTGTGTGAGAGAAAGAACGAGAGAGAATGCGTGTATGCGTGTGGCACAGAGGAAACGACAGATCGTGTGTCCGTGAGAGCGAGAGAAATGGATAGAAGTGCGTGTGTGTCGCGACTCGCGTTCGCGTTCGCGTTCGCGTTCGCGCGCGTAGTATGCACGCGTACACGCACACCATCGAAACCTTACTATCGCGTGTCTGTTCGTCGCGTAGTGTGCGCGCCATCGTTGCATGTGCCTACGTTTCCCGCGGCTACGTGTGCACATTTATTCGAACGTGTCTGCTGCGTGTATGCGAAACGCACGCAAACACGTATCAGGCACCCAAGTGGAGAAGGTATCGTAAGCACGATTTCGTCGGTGTTCACGGACACGTTTCGCGTGTCTACGCGCAGCTAGTTAACTCGTCGCGCTAGAGTACGTACATATACGTACCTACTACGGCATGTATAGCGTAGAATAGCGCGTGTAAAGAGCAGCGCGACCGTGAAAGGTAGGCGCGCGTAGCGGCGCTAGTTAGTAACGTGTTTGTCCGTGCACGGAGGGATTGCCGTGCGGCTAGACGATCGCTAGACGAATATAATGCCAGACGTTAGAGGTTGCCTGGGAAATGACGTAATCCGTCTGCGAGCGCCTCGATCCTTTTGTCGCGCACGCCGCTCCGGCCCGCGTGTTACGAGTACCGTGTGTACGTACGTTAAGCTCGACCCTGCTCCTCGTTCACTCTCGTTTTCTCCGTGTTTTTTGCCCAGTTTTCCTAGTCGCTCCTGCGTACCGACCGCTCTCCCTCTCGTTCTCTTATCCTCTCTTTCCATCTCGCGCTCCGCCACACCTCGTCGTCTCTTTTCCGCTCTGCTCGCTCGTTTTCCTTCCTCTCTTTTTCTCCGATGTTCATTCACGAAAAATTCCACGTCTCGTAATACGATGCTCTCCGTCTCTCTCTTTACCGTGTGCGCGCGAGCGGAAAGCAATCGCCAACCCGTTGGCCAGATTCAATTAAAGCGGAGTTGGTCGTGCGCGATCGCGGCGATCATTCGCTTTTACGTTGCACGCTATCGGGCTTCCTCTTGCTTCTCGTCGCGATGTATTAGGAAAAAAAAACGAACGAAAATCATCGTACTAGGAAATCCAGCGTTGATCCGCAAGGTCACGTCGATCTGGGGAGCCACGCGAGTCTCTACGATCGCACGCCGCCACGTTACGTGGTTCCCTTTTACTCGACCATCGAATCGACGTCGCGGATCTCGATCCTCCTCCTTTTGCTGTCGTTGCTGATGCTGCCACAGCTCGTCCTCCTCTTTTCCGCCTCTCCTCGATTTCTCTGTAACGTCGAAAGAGAGGAACCTCGATGGAGGTGCGCTCTCACGATGTCGTTTCGACCCTACGCACGACTCTCCGGACGCTTCACGAATTCTCTCGCTCTTTCCCGCTCCTCCTCTCTCTTTCTCTTTCGTCCGTCTTCGTCTGTCTCTCTCTCTCTCTCTTTCTCTCTGTCTATCTGTCTGTCTGTCTCTGTCTCTGTCTGTCTCTCTCTCTCTCTCTCTCTTTCCCATCTCCTCTTCACTCTTGTACGTGCAACGTATCGTGCAGATCCCCTATTTTTACGAGCGACGCGCGTTTGTTACACGATGCCGCTGCAAGTTGAAAACACCGACCGACTAGGTATAAATAGATCTCGCGATACCGAACGAGCAGCGGGGAAAGAAGAAGGAAACGCGAGGGTGACGAGAGTGGAGAGAAACCGGGAGAGGGATGGAGCGACCAGAGGAAAGGAGAGAGTGAACGAGGCGAGGGGAGGCAAAACGTGGTAAAAAATAAAAAAGCGTATCTCGTTTGCTCTCTCTTTCGCTCCCTCGGCGGTGAACCGCGCTGAACGCGGCTTCTGAAAAAAAATTCACCGAGTCACTTGCACGCGTATATTATGCGCGCGTCAGACGAAGCCAATAAAAATTCCTCTGTACAAAGCTGATCCTTGAACGTGAGTTTGGAACCATGATCCAGGAGCCTTGAAGGTTTCTCGGCGCTCGCCTACGAGCTCATCGAATTTGTCCTCGCTAGAAGGATACCCGTCCTTTTTTCGTATTCCGTTCTTTTAGATCTCCACAGACTTCAACGATGCTACACGAACGTTCAAACTGTCGTTTACCGTCTCTCTTTAGTTTCCTTTCTTTCGCATTTCGGGCCTACCTCCTCCTCGCCTTGAAAATTATTTTCGCGATACAGATACAGAGATATGTCATCGAAGAATCGCGTTTCTCGCGGTTAAGCTCCTAAAATACTTTCGATAGAATGTCTTCTTTCCGAAAGAGATCGGTGGACGACCGAGCGAACCAAAAACAGTCGAAAGAGAACGCGTCGACGATCGCTATTGTGGCGTACTTGGAGCGGCCATAGAAAAGAGGGAAAAGACAAACCAGCTTTACTAGTCTCTCGCGTCGCTGTTTTGTCGACGTTCTCCTTGCGTTATGCCAGCCTTACGGCTTTTTTTATCGTCCACAATGACGCATAGATGCCCAGGTGCTCTCTCCTGGCTGCGTACATAGCCGTGCTCGCACGCACTCGCCAGCTTACGCACTCTTTGTCGCAGCCACACATGCACGTATATAGACACGCGCGGGCGCGTATAAATGCGTGCAAAACTCATGCGACGCAAAATACGAGAGAAGGAACCACGGTGGCACGCTCGTCGTTCGATCGGCAGAACCGCCTTTTCAACGAGTTCGTCCTGCAAACGAGCATCGGATTTTTTTCACCAATCCAACAAACGACCGTGCACTCGATGCCATTTTTAAGCAACCCGCCGCCGCTAGTTCGAAACGAGACGTTCGATGAGTCGGCAAAATGCTTCGTTTAGCGTGTACCACTTCGCGCCATTTCGAAACGCTGTTTCCCGCTTCGACGAGTTTATTCTCACCGATCTAACGACACACTTTTGCTCGCTCGAATAATCTACACTTTCTCGTCCCTCTAACCCCTTTCGGCCGCTCGTGAAACAATAACGCATCGGGACAAGTAATCTGTCGTTGCTAAACGTTACGCGATATCGCTGCTTACACCCGCAATTTGCAATTGGCCTGGTTTTCGCTTCACGGCAGAGTAACGTCGCTCGTCTCGCTTGCCCCCGGAGCAAAACCGGTACTCGATCGACTTCATCCACTGAGGTATCTGTTGCTCTTCGTTCTTTCTCGTGCTACTGCACGAGAATACCTTTAGTTTCTACCCAACTTTTCCACTTTCGACAGGCATCGAGCGGCAGTGTGTGTATACGCTCGAAACGTGAATTAGTTCCGGATAAAATTATAATGGCGTCGAGGTTGCTCGCGATCCACCGTGGCGATAACGCGTTCTTGATTTTCTTGGCGGGCACCTGCACCTGGAAAAGGGTATATCCTCCGATAACGGTTTATTCTCCTTGAACGGCGGAGGGTACCGCTCGTTCCTCGCACCCGTTATTCCTCCCTTTCTCTTCTCCGGCTCTCCCGTTTTCTCTCTGGTCGAGTTCCAGCGCGAAACTATATCTCGACCAAAGACAGCATCGTCGCGCTTACCTACATCCTCGTTTCACCGCAACAATTCGCCGTGCGTTTCGTTCCGTTTCGTCGTCCTGCCCCGACTCCGATTCGTCTCTGTACATCGATACGCGGTTAGGCGATCCGCAATCGATCGTCGTCGTCGTCTATAGTTCACCCAGTTTACCGAGAGAGTAAGCGGCGTGTACAGGGTTGGCCGCGATATGTATTACGAAACGGGAAGCCGAGGAAACACGGTCGCGTTCCGCGTCGATTTATATTCTATCGAGGACGAATTACGGAGCAGAGATAGCGATTATTACGCGTTGAGATTTCCCGCCGTGATAATCGGGACGAAACAATACGCGACGAGATAAAGGCCGGCTTTCGTAGCTCGCGAAAATAAACGTTTAATTGCTGCCGTCAGAGAAGGGAGGAGAAGACGAGGAATCTCCTTCTCGTATGGCGGGGTAATCGTGGATGATGACAATGTCGCAAGTCGTCAAAGACGCGACGCTCTCGCAAGTACGAGATCGTCTAGGTTAGAAGGCGTTTTCTTTTCCTTTTTTCCTTTTTTTTTCTTTTTTTTTCTTTTTTTTTGAATAAAAAGGAGCATCTAATTAGATTTAGCGAACGACGCACACTCTGCTACGTTCGTTCCGAAGGATAAAAACAAGTCATGATCGAAGCAAGGAACCGATCGAAATTTTTCGCCTCGACAGTACTCGCACGCACACTGTCTACGCGCAGGTATGCATGCACATAATCCGAATCGACCGATTAGATTAGACGCCTAGTAACTAGATTACACGACGGCTGTGTGTTATCTGTGAAATTAGACTCCGGCTTGAATACGTTATTTAGGCGAACCGGATGCTAGAATAACCTCGGCGAGGATTTAACGGCGGCCTTTGCCTCGCGATTTACGATCCTCGTCCGGGAATTGTACACGATTATTCAAATACACAACGGTTTGTAGTTTATAATTTTCGTTTCTTTTAATTCACCGATCTGTCGATTGCATTTCTTTATCTACGGAGAGAAGTTTTTTTTCCTTTTTTTACGACCCGATTAAAAATACACGATTATTCGATTATACGATTCTAAAAAGCGATCGGGCGGGGAAGAGTGTCTGCGTTGTATCTTATCGCGGCCAGATTCTGCTGCTAGGCAACTATGCATTTCGCGTGGCTGCTCATTGAAATTCATCACGGAGCCTCCGTCCAGTCTCCTAGCGCGTACATTACAGAGAAACACTGCCCATTATGAGAAGCACTGGCGAGACGTTCGCGAATATACATGCATTTGAATGTACGCGTTGATCTGGCAACCGACGAGAATGAACTTTATACTCGTCGAAACGAGCGATTAGGAAAGGAAAAAGAACGCGTCGATTCTTCGCGGACGCGCGTCCACCGTGTAGCCGACTCAAGTATGGAAAAAAATTTGAATTTCAAAACACCGAACCATCGAGTCCATCGACTTTCAGTATCGAAACCGTGTCGTTGCAGCGTGTCGGTTTTTAAGCGGCGATTTTTTCGGGGCGCCTGTCGACAAAAAAACATCGACGCCGCTGCCAGTCAGACGGAAAAGTTTGGCAAAAATCAAAGACACACGCGTCAAGGTTGACGCGTCGGTTCTACGTTTCACCGGTAGAAATTCTTTCCGCGTAAAGGCGGCCGGATGTCGCATGGAATCCCGATTAATTAGCGCTGCGCGCATATCATTACGGTATAACAGTATCCATCGCGTATTGTAACTGACAGCCGGCAAGTTAGAGGGAAACAATGGTTTCGCTGGGTCCGCGATACCTTAAAATTCGTGTGGCCACAGCTGATCGTGACGAATCGTATGTCTCACGCGACCGTTCAAAGTTATATCGACGAGGGTATAGCGAACGAAAGAGAGAGAGAGAGAGAGTCACCACCGGGTATTTATGCGAACGGTCGTATGCGGTTCTTTCGTTGCTTCTTTGTTTCGTCCTGTGCCACACGCACATGTGTGCACTTGCGCGCACCCACAACCGCCTCGATGAAAAAAATGTCACGGTCGCGCGGTTTGCCTCGTCGGTTGGCCTATTCGCCGCGTTTTGTCAGCGAGTCGTTGCTTGGCAGTTCAACGCGCGCCATTTACAGAACGACCCGAAGAAAAAGTTCGCGTCTCCTGGCCCTTTCTCTCCGGAGTGCTTCAATGGCCGACGCCTCGAAGAATAACGGTCCCGGCTAAGGTGCAAGAACTGCTTTCGGCCCGAAACCCCGTTCCCTCCGACCATTCTTCCCCGATCCGTTCGAGAGAAGCTGACACGCTTCCGGGATTCCATGGAAACCGATCTCGCGTTTTTGCGATCCCTTAAATCGAATGGGACTCGTTGTTCTCTCGTCGCGGGTTCGATCGAACCGAGAATCAAAAAGGATCACGGATACTGATGGATACATCGTCTACGTAGTCGTCTGCGGTATAATTAAAAATACAGGCGGTGACCTATTTTCAGTATTTTTAAGCGCTGACAGAAATATTCGTTGGATCATCGTGTCTCAATTAATCGCACGGTGGAAAAGTGGGTCGGCAAATCGGAGCCGGGGACAACCTGGGAAAAGTAACACGTCTTGAGCGCAAATTTTGTATCGCTCGACTAGTTAGCCTTGATTCGAAAAAGAATGGACGGATTTCGTTTCGACGTGACCCGCGAAGCCCACGGTATTTTTAGCGAAAACCATTTTAAGCCGAGTTTTCCAGAATGCAAACAATGCACTGGAGGATCTATCGAAGTAGTACGAATAGGAATCATCTCTTGGAGATAATGCAGTTTTAAATAAGTACTCTCGAGTTAAATTGGAATCGTTAGAGTACGCGGTTTTAGAGATGCGCCGTACGAACAGTGGAAGTAATGACGCAGCTATCGGCGCCGACTGCAGTAGCGCGAGTGCAGCAATAGTTAACCGTAGTTGCAGTGGAAGAGGACAGTATCGGAATAGACACGCACTAGGCCGCGGTGCAAGTAGCGCGCGTCTATTACTAGGCAGACAGGGAAATGTGCCTCCCTTTCTGGCGCGTGGCGCTCCTCCATTCTCCGTGATTCTCCACGTTTCTCCTCGATTCTCCTCGATTCTTCTCGACTCTTCGTTGCTACTTTTTTTTTGCTAATCGCTCTTAACACCTCGTACGAAGCTATAGATACCGCGCCATTGAACATCCGTGCCGGGATGCAATGACGTTGCGAAATAAACTATCAACGGTATACGTATACGTAACTAATCCGTATGTGCGTTGTCGAGTAAGCAGGGTCTGTCGTTAATCTTTTAAATACTTGTCGCTTTTCGAACGTGTCTGTCTATAAACGAATCCGAGGTAGGTAGAATCGCAGGAAATTGATCGAGCAATTCTCACCTGACGCGGCGATGGCATCGTCGGCTCCTAACACATTCCCACGTTTCACGGTGTATCGGCCAGCACGACTATACCGATGAAAAGAAATAATTGGTTGTTTGGCTGCCGGCGGATTAGCCCGTTCGAGGTCAACGGCCACCAAATGTTTGCGAATGCAGTAGGAGGGAGGGAAAGGGTACCGGTTCGAACGAAATACACTAGCGAGAGACGAGGGATGAGGAACGAGGGAGGTGATGGAAAGGAGGGAACCGGGGGGTCAGGGTGGGTGGAAGGGGAGGAGAAGAGAGAAAGGAAAAAGGTGGAGAGGGTACGTACGATGCAGTCCCACACAGAGAAAGGGAACAAGAGAAAGATAGAGAGGGAGGAAGAGAGAAAAAGGCTAGACCCCGCATATTCTTGCCCTGCTACCTACCTCACCCCCCACGAAAGCCTCGCGTGTGTAGAGTGCATTTAGGACGCATGTACGGTCGTGCCTAAAGAGGATGATATTCTTTATCGCTGCAGTTTCTGTCTATTGGGACGAATTCATGCGCCGGTTGTTGGCAAGCGCGTTAACTGGCAGGTGCGCCGGGTTAATGAGCACACCGGGGTTCAAACCTGCCGAAAAGGGCGCTTTTGAGGCTTCCTCGTGTACCAGGCACCACGAGCACGAACAAATGACTTTCTCTTTCCTGTTTTTTTCTTTTTTCTTCTTTGCTGGCTTCTTTTTCTTTTTT
Organism: Bombus pyrosoma; assembly: GCF_014825855.1. NCBI lineage: Eukaryota > Metazoa > Arthropoda > Insecta > Hymenoptera > Apidae > Bombus > Bombus pyrosoma. Next base: position 8,014,741 of record NC_057782.1, read on the forward strand.
TTTTTTTCGTGTCTTTGCCCTTCGTTAATTGGTCTAACGGTGCAGGGTTAATCGCGGAACATCGAGATCTTCGCTGGCGACCGGCTGAATCGCCGCGACAAAGCGACCCGTTTAAAAGGCAGAACGCGGAGAGCCGTCTCTCGACGTGCTCTCTGTTGCTATCGGCGGGGATGGATATCGGGGAAAAATTCTGAGCAACGTTGGTCGTAAACGTTGAACCGCGTAGCTCTATCAAGTACAAAGGATTCGATTATCCGGCGGTTCTTTCCAAAGTCTAAAATAGTCCTCTTGTATGAAATATATATTTTCTTCGGCCGATCGGCGAATGTTTTTTTCATGGAACAATATCTCGCAGGGGCAAGACGACCGAGCATCATGATTTCGTAGACCTCGTTACTTAAACGGCGAGGGTGTGGGGTCAGAGAGGGGTAGTCGATGGAGAAGCAGACGCGTGACGTACGCTGGTGGGGAGTTGGTAATGCGTGTGAGTGAACTGGTATGGAGGGAAAGAAAGGTGGGACGGTAGGGGCGGTTACAGGGTAGGAATGTCTTGGTCCAGTGTTCCGCGATGGGTAGCCTTGAACTCGGAACAACGGCACACATCACCAGGTGACACACGCATCGGTTCGCCGTTCTCGATCGGAATCGAGCCATCCTCTGATTTCGACCCAATTATCGGATCTGCGCTGCTGAAACGGGCGAATCTTGCTAAAAATATTGACCCCTGCATATTTAAAGATACGTAACGCGAATCGGGGTCGGCATAAATAATGCCAGAATTCTATCGATTCCGAACGTGGGAAAGGAGATCTTTTTTTTTCTTCTTCTTCGGAAACCGTCCTCGAAATTCGCGCGCACCTGCAAGGTTGCACACACCGTAAAGGCTTTCGTTCGCGAGACAAAGAGAGGATCGTGTATCACGCGATCGAATCTAACGCAGGTGGAGCTGCGAAACTGTGTGTACGTGACCACGAAGGACCGGTCGAAACATCTGCATTTTCCCTACGTTTCGGCCGAGCAAACTACAGCACCCGACCTCGCTCGTCCGACCGAGCGATGGAGCGCGCGAGCGCGCCGGTTTACGTTCCTCGTTATTATGCATTATCCACGGCCGACGTTTACTGCGATTCAGCGTTTAACGCGGCGACGCTTCTCTTCACGGCAAACGACTGAACACATCACGCGTTCGTTAGCGCGCAAACGATCTCGCAGCACGCGCCACCGTTATTTATCGGCGTTTCCTTATGTTTTCTCTCGCGCGAAGTTCATTAATTTTTCAGGCGTAGCCTCGATTTTACTAACGCGAAAGCGTGTAGCCGTCGTGTACGCGATGGAAGAACGACGCGCGGTATCCTGAATATACGCGTTCAAGGCCAACTGACTCACGGACTCCTGTGTTCCGCAGGAAACAACGTTCGACGTATCGTTCACCGATAGATCGTGGAGGGGATGAAAAAGGCGATGTACTCGTTTGCTTCAATGGCGCATCGTTGAATGAGAATAACGTCGACGTGGTTTACCGGGCCTTTTTCCCTGGATCGTTCGCTCGTTATTTGGCGTTTGGCCCGGTTTCCGTTGGTCCGTGCGATCGGCCTTTAAGAAAAAATGAAACATCCGGCGAGAAACGTGCTGTTCTTTCGGCGGAGCTACTTCATTCGGGAAAATAGACCGCGGGCCACGATTCATTTTGTTTGGCCAGTCGATTTTTTTTTTTTTCAAACACGATTTAACGCGATAGGATAAACGCGTTTTATTTAGATAGATTTTGCCACTGAATCAATTTCGGTATAAAAGGATTAACGTCTACGTGCGCGCGATTTTTTCCCCACGTGTTTGTTTTTTTTTCTTTTTTTTTTTTCGATTTTTTGTTTGCCAGAGGTGGAAATTAACAATCGAGAGCGCGTCCTTTTCACGGATGGAATTTATTCGGTAACCGATGGAGCCGCATCCCGCTCACGGCTATTTGCCGTGAATTATTCGACCAAGGTCAGTGGAACGTTTCTCCGAACCGGCTGACTCGAGCGAAGAAAACGCAGAGAATCGGGAAAACGGGCTTTCTCGCCGAGCGTACGGAAACATTTCTAGGCAATCTAGTCGAAGTATAGGTGCCACAGCCCTCAGCTTTGGCTCCTAGGAATCCAATCAATAAATATTACAATGGAACCCCTAGAGAAGTAGGGGAGCGTATCCTCCTCTCTCCCGGCTCCCTCTCTATCTCTCCGTCGTCCTCTCTCTTCCGATCCTCCTCTTTCCGCCGCGGCAGTGGAAAAAGGATCTGTCCTACGTCGCGCTCTCACAGTCGTCGCGTTCCTCGTCCTCGTTCGCCTCGTCCTCGACTACGTCCGCGAAACTTCGCTCTCCTCTCTCTCGCTCCGCTATACCTTTCTCATACTATCTCGCTCCGTAGTTCGCTTTTTCCTTCAGCTTTTACCCTCCTCTTTTTCTCTCTGTCTTCCTCTCGTCGGCCCCTCCGCCCTTTTCGCCCGTTTCCTCGCTCTCTCGTCCCCTCGTCCTTCCTAAGCCCGCACCAACTCCCATTCGGCCCACCCCCTCCTCCTCGTCCCTCTCATCCAACGGCGTTTACATTTTACTTTTCTAGTAGCGAATTAAAACCGCGTTCATGCGCAGCCCGCGGAAGGGCGTAATGATTTTTTGAGGGGCGAATCGAGTGGGGTCGCCTACGGTGCCGGCGGAGGGGGTAGTAGCTGCGGGCGCGAGCTTAGCAGGAGCAGGATGGCAGGAGGGATCGCGAGACAGGCCGGCTGCCGAATAGATGGATGGCTAGACTATCTAGTCGACGGAGAGTAAGCGTTGTCCCTCGTTAAAGTATCATACGTATCGGTGAACGATTACGGGGAAACTCGATAGGCGTTTTCGTTCGATCTTTGTGGAGCGATCGGCGAGCGAGGTAACAAGGGCAATAACGCGAGTCGCGACGAGCAGAGAGGATATCGAATCTTTCGGGAATTTCATAGGATGATCGGGCGCGTATTTCGAGGAAATCTCGATAAGCGGCCAGGAAACTGCAACCGCGGCGATGACGATTAGGACGATGGTATCGGGGAAGTCGGAAGCGGATAGTCGGGGCGGCGGCGTGGCGGCGCGGCGGTCTATCCACGATAATCCGGTGTAGCCGAAGCGCGCGAACCCAAGTAGGCAGTGGTGGCGCCTTTAAAATTCCAGCTCCAGCGCTTTTAATTGGAAGTCGTTAGCTTTGCGCATTTTCGTCTCGTGGGCTAACGGGTAAAGTGGGGTGAGCCCGTGGAAGAGAAACCAGGGGGGGAGGAGGGGGTCGTGAGTGCGACGAAGAGAGAAAAATGGAGTGAGGGGGGTTGCGAAGGAGCGAGCGAGTCGGAGAGGAGAGGAGAGAAGAAGAGAAGAGAAAAGAGGTGGGCTGGGCAAGGGTACAGCGGGGTGAAAGAGGAGGCACGGCCGATGCGACCACAGGCATAAAGCTCTCCCCACCATCGAGGCACCGGGCTCTTTTCTCCGTTACTCTCTTCTCTTTCCCTCTCTTTCTCTCTCTCTGCGTACGCACTATTTTTTAGTCCGCACTTATTACGACAGATGTCTCATGCTCCGATAAAGAATAACGGCGGTCGGCGGGCGACATTCCCCCCTCCCCCCTGCGCTAGTTCTAACCAGACTCGGGAGCTGCAGCCGTACTCTCGGTGCTTCTCGGCTCGTGGTGTCGTCGTGACACGACACGACACGACACGGCACGACGCGACACGTTACCTTGCGTTACGTTACGTTACGCACACCTTACTTCTTTTTCCCTCCTCTCTCTGTCGTTATCTTTTTGTCTCCGTCACTCCACCCTCGTACCCGCACGAGAGCTCCACCTCCCTCTTCGAAACGCGCTCGCTGAACGTGTTGCGCCGCCGTGACAGTGACTTTGTTCCACGACGTGTCAACGGTTGGTGTGTCTCCGCGATCATCCGCGATCATCCGCGAATCCACGCGCGCGGGTTACACGCTCGGGCTCCGGTGGTAGTAGTAGTGGTGGTTGATGCTGGCTGGTGGTGGTGGTGGTGGTGGAGGAGGTGGTGGTGGTGTCTCGGTGGAACGTAGCGGCGAGAGAGGCTTCGCATTCCGGAGTGAAGCGCGCGGCAATTTGCGTCACGGTGGCTGCCTGCATCCCGAACAGAGAAACACGTGGCTAGGTGGGTCGTGCGTGCGAGAGCCGGTTCGAAATTCCCGCGCGTTGCCGCGAGATCGCCGCCTCTGACAGCCGCGTTGCCGGTGTTTTCGTATTTCGCGGGAACGATTTACGGCACACGAGCCAACCGGACAGAGAAAACGATGATGGATTAAAAGACGCGATACACCACCCCTCCCCCTCGTTCTTCGTCCCTTTCTCTCTTCTCGTTGCTCCCAATATTATTTCTTTCTCTCCTTTTCTGTCTCTATATTTCTTTCTTTCCGCGACGACGTCGACCCGCGCGCGTAGTGTGCCACTGCTTGGGCGTTGTATCGCCGAGCAGAGCTCCAGACTTCTCCCCTCGTGTCTCGCTGCCTGAAGGCCTATCCTCTCGCGGCACAACCCTCTTCTCTCCTCTCGTCTTCGCACAGATCGAACGCGAACGCGTGTGTGTGGCGCGGCGCGACCGAGTGAGACACCAGGAGAAAAAGAGAAAAGAGTGGTTGCTTTTTAGGCAACGCGCGCTATACCGCTATTGTCGCTGCCGCGCGCGATCGCAACTATCATCATCGTCGTCGCCACTGTTGTCATCGTTGCCGACTTTCACGGCCGATTCTCTCCGCTCACCGATTTCGAGATAACACGCAGCGGATCTCGCGATCGTATCCAAGAGACGGACACGTGTGTCGCTAGGCTTCGAGGCTCCTTTTTCGACGCGGCAGCCTGCGAGGAAGCGCGGAGCGGAGCGCGTGAAAAAGCGGCGCAGCCTGCGCTCGAAGGATGCGCTTCTGAATCGCGAGCAAAGAGGGGCAGGAGGAACGGAACGCACGTGAGCGACGTGTCTAACACGACAAGTGCCGCAAGGTAAACCTCGTCACCTTTCCTCGGACGCGAATACGCGTGCACGATCTCTTCTACTTTGTACATCGGTAGAAAACTCATTCGCCATTCATAGGTATGGCAAAAAGAGCGTGATCGGTGGCAAAAATTCGAGACGCGTTCTTCTCGCGTACTTCGCGATTCCCGACGAAATCTGCCCGACGCCTCCGTCCTATCTTTTCTCAGCTCGTCCTCCCGCTCTCTTTTTTCCTCCCGCTTCTTCTTGTCGCTCTCTGCCTGTGTGTCACTGTCCATCTGTCCGTCTGTCCATCCGTTCGTGTGCCTGTCTGTGCGTGCCTCCCCACGCTGATACGTGTGTATGTGTGTCTCTCTGGACGTCTTTCTTCGTCAGACGATACCTCTTTCTCCCTCTTGTCGGTCGTTCTCGCTCGTCGTACCGGCGATCGCCGGCTTTTCGTACGTTTTCGTGCGGCCTCGCTGCCGCGCCGCGACGTACGCCCGCGTCGACGAAGGCACACAGCTGCACAGTCGTGACGTGACGTTTCGGGGGTTAGTTCGCACGGTATGTGACGGAGAAAGAGGCCACCGGTGGACTGCTGTGCGCTCCAACGTGCTCCTCCCGAAGATCGTGACGTTTCCGCTTTTCCAACAACTCGCGGTTCTTCTATTCTACGTGTCTCTCTTTCTCCGTTTGAACGCACACGTTCGTTCCTTCGTTCGTTGCTTTTGCTCTGTGACGGTGCGCGACATGTGATCCTTGCCGATTTTCTCGGCCAACATCGACGAATCGCCATTCTCTGCCCGTTGAAAGCAGAGAACGAGAGAAGGCTAACGCACTATCTATCTCTCCTTTGACATTTTTTTCTCCCTCTTTTGTCCGGTGTACGCGTCGTGGCACGCGCGAAACCGCACACCGCTCCTCCCCCGCGCCCTCCTTCGCTCTCCTCCTCTTTCTCGTCTTTCTTTCTGTCTTTTCATTTCCATCTTTTCTTCCTTCCTTCCTTCCTTCCTTCCTTCCTTCCTTCCTCTCTTCCTTTCTTCCTTCCTCTTTTTCTTCCTATTATCCGCCTCTTTCGTTCCTTCCGGCATTCTTACCCGCCGGCTAAATTACGCCTTCCTCGATCATTTGACGCGCGACCGTCTTGTCAACTCGATCACGTTTCGCACGCGTCCTCGCCGATTAAATTAATCGATCGATAATCTCTCTGCCAATCGCAGATTTTGCTCGTGCTCGTCGAAGATCGAGCGCGAGGAATGAACACGACGACGCTATCGCGTCGTGGACCGGCGTCGATTCCGGACCCGTCCGTCGAGAATGACTTTCCGCCACGACGAAGCAGCACTAGTGGCCGTGTGTAGGGGACTTTTTCGCGAACTTGTGAAGTGCGCACTTTTTTGCGAGGTGGCGTTGTGCAGATAAAACGCAGAGCGTTTCAATTCGGCTCATTGTTTCGGTCATTAGCTTACGCGGCATGACGAGTGATAGGTGTGCTTTCGCGATAACGCATCTACTTTCTTCGAACTGTGATTACTTTCCGGATAATGTGTGGTGAATGTGCCTTAGAAATACGAAAAGCGTAAATGCCGTTTAGCCGCGATCGCTGAGGAAAAGGTATCGTATAACGTGCACCGGGTCTTATCCTTTTCTCGCTCTGATCCACGGTTTCGCTTCTGCTACCCGCAATAGTTTGACAGTTTTCGAAAAATGTGCTTGTGCGCGTCGATCCTCGATCGATCGCGTTCTCGCGAATAATTCCCGATAATCGTGGCACTCGGTTTAACCCGAAGGAGCGTTAAAAAACGTTATGGTGTTTTGCTTTCTTTCTTTTTTTCAGAAAGAAAATACGCGTGTCTGGTATATCGTAATACAGCAAATAAGTTTCTTTTGTCGGTGTTTTCGCCTAGATCGGCGTGCATCCCAGTCGGGTTCTATCGTCAAAATTGCTGCGAGGATTTTCACTGCGAGACTTATCTCGAATTCGTCACATATAAATTTAGCAGTGTGCGATAGCGAACTTAAAAAGTCTAAAAACAGTTTCCGAATCGCACCGCCGCGCCGAGCTTTATGATAAACGTGTATCTGCGAGAAAAAAAAAAAAAAAAGAAAAAAAAAGAAAAAGAAGAAGGACTTATTCGCTTCTTTTTTTTTTTACTTTAACGGCGATAATTGTTCGAAGCGTATCCAAAATATTGCGGCATAATATTATTTACCGGTTTGTCGGTGTACGGTTTCTATTGTGCGCGTCCGTGTGTACTTTAATTACTATTTCTTCGAAGTGGCGAGTCGACCAACGCAAAAATACCTTTCGAATCAGCGATACGATTATCAACGGAAACGTTGTAAAATAGTATACGGTATCCATACTTCTTCTTATCGTAATAACGCGTTATAGAATACAGAAGAAAAAAAAAACAATCGACGATCATTAATTCCTTTCTATATCGAAGCTTTTGTCATGGCGATACACCACACACATACGGCGCGGGCAACGAGCACTGTAAATTTGTTTTAAGATCTTTTTTTTTTTTATCATTTTGCTAAGATAACACTATCAGCATACATTTAATGCTTGCGCTTTTATAAGTGGCGAAGAGAATTATTTAATCGTATGTTCTGGCTTCACTCCAGCTTGGCGACCTAATTTTCTTGTATGGTGCAAATAAAAAGTAGTGTAATCCTTCGCTTCTATTTTTACGCCATGCACTCTTTAATTCTTATTCTTCTACTCTCGACGTCGTACGGACGATATTTTATTTTTTCTCGTTTCGCACGGTTTCGCCCAGCGAAACGCGTCGATGATACACATACATGTTCCCGTTTGCACGCGAGATCCGCAAAGACCGTTTTGACTTTTCGGAATATAGGTACACTAGACTCTTTCTCTTTCTCTCTCTCTCTCTTTCTCTCTTTTTCTCTGGTCGTTCGCGTTCTCCTCGGTGCCACGTAAAAATACCGCAAAACTTCAAAGTGTCGTTTTACAGCTCACGCGCGGCAACGGGAACGTTTACGTTCCCGTATTTTCATTCCATTCGAATTAATAACATATGTTCGTGCACGACATCTCTGGTCCACCTCGTCCCTATTAAACGAATTTGCGTATTAATTCGCCAGTTATATAAGTTTTCGTGGCTCCGAGAAGTGTAAGGAAATTAACATCTGTTCTAATGCCACACCTATGGTAAACACACTCGTTAAATCAGTCGATACCAAAATATTATGTAATCTTCGCTCATCCTTTTACGGATAGACGACAGTCTCTCTTTTCTCCCTATCTCTCTCTCTCTGTCTCTATTTTGTTTGGATCGTACGTATTCGCCTTAGAGAAATGTTACGATCCAGACGCGATTCTCGCTCGCGACATACCTGTTTATTTTGTGCAACAGTGCTTTTTATTTCGAAATAGCGGTTATCAAAAATTATCGACCTGCAGACTTATCGACTCGCGATTTATCGTGCACAACTAGAAAGCTTTAGCCTTCGAATTTCGTTTCCTGGCCGACGTTGGTGCACATATTCGTAACGCTGGCGCGCATCTCGAATCGGACCAATGTCCTTAGATTTCGCGTTATAAAATGTTGCTTGGTCGAGACTCGGCCAGCCGAAGCGTATTCTATTAAGCGATAAGATAAGTGTCAAGCTTTCGCTGGTTTAAATATCGTACATTATTTCTGATTATAGGTGAATAGATATAACGATGGTAGATACGCAACACTTTTGTCTGCGATGGAACAATTACCAAAGCAGTATAACGTCGGCGTTTGAAAACTTAAGGGACGATGAAGATTTTGTGGACGTCACATTGGCCTGCGATGGCAAAAGCCTCAAAGCGCACCGCGTCGTACTTTCCGCATGCAGTCCCTATTTTAGAGAATTGCTCAAGGTAAGACATAGACATCTTATCTCATCCTGTGTTGCGTTATTGTCACCGTACCAGAGATGTATCGAGTGCAACGTCAATGTGTAACTGTTACCTCGCATGAGATGGCTCGTGCCACGTCCTTCATTACCTGGCAGCCTACGATCCACGTAGTGTCATTCCGAACCTCAATAAATCTAAAAACTAGCCGTAAACCTTAACAAAGACTTATAGGATTAGAAAATCCTTCAGGACAAGCAGTTTGACTTTAAACATGCTTTAACAATAAAGTTCAAAAGTTAAGGTTCATGGTGGGTCCTTAGGATGATTGAGATTCGGAATGACGGTACGTGGACCGTAGGTTGCCAGGTAATGAACGACGTTGCATCAATCATCTTATGCGACGTAACGATAACTATTGTAAGAAAATGTCTCTTCTTTTCTTCCTTGCTTACCCTTTTGCAGAGCACACCGTGTAAACACCCGGTGATAGTACTTCAAGACGTAGCGTTCAGCGACTTGCACGCTTTGGTGGAGTTCATCTATCACGGGGAAGTGAACGTGCATCAGCGTTCCCTTAGCAGTTTTTTGAAGACTGCCGAAGTCCTCAGGGTATCGGGACTTACGCAACAGGCCGACCAAACAGACAGGGACGAGGTAAGCATTCCTCCGATCGTTCTCCTTTGCTATTTTCTTCTCTAGCGTTCGTGGAACACACAGCAACCCATCGGCCATATGTAATATCCGAGTAATATCGAGCCTCGGTACCTCGCAAATTGATTATGCTTTGAATGTTATCTCTGATAGAGACGTGACTTTTAACTAAAGAACACCTTATCTCGGTGCAGAATGTGTATCCATCTTGATTCCAATCCATAATTGTCCTAGGTCAAGCAAACAAAGATAACCAGATTGCGTTGCAAATAGAAAGCGAGCAATCGTGATCGTGTTCTGGCGGGCATGCGCGGTACCGTCGTGCGATATATCGAGTATTTTCTTCGTCGACGATCTCTCCCCTTGATTACACTTTTCTCTTTCAACCTTACAACCCGCCACCGTTTTACCGGCGAGCATGATGCTCCTTTTCGTTACTTCTGTTTTTTTTTTCTCTTTTCCTTTTTAATTGCAGCTATCCCATGTACGCGCGTTGGCTGCCGGTGGTAACCACCTTCCCTTTCACGAAAAATCAGAAGAGAGTTTCCCCCGGGGTGGTTCCCCGCCCACACCAGTAACCCCGACACCGACGACCGTGCAGCAATTGCTACGCCGAGCGCAGATACGCAGGAACGAGAGACGAACACCGGATCCGCACGATGAGTCGGCGAAGAAGCCGAGGGTGCCGTCGCCGCCTCTCAACAACAACGACGCTACTCCCACGGATTTCTCGATGGTGAAGAACAACCATCTGTCGAGCAAGGTCGAGGGTAACGGCGTGCACGAGGAGAACAGCCCCCTGGAAGACAACATCAAGTGCGAGCCGTTGGAGCTGACAGGTGGTAACAGCGGTAACGGAGGCAACAACGAAGACTCGTCGGATTCTGGAGCTGCCGCGTCGGACCGGCCACCCGCGTCGGCCAGCAGTAACGAGCACGAGGCCGAATCCGAACACACGTCCACCCCGAATTTTTTGTCCGAAACGAAAATCTTCCCCACGCCTGGAAGCTTTAATTTCAGTATGGCGGCGCTAGCCACGGAGCATACACCATTGTCAGGTACGTACATCATTCGCGTTTCTACTGGGCCTGTACGCATTGACCAATTTTCATCGTCTACCCCTCACACACACACACACGCATCGAGCACGATTTTCTTTTAACCCCATTTGCATTGCCTTTTATAGTTTTCCCTCCCGTAATTTTTGACTATTTTGGTTTCTCCGTTCGAAACTCAACTGGACACTGATATGGTTGTTTCACATCCTTTCTTTTTTTTTCTATTCTTTCTTTATCCTTCCTTTCATATTTTTCCCCCCATGATAAGTAAAGTAGCTTTAGAAGACGATTATAGAAGATTCTTTCCATCGAGTCTCTGTTAATTGCGATGTTGCGTACAGGCCGTTGTTCGGTCGATAGTGCGAAAGAATGTTCGTTGCTACGTGTGACGATAGTGAAATTTCCAGGATTGGGCCACGGGTTGCAACCACCGGACTTGGCAGGAACTTCGCAAGGTAAGAATATTTACTATTAGCTCTGCCCTAGTAAAAATCATTAGAATATCAACGATCGAGGACTCGACAGAGAAGTGGACAACCCCCACCCCGTGTACATATATATATATATACATAGATCGGTCGTTCTGGAAATCTGTCACGCACGATCCTGTTTGGGGTTGACTTGAACCTTTGATTTCTGTTGATTTTTCACAGGGCATTTCTATGCTGTTCCATTATTTTCTATCGACAGTCGATACATCGTGGCCGCATTTGTCTGCGGTGTAGCGGTTCGCTCTAATATAAAGTAACTAAAAGACTTGTGCAGTTATATCAAACACTAACAAATCACGAATTATAAGAATGATTATACATATTATATATATACATACATATATATATATTTTTTTTTATTTGGTTGCGGTGAAAGAGCACTACTGTCTGCTTGGACGATTAAAACTTCTTCTAATTGGCATGCGTTACAAAAATCATTGATATCATCATTACTTAAATGATACCATTTACCTCGCATTTGCATTTCATGATGTCATAACGTTCCCGCGGTTATCAACGAATTCGCGACGTTAGAAGGGATTTATCTGCTCACCTATCATCCGTTTTTACTTCTTTTATTTTTCTTTTAACTGTGCTTCGCCTTTCATCTCTCGTCGTTTACTGAAAATTCAGAGAAGAATGGGCAAACGTGCGGCCATTCGATCAAATCAAACCGGGAGCAAATCCGTTTAAGTCGCGCGCCTCGTTTGCTCCCCGTATCTCCAGGTTAGAACGAAACACGCCGCGATTACACGCGACCGATACGTTTTATAGAGCGGAGACGCTCTCCGCGGATGACTACAGGCAAAGAACAGCAGATACATTCGTTCTTACGACTCGTCGAATTCGCTACGATCATTCTAATTGGCACAAAGCGATGAAAGAAACCATCACTGTTTGGCATCACTGTACAAAGTATCTGCCGCAATCTCTACCATGTTTAATGAAAAAGAAAAGAGAAAGTAAGATCGAAAAGACCCCTCTTCATAAAAAGAAACGATAAAAGAGTAGAAAATGAAAGAAAAAGATCTAAAACAAAAAAAAAAAAAAAAAAAAAAAAAAAAAAAAAAAGGAAAGAAAGAAGGCAAAAGAAAGTACAGAAGAAGTTAATGAGTAACGATGCAGCGACAGACTGTTCTCTTTGTGTACACCTAATAAATCCTCGAAGAAATTTGCCAAAGTATTACCGATTTATTAATACTTTGAGTTTCGCGAATCGCGTCAAATGTCACTTTTATCGACGATTGATCTTTCATTCTACATATATATATATATATATACATACATACATATATATGTATATACATATATATGCATACGTGCCGTGCTCGTATTGTCCAAATCATCGTTAAGTTTTGTATCAGTGTTGTCGTCCCATTAACGTTTGTTAACGGAAAACACGCCGCTGCCGCGATATCGCCGATACGACAGCATTATGACATTGCTTATAATTTTATATTTACGAATATTATACATATATATATATATATTTATATGTTCTTTACACATGTAAACATATACGCATATTACCATATATATGTATATATATATCGAGCAACGTAATTATAAAATATATTTTTCTTTTATCATTATATATTTTACAGACGTTATCGTGTATTACCAATTTGAAAAGTTCGCAATTACACCGTAATTGTACGTAATTATAATCGTGAAACACATCGTCACGAGACACTTTGCAGCTTGTTCGTTTCCAATTACGAAAGAGGATGTGATAGGTCGTCCAATTTTGTCACACTCTTTTATATTATTCGAGAGACATTTGACTCCGACGTGCGTGTACCATATGGTAACGTCATTACGGTATATCTGTCGACTTATTGGCCATTTTTTCTCACTCGCTGGGACGGACAATTTGCTCTCTTTTTACTGTACGTCACGCTTGTACGCTATGCATATTTGGGGGGTCGTGGAGCGAACGCGCTCGCTGGGGCGGGGGTTAACGGTAAACTCGCTTAATAACGGTAAACGTTTCAACGTACTCGACTTCGCCGAAGGAATACGAAGCGTTCTCGTTTTCATAGCAAGATGCATTATCTGTTAGATTAGACAAACGTCGTAGTCTTTTCTTATTTTTTTTTTTCTTCTTTGTTTTCTTCGCCATGGAGACGAACGAACGACGATCGCAGAGGTACCACGATCGTAAATTCTTAAATACCCAAAGTTTCGAGAACCGCGCAATCTGAACGAGAAAACGAACGATAACAAAAAAATATCGTCGATCATGGGGGATACATCGTCTTCGGTTTCGCGATCGTCAGAGGAGAAGGTCTTAAGTGCGTTCTAACAGTGTCGTTAAGTAAATTCAGGTGCGGCTTCGCCCGCCTCCTCGATTAATATTTGAACGACTGGCTTATACTAGGTTAGTACTGAAAAAGTTATCAGGGGCCGTCGATAAGACCACAGATGTTATCCGCAAAATTCAAGGTCCCTCTATCTCCGACCAACGTGGCCAACTAAACATTGGCCTAACTAAAAATACGACGACCTTGGTACGCCACTCACGTTCTTGCGGCGCAGTGCGAATCATTAGACACATTAAATTATACGTGGCTGGTTCGCGAAGCTGTTCGACCCGGAGCCTAACACGGCGTATTTTCTCTCGACGTGATCGTCGGTCCGTTCTTTTCGGAAAGTCATCTCCCTCTCCTTCTCTATTTTTTTTTTCTTTTTTTGTTTACTCTTTTCACTTCTGTACATTTCGGTTTGCTGCAGTCGCGAGACAACAAAGCGCAGCGAATAAGCAGAGAACGTTACGTCGTTTCGGCGCAAGAATAGACGAGTTGTTTGGACGTGCCGTTAAAAACAATAGCGCGCAACGTTCTTGGCCGCGAAAATTTCTGCGTTGAAAAATTTCTAGCAAAGCACGCCTCTCTAATCGGTCACTTGCAGCGTACGAGACGAATGCTTGTTTGTTTTTTCGCAGTTTTTATCTCGGCTAAGGCTTGTCGGTTCCTATCTATCGCGCGTATGCCCGCTCGCGACGGACAATTCTTTTTCTTGTTCGACCGAACGAACTGCAGCGACGTGATTTTTGGCAAGGTTTCAGCCGTCCAACAGCCGAGAGATAGTTGCAGGGTCGTCGGTCCCGCGAAACTTTCCACCTACTCCGTTTCGTTTGTTAAACGACGGGCAACCGAACGGTGCGAATTCGCGTTAAAATTAAAACGAAAGAACACACGGCACACCTGACTCGATTTTATAGTTGTTTGTTTCCACGTTAGATTATATTGAGTATTTTATTCCGCTTGTTCGTTTCGGCGATCGATCGGTGTTTTATGATAGTAGATTTTCGATAATATTGATAGTTCTGGCGATAATAGCAATAGTTTCGACGTATAAAACAACATCGTGCAAATTAATCGGGGGAAAAGATCAAGGTCTAAAAGTTTCGTAGATCAATTTAGAAAACGCGTTATCATTTCGACACACAGATAAAGTGAAATTTTAGTCTTGTAAATAGCGCGCACAGCGCCCGTTCCTTAATCATCTTTAATTCGTAATGGCTGGTTACGTAAAAAACAATCGTGCCAGATAGAAAGTACAACGTACGACCACTTGTCGAGCGATCAGCCTTAGACGAGAGCGCGAGTTTCTTTGTTCCTTCGCCTCTCTTCTGTACTCACACGGTTAAGATCTTTTTATTCCGCGCAGAGCCGGCTGCGAGCATATGGCGGTCCGCGTGTTTCTAGGCAGATTCGTCGAGGCCGTCGGAAAAAAATTCCCAAGCGAATTTTGCTCTCGAACTTTCTGTTATACGGTCATTTCTGCTACATCGATACTGTCGTTATGAATGCACGATTTTATAGATCGGCGAGAGAGGAAATCGTGCGAAACAATGAAAATTATGCGATCGATCGCGTTAACCTTTCACACTGTGTCTGTCTCTTCTCTTTCTTCTCTCTTTTTTTTTTTTTTTTTTTTTTTTTTTTTTTTTTTTTTTTTTTTTTTTTTTTTTTTTTTTTTTTTTTTTTTTACTGTCCGAAACGATGAATTTCGCGCCGTAACATTTGAAATTAAAATAATTGCGCGACCTGATCGACGCGTTTATTTTTTTTTCCAAAGTCAGGTCGTTGTACGATGCGCGAGCATCTCTTGTATATAACATTTTATACGCGCGCGTACAATATATTTCGTTGTCATTTATTTAAAGCGTGTGCCCGAGAGAGAAGTTTTGCATAGAGCGACCGACACTCGGAGAAAGATGCGTTTATCGCGGTCTAATTTTAAATCTATTCATTCTGCTCCTTTCTCTCCGCGCGCGTCTATGCCCGCGTTTCTCGGCCGGTTTCGATGTCATTATCGCAAAGAGAGGAGAAATTCTTTCCCCGGGCCTAGATATTCTTAGCCCGTTTCCCGCTCGCCACTAAAATTGTTTAAAAAGCCGATACGTAGCGGTGTTGGTAGCGGGACTGCCGCCACGGTCCCGCCACCGTCACGATTCCCTTTTCTCCACCTCCCTCCCTTTTCTCTCACCCCCGCCTTCCTCATCCCCCCTTTTTTTTCTTCCTTTATTTTCTCTCGTTTTCTGCTCTTTTCCGCGAACGCCTGCATCCGCGGTAACCTGTTGTAAAACCCGGCCGCATAAAAATAGCGGGTGCCGAGCTCTGGAGTCGAGCACTTTATCCTCTTTCTCTGTCTCTTTGTATCAGAGGGCGCGTTGCAGCGCATCGAGCAAATATTTATTTCACGGGACGTTCTCAGTGCCGGACATACCGCGCTCCGCCACGTATTCTTCCTCGCCTCGTTTTTCCTTCGGCCTTTTTTAATGGCCGACCGAATTCTTCGCACGAAAGCGATGGTCCAAGCTCCGCTCGGTCCCGCGAAATGCTCGGCGTACGACTTAGGCTGCGGTTGCAACGAACGCGTGTTCCCGAACGAACTGCCGTTTCGACGAATTCGAACAAAATCAGGCATACGATGACCGCAAAAAATATCGAAGTACTCGAGTGTTCCCTTTCGTCAGATTTTACGTTTCATCTTCGTCGTATGCGAATCTTCGCGATCGTACGAAAGTAGTATCGCGTGATACGAAATTTAACTGGCTTGGATTTAATCGATGGAGCGTGTAAAAATGTTATAATAAATAGAATGTAGAGCAAACAGTTTATCTAGCTTGCACGTATGTATTTTGGTATTCTGATGTTTCGATGATGAAAACGACGGTTCGTCGGAACGCGCATCGGCTGTTCCCCACAGCTCGAAGGATTACACGTAGGATTTTTGTTGTTCGCGTTTTTCGAATAGAATCCTTGCTTCGTCGCTTCGTAGGAAGCGATCGACGTGGCCCGAAGAACGGGAAGGGGAACAAGGCAGGGCGTTTCATATTCGATCGAATCGGCAAACTACATAGTAGCCAAGGAAAGAAATTTCGGGTTACGTAACGTTTGTTAATGGCCTGTTTGCGAAACGCGGAATTCATGCTGCCATCTGTCGACGTTGTCGATTCCGATGGTGTGCGAAAGTCTGTCTCTTGCTTACGTGACGTCCGCGAGTCCGCCTTGCATACGTCTATTTACTCGATACTTACTCATCTCGCTCGTTCTCTCTCTTCTTTCAGGCCGTCTCCTTTCCTCTCTGCCTCTTGTCGTTCGTTTCGGTAGCCAACGATCCGCGTTGGCAATTTACTTTCGGCCGCGTACGCGGCGCCTCCCAAGGCCAAACGAAAGTTCGTTCTGAACCAAATCCGATGGAATTTTTTATCTGTAGTATGTACTTATCGGGGACGCCCAGGTCTAGCTGCTTGTTTTCGCCTTGTGCTATTATCGATGATGAACTTGAGGTGACCTCGAAAACTGCGCAACAGTGAGCGCGGGTGTGACGAAGACGAGTGTACGACAGAGAACGAGAGAGTATGGGATGACAGGGGGGCTAGGAACGGGCCAGACAGGGGAAGGAGAGCCAGAAAGAGAGACAGAGAGAAAGAAAGAGAGAGGGAGAGAGGGGGGCGTTTACACTTTCGCTCTATATCATTTGCTGTCATGGCTCGGATCTCTTTTTTTTTTCTGCAACACTTTCCAAAACGATACGCTTCTTCCGACAAATTTCTCCGTCTCTGGACCGATCGTCGAGTCGAACTCATCGCATCTCGCGGATGCATCTCTGACCTTTCCCTCGATAAATTCGACATTGACTTTTTGCAAATCCGCGCGAGTTACGTAAGAGGGGAGAGGAAGGCGAAGAACCGGTTACACGGTCGACGACAGACTCGCAGCATGAATTTTCATCCGAGTATTTGTTCGCGGGGGGAATTGAAAATTCGGCGAAACTCGTTTACGTATCGTGACGACTCTCGCGATCTGTGGCAGAGGCGTAACACCACGGTTCGAAGACAAGGTGAAGGTCTACTTGGTCGCGGTGCTTAATTCATTGAGACACTTTAGTTTCGTGCCTCGCCGCTAGTGCCCAGCAGCGTGCGAGAACGTATCTCGCGAAGAAATTGGCTTGGTGCGTTCGTACCGCCTCCTCTCCGCCGCTCTCCTCTTATCGGTACCGAGTTCGATCAACGTTCCGTGCAATTCGTCGCGTTGTAGAAAGACGCGGCCGCGCTCTCTTTCTCTCTCTCTCTCTCTCTCTCTCTCTCTATATATATATATATATATATATATATATAGAAATTAAACCGCGACATAAAGGAATATCTCTTCTGTCTGTTCGATGAATTTCCTAAATTCTTCAGAGACGTGAAATTTTCCGACAACGTCCCATTAACTGGCGCGAGACGGTGCGTTTCTTCGTCCTTTTCGTTCACGTAGAAGGGGTTCGCTTCTCCGTGACTAAATAGGATCCGATATCCGAAAAGACTTATCGTTTGATCGCACTGATTTCGTGAAACGCGCAACCGCATCGGATGAAAAAAGGGCCGCGGTCGAGGAGAGGGTAGTTCTTCCTGGCGGCCTCCTCGCTTCGCAGCCCCCGTCTTCGTCCCCACCACTGTCCACGTAACTCTTTCAAAAGTTCGTAAGACTCGCGTAACCAATCCGGAAGCTACTTAGATTTTTCTCTCCCCGCCGATCCCTCGGCCCTATCCTCCTTCACCTTTCTCTCTCTCCTCTTTACAACCCCTTGGCCCTCCCTTAGTCGTAGTATATTCTCTCTTTCTCCCTCTCTCTCTCTCTCTCTCTTTCTCTCTCCCTGTTTCTCATAGTCGCGGTGGTAGCGAGCTATCGATCGCCGTGGCTCTCCGCGCTTAGAGTCAACATCAGTCATAATACAGCGCAACGGCATACGGGGGTTATTAAGAATAATACGCATCCTAGGTATATATCCCCTTCCCGGCACCACGGAAAAACGGGGGAAGGAGCGTCGTACGTGGGGGGTTCCGTTGCTAGGGTAACCGGCTGGGTAAAATCCCGCAAAGAAGAAGCATCGCCGTTATGTTCCTGCTCCTGCTCTTACTCTTACTCTTACTCCTATTACTACTGCTGCTCTCTCGTTGTATCGACATCTCATCCTCGCGGACGTTATACTGGCTTTTATGAGACGATGAATGTACACTCGCCCTACCTTCCTCAGCTCCGTTAGTCCACCTTTCAACCCTCCTTTCTCCCTTCTTCCCCATATCGCTCTTTCTCGCTCTCTTTACACAGTTCTTCGTCTTCGCGTTGCTCGCGATACTCCGCTACGATTCTTGCCTCCTTTTAGCCGGCGAACGATTAACAGCGTCCGCATCCGTTTAGCCGGGAAACGAGCCGCGTTTCTCTTGATTTCTTCTTTTCTTTGGCCTGTCGCGCGCGCGTCATCATCCCTCTCTTGCCATCCGTTTTGTGATCTCTCGGTCGCGGTTTTCTTGCCATGCAAACCGACGATGATCGTCGCGCTCGTGAATCCGCTGGTAATCGATCGGCGTGAACATCTCGCTTGACATCTCGATGGACTCAGCCCCCTCCTCTTTGGTTGCAGACCGGGAGGTCGCCGAGGAGGACGGGGGTTGGCAGTCCGCTACCAACGGAGACGGTCAACGGCTAACCGGCCAATCGAGCCAAAGTACGGCAACTAGTCAGTGCGAGATGATGCAGGGGCACCAGCAGCAGCAGGAGCTGCCCATTATCGATCTCTTAGACGACATTAACGATCAGATGCAGATCGTGCTCAAGTCGGAACCTCTGTCGCCGAAGATAGACGAGCTCGAGTCCTGTTTGCTCAACGAGCAGATCGATCTGCAATCGGATCGAGGCTCGGCCAACAATGCTAATGGTCAGCAGACGCGTCAGCAGAATGGTAACAATAACAACAACAACAACAGGCAACACCAGCAACCAAGGACGACGTTGAACGAAACTGTCCCGTTTGCCGATCTTCGTTGGCTAACGCAGAATGGTAACATGCAACCGGCGTCGAAACTTCGCGACGCCTCCAGAACTCAGGTCGAGCAGGAACTTAAATACTCGAGCCGCTCGATCACCGGCACTTACTGTAGCTTCTGCCAGAAGACTTTCTCTCGTGCGTGGTCTCTTCAGAGGCACTTGGCGGACACGCATTTTTACGTACCGCAGTCGCTCTCTTGCGATCAATGCGGTAGAAGCTACAAGTCGAGGAACAGTCTGGTCAGTCACAAGAGCCAGTACCACGCGAGAAAAGAGCGAAAGGAACACGAGGAACAATGCGAGGTCACGTATTGACCGACATCCATGGTTTAGTGACCGAATTTGCGTCGAGGTTCCGTCTTGCCCCGAGAGATCTACGCACGAAGGAACGCGGAATCAAGAGAAGAGAATACGGCAGAATCGTTCGACCTTCGAGATTGTAACGCGATTAATCGTCGTTTCTCGTTGCATGAGAAAGCAAAGAGACGTTCGACCATCGTTTAGATAATTTTATAAGTACCACGTTGATTGAGTAGTCGCGTTATTTCGTTTCGTTTGAAACGTTTGCGTTAGCGTTACCGAGATAATAATTAATCCTAGTCTTCTGATCGTAAAACGAGTTACCTCGATGCACGCCAAAGAGAGTCGCGAATCGAAACCTACGCATACGTGTTACCTCAAAGAATTCACGCGGAACGTCCTGTTCCTCCTTGCCAGTCGATCGTGTCGCGTTACGCGCGCACCCTTCGAATAATAAGTTCCGCCATCTGGACTAGTTTCGTGCCAAGTTCATGGCTCGAGCCAGTGTCTTTCCACGGTAAAATCGATACCACTCTCCTGTGGTACGACTGTGCTCTTCCTCATCTACCCCAGAGATCCAGCCAAAAGGGTAGTTCATCGCCGTGCCGACGATAAAGTCGACCTTGTAGCGTTTTCCCATCGATTAGCTGCTGGTATATTTATCGATGGGCGTATCGCGTGGCTGTGCAATTTCTCTCGATCGAGCCAGAATAGAGTCGCGAACACGTCGTCGGTTCGAATTTTTGCCGGCAGAGTGGTTTTTCGCACGAAACGCGAGGCTGGTATCTCGCGAAACGCTCGAACCAAGGACGAATCTATTTATCGGTCGATTGGACTATAACCCATCTATCTACGAGCCTTGAAAAACAATTTTTCGGTACCGATACGGTTGAGAGACTCGTTTTTTCGTATCGTTTCTCGTATCGTTCCGTCCGCCACCCCCTCGCCTCGTCTCTGCGCCTTTCTCATGCACGGACTCACGATCGCGACCGTTCATTTTCTATAGTATGCCTCGCTGACACGATCAACGTTGTCGTCGTCGCTTGCCGCGTTATACACGAATCGATCGCTCGCGGAATCGTAGTTACGCTAAGGTAAACCGCGCGAAACGTAACTGTCGCCCCATAGTAATAGCGTGAATGTCGTTAGAAATGAATTGAGAAAATAAAGGAGAATTCGATGGAATGAAATATTGTTGTTTCACTGATAATTACCAACCCGTGGCACGTAACGCTGAGCCGTTAAAGAAGCTCGACCCCTCTGATAGGATTTCTGCTCGTTCGCGAATCATACGTTACGCTGAAACAGAGATCAATATTATAACCAAACGTTCGCTTCATCGCATCATTCCGTTAGACCAAATATCACACTCTTGTATATATATATCCACACACGTATACCTACAAGATCTACTCTGCTCTGTCTTGCTGTAAATAATACGCATCGACATGGATACATCTCTGGTGCTCTGAAAACACTAACGTCATCGCTCACGATCGTTCACTGGAATCTTGGAATTGCTTGCACTCTACTATCGTAATGCGCTAAAAAAAAAAAGTAAGAAAAAAAAAAACAAAATAAAAGAGCACAACGATGAATGATGAAAAACGGTACGGCACACGCTGCCTTCCGATCCGGCAAAGAGCCTTCTGCAATCTAGTCGTGGCCATTGTCATCGTGTAACGACGCGGTTCACAGTTAACAGCAAATTTTCAAACGAGCGATCTCGTTCCAATATTTGTTTCCAGTTGCACGTGACGACGTAGTAACCGCATCGGAAAGGATCTTTGAAAACGTTCTTCTAGTTATTTCCTAGAGTTTTTGAAGACGCGACGAAAGCGGCTGCTTCGAGGAATTTGCGCCGGAAGACACGCGTCGAAAAGAACGAATGGACGAAGTAGAAAACGGTGACAATGGTAAGACGACGCGCTAGCAGAAGGTACTTTCCCCGGAAAGCACGCACGCCGTACCACTATGTATGTGTGTAACAAAAGTAAAAAGTCCAATAAAAATGTAATAACGAAAAGATGAAAAGTAGAATGGGCGTACGATGAAGATGCTGGGTAGCACCTGCAAGCATAATTACGTGGTTCCAAAGTAACGCAAAAATATTGACAAACATAAAAAAATAAAAAAAAAAAAAAAGACAGTTTGAGCACGGCTTGGTCGGGTGACGGTGCAATGTGCGCGACTAATCGAGAAGGGCGCACGAATTCTCTCTCTCTCTCTCGGCTCGGAAAAAAAGGTGGTAGATGGTGGTGTAAGAGTGAAAGAGAACAATTGACGAGGATCGCGGGACACGCGATGTGTGTGACTAGAGAGAGGACTCTAGAGCGGAGGGGAACGGGTTTCCTCGTTCCGTGTTAACGTGTCCGACCTACGTCCGACCTGACGTTCGAGCACAAAACCAAAAGTAACCCCTGTGTCTGGTTCTGCCGCCAGGTCAGTTGGCCGGCAGCGGCGCGTCCGATGAGTTTCGATGCGAGCCTTGCAACAAAATCCTGACCTCCCTAACGCGGTTGAGGCGGCACATACAGAACGTGCACACCAGGCCCAGCAAGGAACCGATCTGTAACATCTGCAAGCGGGTTTACTCGAGCCTGAACAGCCTCCGGAACCACAAGAGCATCTATCATCGGCAACACAGCAAGAACGAGCAGCAACGCAAGGAGATGGAACAGATGCGCGAACGGGAGAGAGAGCAGAGAGAACACTCGGACAGAGTTACCTCTCAGCAACAACAACCGCAACAACAGCACCAGGATCAACAGCAACAACAGTCACGACTGGGATAAACGAGAGCCGGAGGTCCATGAAACCTTCGATGGATTTCTTGGTCCTCTGGATCTCTCTGTCTCTCGATATTCGTTCTTCGTGATATCGAGAATTTAGGGATCGAGAACGGTGCCAGTGTTTCACGTGTGCGACGATCATAGTACACCGTCAGAACGAGAGTATAAAACATTCGTCGGCTAACGTTTAACGTACACACATCGTCGTAAACGAGTCGTTAAAGAATCTCCTCTACACACTGGTCCAATTTACGTTATCGGTTTCATGGCAATATCGTCGTAGGATTGCTAGACGCGTCCCGTTTCTTTCATTACGAGATATGATATTTACTTACGATAGGCTGTCGATTTTTGCATACGTTCTCTAGCGCTACCGTGGATCATTGAACTCGCATTTATCTCCTCTACGAAATGGGAGCTATATGTAGAGGGAAATGTCGTCTTTGAATTCGGGTCGCGGGAAAGATCATGTGATAGTAGGCGATACTATTATTATTATAGTTTCTCGTATTTTCGTTCGAGCGGACGAATATTTTAAATTAAATAGACTAAAAGGAAAGTAAAAAAAAAAAATGAACAAAAAGCGTAAAAAAAATACATAAAATGAAGCTAGACCTCGAAGCACTTGAATCGCGCGAGAAGTTTAATTTTTCTACTAAGGTTACAAAGAGATATATATATATATATACATATAAATGTTACGTTGAGTGTATATAAATAGGTAGGTGCTCGGGTCGAGCAAAAACGATTCGGAACGTCAGGATTTCCATATTCGTGAGTGAGTTCTCTCGTCGTTTCGATCTTCTTTATTTAACTATTCCGTTTCGTAAGAAGAAGAAGGAAAGATGCAAAGCATCCCCTTTCAGTCTTTTTTTGTATTACTTAGTTTACGAGGGGTGGTTATCGGGGGTAGTCGCGTTAGTATCGCCTGGCACGATATTACGAGAAAAGTCGCAGTACAAAAACGTGAAAATATATTATATATAAGTTAATAATATGTAACGTAAGTTAATGATCGTAATGTTCTTCGCTTATCCTACGTATAGAACGTTGACGAGGTATTAGACGCGCGGTCGCCCGTCTCCTTTCATCCTATTTCCGTCTTTCTCACACACACACACTCTCTCTCTCTTCTCTCTCTCTCTCTCTCTCTCTATCTGTCTATCTATCTATCTCTATCTTTCTCTGCCTCTCTCTTTCTCTCTCATCCCTTTTCCCGTCCAGACTCGTGAACGAGAAGAAGGAACTGGCTGAGAACAGCAACGAACGACCTTGCTCGTTTTGCTCCGCTCGCACGCGATTCTTACCTGTCTTCTTTAACAAGAGAGCGACGAATGTGACGATCGAAATACGCGTAGAGGTACCTTAAGGTGCAGCCAAAGGAAAGTTACTTAATATACCGTTCTTACGGGATGTGGTGCAATGAAAATTACCGAAACGCTTTTTTCGTTCCTTCCCCTCGCCCATGTTGCACACGTGCGCCGAAATTTTTGGGAAATTGTAACGGTACCGGAAACAACAAGAACGATGTGTATCGGCATCACGCGCGTTACTCACCACGGAGAACAATTCCGTCGGGACAATCAATGTCGATTGCTAAATTAGCGGTTGCATTTCGCTTGGTCGATTTCGATTGGTTCAACGCAACGGTGGCATCGTTCGCGGTTACAATTTAGTATTAATCTTAATTTATTCTACGTTCGAGACGCGTTTCATCGATCGCTCGGATGGGTTTCTTTCTTTTCTCGTTTTTCTGTTAGAAAGGTACGCGTTTCTTTTTTTTTATATATATATACTTCGTTTGTCTCTTTTTTTCTTTTTTTTTTTGGATTTTTCGACGATTATTGTTATCGCGAGAACTCTATCTAATGGTTACCTTTTTGTTATTTTGCGACTGCGATATCGAGATGAAAATTGTGATAGCTCTCGCGTTTTTTATTCACCCTTCGAAAGGAATCGAAGCTGGCGCAAAAAAACATCGACTTCGATCGTAGAATATTCTTGACGAAGACTGCGTCGCCTATTACGTAGAATGTACATATAAATTCTGTTCAAACGAAAATAGACGCCGTAGAGGGCGCGTGCGTACGTATTCATGTAAATAAGAAAGTCTTTTATATCTGAATTTATCGATACGAACGTAATTACACGAATATATAGAAGTTTATAAATACGTACACACACGCACATATACGATACATACTCTGTTCTCCTCTCTTTTTAGTCTCTAATATTGTTACTTCTCCTTGTTTCTTCTTCTTTTTTTTTTTTTTTTTTAATTATTATTGTTCTCTTATCGGGTTTTCGGGGATAGCGTACGTCCAATAGTACTCACACACGTATACGCTTATCGTATCCTTGTTTTCTCGTTTCGTAACTATGATTAATCAGATTTTCGAATGAACTTATCGTCGACGATCTGTTATCTTTATTACTATTGCATTACGATAATGAATGATAATTATTATTATATTGATATTATTATTCTTCGAATTTATCCATGATTATTTATATGAATAAAATGTTTCTTTTTTGTACGCTGAGAGAGAGCGGCCCCCTGTTATTTTTCACGTATCGGAGAAAGGTGCACGCGGGTAACGTCGTGCGTCTCGTTAACCTTCGCGGCTTTATTATGCAACCTCGGCTGCGTTTTATATTTTCTTTTCTGTGTTTTGTTTGGCCGCGTTACACCTCGTTGCCCTGCGTGCGCTTCCGGCCGACCCATATACACGCATACCCCACCGTACTACGTAAGCCCCAGACCCCGTGACACGTATATTCGCCGCCCGAGGTGCCTCGTGGCCGTCCCCGAGTCAATGGGTACGCGTTCACGCTCCACAGCACCGAGGGTCAGACCGTCGTGAATACGCCGTTATGTGCCAGTCCCGAGGACGCGCGCCAGCTCTGCACCGCCTGTATTCGCCGTTACTTCCATCTTTCTTTGCCCTAGAACGAACACGAGGAGCTTTTTCTCGTGTCCTTCGGCTTCTTGACAACAAATCGCCGTCGTGTTTCTTCCTTTCGCTTTCTCCACCTAGAAAGATGCGAGATGCCTCTCCGTTGCATTCCACGACGCGGTACGACGGGACGCGACACGATACGACACGACAAAAGAGTATAGAGCTGACAATGAGTATCGTCGTCGCGTCGTCGCGTCGTCGCAAACATTGTCGAGGTTTTCACCTTCGATTGTTTCGCGTATATGGCCATTGAACGTACAGGAAAGGAATGTTATGAGCGAGAAAGAAAACGCTTCGGAGAATGCAGCGGAGACCTCGACTCAGTCACGGCTCAGGGCCGCGCAGGAACGTGCACGCGCATCGATAACCGTGCCTCGAGATTCGTAGAGAATCCCGACTTCCGGTGGCGACGATCCTTCGATCGTCGCGTTACCTATGGTCAATGACAAACCAGAGCCACGAGCTACCTTTCTCTCTACGATCGGTACGATCATACGGAAAAGGAGAAAAAGAATTTCGAGCGGCCGCAATTAAATTAAATGTTCTCGTGGCCGGAGGTTGAACAACCCTCGAAATAGCTGCCACCAAGTGCAAACCGGCGGCCCCTCGATGCATCTGTATTTCCTTATCGTGTATCCTCCAATCTGTCACCTTCTTACCATCAAATTGCATTTACCATCCTACGCAAATACCATCCAAATAGCCTGAATATACATTTGATCTTCAATCTTTTCACTTTCCTACTCGTCTTCCTCTCTGATGCTACCCCTAATTTTCAACCTTACATACCTCGTACGAACGCCAACGAATTCCGCATTTAGCCTTACCGATCACACATTACCACCCCCATCAACCCCCGGCCCTGCGCATTAAAGAATACCATCAGCGTACACTAATCTTGTCCAGTGATATTAATGGCAGTCGTATCTTTGTTCTTGTTTGTTCCCGGTCCCGCTCGCTCGGCTATACGTTCGGCTCTGGTTCGTCATTGTTCTGTGTGTACCTACCCGCTACCTTCACGAACACGGATTTGCGCTGGGGGTCCATCCACACACGTGGCTCTCCGTGTGCCTCCTCCTACGCCACAAATATTGGTTCGTAACGGAAAATATCTTTTCTTTTTAATTGGGTGTCGATATTTATAACGGACAATGGTGCTTGGTCTCTCTCTCTCTCTCTCTCTCTTATATATATATATATTTCTCTGTTTCTCTCTTAATTCTTCCGTAACTCTACGTTATTACTTATTACTTTATTCGCTCTTTCACTGTTTCTTTGCCATTTCTCTCACTCTTTGCTTAAAAAAAAAAAAAAAAATTCTATTTAACTCTTTCTCGTATTACGCTGCTTTTTTAATTTTTTTCATTTCCATCTCTGTCTAACCTTCGATCGCCTATTCACTTGAATGCTAATTCTCTATATAACTATAACGATTAACAACAACAACAACAACAAAAAACAATCGGCATTTCCCTTTCGTTCGTTTGCGAAAAATGGAAAAAAAAAAAATAATAAATCGGTCGGTGACGGTCCAGCAGGCCCACCGTCGGCGATTCTCGCGATGAGATTATCGCACCCGTTACACGGCAACCCGCTGCTGCCACCGGGTGTATGCTATACCTGCGACGTTTGCGGTAAAACCCTTTCCACGAAGCTCACCCTCAAACGGCACAAAGAGCAGCAACACTTTCAGCCCCTGAATAGCGCGGTCTGCGCTCTCTGCCACAAGGTGTTCAGGACGCTCAACAGTCTGAACAATCACAAGAGCATCTACCATCGTAGGCAGAAATAGAGCCGGTTATCGTCGCGTTATGCTCGCATCGTGCCGAGGAACACTGTAAAACGAGCTTAGTAGAAAGACAGAAAAAGCACGAGGGAAGGAAAAAAACGGTGCCAATGGACGACGTTGTGGGGGCTCCAAGGAATGAGAACGATCAACTTGTCGACAGCATGGCCGCTCGAAGGATCGCGATTGTTCTTCTCATTTTTCTTTCCTTTCCGCGTCTGTTCGATAACGCGCGTTACCGTTGCCTTTGTTATTGTCCCTTTTTTCGTCGTTCACGGCTGCAAGCCGCGCGAGTAAATGGAATTGTTGTTAGTTGTTAATTATTATCGATTGGTTAGTCGTCACGACGACGTGTTCGTTAGTTCGGCGATTTGTCTGTTAACGTTTGCGATACATGGGACCAGTAACGTGATCTCGCGTCGATAGTTTTTAATCGGTCGAGAAAAAGGCGATACGTCGGTGGAGACGAAAGTGTAACGTAGTAGAGTTTTAACTTCGCGCGTGCATGCTGTTCGCGACGAGCGCACGCTGCTTCTTCGTCGATGGAGCGAGACCGAGAGACGTCCGTATTGCGAAGAAAGAGAGAGAGAGGGAGAGAGAGAGATATATCATGGAAATCGAAAGAGACTGACTTCGTAGAAACAGAAAATCAGTGCTTCCAGACGAACATGATGAACGTGGCGATTGTTATTCCAACATGGCAGTCGAGTGCACACCTTACGGGACGATACGTGTCGATATATTTTCACCGAGTTCCAATGTTGAACTTCTCCGGGCGAGATTTTGTACGGCCGAACGATGAAACGTACAAAATCTGAAAATGTTGGCCTCCATCTTTGGCCGGACTAACGTGTTATCAATTTGTTAGGGCTAAGCGTTTTACGAAGTGAGATTATCGCGCATCGTCGCGATTCTCATTATACGAAAGGATTCCTCGGTTTCTCGGATGAAGAATCGAAACGAATCTTTTTCATCAACATAGTCGCGGAAGCTTGTGAGAGAATCAACCTTCCGGACGCGTCCCGTCCGCAGTCGAGGCTTTGCTCGTTGTTCCAGCGTTGCGAATGCCCGTTTTCATCGATTCGAGTCATCTTCAACGCACGTTCGACGAATCTAAAACGATTGCCACGACGACACTTCGGGTTTGCCGTTTTCCCTGATCAGTTTTACAATTTCTATATCGCGGAGTCTTGGAAGGAAATTGGGGGACGACGGTGATCGTGTATGTTCTACAGCGCGTAGTGGTGCAGAAAAATTAGTATAAATCGCATAGTTATTTTCGTCTACTTTTATACCGCGCAACTCTCCGGATCTTTCTACGATACTTGTGTGAAACTTTCGAATCGCCCGAGAGCCTAACGAAAGCGAGTTGGTCAGCCGACTGACCGAGGGTTTCGCGATGAAAAACGAAGTCCGGGCGTACGTTGGCGATGATTCGGAGGATATCGGCGGCTTCGCAGAATCATCGGCTCGTCGAGTCAAACGCGAATCGTTTAGATTCCCGTGAACGGGCCGATCACACGGCAAATGTTCAGTGCAACGTCCTTTCGCGCGACTCGCCTTCGAGACGCGCTTAAACGACATTCTGTACCGATACACGGCTTAATCGCAGGCTATACAGTAGTTAGATTTATGTAATGCGCAACAAAGGAAGGAATGGGAGAGAAATGAAACAAACAAACGAAAAAAAAAAAAAAAAAAAAAGAAAAGAAAAGATACTTCCAGGTGTCGGAGACACCATCGTCCAACTAACTTTTAGGCGGAAACGTCCGAAACGTTTCGACAAGACTGTAAACGAAATATTGATTAATCAGAAGACTCGAGAATTTTTAATTGTTTAGTTGTTGAGGAAGGGCTACAGAGGGGAGGAATAATTAGTTTTGGGGGGAGGGCAGGGGAAATACGCGCGGATGAAGCACAAGTGGGGAACCTCCGTCGCGGATCGATAACGATCGCATGGTAACACGGTTGTAAAAAGTAAACAAAAATGACAAAAAAGTTACGCAGTGGCAGGGTACCCGTGGTGGAGGGGACCGTGCACGTACGTTCTCCTCTGCGACGAATTTCGTCCTCGTTCCGCGACGGACACTGAGAGACAGGAGATATATTGATATAATATAATATAATATATATATTTTATCTTAATATATTCATTCCATATTAAAATGCTTTAGAGGGGTACCTTGCACACAGACACATATTCATTTAAATACTATATACCGGGCTTTACGTAAAGTACCTTATCTTATTAAATATTATTATTTTTTATGACTATTATATACGGACGATTATAGTTGCATTTTTATTACTATTATTCATCGTTGTCGTGGTCGTTAGCATCGAACGTTAATTTCACTTTCCTTTTTCGCTGTTAAATCTTTCATCAACCGCAACACACACCACTCGTTTCTTCTTCTTAATTCTTCTATGTTTTCGTTTTCATCGCACGTTCCGTAAAGTCGCGCGTCATCTCGACACACAATTCGCTGATATCGGATATCATCGTGTTTTCGAGTCATTCTCGAGAGTTTTTTCTATACTCGCAATACTCAAAAGAAGAAGAGGGACGAGGAAAGCAGGAAAGGAAGGCGTGTTTCACCCTCGCGGCCTTGGCACGTTCATTTGCATACACTTGATTCTTTGCCACTTCTCCGCTCCGTGCCTACGTCGTCTACTTTCTTACTCGCACCTTTCGAATTTTCTTCTTCTTTTTTCTTTTTCTTGCGTTATCGCGGCAAGACGCGCGTCAACGGAGGAAAGACGAGGGGGGATGACAGGGTTGGAGGGGAAGGGGCGCCGCGATGACGACACCGTTTCATGGGAAACGTTTCCAGGCGGCAGAAACCGTGTCGCGAATTTAAACACCTCTTCGGTTTTCAGATAGGGGAAGGGATGAGAAATGAGGAAACACGGTCCACTAACACTGACAGGTTACTTATATACTAAACGATAATAGCCATATATACATATAACCGACTACATAGCATATACCTATATTTTAGTAGAACTTTGATAAGCCATCTCGCGAGGACTTCCTGATGATCACGAGATCGTTCAGATACATATTTTGTCGATCATTCGATAACGTTCGATGCTTCTTTACGTCGTTTCCTTCCACCTTTCTTACTTCCATTTCGTTACGATCTCATAAACAGAGTCTCGGCGACATCATGGAAAATAAAATGCACGATCAGGAAAAGCTGAGAGTTTCTTGGAAAAAAAAAAAGTGAAACCCGTGTACCTAATGAGTACATCGTCTGAAACGATAATTCGCGCGTCAGGAAGGATTCGAGGGGTCCTGAACGATAAACATATAGACAGACTAGATCCCGTCGTGCGTCGACGTTTGTAGAGGATCGATCGCAAAATAATTCGCAGAGCACACATAGACACATACGATATATTTTACAACTTACCACTGTGCATCATTGTACAAACGGCGTGAGACATGGCCACACATACACGGAGACACACATACACGTATGAGCAAACACTGGAGACATTCACAGACTGACATAGACAGCTGGATATACATATACATATACTTATCGATGAACATGGGATACACGTTAAACACGAAGACAACACTTGTACATCGTTAGATAGGCTATGATAATTTAAATTAGGTTATATTCTGTTAAGTGGTCCGCGTCGTTCGTATTTTCGGCGTGGTATACACACGTGATTTCCGTTTCTATGACTGATGGTGAGGTTCAACGACGAATGAAATGGACGCGAGATGGAAAGTGGGAGGACAAAAAAAGAAGGGAAGAAAAAAAAATGGGAAATCGCTTTAGCAAATTTTCTTTAGAGTTCCGAAAGTACGTTCGACGCCGAGCATTTTCTTATGCAAACAAATGAGTGGGGGAATAAGGAACGATGTCGGGAAAGAGTGTGGTGTTTCTTTGTTTGGTTGGAAAGAGGAAATGAGGAAGAACGAAGCTTTAAATTACGAGAGTAACGAACACAATTTTATAGTAGTCAGTACTGGGGAAAGAACTGATATTGATAATATTTAAACTAGTAGATTTATTCAAAGAAATTGATTTGTGACTACTGTAAAAATGGCCAAATATAATTGCGGAATATATATTTCGCCCTCCGATCCGCGGTCGGCGCTATATTATGAGAATAATAAATTATTAATGAAATTAATATAAATTGAATGAATATTTAACTGCAAATTATATATTAGTAGAAGTTTATTTGAGTATTTTCTTTCTCTTTTTTTTTCTTTTTTTTTTTTTGTTTATCATTCGTTTAATTTCGCTCTACGTTAACGCGTTATGAAGAGACCGTGCTACTGTGGTTTTAAATAATTTATGATTATATACCGACGGCTCGCGAAGTCGCCCGTTGGGAATAATACACGCCGTTCTCGGAATTCGCGCTCTGTAGTTGGCCTTGCGAAACCCGCGCAAAGACAAGGAGCGAAGGTGCTTCCTTACTAATTTTAACGATTGGCCAGTGCAAAATGAATCGTTCGAAGCCGATTTCGAACCTCGAAAGACTGAATTGTTGAATTGAACGTGTCGCGCTTGGCAACGTCTGCTGTTTCATCCCCTTCTTTCATCGAAGGGGCGTAGACGAGGGATGGAGTTTCACGAAAACGTAGTAGAAGAGACGAAAAATGTTCGACGACGAATTCGAAAAGCTGAGACACCGGGGACAAACTCGAGACGCGTACCTGATTGCTATCATCGTAGTTAGCCATCCGAACGCCATCCGCGACACGCTTTAGTCTCAGACTGAATTGGACTGATTTATCTTTTTTCTTTTTTCCTTTTTTTCTTTTTTTTCTTTTTTTCTTCTATTTTTTTTTTTTTTTTATCGTTCTAATTAGTCGACTCTACATTGGACTGATCTTAAACGTTTCTTGACTGATGTTACCAAACAAATGTTAATTAAAAGTATCTAATTTCTAAGTTATAACACGGTTAGAGGGAAAGCATGAACGCGATCAGATTGGCAGGGCACCGCAGCAGTTCGAATCAACTGAGAAATGAATGAGTGAATGGGAAAAACGGTACATATGCAACAGAATCGGCGCAACGCGTATTCTAATATTCATTCGTTGGCAGGACACACACAGTTCCATCCTTTTTTTTTTTTTTTTATTTTTATTATCGCTTCTGTATCTGACATATCCACGTTTCCTTCGTTCGCTTCTCGTTTTTTGTTCTTTTTTTTTACACGTTAGGCTTTTAGCGCACAGACACTACTACTG
The DNA here is from genome assembly GCF_014825855.1 of Bombus pyrosoma. Taxonomy (NCBI): domain Eukaryota; kingdom Metazoa; phylum Arthropoda; class Insecta; order Hymenoptera; family Apidae; genus Bombus; species Bombus pyrosoma. The sequence goes on from NC_057782.1 coordinate 8,047,174, forward strand.
TTTAATTATGGTCATGGGTAAGAGGCACATTTATATACATAGTTACACACACGTCTAGGTTCTGTATCTTTTTTTTTTATTTCTTGTAATTATTATCCCGTAGACTTATGCAATAGCGACCGTAGGATCTTACAATGTTCTTTTTTTTTCTCTGAGTTTTTTGTACTGTTTTTAACGCAAACAGCTATTATACAATACAGACATGAGAGCAAGCAGCAGTTTCGTACAACAAGCTTTCTTAAATAATAACGTAAGCCGTAATTTCGTTCAATTACCCTACGATAGAGTTAAATTAGCGATCACCCACGGATACTGAGCAGACATATACCATCGACGATATCATTACCTGTGCGAGAACGATACACATCGCGATACCGTTGAATAGAATTATTTTGTAATTCCGAGTTATAGAGAGTATTCCGAGTATGAGAGGAAGAATGGGGAGAGGGAGAGAGAGAGAGAGAGATAGATAGATAGATAGAGAGAGAGAGAGAGAGAGAGAACGAGGAATAGAGCGAAGAAAGAAGCAGCAAAGCACTGAGAAAAAACGAGCTTATTCGAAATTCGTCAGATATGTAAAATTGTATTGAGAAATAAAACACAACCGGTGCCATAGGCTCGAAACATCATGAAAAACATCCGGGGAACATGGAATAAAAAAAAAAAGGCTGAATTCTTTCCGGTAACGACTCCGTTTCGGGTACAAATCGTTTCTTCTTAAGCGAAATAATGTCGAGCGTTACCGTGCTTGCTTATTATTTGTTATCTGCCAAGGTGTTCTGGTTATAATATATATTTATTGATGACTATTATTAATATTATTATATTATTATAATTATAGTTATTATTATTATTTTTATTTTTAAGCAATGTCAAATGCATCTTAATATATTTTCACCACATTTTTTTTATATAATATGAAATGTACTATTTGGTTTAATAATTCGCTTGTATTCTCTTTTTTCTTTTTCTTCGTTTTTAGTCACCTATCACATCCTCGAAAAGTGACAAAACCGATAACAACGGTCTCATGCCTCCAGGCAGGTACATTCACTCCTTTAACCCCGTTCGTGTTCCGCACCTGAACCTGTTAAACGATACGCATTGTGTCACGCCTCTTTCTTTCAGCTGGAAGGTAAGTTACGACATTTGAACGTTCGAGCCTGTATCAATGGGAAAACCGACACGAGCCGGAATTCTACCGATCGTTTGGCAACGATCGTTCGATAAATCGCGGGTCCGATTCCGTTCACGCATTTTCGTCGATCCTCTTTCCACGTGGCATGTGAACGTAGAAACGTAATCGTACGTGAACGCCCGTCTCGCTTCGGAAATATCGCAGACGGCGCATGGTCGTGTGTGGAGATCGAAGTAAGAACGATTCTTCAGCAGCGGAAAGGGTCGAAAAGGGTTTCTCGAACGAGGAAAACCACGCGTGCCTTTGTTCTCCTGCGAAACGTTGATTTCCTCGGAAGTCAGAATACAAAACTTTTCGCATTTTTCCATCGTGGCAAAAGAGAACACGACAGCACCAAAGTATAGATGTTGGAGCCAAAAGGCAATCTATGAGGCGACGCGCATTCTCGATCCATTTGAACAAGATCGAGACCGCGAGAGAAACGAGGGCCATTCACAGTATGCAAAAAAAAAAAAAAAAAAAAATAAAAAAAAGGAAAGAGAACGATTAAGCCGCCACGCCGCTCGCCAGGCTCACGCATTTATTACGTTTACTTCGAATTGCATGCTTTAAGTGTCACCCAGAATGCTCAGTGTTTCCTTCTCGTCGTCTCCTATTATTTCTCTTCTCGTTTTTTTTTTTTACATTTTTTTAAATTTTATTTAATTCCTCACGTCCGTCAAGTTTCACGCAGAAGGCGTGACCCTTAACGAAGCATACGTTATACGTACGTACATATCTGTCTAGAATGATTGGAGAGTGTTTATATATATATATATATATTCTTATATATACTTTAGATCGGACAAAAAGGACTGCCTACGCAACTTTTGTACAACCCGTTCTCTGTTTATCTACGTCACACACAACCTTCTCCCGTATTATTCCCTTCCTTTTTATCGCTCTGTACGAGCGTCTTTTGTGCGTATGCGTACGTGTGAATATGTGTGCACGATTGCGTGCGCGTGTACGTGTGTACGAATACGTTTCACGATCTCTCTTCCATCGAAATCCTCCGACCGACCTCATCAGTGAGGCTGTTCACAATTTCTTTTGCTTGAAGTTTAACGAGACGTAGCTCGAGAAATTGGATAAAAAGCTTTTTCCAGCCAAAGGCATTGAACGAAGGGGTTGGCCTCGCCTCCATTCGCGTTCGATGGCTAAAGGGCGAAGGAAGAAAAAAAAAGGCAGATACGGTATTTGTATTATATAGCCATACGCGCATAGGTTGCATCGCGCACAACGCTTCACCAGTGACTCCGTCTGACCGGATCTCTTTTAATTAACGAGCACGCGGCCATTACAAATGAACCGCGCGCCTTCTTATATTAACGCTTAATTCGTTTCCGTGTCTGTGCTTCGTTTCGTTCTTCAAACCGTATAGTATAGTATAGTATACTAAAGTACAGTACAGTACAGTATATACATTTTCTTTCTCCGTCCCTATTTTTTTCTTTTTCTCTTTCTAAATCTACCCCTCACTGGCTCGCCCGCTTGCTCGTTCGTTCGTTCGTTCGTTCGTTCGTCCACCAATCCGTTCGTTCGTTGCATCTTTATCTTCTTATCTGAATTGCATATGCCGTAAATGCATAAAGTCGCAAAGGAGACGGCCGGAATGCCAACAGGGCTGAAGAGACACGGAGTCATTCTACTTGTTTCTCTGTGTGCGCGCGTACGTCTTAACCCTCGTTGAAGGCTTTAGTTTCGCGGTGGGTTCGTCAGCGGTTCGAAGAAAAAACTGCCATTGAAAGTTCTTACTTCGCTCCCCCGAAAGGCGACCAGCCATTTTGAAACGTCGTCGGAAGAGCCGTTCCACACCCCCAGAGCCTCCCCCCTTTCTTTCGCTATATCGAATGTGCACTCTGGGTTCGTTTCACTTCGTTTTCCTTTTCGCCTTGTTTTTCCTTTTCGAATCTTGGTCCCGTTTAATCCCGCGACGTTTAAAATGAACGGCATCGCGCGCACGATAGGGTGGGTCGAGGCCGGGACTTCCATAGAATGCCAACGAGGGTCACGAGGTACGCGGAAATACGAAGGATCGTGAAGGTGATCGCATCGCAGAGACGTTGATGCGATTGTTGAAAAGTTGCGCGAATCATGTAAGGAGGCACGTTCTAAAAAGCCTGAAAGAAACGTTGAATTCTGACAGTTTTTGCCGTACAATGCGACAGCTAGAACTGATCCGTGAATAATTTGTAAAAACGCGACAATAACGTGTAGAAAGAGAGAGTGAGTGAGAGAGAGAGAGAGAGAGAGAGAAAGGGCGAGCGAGCGGAGAGAGAGAGAGAGACGGGACCGAGATTTGAAAAGGCACCATCGAAGAAAGGACTTTTCCAAGATTTATCTTTCGGTATAACGATCGGATTCGTTTTTACATGTTTTTTACATTTTCCATCCTCGTGAAAGAAACGAGCCCACCTAGTACGCGCGATATCCATTTCCATCTGACAGCGTTCCACGTTTTACTTACCCGTTATTGAACTTGCCGCGTCGTTTAGGTGTATACGAGCACGGGCGAACAGAGAACGAGCGAGGGAGAAAGAGAGATTGAAAATAACAAGGGACGAATTTAAGAAGGAAAGAAAGAGGAAAAACGTTAGAGAGCAGGAAGAAAGAATGGGGAAAAAGAGGACGGTGATGAACAGAGAGAAAGAGTTTATCGCTTGCGTCATCCTTTGATATGAGATAGGGTTTAAGTGTGGGGGTTGCAGCTGCATGAGGTGCATTGTTGTGTTTCAGTGCTCACCTCTATGACGGGGCTGACCTTGAACTCTCTGAACACCCAGTCAGCGAAGAAGCTGTTCACCTGCCAGCTGTGCGGCAAGGTGCTATGCAGCAAAGCATCCCTGAAACGCCACGTTGCCGACAAGCACGCCGAGCGACAGGAGGAGTACAGATGCGTCATCTGCGAGCGGGTATACTGCTCGCGTAACTCCCTGATGACCCACATATATACCTATCATAAGAGCAGACCCGGCGACATTGACATTAAGTTCTTTTGAAGGTTTAGATAAGGTAGGGACACGTACCTCTCTCATACATCACATAGATCTCTCGCGGAAGTTTTCTCGCGTTTCTTACCAATCGATAACCTATCCTATTTTTCCTATCTCTCTTATCACTTCCACAGAGTCTATCAACCAGCCTTTGGATTCGACGGCGGTTCAACCTTACCGCGTCGCCGTTGGAACGATCGCGCAGGTCACAATCGCGTAATCATCGGTTCGCTATACGACCTCGGCTCCGCGTACAACAGTTCCGTTCCTTCTTCATCTCGCAGAAAATGCATGCCAGAGAAACCGGTCTCAACTCCCACGTGGACCGACCCTTATTCTTCTTCTTCTTCTTCTTCTTCTTCTTCTTCTTCATCATCTTCTTCTTCTTCTGCTACTACTACTACTCCTACCACCACCACTACCGCTACTACTACTACTACTACTACTATTACTACTACTACTACTACTATTACTACTACTACTACTACTTCTCTACCTCCTCTTCTTGCAGTTCGGAGCTTTCGTCCCAGCGTCGTTCGTTCCCTCCGTCCTGTTTATCCTGCAGAACTGCTTTTCTTTCTTCTCCTCCCGTCGTCCTTCATTCTCTTCGGTACCGTACGGTCGCCGATCGAATTCTTCCGGTATTCGCAGCTCCGTTATACCCCCTGTGTCGGTGACTCGGGATCGATGCGTCGAGTACTCGTCCTTCATTCGTAACGACGCTGGAGACACAAGAACCATGCCGATCGTCGGATCGAACAGTCAGAGACGATCGCTGAATTGACCGATCGTACGTTTAATGGGGTTACACTTCAATTACGAGTAGTAGGTCGAGTTTTTTAGTCTCGCTGACTAAACGACCGATCAGCAGGATATAATTACGCTTCAGGTTATTCCCACTAACACCACCCACACCAGACTCCTCCCGTTTCACTTCTCTCTCTTTTTTTTTATACGTTTTGTGGAAGTCAATTTGTTTATCTGTACGTGGTCGTTCCCGCTTGCTTTTACATCTATATTCTCCTTTTTTTGATTTAAAAATTTTTTTCTTTCTTTCATGTGCCCTATTTATTTTCGTCGTGGCTCCTCGATGTTTGATGTTGTATATGCATGCTAATACGTACCGTCGTTTAATGCTCGTTTTGCAGCTTCGATGCCTAACACGGAATGCCAGCTTTCAGTGCGGTGGATCGATCGTCGATGAATCGTCGAAAATTGAACTTTTTTTTTTTCCTCGAGAAGTCAAACGTTTCACGAAATCGTTCTTTCGTTCGTTCGCATCGCTGCATGACGATAGTGCACACTCGCGTCACAGCTTCGTTAATCCCGACTAATCTCTTTTTTTTTATTTTTCTAACAAAATTAATTTCATTCACCAGCCCGCGAGGAATTAGCGCGTATTGATTTTTTCATCATTAACCAACCGGCGTACGAGCATGACTGCGCAGCCCTTTGCACGCACAAACATTTTCATCAGAGAGGAAACGCGTGCGTTATCGCGGGAAGGTAATTCGTAGCTTGTTTCACGCAGTTTTATTGCACGACTATCAGCACTTCTGAAGCGTCGGATTAATTATCGTCTTTTTATCTTTTATTTCTCTTGCGATCTAATTTCATTGGCGGGAAACTAACAGAAAAATTGGAGTTGAAACTAACCTGAATGGTAGATTCCGTAAACACAACGCGTCTGGCATGGTGGTTTTGGTCCTCTTCGTCTCAAATTCACTCGACTAATTGCAACACGGTCAATTAACGATGGTTCCAATCGCATGGATCGCTTACAGTTCCATCCGATATACTCCGGTATACTCCGACATATCGATCGGCAAAGCACCAAATTGCCTCGAGAGGGAGAAAGAAAGAGTTAACCTGTGCTAATCCTTAATTGATCCCGAGACAGCTGCTAGGGTTGAATTAAAACCGAGCCGAGGTCGTCTCGAGAATGAAAGGAAACAACTTTAATTGAGAATTGCATCGAACGTTCGAGGTTCCAGCTAATTACGAATACACCGTCGTAGACGGTCGTCCTAACGTCGAAATTCCTGGCTGATTTAACATATGATCCTCTTCGATTCGCGAGAACCTTCCCTCCTCTTTGATTTCCCTTGGATGTTCGACGAAGATTAAATCCTAAGTGACTGAGCTGTAATTCCTATCATCGCGAGAGAACAGTGTCGTGATTTGCGTATACGCAACTTTCTTTATTCGGATTTTTAAACATTAAAGTTATACCAATGATAACACTGTTTTCGCACGATGATAAAGGATTACGAATACATCGTTACAGACGGCAATTTTATCGTCGAAATCCCTGGCTAATTTAATGTGCGATCTTCCTCGATTCGTGAGAACCTTCTCCTCTTGCTTTCCCTCGGACGTTCGAGGAAGATTAAATCCTAAGGGATCAACTTGTATTTTGCACCGTCGTACGAGAACAGCATCGCGATTCGAGTATGTTTAGAAACTCGAGAATTAGAGAAACTGTTACAGTAAAAGGGCAGCTCCATTTTCCAGTAATTTAGAGAAACCAACGAGAATCAAGTGAAAATCAATAAAAATCTATCCACATTTTTGGAACGTGCTGTAAATTCACAGTCAACTAATGTTCGTAGTAAAATAAACTTTCGCACTTTCGAATGATAATTAATTTATTAATCTGGCTGGTGATAAATCCTCTGGGTACAATACGAACAAGGTTAGTATCGCGTGCTATAAATTCATAGTCAATTAATATTCGTAGCAATAAACTTTTGCACTTTTCAATATAAAGCTTTCGAACACTCGTTTGTTTATTAATCCGACGGCAGAAAAATCCTTTGGGTACCGTACGAACAAGATTAAAAGCACAATTTACTGAAACATTGAATATTTTCTCCCTCGGTATATAATTGTACTACGCTTGTTTTCAAATAAATTCAATTTATATATTGGAGCTGTCTCTTCGCTGTTTCGCAATCTTTTCAACCGCGATAATTCAGATTTTCAAACCTATTTACGTTGGTTTGACTGCGTTTTCGTACGATGGTGAAGAACGACCATCAGATAGAAAGATTTCTGACGAGCGATGGACGATTTTCAGGTACGGGCAACGGGATGCATCCAGCACCGTCGACGCCTCCCTCTGCCATGTACCGGATGCCACCGCCAACGGCGGGTGGCATAAACGAGCCTCAGGAATGCCCGTACTGCCGTCGCAACTTCTCATGCTACTACTCCCTGAAGCGTCATTTCCAGGATAAGCACGAGCAATCGGACACCCTCTACGTTTGCGAATTCTGCAACCGTAGGTATCGCACGAAGAACTCACTCACGACGCACAAGAGCCTGCAGCATCGTGGTTCCAGCGGTATGCTCAAGAGGCTGCTCAAGAACACGACGATTAAGAACGTTCTAGGCAGCATGCAACAGGCTCAGATGCAGCAGCAGCCGCAATGAAAATGTCGGAACCGTCTTACAGTCTCCCCGTCCCGGACTCTCTGCATCGTCATACTCATCATTATCGTCAAGGTTCTCGTCTTCATGCGATTTTTCGTCGCTCATCGTCACCCATGCGCGATCGGTCACCGATCTTCGCGGACCAAGACACGCTGCGACGCATCTGGATGCATCAGGGAGCAACGAAACGCGCGTTTCCTGCTTGCCGAGCTGGTACACGTTCGAAAACAGAGGTCGAGCAAATCGGAGAACGAGTTCGAAGGTACGAAGCGCGTGGATCGTGGACGAAAGAAAAGGCTCACCTCGAATACCACTAATTGGACGATCGTCGAAAGGATCGGCTTCTCTTTGCCGGTTTCCCCCTATGCTCTTCCATCGGGGAGTTGCGCGATCGGCGCCCTCCTCCACGTTCCGTATTTCGTCGTTTTGTAGTTCTCCTCGAGTCAAGACTGCGATTAATCCAAAGAAGAAAGAAGAGAATCGACTGAGACGTAGTTTTGAGAAAATTTTCGGCTGGTTGAAGGTTGTCGTTGCGCGCGAGCTGAGAATACATTCCATTTGCGTCGGATTCTAGCCACGCCGAGGCTTGGACCGATTTTAACGAGATCTCGAATGCGACTAACGCTTTGAAACGTTCTATCAAGGGACTGGTCGTTGAGGGTCGTGACACCGGACAACGTTCCCACAGGCAAATATCAATTCTGGAAAAAACGAGAACGCAGAAGTCGGTTCGGTGACGAGCAAGTAGAACAGACCGGAATAGTCAGACGTAGAGTGGAATATGGTAGACATCTGTTTTTGAAGCGCGGTATTGCCTGTTCGGCGCGTTTGTTTGGTCGAGTCCCTAACAGTCCCGCGAATCATGTCAATTTTCAAATATCAGCTTGTCAGCGGTTACCGTGCTGGACAAGATCTGTTCGGTCGTTTTGAAGGTGGGAGGGTTTCGAAACGGCGATCTCGAATCGCGCGGCAGGGAAGCACGGAGAATGCAAGAGCAGCGAAGAACGGAGATGGTGATTGAGCGAAGAATATGGTGAAGAATTGCGTGAATAGAGAGTGCGTGGATTATGCTTGTACGTCTCTGTCGCTAGTTTAGGCGCGCGCATATAAACGAGCAAGAGTTTCTTCGTTGTTGGCGTGAAGGTTTACGAGTGTTTGGGAATCGTAGATCGAGGATCTTAGGCCTAAGTGAAAATCAATTAAAAAGTCTACAAATATGTGCTCAAATTTCGGAAATCGGGAAAGAGAAGTAAACGCCGCGAATTGAAAGGAAAGCGACGAGAAACGGTCGGTTTGTGGTCGTGGGTGGGGATGGAAAGAGTTTGGGGTTGCCAGGAAAAGGGCGGAAGGAGTATAGCGAATAAACGAAGTAAGCCGAGCGGAGCAGGATAAAAAGGAATGGATAAAGAGAGGAAAGTTTCGCGTGGAGACGAAGGAACAGATAACGGCGAGAGGGAGGGAGGGAGGGTGGGAGGGTGGAACGGAGGGAGGGATGAAGGAGAGTCGTTAGAAAAGTGCAAGTAGAAGTTAGATATGGGCTCTTAAACGTGTACAGGTCCGTCGTGCGCGCAAATTACAGACTATATTTTTAACTCTTTAAAAGTAATATTTTGAACTGTACATATATTATATTCGTACGATATTGATAACGATGATATTCTCTTGTTCAGGTTTTATAAGAATGGGGGAACGAATGGGAAGAAATGAAAAACGGAGTTAGTTCGACGTAGATAGAACCACACGGCGGGCAGGGCAGTGCAGGCTCTCGCGTCTTCTCTAATTTCGTTTCGTTCGCGTTTCACGCGTTCTAATTAGCGAATGTGCAATATTACGAGTAAGGGGGTAAATTTTATGGGATACGGTTCTGGCTCGTCTTGGAAAACGACGCAACGTGCACTCCGGCGCTCTCCATTCAAGGCGACCAACTTCTTTCCGTCTCGATCTTTTTCGTTTTTTCTCTTCGTTTGGTCGTGCCGTTCGAACGAGAAACGAATCTAGAAAAAGACAGAGGGGATCTAATTAGGCCAAAGAAAAGATACACGGGGTGGGGTGGGGATGGAAACGATGAAAAGCAGTGTGGCGTACGAGAAACGATTTGTGCGAGATTGTCGAACACTGCCCTGTTCTTTTAAATCTTCGACACGCATCCATGCTATGTTAAAAAATAAAATAACAAACGAACGTACAAGCAAAAAAAGGAAACCCTAAAAAAAGTTGTTCGTGCAACGTATTCAGGTTTTAGAACTCAGTGTAAAAAGAAGAAAGAAAAAAAAAAAGAGAAAACATGACGTTTTATCATGTAAGATGGTTACAAAGGGAGGAAAAAATAAACAAACAAAAGAAATGCCATTATAACTAACGAGCAAGTACAAATTATCGAAGGAAAATGATAAAACAAATTACGTCTACGTCTAATTCTTAGGTTCCGTAGTAATGGGGGAATAATGAAAAGAGGGAAATATTTAGCGAGACGCGAGGAATAGAGTAAATTGCACGCGTCTTTTCGGGTTTTAGTGACGGTAGCGCGCAAGGAAAAAAGAAGAAGCAAAAAAAGAAACGAACGAATAGAAAAGAGAAAGGTGGAAATTAAAGGACGAGAGAACAAGTTTTCCAAACATATCTTCGAAACGAGAGGTATACCGTGAATGAGAAATACGATTTTAGATTTAGGTGTCTTCCGAAGGTGGAAGTTTTTAAAATAATTACGTATACATTTGTAGAGTTTAAAAAAGGGGAGAGGTTTTTCGGCGGCCGGTCAAAGCATAATGTGGAGAGAGAGAGAGAGAGGGAGAAAGGGAGAGAGAGAGAGAGAGAGTGAGAGAGAGTGAGAGAAAAATAAAGAAGAAGATGAAACGTTCCTTTCGCGCAAAAGGAGGCGGGATTTACAATGGACGTCTTTGCTTTCCTAAAATTTCGTTTCGACTCGGGAAAAGCTTAAAGATAATTCGTTAGTGAAAATTATCCTAGTCATTTTGGAAACTTTTTATAATTCTGTGATATATCGAACGCGAAGTATCAAGATGTATTTGGCGCTACAAAATAAAAAGGGGAACAAAGAATTGGGAGGGTTAAAAAGAAAAAGAGAAAAAAAAATTACGGGGAGGGAGGAAAAAACTATTACGTTCCACATTATGATTGCCGGCGTGTGTGCAAATTACATATGTACTACATAATTGGTTAATTGATATCGGGAAATTCTGTGATGTCCTTCAGTTGAGTATACTAGATCGAGAAATATTAGAGATATATGAAGAAAACAAAAAGTATACGGAATTAGGTCGATGTTCGGTGTTGTGTAAGTTAATATTTGTAAAGGAAAAAAAGGAGAAAAGCCGAGACTTTTAATACCGAGAAGATTAAAATCAGATGCTGCCGGGAATCTCGCGATTGTCCAAACGACCGCTGATCCGCTTGGAAAAAAAAAAAAAAAGAAAAGAATTCGTCTGAGGGAAACGGGGGAAGAACTGATAGCGCATCGTTGGAAAATTTGCTGGGAAAACCCGTCTGTAGAAAAAAGTGTCGGGCTTATTGGCTCGGAATTAAGAATCGGTACGATACCAAAGTGAATTTGACTGTTAGTGCGATTATTTTACTTGTTTCTTTTTGTTTTCTGTTTTTAAGCGAGACCAAAGGCTTTTAATCGGGTTTCCCGACGATGCCGCGCGAAATAATACCGCGTTCCCTGTGATCAGCTGTCGTCGAGAAATCGAGGGAAACGCAGTGTCTGGGTATTTAACATATCTCTTCAGGGTACTCGACCCACTGTACGCTGACACGGTGTTGAATCGAAAATCTTAAAAATAGAAAAAAGAAAATTACAAAAAAAAAAAGAAGAAGAAGAAGAAGAAGAAGAAGAAGAAGTAATAAGTATATCATACACACACAAAATCTATTCCAATGTGCCAACGTCTTCGAACTAAAGAAAAAAAGAAAAAAAAAATACAAGGAACTTTAGGTCTTCTACTATTTACACGAGAATCGAGAAAAGGATAGTAGCTAGCCGCGCGTCGCATCTTCTTATCGAGAAACGAATATTACCAACATTATTACTACCACTAATCGTTTTTAGGATTTAAAGCGAATATTATACAAGATACTATCGAAGAACTTTTTCGAATTTTAATGCATGGATTTTCGTCTCGTATGCTATTTAAGGGAAGAAACGTAAGGAGTTCTAAATGGAGAAAAAGAAAAGAGCGGAAGAGTGGGAGAAGAAGACGGTGAAACAGAGAAAATGAGAGAATGGGTGTGAAAGAAGGAACGAAAGGGTGGGAGAGAAAGGGCGGGTGTGAGAGGTAAGAAAGAAAATATTTTAAACTATCTATTTTTATTTGCATTCTAATATCTCGTGCGTGTAAATATTATATATCGATAAGCAACGTGTACCTCTGACGTGAATTGCAGAGGAAAAGGATATTGTAAATGGTACCGGCATAGGCATTATATCATATTGGCAATGGACTGCGATCGTATGAACTGAACGTTGGAAAGGCTTTGCGTCCCTGCGCGGACGATATGTGGTTATTGTTGTCTCAAGAGAAAAAACGCTGTTTGTATCATGCACTTCCTTTTTTTCTTGTCGACCGTGAATCGCAATCGACGAAACAAACACAACCGACTTGTCTCCTGCAGAATTTTTATACTGTGTGAACCCTGACTACCGAATAACCGGATTTATTGTAAAGGAAAACTCGTGGAACTTGCACGTGGCGAGTACAAATCATTGTAGTTACGAATCGTTTTACGATTCGTGGCCACGCCAAGTTCGACGAATTTTTCGCAACAACCATACGTAGATTCTAGCTTCCGTTTGAACCGTTAGATCCGTTGAACTTCATACGCAAACGTTAGTAGAGGTTTTTTATGTTAGTTGTCACTCTTTTTCTTTTTCGTTTAATCAACGAGTTGTATCGCATCTGAGCCAGCAGCTCAAGTGCTCAAGTTAATTTCCTGGCGCTGTGACGAAATACTTTGATACGTGAATTTACTTTCGAGAAGGCTGATTTTTATAATTTTTAAACGCGGACGTCTTAAATTAAGGAGTGAAATTTATTTTTACTAATTTCCAGACTTTTTTTGTAATCCCTACCGTTTAGGGAGAAATCGACTGATTAGGCTGTTTTTTTTTTTTTTTTTCGATTGGTTTAAACTTTTTCTTGATCATGTGATATTGTCTTACCAAAGAGCATCGGGAAATTGTGAAAACTTCTCGGACTTTCGATCGATACCCACCTCGAGGATGTACAATCCGAAGATACGACGAAACTTTATCGATTTCCGATCGATGTTTTCCCTGTCTTTTCGGACAGTCGCAAGATCGTTCTATAAAGTATTTATACATTAGCGAGCTTGCGAAATTCTCCTCTTAAAAAAGGTAAACGATAGTTTCGAGGGTCTGAGATATCGCGTAAGTTCGAGAAAGCGTCGCGACTTATTATTATTCTTGGTACGAAAATTCTTCGGTTTCGGTTGAAAAAGAAACGAAATTTTTGTATGATTTTCAAAAGGGGGATCAAAAACAAAAAAGTGGAACTACGAAGGGAAAAGAAACGAAAAGTATAAAGAAACGCATCTTCGAATCGAAAATTTAAACAAATTGCTTAGGGATGTATGATTATGATGAATTGATAGAAAAAAAAAAAGAAGAAATGAGCGAAAAAAATAACGTCGAGCATAGGAGAAAGACTACTTAGATTTATTTTTATTATGTCTTCAAAAAGACTTTAAATATAATATTTATATTGTGCCATAATTAATATTAACAAAACCTTAAGTATAAATTAATTGTTACGAAAGTTTTTAAATTTATCGGAAGGGGAAAATTGCAAAAACATAAAAAAATGAATAAGATGATGAAAAGATATCTCTACTGTCTATCGATAATTAACTGTACGATAGTTATTAAGAAAAGAAGTTACGTCATTTTTAAGTGAATACTGCATTTACAAGAGAAGCTAGGATTAAAGATAACAACGGTTGATCACCTCCGCTCATCATGTAACACTAATACGATTCGTGTAGCGTGCGCCCTTTTTGTCATTCCTATCACGAGAAACACATCGTAACACACACAAAAAAAAAAAGAAAAAAAATGCGACAAAGAGAAAAGAAACAGAAAACTAGCGTAAAGAAAAAACTGAATGACTCCCGCCGTTTTTCAGCGTAAGAAATAACGCATCAGTTTGTTCTTGCCAAATTTGCGAAACGCCCCACTCCTCTCGATGCGTGCGACAGAAGCAACCGAGGATCATCGACTGGTTTCTTGGCGATATTTTTCTGGGTCTTATTTATTCATAAGTTTCTTCATCAACCGTCCCGGATGTAAAAGCACGACGAAAGAAACGGGTCGATGATATCATCAGGGCCGACGTCGAGCGAAAAGGGCAATGGGTATGCGAAAGAAATCGCGATGGAAGAAGGACGTGTCGTGTAACGCGATTCGTATCGAAGGAACGAACAGAAATTCTCAACGGTGACGAAGGCGTCGCGCCTTTGTGGATACCAGAGATACAAAACGATATGCGGCGAGACATAGAATTTTTTGAAAGAAAATACCATCTGCGTTGGTAACAGGGAAACTCGAGGGAGGTGAGCATTTTCTTCATCGTTGACAACTCTCCTTCTGTTCGTTTCTTCGATGGCGCATACTTTTGCAACTCGGTCTGCACCACGCAACACGTAAACGGCATCGAATATCATCGATTCATTTAATTCTACATATCGTCTCTGTGAGTGTATTCTCATATAGATGCAGATCCTCGTGTCATTTCGATATCATCGGAACCCACATTTTACGTTCTGTTCCGTGTATTATCATAGAAATTCTGTCTATCGTGTCTTTTTGCCTGTTCACAACGTTATCAGTGATGTTTATTATCGGTATGACTACTACGAACATTAAAAAAAACAATCGATTACCAGGGATAGTTCAATCATTAGTTAGCTCGCGAAGAGAAGAAGAAGAAGAAAAAAAAACGTAAGAACGATGTACGATATATTTGACGAGGAGTCGATGGCACGTTATGTTAACTTTTTATGTACATAAATATATATATGCAGATATGTACGTATACATACATAACACGCATAAAATATTATATAGGCCTATTTTGTAAGGTTTCTCCTTGGTTTTATTTTTATGTTAATCTTTTTTCCGATTTGTTACAGCGATTTTTTTTTCGAGAGTGATTGTTTCAACGCGTTAAGGAGAACTTACTGGATACTTATTATTATTATTATTATTATTATTATTATTATTATTATTATTATTAATTATTAATTATTATCATTATCACAATTATTGCTATTATTATTATATTACTCATTGATTATTGCTATTATTATTATTATTACTCTTGCAATTATTGTAATAATAATTCTTAGCACTAGACTTATTATTTTTATTATTGATTCTGTCGCGGTTACGATCGTTCAGATTTTGTTTCTTTCCTTTTTTTTTTTTTTTTCCAAATGTCGATCGATCGCGATGTGTGCGCGCACCGTGTTGCGTAAGAAACGCGGGACAAGCTCTGCGTCGCGTTAAACTTTCAGACCTGTTGCGAATCGCCCACACATCGTGAACACACGTTATCGTTTTCTCGCGCTTTTTCAGTTTCTTTATTGTTTTCATTAGCACTTTTTTTTTTACTTCTTCCTTGTCACGAATCACGAAGCGTCGATGGTTTCCATCCGTTTATAAGGTTAATTTTAGTCCCGTAATTTACAAATACGAAGCATAAATTATTAAGAGATAGACCGGGTCGTCGAGCGCAAAAGGATCCACGTGTTGCGAGCATCTATATAGAGAAAGTGATACTTTATACCATTTTCCTCGGTTCGAATCTTCTTTTCGTTTTCCGGAACGAATCACGTGGTCGGCACACTGTGTGTCGCCAAATGCGAATTTTCGACTCACCGTTCACGATTGGTCATAGTTATTGTGCACTCTCATCGAGATGTATGCCATATTATTCGTCTTATGCTCGATTTTTAATCTGTCATTTCAACTTCCGTCGTCTTTCACTCGGAGCATGACCTAGAGAAAAAGAAAAACGAACAAAAAACAAAAAAAACAAAAAAAAATAGGAGAGAGAAAAACAGTAACGCAGAAAGAAATCTTTATGGAAGGCAAAGTAAAATGAAAGAAAGAAAAAAAAAAATGATTCGCGACGTTGTGGAATCTTTCGTGGACAATCACGGCCCGACTATAATTGTAATTGTAAACAAAGTGCAACACGCTGCCTTGCTGAACAGTACAAGTACAAAACGAATACAAATACATAAAACATGTCTTCGATTTAATGGATGGAAATGATTCCGGTAGTTAAGATATCAAAAGTACGAGAGAGAAAAAAAAAGAGAAAAAAAATGATTTAAAAAAAAAAAAGATGAAGAGGAAGAACAAAGCGTTTTAATCGTAGGGAATGGAAGAGAAAACGAGCCTCCGTTGTAAGCAACGCCGCTGTTCGTCGAGCGTGTAGGAAGAGAGAAATGCGACACGGCGTGCGTTCGTTCAGAAATACCTCAGTTGCCGTGGCCTCAGACATACAAACGCGCATACGCTCGTTTTAACACGCGTCTTACCTTATTATCCGTCGTTATATCAGTCGCTGAGAGGCTTTCTTGTACATTTTTTACTATTTCCAACATGAACGACACAATCGAAAGCTCAAAGCAGCAGCCCTACGGAAAATTCACTGTAACCCAGCCGAGTGTGTCTTTCCTTTCGTTTCTCGTTTCGTTTCCGGCGAGGAAGATGAATGAAAATCAAAGTAGAAAGGAAAGACATCGTTCGTAAAGATACTCGATCGGGCGTCGAACTGTGAGACGCGTAAAAATCGCTAATGGTACGTTAGTTCAAAGCAAGACACGTCACTGCCAAACAAAAAAAAAAAAAAAAGAAAGAAAGAAAAGAAAGAGTTTACGCGAGGAGAGCCTCCGTTGAATAGTCGAGACACAAGAGTCACGGAAATGGAAACGTTCCGAGTCTGAGGCCCGGCAATAACAGATTCTCATCTAAGCTACAATAGTTGTTGTACTTACTTGTCTTCTATTTTGTCACTACATTGTCTGGGTATTAATGCGAGCAGGGTGACGCGCGTCGTTCCTCGTTCGATCAGGTCGCTGGTCGATTCACAGATAGAACACGAAGAAATGAAAACTGTCAACGTAACCGTGAAAGAACAACGCGAATATTCACGATCGAAAGTCGCGGGAAATTCATCGAGAAACAATGAAGAAAAGTCGTAGGTGTATGGGAACGTCGCGCGTATACCGCGAGCGCGCAACAGTCGCCGTATTATTATATTTTACAGAATGCAAAGTATAGATATATAAATAAATGAATGAATAAATGAAATATATATATTGTTCCGTTATCGCCGTTATACCATCCGTGTAACATAACATTGCGAATAAATTTGCAGTTTATTAATCGACGAAAAAAAAAAAATAATAAAAAATAATACAATTCTTCAGTGTGCTCCGTAAACGATTAACGAGCTTCTTTTTCCACATATTAATGATATTATAATATATCGCGTAATGCATAAATCTATATATATATATAAATGAATAGATATATTATATATATATATATAAACGTATTCGATTGAATTCTCCGCCCGGTTGTTTCGCCGTCTGTGGATGCAAACCCCGGGAAACCTTCGTTTCCTGATTATCATTATAACAAATGTACCTCTTGTCTTTCTTGCGTAGAAAAAGAAAAATGATAATGACGAAGGAAGAGAAGGAAGAACGCGACGGGAACGGAAAGGGAAGATGGGGCAAAAAAATAGGGAAGAAAATGAAGAAGAGCGAAGACGATGAAGAAACCGATCGATCGGTGATCAATGTGTATTTATCGTACGTAGTATAGTATATATGAAATTTCGGCGGAGGGAGGCTTCGCTCGTAAACTGCGCTCCTGTGAATTTTTTCGCTGTAAAACGGGATTATTAACTAGGGGATATTATTTCGAACGCGAGACCGGTTCAACGAACTTGCCGCAATCGAGCATTCCACGTGTGTTGACGACGGACGAGAAACGGAGGATAAACTGAGGCGTTCTAGCTAAAAAAAAAAAAAACAAAAGAGAAAAAAAATGAAGAAGAATGAATGCAATTATCGATCGGGGGACTGGGCGAAGCCGCGTCTGATCGATCGTGACTCAAATCGAAAAGAAGCGGTGAACGGAGAACAGAGAAAAAGAAATGATATATATAGTTCAATATATACATATATATACAAGAAATTATATATATATATATGGCGGATAATGTCGAAATATTTTCTAATGCGCGTCGCGTCTTTAGGCTATTATTACATTAATTGTAAGACATTGCAATTAATTAATATATGTATGTAAGCGTTCATTCGTATTTTTCGATGCAGTAAACAAAAAAAAATGGAATTATTATTGTCTTTATTGATTGATTATCATTGATTGATTAATTGATTATTGATTATTATTGATTATTATTATTATTATCTATTATTATTATTATTATTATTATTATTAATTATTATTATTATATAAAAATTCAATAATAGTTGTTGGTGTAATATTATGAAATAAATCTTTAACGATAGCAAAAGAGAACCTTAATCACGCTCTAATCTAATTTTTCAGCCACTTCACTCTCCTCACCTTCGTTCCACCTGTTACCGCCTGCGAGTTTCGCAAGTACGCAAGTTTGCATTTCCCTGTCTACGTAATTTCTTTATTAACGATTTCCGTGAAATATGGAACTCGTAAGAGAAAGAATAACATTTCTGATAGATGATGTTACACCGCCGGTTCTCGATCGGAGCGTAGAAATAGAAAAGCCCACCTCGATAAATCACCGATCAATAAAATTGCACACGATGAGCCGCGCAACCAGTGACGCACATGAGGGGTGCAGCGCGCGGCAGATGCAATTTATCTCCGAGTCCCATAGTGAAATACGTAAAGAACAACGCGCGCTTGGCAATTCCGAAATAGCATTACGTTACGTATCCCGCTCGCGAAAGAACGGAACGGTGATCGAATATAGTCGGAAAGGTAATTAAATATTGTCGAAAAGGGATTAATCTACGAAACAGAGGAAACAATGGAGACTGAATAACGAAATCTAATAGGAAAAATCGATTTCTCCCGATGGCGCATTCCGTACGTGGCGATAAAATATGGAGAAAGAAAAGGACACCGTTGTGCGTGGGAGAAGCGGGTTAGAGGAAAATGAATATTTCATATACACAGGCAGGCAACTGCATCATTGGTTTTCTCTACCTTCAGGGTAGCTTCATAATTTTCCCCATACGTCGTGTCATGAATACTAACATACACCGGTGACTGATTAAGTGCAGCTTGTTAATTAAGGGGTACAACGCGATCCCCAGCGGCTCATTTATGGGTTACGCACACGTGATTTTCCTCTTTTACACGCTGAGTTTTGTTAATTAAGAAAAGAATTCCACATTATATCGCCCACTTAACATTCTTATTATCTTGAAAGGCGAGGAGGCTTCGAATTTAGAGAAAAAGAAGAACGAAGAATACGACGACGTAATGACACAAAACTGTTATTTTCCTATGCAAAGGGATAGTTTCGATGATCTATAGTATTAGGAAATACCTCGATATATCATTATATTAAGGTATTACATAGGAGCGTATATATTCTTATATTGGAAATTAAAAAACGATTCGATTGGTATATAAAGAAACGTGTAATTCAATTCAAGGAAGATGATCGTGAAACTTTTTAAACGTGTTCATTGTTTTATGAATCGTTCGTTCTGAATTATTCGACACTTTATTACATTTCCAAAGGATTGATAATAAAAATGAAGAATTCGACAACAGTAAAATAAATGACTGCCAAATACATAAACAGAATACAATCATAAATAGTGATAGATATCATAGTAGAGACGAACTACGTAATAGAAACTTCGGTTAAATCAAAACAAAGGACAAAAACGACAGGAATATTCCAATCAATGTCATAGAAGGCTCAGTCGCTCGTCGATCGTCGAACGTATAACAACGTACGATCGTAAACAAGAAACGAATTCCTCGCAAGTCGAAGCGAGAATCTAATACGAATAAATCCAAATTGTGCCGTGTTCTTTCGTATTCCATTCTGTATCGCGATCGTTCTCTTTCCGAATACTCGCACGATTATTTCCGCAAGCTGTTCGTTATCTCTCAAATATAAATACATATAAAAATGAAGGAGCAAAGGAAATCGAAGGACTGGCCGTTTAAAGCAGTGTCGATAAAGCTTGGTCGTAAAGTTAGCAAGACGGTAAAAATGCTTGATAAATATTTAAAGAAGCGGTTGAGTATTAGCCGACCATGGACTCATCCTCTTAACCGTTTGCGCGCAATTGAAGCGAAAGAATAATTCCAAGGCTGCTCTTAAAGCATCGAACACGGACTTTCCCAAGGAAACGTGGCTTGTATCCTTCAAGAAAAACCTCGCACCATTAAGAAGTGAGCAAAGGGCAAGATACGAACTGTACGAACAGTTATGACACTCTTAGCAACGAGTATCCACATTAGAGAATATAAAACGGAGCACACGCGAGAAACCATGGAAAATCCTTGACAAGTCGGGAAAACAATCGAGGTAACAGGAAGGCGTAGTACATGGTCGGTCGTGGCGGCCTTGGAAATGCGACCTTGGCACTTCTCTGGTCTAGGCGTTCGTAAAGTAGGCGCGGCCCTGGGGTTCGCCGCTATGGCGTCGCGACGAGCGTGCGCGAGAAAGCGTCGAGGTGGTTTCCTCGCTCCACCACAGCTGCTCGGAGACCAGCTAGACGGGACAGCCGGTCAGACGCTACTCAGGCCAGAGCCGCGTCAACGTCCTTCCGTGTACATCCTTCGACGTCCATCCGACGTCCTCTTGTCCATCGCGTTTCTTCTCTATACACGTTTCTCTTTTACTCGAATCTTGTTCGTCGTGCGCATCGAAGAATCTCTGGAACGTTCCTCGACCAGAATAGATCTTCGTCAGAGTATCTCGCGGGCTGTACACGTAACTTTACCTAGACTAGCGACGAAAGATCAAGACCAGGCGGGGAAGAATCGTTCCAGCTGTTCTCAGCTTTTCTGCGTCTCTCGAGGCCGGTCAGGTAATTTCGTGCGCCCGCGCCTCCTCACTTATACACGAGCGTGCGTAACGGTATACCGTGTAACGAAACATCGGCGGGAAGGTCCAGCAACAACGCGCGACCACCTGTAGTTGTGGCCTCGAGCCACCCCTGACGGCTCTTCGGACGAGCCTCCTCCGTGTCTCCCCCACTCTACAACGGAACTCTCTCTGCGTCCTTGGTGCCCTGCGTAACTCGGAGGCAGGACTCATACCTGGATCTCACGTCGCCGAGGAAACCGTCGACGAGCATCGCCATAGCTAACGCCAGCGTTCACACGTATCCCGTACACGCCTGCCAGGATTACCACCAAGATGAAGACGTCATCGTTCTCTCTGCGTGTCATGCGACGGGTAAGTGAATGTTACGCTTTCATTCATCCTTTCTGTGTTTATCGTTCGAGACGGAAACGATCGTGACCGCGAATTCACAGTTGATATCCTGTCAGTTCTTCCAAGGTGTTCTCGAAGGTTCGAATGTTTCGTCACTTTGTCTAGGATTTGGCTAAATTTCCTTTCTGAGTTGGATACTTAAATGGTAAATAAATAAATCTAAATGACGTTTCTCTGACGTGATACACAACGGGGTTGGAATATAAGGGCGGGGTGCACAGAATACAAAGCGGAAGTTTTGGTTTCCGGTTCTCGAGAGATGCCAATTTTTCGTGTCTCTCAACGCGTATAACCTAGTATTATGAGAAATAAAACGTTCACTTTCGCTGAACCTGGTTTCAATCGCGAAATGGTTCGCTGAATCTTCCTGAAGTTTCGTTCGTGTGAGAGTGTGGCAGGATAGGTTTTATTCCGTTGGTTTTATTTTCGAAAATACGAGGACTGTCACGTTGATGAAATAGAGTCGCAGTTACCCGCGTGGATATCCTACCACCATATCGTAAATAATGTACTTGGCAAAAATTCGTGCCAGCATTGTACGCGTGAATTCGGTCGCGCGCGAATCCATCCGAGTTAACTGATTTATACGCTCGTAGCGACGTTCCCGTTGCATATTCCATCCGAATGCATATTCAACCGTGATTCGCATTACCGATGCATCGTATAGTTCGACACGAAACTCGGTACAAGAGAATCCCGAAGAATCATCCTTCGAGTTTGCCCTGCAAACGGATACGAATTGAACGCGACACGAACGGAATTCCAAGATAGGAAATTACTTGTAGCATCTACGCTGTGTCTTACGTAATGTTACTTGGCAATCAATTATCCTTGAAACGTCTGATATTACGAGGAATATTATTTCGAAATAGAAGCGCGCAGCATCGATACTGTGCGTGTTAATTGATGCAGCGAACGCCGCGAAATTGAATTGGTTTTACGTGAAACGCATGGCATAGACTGTATAGAGTCACAGAGTATTATAGAGAAAGGGAAGATGGTTACAGTGATCCACGAAAGTATTTGAATATTCACGATAGAAAACTTTTATGTATACGCTGTACGGGTTTTGCATAATACGTTTTGAAATTTCATTAGCAGTATGACGAAACACGATGTTGCGATTATGTCGGTTCTAAAATGTATAGAAGCTAGAAAATGTATAGTAGCTACATCGTCAGCTAAGCTAAACTAAGCTCTTGTAACCTGTACATACGTCTTTAGATTGTTTTCAAACTTTATAATAGAATCGCGATAGTCGACTCTATTATAGTTGCAGCGTTGATGAAATTTCAAAATGTTTTATACGACACATATAATATGTTCAGAAAAGGTTTTTGCAAGCGTTGGAATACTTTCGTTTGCCGTACGTTTTATTGTCGTAAATCGTGAATTCAACCTGTAGAATCCCGCTTTGTTTCGATGTTGAAAGGAAATCTCATCGACATATGGTAGAACTTCATTTATCTGAACATAATTTTAGTCAATATCCGATTAACTTTTGCTCGTTCAATTCATTTATCCGAGCCTGGTTTACAAAATATTGCAGGTAGTTGGAATAATTGCTGTGCTCCAATTATACAAATTGTTTGTCCCCTAACAAGTTTAGATAAATGGAGTTCTGCTGTATCGTGTATCATCAGATGTAGCAGTCATTCGGTACAGTCTGTATCGCTGTTGTTACAAACGGCGAATATTTTATTTTATAGGAAGTAATCCATTATGGTTCAATGTTGCATTAACGCAATGTTCCATTTGTAGTTTTATTCAACCCATTGCAATTAATTACCGAATCCCGTTTTTTTAAAATTGTGATTGTGAAAGATGTTTGAAAGATTCGCTTAATATTTTTTTCTTCGCTGTTTCGTGACGCAGATTTCATAATATGTTAATCAAAAGAATTTAAAGAAATTCAAATATTTATAACATTATGACGAACCATTGTTTAGTTCTTGATGGATTAACAAAGAATCGACTGAGAAGTTATCTATGCGACAATTAATTTAACACTAGAACTACTAAATCTTTTTTAAAAGAATTACTCGCAACGTATAAATATTATTGATACTATTAATGTTTATTTTTATTGAGACAGAATCATGATTACATAAAAATAAGTCACTTATCCTTTTATCATATCGATTCAATTTTAATTAACTATGTAGGATATATTTAGGTATAAGTTGAAGGTAGATAATCGTTATGTGAAAAAATAAAATCACCCATATAATCGAACAGAATGATTATAGGTAAATGTGACCTAGAAAGTAATACAGATAAAATATCTGCATAATTAACCCAGCCGAAAGTTAATTCGCGATTCAATTATTTTCCGAGAAATACGTGAAATAAAGTGGAACATCTTGGTGAGATTTCTCGGCGGAATTGCACTTGGTAATCCTGTCCCTAAAAGGAAGCTTCGCCTCATTGGATTTAGGATCTTTTTCTGAGAAATTCTGCCTCCACGATAGACAATTAAATTGGAAAACGCAGTAACGTAATACGACGGGAGTAAATTCGACGTGACGGCTCGAAATTCGACTTGTAATAACTTTCTACTGTTGTAATCTTGCTCCCTCTAATAACCACGATCTCGCATCTAGATCCTCAAATCGAGATTGAGATTAAAACGTGATCTGCGTTCAAATGGAAGGTCGTTCGTTGCAACGTCTCTTAATTAATAATTTTTCCTCCGCAGCGCGATAAACCGGAATACTTTTGGCAAATTAGCATTCTTTTGGGTCAAGTCGAAAAAAAAAAAAAAATAAATAGAAGAGGAAAACTCGTTTAGCCGATCTCTTTGTCCGCAAGAACGAACGATCGATAACAGAAAGAGGAAGGACGTGTTAAACATTTCTTTCGTCTTCGATTACACGAGTTGCGTTTCGTTTGCTTTCCAAAAGCCGAATCCTCGAGCGCCAGTATTATCCAGATATTTTCAACGGAGGACCGTTTTTCCCACCTGACGCATGTAAAATACAAAGAGAGTTCACGAACATCCGTAAAACTTCGTTTCATTTCATCCCGGCCCCTTTGAGTCGTGGCAGAATACAAAGAGGTATTTTCCAGGCATAGTACAAACAATCCAAAATTCAGAGGAACTTCTTCCCCACGAGCCTTTTTCCGCCTGGCTTTTTATAGAAATGCTTAGGAGGCCATATAGCTCGCCGAGCAGTTTCAGTCCATTTGGAAAAATGTCGTCTACGTGAATCGAATCTCAGGGACAATCAAGAAATTACTGGTAAAAGTAGATACATTAACGGTCGAAAGTATGTCACGAGCAAATTGCGGATTCTTTCGCATATATTACAAAAAGGTGCAGAAATGCATAGAAAGCGTATATAGTATGCAAAAATATGGGGAATATCCATTGTTTGATATAAAAATATTTGAGTAAGTCACTGTGCATCTGCTGATTTCGTAAGAGGATAATAAATGATGCGTTCGATCCACTGGTGTGCTAATTGGATTATGATGCGATTTAATTACGTAATTTACTTACATCGTACTTCAATTATATAGTGAATCGATTACATTGTAATTACGTAAATTACGTTGTAATTGATGTAGAGTAAACGTAAGTTACGTGGTAAGTTCAGTTGCAATTACAAGTCGTCCTGCAATTTAATTGAATGGCGAAGCTGAATTACGAATTACAGTGTAATTGAATACGATGTAACTGAATCACTTTGTAATTATAATTCATCGAATAGTCCAATTGTAATTCCGTACGATTTTGCTTCGATCATTAGCTTCTCAGAAATTCATATATTCATTAGCGATGTTCGCGTATTGTTGTTAAATCAAGCAAAGTATTCATGTAATTATGAACAGTAGCATACGCGATCCCATTCCGATATTTTTATTTTTCCATTCCACTTATAACTTTTCCGCGAATGCACGTTTACGTTTCCTATGGAAATCGTAGAAAACTGGCATCCCCGAGGAAACGACTATCGCGAAGATTCGATAAAATTCGTCTGCCATCTTTCGTGGTCTTCTGTCTCTAGCGAGACGACAACAAGAAACTTGTCTTAGAAGTTTTCTCATCTGCTCGTGAAAACAGTATACTCGTCCTTGGTGAGATCTAGCGTTTCTCGTGATCCTTGCTTGTCCCGGTTATGACAGTTCTTCTGCATGCAATTGCCCTGGTACGACTTTCCAATCGTCGATTCACTGCGCTACGAAATCTGCTTTTCGTTAGTCTGACCAGAACAGGCTAGTTCCACTGTTCCTCGTACGCTTTGGCAAACGTGTGCGCGCAAGTGCACCGTGTACACGGTTAGATTAGTTTCAAGAGCGCGGTGTTGAACATCGATGATCACGAGTATCGGGTTCTCTGAATATATTGCGACTTTATTCCGCAAAAGGCCAGACACCTTGAAAACGCTCGTTTAATCGCGCGTAGAGTGGAAAATTGAGACTAATTTTCAACGTCGCCAGCAACGGGAAGTTTTTAAACGGCTACGAGTAATTTCATTTCCTCTTTGGCGACGTGGCTACGACAAGGTTGACACAGCCGTGTTTGTTTCTCCTGTCAACCGCTTCGCCACTGTTCACGGATAATGTTATATTGACCTTCTATAGCCGTGCAACATCATGCAATTAAAGAGGAAATTAATTGACCTCGGTATGCATCTGTGGAAAGTGCTTATTGCAGAAATAATATGAAAATGTATCGTCGATTAGTTCCCCATTGATTAATCGTGAAGGAACTTATATACACTGCCGTTAATTGGTATTAAAACACTTTAATCGATTTATACTAATTGTATTTGAATTTCACCGTAGTGTACTAATTAATGATGAATTCATAATTCACTGAATCAACAGGCTATACATTCGCATTACCTATTTAACGCTAGAACTGTTCAAAGTAGATCAAACCACCACTTTCTAATCTTCCATAGAACTTTTACAAATTTACAATAGCTCAGTTTCAGACACTCGAACGATTTTTTTTAAACCTTCTATCACGCAGAATCGTCGTTTTCTTTAATATTCATCCAATTACAAGGCAACCTGTATAATTGATAGTACCTTTATTATTGAACTATATCGAACATACAAATTCCTACCAGTCTTCCATACTTTCAAACAAGATGTCCTTAAAAATTTTAATAATTAACAAACAACTCGAAACAACTTTGTCCCTTCTCGAATTAAAAGCGAAAAAAATTCAACAGTGAAACGTGACCACCGTACCGATGTCATACTCGCGCTTGAACTCGCGCAGAACACTAACACGCGTACATCAAACTGCGATAGTCAAACCGTGAATCCGCGTTCTGTCACGCAGCTGCGTAATCGGATTGTCCAGGCTGTCGATCTTCGTTCCGGATTACTCTGTGCGATCGCCTGAATATAACCATTTACTAGCTATGAAAATGGGAACGTGACAGTACGGAAAGCCGGCACACTGGAAAAATTTCCCAAAGCTTTCCCCGACCTCCATTCCTTCTGTTTAACCGCTATTCACACGACGCAGTGTTCGTGACTTGAATAACCACGACGAAACCGCTGAATTCAGCCTAGCGTGGTTTTCAGCGAAAACATCGGCCATTTCTAAACGCACGCGGTAAAATTGGAAAGGCGGATGGCGAATAAATACGAAGGGACTGAAGAGCCAGTAAATCTAGACTCGAAATCACCTTCTTTATCCCAGCGTGTTCGTATCGTCGGAGTATTTTCTTCGTTTTTGGGGAAAAGCCCCCCATAGCTCTCTGAGAATTCCCAGAAGCTTAACACGCCTTTCAGAGTCGTCCTTGCGATCAGTTTCCGCTCCAATCACGTTGCACACGTATCGAGAAAGAGGTATTACCACGTTCTATTTGACCAAACGATTTCGCGATACTAAACGCATGCGTATCAGCCAAGGGTATAGCGAAAGACTACCGCTAAGCTTCTTCACGTGGCAGTGGTTTTTATAGGAAGAATATTTTACTTTGAAGTATTTGAAGAAATCGAAGATTTCCCATCTTATCCTGGCAAAGGTGACAGGAATCACTCTACACGTATATGAAATTCTTTTCACGATCGTTCGATCCGCGCCATCGTTCCTCGCATTTTCCGCTATCAGTCGAGGCGATGAAAGTCGTGATCCTCGATGAAAAAGAAAACCAAAAATACGACTCGCGAGATATACCATAGGCTTCCATAAAGTTTCATGGAACGAGGGATCGTCTATATAAAAGGAGTTTCTAATATTTGCCAAGCGGCTCTCTAGGGCTTTCGATTTGATCGACGACCGTCTACTTTTACTCGACACGGAGAAACGTAGCCATCGTTTTTATCTATAACCTCCTATTTCCTGAATGGTCGAAACGTTATTGCGTTCCGGAGAAACAATTTTACCGGACGAGATTTTACGAGAAAATTACCAGAAGCCATGTTTTGTTTTCGTGAAAGAATTCGTTATGACAAACGAGGGGAAAAGAGAGGACGTGAATGCTGTGTGGAAGCTTGAGCCACGTCGGTCCCCATTAAAACCGAAAACGTCGGTATTAAGAAATATTGCCTGTGCATCGTTAGGCTGCCACGACGCCCTTAAAACGTCACGTCGTCGTTGCTCGGGAAATCCTCCACGATCGAAAGGTCAAAGGGCAGTATAATTGAGCCTCCGAAAAGCAAAGGACGATTGAACGCGCGTATGCCGTTTCCTGTACGCCGCATAATTACCAATCGTCAATAGTCTGTTACATTAATAAGCCTCGATATTCAATGGGACTATCTTCATCATTTATCACATTTATGTGTTCGTGACAACTCGTGCAGTATATTATCTTTCTACTGAATATACCATTCGTAAGTTCTACACACATTTTCAAAACTAGTTTTCTAAACTTTACTAGTACAGTCGTGACATTACAATGGCAATGAAATTTTTAAATATTTCGTACAACCTACATAATAATATATACATGAAAGTTTTCGATGTTAAGCGTTTAACTGCTTTAATAAGCCGTTGTACGCGTCAAGCATCAGACAAGAATCATCAACGCCGAATATCTGGAAAAAGACACCCCGTTGACAGTTTATCTTTTCGCGTGGACACACCCGCAAATTGAATGGAAACGCTGTGTTTCGCGCCAAATAAAATTTGCTATTTTTCGTCATATTAATTGAGCGAGATGGAATCAGAGTGACGGGACAATAGCTGCATTTCATGGGTTCAAAATAAATTCATAAAAAACCAACGCTGTTGATATCTCGACCAGAAACGCACAGACCGTACGAATATCGTTTTGGTTTTCCCCTCGTATGAAAAATAATGTTATTCCCGTGATAGAACGTGTTCTCGAGTTTAGAAATTGTTAATGATCTTAATTACTGTGTCTCACTCCTGTGATCCTTTTCGTTGCGTACCGCGCTCGGATATATGGAATAAATTCAATTAAATTTGACTAAATATTGCGCGACTTCGATCGTCTTGTTTTACATTCAATTTATCCACCAATCTATATGTATATATCTACGTAAAACTCCTTTTAAATCCAACATCCATCTTGTCCTTCGTAATTCACCTCTTCTCGGTAATAGGATTTCCTCGTTAAAGTAAACGTTCTAGTAGCTCGTTCAAACTATTGCTTCCTTTGTACGCGGAATCAGAATCACGCGTTTTCCTCTCGATTATAGGGTCCAGACAGCTTTATTCATCCATTTTGAAATAATATCAACACGGTAATATTAGCAGGATCGTTTTATTCCTCGTTGATCGCGGCCATGATCCAAATGTTGCTTTCAAATAGTCGCGGATATATGCGTGGGGATTAAAACGTTGTCGAATCTGTTGTACTCGCGAGCGCGGTTGCAGCAATAAATTGACGATAACGCGAATACTGGGTTAAATACGAGGGATCCAATAAACGTGGTCGTTGGAAACGACATCTAATTTTCCAACATCAAACGATAGAATGATTTCCAATGTTGGACACGCTGTCTCTAGCAAAGCTATAAATCGACACTTTATTCTTGTGGCTCAAGGATTATCACATCAACAGATCGTAAATCTTTGTACGATTTGTGCGTATCTCTTTAATTATTTGCATCTGAAAAACTGTTGTTATTATTATTATTTATTGAATTTCATCCCCAACTTGTAAGTTGCGTGATGCCTTATATACATACAATATATCCTAAAAAAATCGTGACAGTACAATTGGTATTCCGTGTGCGAAGGATTAACAGCATCCGCCGGGAATTCTTCTCAGAGCGTGCAATTCGTTTCGCGTATCCTTTACCCTCGAGAACAAAATCCAATTCTTGGTAATACAGTGTAGGTGACTCTTTCATCCGAGACTCAATCAGCCCTGGATAGTTCGCACCAATTTATATATTTCTTTTTCCTTTTCTTTCTATTTGAAAGTAGGAAGTCTAGATTCTGGCCATTTCCTTCTTCTTTCCCGATCGATGCTGATGGGGTAACAGAAATTATCGTTGGGTGGCCTTTATCGAAGTGAAATTGAAGAGAAAGAAAAGTAATCGTTGTGCAGAGCTAAAAGCATCCTTGTATCGCCCGAAATGTATTCCATTATTCGAAGAACACTCAATCGGCGAGCGAATTCTGCGCGCAGTGTAAAGAAAAATTGTGCGAAGAGACCCAAAAATAATCCCCGCTTATTTACCGTTAAAATTTAAATGTTGTACATTGTACGTATTTGCATAAATAAATAAATAAATAATTTAGTTGTGCGTGACACTGATTGCGCGTATCGCTTGCTTAACTTTATCAATGTTTTAATACGTTGATATTTAGTGCGTAGGAAATTATTGTTTTCAGCTGGCTTCTCGTTTCTCAGATCGTCGATGAAACGATCTCGTCTTATTACGTACGCTATTTTTACTTTCTAAAGATGAATATTTGAATATTTCCTTACGAAGATTTATTAATTACCTAGAAATTTACGAATCAGATAATTGGTCGGTAGCCAATAATAATAACTTATCGTTCGTTTTAATTCATCGAGTCGAGCTTTGATATTCCGAAAGCGCTGCTTTAATTAGCCACTATACTAAATTTGCCTGGACGAGCGTTTAGCCTTTGCAATCTCCATTTTCCGTGCTAATGATTTACAGAAAATGGCTAAAGCAACGCAATTCACGTGTAGACCGTTCGTTAAGCTTTGCAAATTTAGTAATACATATGAATTATAAAGTTTCTCCAAAAATACAAATTCGTTGTATATTTTGTTCGGTGATAGACAGAAGAATGGAGTGGAACGTACGAGCGGAAGATTTAAACACTGCGGTTTGCGAGCGTGTATCAGGCATACACATCGCGACATGAAAAACATCTTGTCGCGCCAAGTCCATCTGCATTAGCGTAATTAGAGTAACAAATCTCGGAGACAAACTGAATTACGTGTTTCTTTTGGAATTTATCGACTGGAGCAGAAAAACATCGCTTTCACATAGTTTTAGATAGATTTCACTGAAATATGCTTACAAAGAATATTGTATTTTATTTTATATTTATATTTTATTACATTTAAAGTAATATTATATTTTCACTATTGCTGTAAAGAATTTGGAGTAGTTTGAGTATAGCATATGAGCTTTATACTTTCGTACAAAGATGTTGGAAGAATATTCTCTTTATTTCTATACAAAACTTGAATTAGTTTGCCCATAAAAACTTTTATGCGGTTCCGTTATTGTTCTGAATAAAAATAGAAAAGAGAAAGAGTAAGAACGGATGGGAAGCAAAAAGAAGGAATATTACTTATCGTTGCCTCTGATAATTTCAGAATTTTTACACAGCAAAACTGCACAGAATTGTACGCATAAGGTTCTTGATCCATAATCTTCTATGTCGTACAATTTTGCATCAAAATACTTTCCTGCCCGACTGCCATCGATTAGTGTAGGGTGGATTCATCCGGCTAGAAGATTCATAGATCAATTCCTGCGAAGATCCTTTGGGGATTGGCGTAATCATTCTCCCAATTCTCTAGCTGACCAGAGTCGAGAATTTTAGGGCTCCCAAGCTGATAGTAGCAGTTAGTTACTAAATATGTGCCCCTAATTAATCGATGTGTACCGTGAGGCTAGGGTGTTCATTAAATATGAGCGTTTGTTGTCTTGACCTGTTCATGGGTAGAAACATCACAATAGCAGGTTTGTAGGTGTATACTAGCCAGGAGCCCTTGATACACGGTATGTTAATGGTTGTATGGGATCGATATCGCTGGACGCATACGGCGTGTCTCCAGGGGATACGAGAGGCGAATAGATAACTCGGAGGACCAGCGAAAGAAAAAGTCAAAGGAAGAACTTGGCCTACGGCTATCATTCTTTCGCGTTCTAAAGAACCGTGTTCATCCTGCATCTTGTGAATATTTTAAAGTTGACTGTTTATCGACACATTGACTGTTCGTTATATATCTTCGGACAGAATACAATTCTAATTACGATACATCGTTTTCTTAAACTTTTGGGCGCAATTTTGCTCGCCGTTATTCTCCATTATGGAATAAAATTTTGTTTTTGAAAACTGTGTTTGATAAATTTTACCAACTATCGGATTATTAATTCCATATTCTCTTATCACGCTTGCAAATAATTTTTACCGTCTTTATTGCGTGTTCTGAATCGTTGTATCGTACGAACACGTATTTCTGTTTCTGTAAAATCAATAATTTGATTCCAAAATCCTGAAGAATTCCTCGATGAAGCTTTTGAAACTTACGAGATTCGTGGCTGCCCGATCAACACTGTAAGGGTGTGCAGAGCACGGAAGTGGTAATACAGGCGCAATCGTCTTTTGAAATTGCTCTCGCTTCATTCGATATCCTGACCGGATATCAATTTTTCCAACGATCGACTTTAATTTCCGCCTTTCTATTCACTGGATTTATACGAACTTGGAGGTGACCAGAAGCTGCATCACAACAGCCTCCGTCATTTCGCATTTAAATTACCGTGTGTTTTAATACCAGTCGCCTCTGTTGTACGCGTTTCGAAGCGTATTTGCATGCAACGTCGATATACACAAGCGAAAGGTGCAGTGTTATCGCGGCACGTGTGGCTTCGACCAGCAAAGGTCCCAGATTAATATTCATTGGACGGTTTATTAAGAAAGAAATTGCTCTCCCGCACGGCTATACGTAAATTCAAAAATTATTCATACGATACTCGCGCTACGTTTTTCGTTCGTTTGAAGAGGCGAGATTCACGGGGCGGGTCAATGTTTCACAACTATAGGCGCGAGGAGCAATTAAGCTTGTTACGTTCTCGCGTGGATACTAACCGTTTACCATTGTCAAGGTGTCAAGGTTTTTCTCCACTCATTTTTGAAACGCTTCTCGCTTCTTTTGGAGGAAATCTTTATCTGTCTTTTAATTATGCAAAGGAACGTCCTGTTCCTCGAGGATTTGTGCCGTTTACTGCAAGTCGCACACAAACTTACGGAAATGTGTCAAGAAGATTTTACAGTAAACGTAGGACATGTCTCTTACAAGATAATGGGTACATGTGGGCTGAGATTGAAGCGAGGCCAGGGAGATTTTATAGTTCAAAGTAAGTCGAATATCAGGAATAACACAATTCCATTGAAAGCTTCGTAAAAAGACTGTACGACCAGCCTAACCTATATAATCACTTTACTCGACACAGTGATACAACAAAGAAGTGAATAAAAACGTTATGCGGCTGGCCATCGAAAGAATTAAACAGAATTTCATCGCTGTTGCAATTCTACTGCAATAATCAACAGCTGAGGCGGTTCGCTGCGGTCAGGAACAAGGTGAAACAGGTCATCTCTTAATTAATCTCGTAATTAACCTTCGTTGATGACATGAATATATTTGCGTGTCTACAAAAATGGGTGGAACTTTAGCACTCGTGTATGAGTGCGTTGTACGTGGGAGAAAGATGAAGTTACCGCATGGAGCAAGCTCGTGGGCTGCTAGTCTGGATATCTCAACGGAGAGAGCTTTGCGTGACTGCAGCGTCGGGCGAAAGATATCTCGAATAAGGAATAAAAAGATAACGAATAAAAAGATATGTGTTGTACGTTAATAACTCGTGAATAATTCGTCGTTAACATTGTACGGGCCTGTTATTCTCTGCTCCTACATTCTGTACTCTTTTATTGCACCAGGTTGTTGGTATCGCTTTGTTGGCTTCCCATATTGCGTTTGGAGGCACCTGTGCACTGGTGACAGTTCTCGTCCAATTGCCCGACATAGTCACGAGTTATTAAATATTTTATTCGCCGTTCTATTTCTTTTAAATTTTCTCTCTAGAAGCTCGCTTGTATGCACTCGATTCTGTTGCCATCGTGACTCTTGTCCGTCCCTGTATAATTACATCGTACGTTTGAGTGTATTTTCAAGCTTCCATCAGTGGCTATCAGTCCCTTACCGTGTTCTTTCTTCCATCATGACACCTCCCAAAAAATTGTTATGCAAAGGCTACGTGACTTCTATCGTAGATTCGGTTACATGCTCTTCCTGTGGAATTTCATCGCACTCGGGTTCGATATTCCTGGTCCGCCGTTCTCACCCACGGCAAGCAGACACGCTCCTCGATTGCAGAGAGCCGGCAACCACTGCCTCTCCGTCGCCGCCTTCGCCTGACATTAACAGGGATCTGCTGGATAAAATCAGCGATATGGTCAATTCAAAATTGAAAATAATCGAAGATGATTTCATGAGTATTCCGTCAAGCATCGAGGTCCAAAACAACACTCTGCAGAATCTGCAGAGTCGAACACGAAGAACCTGGAAGAAGGTATCATGGATGAAATCCATTGAGAGGATTTGAAGATCGCACAACCTGATCTTCTTCGATCTAGAAGAAGACACCTCGCAGTCGGACATGTCCCTTGTTAGAAATATTTTGGACACCATTTTGCTCGGTTCCTACGATTCCGACGTTACCGTTAAACGTTTTGGCAGAAGTAACTTCGATGGCAAAACCAGACCAGCTTGCGTTACGTTCAAATCGCCCGATGTACCGCTCTCGATCCTGAAGAACAAAAATAAATGTCAGAATCTCGCAAGATCAAACGGTTAAACAACGTGCCTTGCTCAATAATCTAAGATCTGTGCTACACAGTATGAACGATAATTCAAAGACGAATACGTATATTCGTACTGTACGTAGTATTCATTACGCATAATTAAAAAAACTCCACGTTAGCCTATTATCAGAACGTTGAGAGATCTTCGCGCTGATTGTAATTCTCGCGTGGTCTGATTGCTCGTTCTCGCCAATCATGCGACGTTATTGTTCTTGTTGAGACATAGCTGCAAGCTGGTATTTCAAATGCGGAATCTGGTCTGATTGGATTTAGCGTTTACCGTCGCCATAGATTCAAGCTTTCGAGTAGTTCTTCGAGAGGCGGTAGTTCTGAGTGGCGTGTTATTCGGGTTGTTAACCTATATCCCGGTGACCATGAGTTTATACTGGTTGACTTCAACCTACCCTGTGTTAAGTGAGCTGTAGCCAGATTCCACTTTTGAAACCTGATTGCAATCAGAGAAGAATGTAGCATCATCGTTGGAATATTTGGTTGACAACCTGAGCCTCTGCGACTTAATCCGGACGGACCACGTATTCGACTTTCTTGGTTCTTGCAGTGTCAAATATTGTATATATATGCAAAATTTGTTTTATTCATTATTTTTTTGTCTGTATAAAATTATTCCTGAGTAACGATTAAATTCCAGCAGTGTCTATTTCACACATGAATGCGAATGTCTGCACTGATAGATGTGTCTGTAATCCTGAGTTTGGCAATATCGGCGACATCAGTTACATCAAAGGCGAGCTGAACATGCTTGAGATACAGTTCCTGTCGAACTTTAGCACTTCCTTCCTGTTAGCGTTCCTTTCGAACAGTTTGATTCCGATCGATGTCGCTAATCGGCAGATTACACTTACTACAGTACAACGTATGAACGAATAACGAATAAAGGACTAAGAAATTGCAAGCAAATAATGAATGAACGAATAACGAATGAAATGCGATCGCTTATACATTATTCGTACAAATAACTTGACTAATGTCCAATTTTGTGTGACTATATGTCCCTCGTGTATGCGGCCTAAAGTGCATCCCACCTGTTGCTAGGCCTATATCGCGCGATCTCTCACATTTTCAGCGTCCTACTCGAATCTTTGGCATTCCGCTGCTAACTGGCGCCGTGCTTTATTTCCGCCCACAGGGGATCGAATTATCCAGGTAAATGACCGTCCTTTTCCTCTGAATTCGCCGGCCGGGATCCCGTTTTATCGATGGGATGCTCGCGATACGAGGAAAAATTAATTTCGCGCAACGACACCTACTCCTACGGAACCACCGTGATTAATGACATCACCTGTCTCGTTGGCTGTCTCCGCTAAAAAATGAAACCAACCAGTGAATTTTTCCCCTATTCATTCTACCACTGCTTTAAATAATGGAGGATTCGAAACGAGAAATTCTTCAATGATATTTTATCTTTCATTGATGCGACAAGTAGTGGGATACCTGCTGATCTTCGATCAAACGATAATCGAGCATAAGTTATTTGAAAAGTGATTGATGGATCAGAAATCAGCGAAAGATATGAACAGACTGCGAACTGATGAAAACTCAGGGAATCCTGGATACGAATGAAAAAGCATGATCCAAGCAAAGATTCGTTTTGGCCAAATTGAATATTTTAAACAGTATTTTACTTTGGATATTTTACACACTTTTGTATAGTGTATATATTTTTCTACGATCGTTTGCATTTCTGTAATTGTCTGACACTTGTGAATAAAAATACACGTGATAGAATTGAGACAATAATAGGAACAACAGGTACAAGTAGAATCGCACAGTTGCAGTCAGACGAAGCAAGAGCATCAACCAAATCTTCAGACACAAATTTCTTTAACGGACAGCTTGTTCCAACAGCTATGGACGATAAAAATGAAACACGAAATAGTATTTTATGGATTGTACCAATGGATTTGTGGCTTTTCATGCAAAATAATATAATCGTGCTGCGAGTATTATAGATATTTTACTGCGAGTGTTATTCCTGTTATCGCTCGCTACCAGATTTTCAAGAAAACGAAAGCTGAACGTTTATGTTGTCAGAGCTTGTGCCAGTTTTACCGCTGGAGTGGTTATAAATTGATAGACTTAGAATTGTCCCGCTTCTTTAAATATACACGGAAGCCCTTTGGCGAAGTTAAACGTAATATTTGCTCTCTGCTTTACTTCCCGCGAGCAACCAGCGGGATCCTCCAGTTTGCCAACGCGACACCGCGACGTACTATTCTCGAAAAGAAAAATAAAAGTGGAACGGAAATTACGTTCGTTCGAAACATTGCAAATTC
Source organism: Bombus pyrosoma (assembly GCF_014825855.1). Lineage (NCBI taxonomy): Eukaryota > Metazoa > Arthropoda > Insecta > Hymenoptera > Apidae > Bombus > Bombus pyrosoma. Next base: position 8,083,632 of record NC_057782.1, read on the forward strand.
CTCGGTAAATCTTGAAAAAGTTCCTATCTAGCGGCGATAATAAACGTCAACCGATGGACTCGAAAGCTTTAAACGATGTTGCGAGACAGTCGTACATCACTTCGTCGCGTATTTTTCAAACGAAAATTCACTGCTCGGGTGTTTAAGAAACGGCGCGAAACGAACAGCGTAATTGCGGGAAATTACGTTGGAACACTCTCGGAAGTTCACTCGCCGTGCAAGCACTCGAAAGAGCCACGAGGATTGGAAAAGATCATTAAGCGCATTAATTGCGCGGTCATTAGTCAAACGACGATGCTTCAATAGCGACTACGAATCGCGAAATGAAGCCAATTTCTCTCAAACAGCATACTTGGACAGTTTTACGTCGGTCGAAATGTTCCCGGGTGCAAATTGCCGAATTTTAGTGAAGTTTATGCGTGACGTAGTACTCGTAAAAATATTTCACACGTATTTTTTCCTACGTGCCGACATTCGTATTAAAACGACGCCCAAGGGAGGGTTGGAAACATGTTTCACGGAATATTTCGCAAACCATTAGGTCTAGCAAAATGCTTGAAATATAGAACATTCACAGTTCAGTGTGACAACGATAAACGGCACAATTCGATAGACAACAATTTCATATAAAAATAAAATGACACATACCGTTTCTAGGAATATCTTGACGCTCATTTTTTATCTAATTTTGTTCCCCTATTTTCGTAAGAAATTTCATCGAAACCAATGAGCGATCTTGTATCCCCGGTCCCTTTATCTCAAGTTTGAAAGTCTCGAAGCAAAGGCTACGTAGCTCAATCTCATTTGCCGTCGTATTTGTAATGAAGTTTCAGCGAGTTATCAAGCTACCATAGCAAGAAACCCAGGGCATCGAGCGGTTGCTAGGGGAACCAGTCACACGTGTCGGCGACTGACGGAAGCTGAGGAATAACTTGACACGCGTACAGACATTTGTTTCCTTTCCCTTGAAAAGTTTGCCACGGTGAAAGTCATCAAGGAGATTATTAACTTTTGTTCGTTCCTTTAATAAACCCTTGAAACTCTCGAAGAAGTTTTAACGAATCGCAAACTCGATCTGGTGGGGGAAAAAGGACGTAATTAGTGCATTTTTATCTAACACGAAGAATATTCTACGAAAGTTTCATTAGAAAGTACCAACAATTAACGATCAGCGCTCGAGAAGTCAATCTTCCTTGATGTTTTCATACGAAAATCTCTAAATGCATGCACGATACAACGAACGCGTTAATAACGCGAAACGTACGCGAAGCTTCGATGAGAACATCCCCTAAGCGCTGAATCGCTGAATTAAACGCAGATTTCGTCGATCTAGATATTCGTGGCTTCTATTTTGAACGCAATTCCCATCGGTTTTAAACAACTTCCGCTTACACGTAATACAGAATGTTTCGTAACAATCGAAATATACATTCATACTTCGATGCTTAAAGCTACAATTCGGATGGATTCGGGGATTAAAGTGAATGAGACAATTTGTGGCAAACGGTAATGGTTGAGCGATGAATACATATTTGAAGGTGACGTGGATTAGCATCTTATTTGAAAAGGGAAGATGATATCTTCTCTACAGTTATAGGAGAATTGTATGAAGGTTTCTCGAATCTCAATTTTCATTGTCGATCTTCTGGCGATCGAATCTTTTTAACTCGTGCGAAGAATGACTTTTCTGTTAGTGATTGGTATTTTCGTAGGAAGTTTTACAAAGACCTTGTAAAGAATCGTGTCTCGAATATAATGTTTAAATAATGCCAGAGTCTGCGAAATAATAGGGGCTGCTGCTATGAGAAACAGCGTAACGATAGAACAAGTAGAAGGACAACGACGATATTAACGACGGACTTCTCTGGCCGTTTATCGAGTAGAGGCTAGATAAATATCTAACCGCACAACGTTATGTGCGGCCGGTGACACTGACAAAGTGGCTGTTCCACTTTTCAGTGGACTAAGGGCGTAGTTGCAAGTACAGAGAGACGCCATCGCGACAAGACAGAGAACCGAACGGAAGGACGACACAAAGACTTAAGAACTATTACACGATACCACGATTACGAGATTCGTTGGGTCGCGATGTGTTCGGAAGCGTGTGTACAATTAGAAAGAATCGTAATATTTCCTCGTCACTTTGTATTGCTTAGTTTTTGTTTCTTTAAGCTTACGAGAAATTCTTAATTATTGCATGGACAACTAAGTGATTGTCATTAGGTCGTATTGACAAAATCTGCAATCACTTAATTGTCAATCCAATAGAACGTTAATAGCGTCAAACGCTATCTTCTTGGAAAGGAAATTTACAGGAGAAAGTAATAGAAACAATTCTTATGTGTGTATGACGTACATGAAATAAAATTTCAAAATTTTATCGGAAACGGGGCGCCGTATGAAAAAATTTCATGCTATATCTTCGATTTTTCCATTGACGTACACGATCACTTCCTTTCGCGATCAGGCAACCGTTTAAAAACACCAGAATGCGTGGGTCGCACCGATAAGAAGTTACACAATCCCGTTTTATAAGACCTACGCAACATCCTATCGAACGAAGTGTCGGAGAATAGTGGATAAATAATTGCGGTCACGTGAGTCGATGAAAGTTGCCGGGATTTTGATGTACGAGCTTTCGCGGGCTGGTCACGGAAAGCAATCTAGCCGGAATAAGCTTTCTCTCACCGCTTTGGAGAAACAGAACGGAACACTCGAGGAAATATCAATCGCGTTGCCGGCAGAAAGGGTCGAGCTTCTCACCACTTACGTGGATTTACTCCAGATCGAGAGTTTGCAGAGGTCGGACGAAGCTTTTTCCAAGCGAAATAGGGAGGCGGGCATTTAAAAGAAATTTCCTGGTATTTCCGTGTTCCGACGATTCAGAATGCAGGCAAATTACGTCGAATTGCCACGAAATTCTCGTCCCATGGCGATGACAATTAAGAAGTACGAGCGTGTTAGAGAATATAACGGACAAATGATGTTGTATTATACCTTGTATCGATCCTTGACAGGAAATTGAAACTTTGCCGGATAAGTTACCGCCTCGCCGAGGTACAGGAGACTCTGCAATTCTGTATCGGTCGTCGAGCACTTTGTAATAGACAGCAGCTTTATGGTTGACTTTACCACTTGCCAGGCGTAATTGCTAATCGCGCGGTCCATTCACATTTTAAAACAGTAGACTATAAATATTCTTTTTGTTCTACGATTATTATTCACAGTTTCACGCGCAAGGTCGTGTATCAATTATCGAAGATCGTTGCTGAACACGAGGATATTTCTATTTGAAATATTACTTGGCCCCCTGGAGACGTCGTATTTCTTCGCTCGATAGGATAAAATTCCTTTTCGTATGCATCTAGGTAAACGTAGAAGGATCTTTATGGTGAATGCATACGGCAAAGTAGAAGTACACTCTGATTCAAAAATCTTAGAAAATCTTTCATCCTCGATCTTTTGATAGCGGTCAAGCGAAGAAGAATTCAGAATGAATAATTTAGAGAGTAATCATTATTTTCTAGTATTTCTGTAGTGCGATATAAAGTACATGTTCTTGACGTTGTGCAGGAAATAAGTATTAATAATTATGTTACGTATGACGACCTTTAAGATGTGAAATTTATAACGCTATATTTACGCGTTTTATTTATACCGTGAAAAAGGTTAATAAAACCCCAGCATTTGATGTAGATAATGAAACGTTAATGGATTAGCGCCTACTTCTTTTATTGCATAAAATATCAAGTTAAATGATATTTGGATGGATTTGGTAAATTGAAAATTACGGGAAAGTGTTAACGATAGAAACATTATCCCTTCCAACTTATCTTATAATTTACTACTATTATTTCCATCTTTTTGTAGCAAATGAATTCGTAGAAATACATCGCTGGACAAAGTTATTAGGACAGCTGATATCCAGGACAAATTGAATATTTTTCATTATCAAACTGAAATTAAGAAATTTCCGAAAAATTGAACTGCTTGATCGGTTACGTCTCTAAGAGACTCGTTATTAAAGCTGTCGTGAAAGTTCTGCGCGAGAATGTACATACCTGGCGATGCGCGGAGTAGAGTGTCGAAATTCTTTAAAGATTCTCGGGGAAAAAGAGGACCGAGGGAAGGTGAAAGCGGAAAAACGCGGAGACGCGGGCATGGGAAATTTTGTCTGAGAAGGTTCCAAAGCCTGGAGTGAGCTGGAACTCGCACGCGACCCTTGACATTACCTGCCCTACATAAATGACCCAGATCCCCATGACTCCGTTCTTGCAATTTCTACTGGACAATAGTGTGATCCAATAACGACCGTAGAACGCCATAGTCGATGATGATTGCTTGATTCGCGCCAGCTACTAACGATCTGATGCTAATAATTCCATGAGAAGGAATCTCAAAGTCGAGAGAAACTCTCTAGGGCCTCCCTTAACGCAATTTATTTGGGAGAATTTCTCGGAAGAATTTCGTTTGCGCGAACAAGGGAGCCAGTTGATGGTGAGAATTTACTTCTTGGTCGAGCCACTTGCTTGTAATTCTCTTTCGTCGATCGAAACGTCGAATACAAAGGGAATACGTGAAATTGCGCGTCTCCTTTTAAATCCTTAGAAAGCCTCGTTCGAATTACGTCAAGTAACCCGAAGCTGCTTTCTTTATTTCGACTATTGATATATTTATAATGGAAATATTTTTTCAAGTTTCTACCCTTGTTCTCGTTAGTCTAGTTGTTTATCGTCGAGTCTGTTCGATTCGAGAAACTCGACTAATTCGAACGAAGCTTAACTGCTTTAATTCGAAAGCAACTTGAAGTTAAGAAACTCGAGTTCACGTAGTCGAAACATCTACTGAAGCAAACTATCCTGTAACTTTTATATACTCTTTCAAATTAGTTTCATGCTTTATGTATAATTGTGTCTCGTTACAAAGCTGCTTCAAAGTGTTTTGTATAACCCATACGATATATATACGTAAAAAGTGCTCGAACGCTACTTTGCTGAAACAATGTAACTCGACTAATCCGAACGAGGCTTAAGGTAGGATTTACCAGGGAGGAAATGTCGAAAGCTCGATAAACAAAAACAAGCTCGTGGCTGGGATTCATTTTCATTCTCTCGCGATCGCGTTCTCTTCCCTCAATCTCCCCATCTCCCTGGAGTAAACTAGCACACCAGGAAGCTCGCCGGAAGGTAATAACGCGGAACTCGTTTCGCAATAAATTCACCGCCGATTCGAAACACGTGTCCCGTGCACGACAAGTCCGGCAAACTAAGACATTTCGTGTTCTCCACCTTCAATGGTCGCTGATGGATTCCTTTTGATAGCCGAAGTCTTTTATTTCACACTTCGTTCTTAGACAAAGGGGGTTCGGATTTCTTTCGTTCTTCCGTTTTCACGGGTACAACGTTGATGTGAGAAAATTCAGTTCTTTCTTGGCAAGAGCGAAAAGCGTGGTAGAAACGCGAAAGGAGCGCGTTAAGGGTCGCTTTTCTTTGCTCGTCTCGCGAAATTTTCTCGTCCTATTGCCCCGTTGAACGAGATTTCGCGCTCTGCCGACTGGCGACACACGGAAATTTCATGGTCGTACGGGTTTCGTGTATCTTGCCTCGGTTTTCCATTGAAACGACATCAGCCGGTTTCCATGGTGATTCCCGGATATGAAGCGGCTCGTAAAATCAATGGAACGAAGTCAAGCGACCGGTAGTCGGCTGGAAGTAATTACGGTATCAGGAACAACGAAATCAGTTGATTTGCTCGGACTAAACTTTTTTCTAGGCCGGTCTCGATGACAGCCTCCTTTACACGGATATTTATCGAGTGTGTCCCGCTCGATGTGTTTCAAAAAGTTGTTTCGTTAGCGGGGAAATAGGGTCGCTTTTTGAACCAACTTCATTTTTTTTGTTTTGTTTTTCACCTCTTTTTTTTTTATACCCCTTATTGTATAGCTATTGGACCAGTCGATTCGTTCACGAGCTCTGAGGCAAATAAAAGCGCGATTTTACATTTTAATCTCGACGACCGCCAGAGGGCTGGGGCTAATACGTCCGCTTTGAAAGTAAATTGGCTTTCCTGTTGATCGCTGGATTCATTGGTAATCGCGCGCAAACCTGAATAATGATGGGTCGAAGGGAAAATTCAAGTGAAGTTAATTAAGATACCGGAAAAATTTCTCTTTTCAGCGAGACGAGACGAGACGAGACGAGACGAGTAGCAGTGAAATATGAACATTTTTATCAGCGCCTCTTTTCGCTCCATGTTTCGCTTATTTCCCACGCCTCTCTGCTTCCAAAGATTTTTTTTTTTTTATTAACAGAACTACCAGATAAATGTGTATTCAAGCGATTTGAACGCAGCAAAGAACTAGACGACTCTGTCAACCACGTCGGCCACGCTCTTGAAAATCCTATCGGGATTAAACGGCGACCATATTTTCCCTTGTATTTATGGTGATTCACGCGACCCCGTCAGCTGGCTGCATTTGTGTGCATGCAGTCTCATATAATAGACAATGCAGCATCACATGTACAAGCCAATCTCGAATGGAACACGCGTGCGCACAATGGTTGCTACTACTAGTTCGACATACCAACACTAACTACGCGGGCTAAGGCTCGCGGTTTATCCAATTACCCCGAATCCAGGCAACATGTGGAGTAGTCGAAAGTTCGGAAGATCGCGTCGCGTTTCCTTCACGTTACTTTGCGAGCTTATCAGCCAAATTTTGCAAGAAAGACAGAATCTTAAGGACGCCACGCAATTTTCCAAACAGAGACCGATGTCTCGACGAATTTACATGACTCACGAAAGTATGTCGACACTTTTACGAACACATAGTTAAAGCTAAGAATCATAAATCACGTGTAAATTGGTCTTTCGAGAACTCGAACTTAATTATGCTCTTTGTTACGATTATGCGTTTCAACTTGTAAAAACATTATCCGCGCGATTTCTTAGTTCACCGAGTCATAACTTTCCCGTCTGCCGAGATGTTTTCATAATCTGAAAGAAAATATATTGGATTTTCCAGTTCGTATTTATTTCCAACTGTTATCAATATACCAATTATCAATTACAATCGTGAAATAATTATATATTGACAAAAGATTTTTACAAGAATTGGAATATTCTCGTGAGCTAGCGTATGTAAATTTGTTCGGGAAACGGCGACGTTCAGAATTTCTTAGAGATTTTACACATACAAACTGAAAACTGGAAACGAATAGAAGCTGGGTCATTCTGCATGCGCCGCGCGCAGACGATCGACATCCTTCCACTTGTTTGTCTTTTCTCACGGTCTTTTCCTGTTTCTAACACGCATTCATACATACCATTCTCTTTTATGATTCTATCTCTACCTGTCTGTATAATATTCTTTCTTGTGTTTCTATTGCACAGGCGCATCGCGGGCCGGCTGTCGTGCAGGTACAAATTTCCACGCAAAAATTCCAAATTCTCTGCACAAAGACACCTTAGGCGTCTATAGTTTATCTTATTGTTAGTCTCTTTCAGCTAGAATGCGTCCCTTCGGGGGATCAGTAGCACTTACTTAGTTACGTAGACGTCGCAAGACGTTCATCCCTGTCTCGCTGTTAGTAGAGAGCGAAACAAAGCTTCTTAGCATTATCAATTATCTATTTATCAACTAAACATTATCGAGATATCCTATTAGCAAGACTGTTTACAGATAGATCGCTTTCATTCGACACCTATTGCGATAGCTGAAACACTGAATGCGTAGTGTTTTTGCGTTACGTTTTATTCGGGCCTTTTCAAGTTATATTCAAATTTAACACGCGAAAGAAGAACAAAAAAGAAAAAAGAACGGAAGGGTGACTCGAGATTTTGTTCATTGCAAATCGGCAATTTCGTAGCGACGAGTTACTCCGACTCGCCGATGTGTGTCTCGAATTAGAAAGATTACGTTTCGTTGATCCCGCGAACAGCATGAAAAATTCGATGATGCATGAACATTTTTCACCTAGTCCGCATGTCTCGTTTGTGTTCGATGCGTTTTACTATCGTTAGTACCACGAAACGCCACTTTAGTGCGATGCAAGAACAAGTTGGAGAAAGCTCGAGCAGAATATTTTTAACCCTAAACCATTCTCTTTTGTAGGTAAGTGAACCGCTCGCTCGATGAAGCAGTAATCCGATCGGTAAGTCAGCTTTTCTTGGAAACTTTACGAGTTCACGCGAAAGCTCGATGCGCTTGTAGTCGGTCAATCGACAGAGCTGTCGGGAAGCTCCGTCCAATGGTATACCGACAGCGTCGGTACTTTGCTCGATCTATACCACTTGCGTCGTATTTATCGTCCGAACTCCTTACTAGTTTCCTGCCATGATCGTTGACGATATGTTTAGCAATTTCATGCGACTTCAAGAAGGCTGTTCCCATGCACCGATGCTTGATAATCGCTAATAATAGCAGGAAGACTTAATCAAAATATACAGTCTTATCTATAGAAAACAAATACCGACCCTTCAGAGGTTTTAATTGGGCGATTTGTACACGCTTCGTTTATTTAAACAAAACCAGTTAGTGCTCGATTAAATAAACTTCTGTCGACTGAATTCATCTGTCCGAACTACAATTATATAAACGAAAAATCGTGAATTAAGTAAGGGGAATCAGTATGATTTTATTATATGAACTATTTGTCCCGCGATAGGTCCACGGTGTTCAGTAGACGGCAAGCACATTTTTATCCTTTTCGACGATTGAATTAAATATATCCCCTACGCTCCTTAGTAGCAAATCGCAGAGGGCGTAAGGTGCACTGTGATATCTTTCAAGCTCGATATTGCAGAACGTAAGACGCGAGATTCTACGACAGGTTTATCCTGTATCTAGTTAACGAGCTTAAGTATATAGAATTGAACATGTATAGATTGAAATGAAATTTATGAAAATTCCACAAAATGAAAGAGTGATCAATTTCCGATCGATACATAGAGAACGTAAATGATCGTATTTCTCTGTACTTGCTTCGCTCACGTTCCCGGAAAATCACCATGGATAATTTAGCGATTTCAACGAACTTGACTATCGACAGGCATGTTATACAAATAACTGTTGTCGACACGAGTCACAGATATTTTATTACATATCGATTTGAAAAAGTCGATACAAGTCCGCTCTGTTTAACCTGTATTCCTTTTACCTAACATTTATGCGTCGATGCGACAGTCGATGGAATTTGAGAAAACGTAAATAATACGATTATACGTAAATAATTCTCAAAAGAATGCAATCAAATACAGTTGTGGATCAAAATACATGGACAGGTAGTGGAAATAGATATCGATAAAGTTCTGTTAGATACAGCTTCTATACATAAGACTAAGTATCAATTCCAATTATTTATTAAATAATCTATATATATATATATATATCACTATAAGGATATATAATATTTAGAAGCTAACCATATGTATGAAAGTATAGTAATACTAGTTCGATTAAATTTCATTGATACCTACTTTCAGTATCTGCCCACTTGTTCTTGTCCCAAGTGTATGTATTAGGTTGGCCCAAAAGTTTCTTTCGCTTTATAAGCAAATAATAGATGCACAACATTTTGTCTTTTATATTATTTTATTGAATTACGTATGATCCGTTTTGTCCAATCCAATAGAACCTTCATTGATAAGAACATTACGATATGATCCATTTTGTTCTGTTGAATTGGACAAAATGGATCATACGAATATACCAAGCCAAGTAGTAACCACGCGGTCGTCTGACCATCGCGGTCTAATACTACTGTCACCGTGTCGCTCGACATAAAATATTCATTTCTGCGTAGAGGAAAAAGCGTTTCCGTGCCAAGGTCGCATGCCAGGTCAGTTCAACGATAGTCTCGCGCTTCTCCATGTGATTCAACAGATATACACGCGCGCGATCGTTGAGATTCGCATGATCGAGCGGGCAGACGCGAGAAAAAGTGAGCAATCACTCGAGCCGAATTGCGTTAGGTCGTTGAGCCAGACGATCATCTTTTTGCGGGGCTAAAAAAATTTTTTGATAAACGCCACGAAGACTCGCGTGCTTTCTTAGATAAAGTCACGCCGCATAAGTCATCGGGGTCGGTGATCTTTCTCCTAGTTTCTTATCGCGGCTTAACATCCGAGCGGCTAGTGGAGCGCACCCGGCGCAGCAGAAAGAACATTCCGAGGAGCACACCGAGCCATTATACCAAGCGCAACTGGCACCGGTATTATTGGAAAGCTGCGCGTTCAACATGCATAGAATTTCCAGAGGTGTCGTTCGAACGGTCAATTAGAATTCGCGAGGAATCTCTACCGTTTACTCCGCGTTAGAATCGCGATCGAATTGTCGAATTCCCAAAGCGCAAAAGTATTCGAACAGTTGTAGAAACCTTTCGCGAATGTATTGTGCGTGTTGCGCGGAACATTTCGATATTTCGTTAACGTTATAACGAGACCAGACTATTGTCATTGTATTGGTGAAGTGTGAATCGAAACGAGTTTCACTGAGATTGCACGAATACATATTTAAACGGTCAATTATTTATTGTATTAACAAGTCTCTCTGTTGAACGCTCGTTATATATTTAAGATGTCTAAATATATGTTTGCAATAAATACCTCGTAGCTTTTACATATATTTTCAGATTCGTTTCGAATTCAACCAATACAGGCATCACAGACGTATTTCATTACGCTGTTAATAAAATATCAAAATGTTTTACAATCGCGCATACAACATATGCACGAAAGTTTTTCATATACATGTTCAAACATTTTAACGAATCACCGTATTTGCCTGTCTCTGCGATTTTATTCCTGGGATATAATTTGTATATCAAACATAAATTGTATTTTAAACCTCGCTATTTCCTTTTAATATTTTAATTGCCTGTTGAGAAGAAGAGAGATTATTTTAGAAAAGGGGAATCGTATCGTATTTCTAGAGTCTTACACCGAGCGAGAATTACCAGTGGTTTTGACGTCAGATAATTGAGAGATCGTTTACCTTTGATTCTATTCACTTGTAATCATTTTGCATTACACATTGTTACGTGTACGAGCTAAGAGAATACTAATGTACCAATTGCGAGCATAAAAATTGTACGTTCTGTTGCATTCATATTATCCGAGGATTAGATAAAGGAAATTTTTGTTCTGAAGGACACAGCTGCATCTGGTTTAACCACACTCTTATTGAATTTATGATGAAGTTGTACGGGTTCTACCGCGTACCATATGAGTACGTAGCCGAGAATTTTATTTTCCTCGATAACGAGGTAGTTTAAAGCGGCCACTTTTCAATTCATGAAAGAGTTTATGATCCACCGGTATCCCCAATTTTAATATTTTTCGCTTTTTACTGTAATCTCTCGGAAACCGTAAAAGTATCTCTAGCCACTGTTTCTACGTAAACGGCTGGCGAATGGAATAGGAAAATTAATAGTTAATTTCGACGATATCTTTGTTACTTCGCTCCTTTGAAATTTATTCTCGTAGCTAAACAGGCGTTTTAATTCCAATGTGATCCTCGGATTAGATTCATGAGAGAAGTTGTCAGCGGAAGTTGACCTGCTGGAACAGCGCCTACGCGTTGTGAAAATATAATGAGCGTATCATCGGTGGGTTAATTCGTAAACGACGCTTTAATTACAAACCTCGTTTACGTAAATAGAATCAGTCGTCTTCGAGAAGACAAAGGATAGATAATTCGATCGTGTTAATTACGCTGGTTTGATCTTTGATCGGATTTCATTTGTCTCTCTAACTATTACCATCGACATGGCAATATTCTCGTCAAGGGAATATTCGTATTACTCGAGGCAGATTTCGGCGCAGATCTTTAGTCGTCTTAATGTTTGATGCTGAGGAGCGGAGAGGTATTTATTTCGCTGCTGCTTTCTCCGGTGTTTCCCGCCGCGCTGATGATAAAAGCATACAAATTCGCTTGGATTCACGAAGCACGAGCAAGCGCTTTGGTCAGATTATCCCCGAGAACGTGATGCTCTCTGAGCTATCTGCTTTACTTTCCTTTAATCAAGGTCAGGAGATGAGCAGGTCGAAGGAAAATGAAGAAACTTCCCTCACCTCTTTATCCCACCCTCTCCATTCAATTTCGCAAACACGTGGAAAATGACACCTTACAACGTCCCTTTTCACAAGGATTAAACGACTTCTATTGATGTCAGCAACGCAACCTCGTTGCGAATGGATTCCAAACTCGAATACAAATTCGCCGGTGTTGCTGGTGAAGTTCTCCGAGTTGCGACAGCTCGCTATATCGTCGAATAAAGTCGACGATGTTTACCAATATTTTCTACCATGAGGAGAAATTATACGAACTAAGAGTTATGTTTGGATGAAACGGATGAAACTTTTCATTCCAGAGCGTTGAAATTTTTTTGTAAAGTCTCTGCTGATACGTGGAAAATATTGTACGGCATCGCTCATAAGTATCCGGACACTTTGATCGATTTATAGTCACAATATGCGAATTTGATCAAAGCATACGATTCATGACGAATTATTTCTTTTCCATGGTATCACCAGATTATAAATCAAAATTATCCATTAACAATCGTAACGATATACGTTCATTGGTAAGCTTTCCACCAAAATATCTCGAAAACGATCCCGTTTGGGGAAAGATATTAAATACCACTAAGATCAGTGTTCGAATAGCGAGTCATTGTAGTTACATGTACGAACAATGAAGCGTCTGAAAGCTTGCACGAAGCAAAGATGATTAAAATCGTGCACGCTAAACAACATGCGAAAGGAACGCGTCAGAAATTCCGATACATCGACTGACGTTTAACTGAATTCTACTTGTTTCGCCATAGTATTGTGGAGAAAAGGAAATCGAGAGATATTTCATTCGACGTCGGGGAATAATGGCATTGGAGAGGTTCGTGGCTCTTCGAGACCGTTTGTGTAACGTACGTCAGGCAAACGCGCCGGTGGCACCTGTCAATAGTTTCCAAAGGAAGTTTTACAAAAGTTTCAGCAGCACGAAAGGACAGTCCGTAGCCGCTAACACGCCAGTCCTTTGACAGCCGATACTCTTCTGTATATTTTTTTTTTCCTTCTCGACACAGACTTTATCCTTTAAACGAAAATCTCGCGATCACGAGGGAAAACGTGTTTACCATTGAACTCGTTTTAACTTCGCGACAATCCCAATTAGTTCCACGATCTAACGTCGGCGTGGTCGATGGAAAAACTTACCGGGCGAAAAAGAGTGGTTTAAATGGAACAAGCGTTTCGTAACGTGGCGAGCCGTCGTTAAGCACGCAGCCAGCCTCCCTTCTCAGATTCTCCAGAATTTTAAGATGCCGTAATTCTTGGAACGTCGGATCTTTAGTCATACACAATCCCTCGCCTACGTGGAAGATTTAGCCCCGAGGTCTGCCCGGGTTGTTGATTTGTAACAGTAATTAAAGGGCTCGAGAAGAAATTACAAAGCTACAAAGATCACGAGCTGCGTTGCTTCTACGAATTCTTACCTTGCGGCGTAAAATTTTACGGGTCCCCCTCTTCCCACCTGACTTTCAACCTCTTAATTGCTTCCAATAGATCAATACAGGGTGTCTCCGAATTCGCAATATACGCCAAGTTTTCTGGCGTTACACCTCCTTACTAGTCATGTTCTCCTAATATAAAATACCAATTTCGGTCAAAAACCTCCGTTGCTTCTCGAGAAATTCGCTGTTGAAAATTTCTCGAAGGTATCTCGCATTCAGATATTCGTAGAAGTATTTTTTGGAGAACCTTCGCGTGCCATCTTCTTATCGATCATATTCTCGTTTAAAATCACAGCAAGATTGAAATATGTATATAAATTGGAGATTACGACAGGGTTAGATCTGCCATAAACGCATACATAAATGGGATTTAGTTTCACATAGAAACACTGTCTAATAATTTCTGGTTTAGCATCGTGTATTACGCATTTCGTGTTTATTATCTGACTTTCATCGTTGCGAAACAGAATTTGTTCATCAATAAACGATGTAACGACCATCGATCGATATTACAGAATCACGAAATGGGACATAAGCTAAAGATACTTACGAAACAGTTTGTGTAATAGTTGCATGCAACTGTTTCATGACTCACGTGTTCGTCGAAGACGAACGTCACTCGCAGCCGCTGTCAGCGTCATATTTTTCGAAAATGAGAATTTCCAAGCGGAAACTATTCGACTAGAGAGGGAGTATAGCGAAGTACATGGCTCTCTGATCCCACGAAGCAAAATCACCGAGCAAAATTACAACGGTAGTCCGCGACTACACCGCTTCGATCGATCGATCGATCTCTAACTGTGCAATAAAGACAAACCGCTGCGTATTTTTACGTTCGATAGATCTCCCAGGATTGGCTCGTAAGAAATCCAACGTGGCGAGCCCTGGAATTGAATGGTATCTCGTGGAATTTCGAACGTTCCGTTACAACGCAACGTGACAACGTTTTCGCCAACGTTTTCGTCGTGCACGTTTTTCTATTAAATTTGTCACCGATAATTTGCCTCTCAGCGTGTCGTTCGAAGCTATTTCAGGAAGAAATACAAGTGCTTCGTCAATGGATCAAAGCATCGGTTCAATGAAACGCTATACGAGACTGGATTCGGTAACCTAGATTACAAGGACGATGTTTAGTCAGAGAATCTGCGCTTGATACGATAACTGTCCCTTCCGCGGACAGGCTAAATGCCCTTCAAACCATACGAAGATAAATCTTGACAGAGATAACGATTATGTACCTTGACACGAAATAACGTATAGTTTGAAGACGAGTTGAAAACACGGGGATAAGTGGGAAGCTAAAGGAGAGACATTCACCCTGAGGATGGCGTACGTAAACGTAGAAGATACACGTTAGAGCACATTGGTCGTTGGTTCCGTAGACCAACACGGATGATGCTCTCGGGGGTCGGGACAAGCTCCGGAGAAGCTCTGATCGTGGCGGTCGTGCGGGGCTTCGAGCTTGCGCACTGTCTTCGAAATCGCAGAGTCGGTGCGCGAGGGGCGCGTGGCGGCACCGGGGGTGTCAGTCACGGCCCATCTGCCTACCATCGAGCACGTAAGTCCGCAAGCGGTTACTTTTTTCCCCCTCTGTCAAACTGCTTCCTTTCTATCCCTTTTCTTAACCTATTTCTTATCTACTTAATTTCCTTTCATCTTTCAGTCACCCCCTTTTCAACGACTCGATCTTTTCTCCGTGGTCTTCTGTCATCTCGAACCCTGTTACAACGTCCGATTCGCCAACTTCAAATTATCTCCTTCACGACCTTGAAGCTGGTTCATTTAGCTTTTTCGAGACACGGCCAACGAACAGAAAGGCGAGAATGGAATTTCCCGGAAGTGTGTAAAAAAAAGGACGCACTAGCCACGGCGGACGATCCATCCGCCGGCAGTTTCTCAGTGATTATGTCAAAAATGGCGGGTACCGTTGGCCGATTCCGTGACAATCATCAGCTTCTGAAAGTCTCCAGGGAGGTAGACTCGGCCGGGAACAAGTGCTCGCGGTTTCTTTTGTGCCGTTTAAGTGGCCGCCTTAAGCGCGGACCGTTTTTTTGTCGGAACGAATCGACGTCCCGTCGAGCGAGTGAGACGGTTTTCGGAAGTAAGGTGCCCTCTCTCTTCTCGTTCCGCAGGAAATGGATTTCCTCCGTCGAATGTCTTTTTCTTCGCTAAAATCCCCGATAAAAAGGTTGTTTCAATCGTTTATTGGAAACTTTTTTCCACTCACCGTGTGGTTCTTTTCGTAGCGTGATTCCTCACTCGTACGAATCGTTGACTCGTACTACTTGCTCCTCCGACCTGTCATTTTTCTCGGCCCTTCTCGACGAATTTTTGGTGAAATTTTAGAAACGTACTTTTCATCGAAGCTCGCATTGAGCAGTTTCCGATGATCGTTGACGATCGTTTAGTTGACAGAAAATTGAATCTTTCATCGCGCTACTCCTAAATGGTTTCCATTCTTTCGTAACGTTCCTCAGTGAATTGTTCTTTCAAGAGGTGGAATCGCGCGAATCTTTGAAAAAAAGATGGCTTCAAAGTTTCACGCTCGTCGACGATTTCCCTTGTGTCAGCGTAACACGTGATATACGCGTGACACGTTCAATTTTCCGCAGCGTATTCTCATAAAAAATTAGCTCTTGCGCCGGCAACAATCCTGCTAATAACTACGCCTTATTCATAGAGCTATTAATAATCCGAGTAATAACGAAAACACTCTTTTAAAGGTGTGCGATGTTTCATTAGACGATTGTTTCGCTTTCGTGTCGTATACGCATTCGATTAATTTTTCAAAGTGAAACGCGATGACAAACGCTTTTCTCGCCGCTGTCCGTTGGCCAATTGAATTAGACGTATGCATGATGTCTCACGCAAGGTCAACTTGTTTCCTTCACGAGATTAAATAACACGATTAAATATGACCACGTGCATTGCAATCAGAGACAAAGACGAGCTTCCTATACGCCTCCCAATACGTAGACTGTCAATCGAAGAAAGGCTTAACCTGTTAACCGGCTCTTAAGCAGAAACGTTTGTAATATTAAATCGAAACGTATTAATTTCAGTTAAATTGGTTTTAATTCCCGCACATGGAAATATAATATGATTTATTTTTAACAAATATTGGATTGATAAATGAAGATATTAAGAGACTCGTAACAAAAACAAGCCTTGTCAATTTCTTGTAATTTTTAGGTAATAACGCATTCCAGTAGTGAAAACCTAAAACTCGCTAGGCTCGCGTTTTGTTACGAGCGCTTCGACCACCGTGCGTTGAGAAACCGGCAATCTGAATAACAAGTTTGTCCGGTTAACAGGTAAAATTCTTTTACAGCAAACTTCGCTTTGTTGCCAGGATTTGCATTTCATTGGTTTCCTAAAATAAATGAAAAGTACGAAACGAAGCAGTCTTTGCTACTTTTCTTTAATGTAGAAACGATTTCATCCACACGATAAAGAAAATGTCGGAATTGGACGGTAGAAACAGCCGTTAGTACTTTTATTATAGTTTCTAGTTAACGTAGAAACGATTTTAACCACTGTAGAAAAGATCAGAGTTGGACAGATTCGCTTGTATCCTACTTCCGAAATCCACGTTTCCTACATTTCATTACGATCAAACCTTACGGTACTTTATAGAAATCGATACGATCGATCGTCGAGGTTAACGTTGCCGTAAAGTCCAGTCCAGCGACTGGACCATTTCTGTACCGGTGTTTCCGATCGAAAGGTACATTTCGAAAGCGTGAGAAACGGAATACCTAGCAGGATCACTCGATAACGAGGGATCTCGTGCTGCCTGTCTCGTTTCGCGGAATAATAGTGGCCGACTATTATTCAGTCGTCTGGCCTGGGCGCTTAAACATTCCGCACGTTCACCATTTTACGTTGCACAGGCGATCGACTCGGCGCGTTCAATCACAGCAGTGGATTCGAACGAGCGCCAGAGTTCGGTCTTTGTTAATGCTGATTTGTTGCCAGTGCTGTATCAAAGTGTTCCGAAGATCGGCTCTTGAAAAAGCTGAATGAAAAACACGCTCGCGTCCATTTAACGCGGAACGTTATGGATCCGGACGCGCGACAGGTGTAATCAGAGGGATACAGGCATCCCTGCGAACGAACGATAAAACCACGTCCGCGCAAGATTGATAGTGTTCCGATTGAAATTTTCGCCTTGGTATCCGCGACACTCGTTCACAAGTGAGCGACGGAAGTATGCATTTGCAGAATTTAATTCCGACGCTGGAAACTTTCTCGCTGTTCTATCGCATAATATTCAGTCATTTACGGGCAGCTAGGATTTAGTGGCCGTAGGATTTAGTGACCGCGAAAGACGGTTTGTATAACCGCAGATTTTTCGTCGATGATTTTTAATAATATTATTCTTGTATTATACACAGTTGCAACAGTACGTAGATTTCGTCAAAGTGTGACGAATTAATAATTCAAAGCAAAAGTTGAATCTGGAATGTGGCATGTGATGATTAAATACTCTATAATCCGGATAACTGTTCATATTTCATAAAATATTACTAATTTATGGATAAATCGAATTGATATGATTTCATTGCTCGTGATCATCGTAATTACCTATAATAGGATATTACGGCGTGATTAAATCGCGTTCGTCCTTATCTTCAGATTTCTTAATTTCTGAATTAGAAATGGTATCAGAATTATGATCAGATTAATGTTCTTCGGGTCAGATAAAATATATTTTCCTAAGTTTTTCTAAATATTTTTTTGTTTTTCTAAAACGTCAATACAATTAATAATACTTCAATGGTAGGTTTACGAAGTGATACGTATAATAAGTGGTAAAATTTATTATTCTTAGGTTCCTAAATAGTTAATTTGTAACATTTATGAAAAATATGTCTTTCTACTTGTTCGAATGCTTTCGTGAGCTACTTTAGATAACATGTAATATCGACGAATTACAATCACGTAACAAGGTTATGTTAAAACGTGCACGCCGAATAGAACAGTGCAGAGCAATGAAATATTACATTGTCATTTCGCTCGGCGAATCGATAACCAGGTTATGGAAGCCCGTAAACCTATAAAATGACTTTGGGTGTTAGCTTATCTTATCGCGTCGCGTTCCTTCCGTCATTTTCTTCAAATTTCCACGCACAGAAAAAGATGCTAATCGTCTGACGCATTTTCCATTTCGTGGAACCACACGACCAAAGTGAACCAGTCACTGATCAAACCTGTTGCCCATTCGCTCAAATTACTGCAATTAATATCCGTATTGCGTGTCGAACGTTGTTAAAGCTCGCGCGCCTCCAATAATTTTCCTCAATTTACCAATTATGCCTGTTTCTAAATTGACGCCCTCGAACGGAATACGTTCCTATAAATAGCAACTACCAGTAGCAACAAAATCGCGAGAGTAATTCCTCGTGTCACGCGTGAAAGATCAACTTTCCGAACGATCACGGCTATTAATTTCGTCGCGACGAAAGAGAAACGCGCAGTGCCTCCGAAGCGATCGCGAAGAAATTGCGGTTAGAGGACCTCCAATTATTCGGCGGTATAATCGAGCGGATAGATAAGCATCCAAAGAGTAACGTATACGATGGTCATTGATCGCGTTTTGAGGTAGCCGACCTTAACGCAAAACATACGAAATGCAGGCTGACGTATGAACAAATTCTATCCTCTATGTTATCAACTTATTTTTCCATGCAAAAGCACTCCCCTGCCGATTATATAGCTATCGAGATACTTCATATATCGATTTAGTCGAACTGTAATAGTCGCGTGAGTGGCAAGGGTTGATCTTCTTTTGCCAACGGTTATCATTTTCGAAGGTCTAAGTGATTCACGATAGCAAATTATTTTTAGAAACGTCTGACAGACAGGCTACGTAGTTATTATTTCTCGTCAACGTTCACAGAGTTGGTATAGATCGGTCACAGGCAGAAGAGATTTCAGGGCTTATTGTTCGCGAAGTCGTTGCACCCTCGATAACATTCTACCATTTTCAACGATGATCCTGGTCGAAGGAAATTATAGACGAGGAGAGAAACGACGAGAAAAGTTTTTAACGTTTAAATCCGTGCAGCCTGTTGGTGTATTTCTAAGAAAAACTTTTGTTTTCTAGGTATTTAAGCCACGAAACGAGCCTAATAAGATCGCGAGGACTTAAGCGACTCGTGCTCCGTTCAATTACACGCGAGCGTTGTTCACGCGAGACTATGAAACATAGTCGTGAAACGAAACTCTGACAAATGATATTTGCGTAAAGCTGTTACGCCGACGGCTGGCAAATTCTCGCAGAAATATTCCGCTCGCTTGACAAATGTCGTTGATATTTCAGTCAACTGTCTCAAAGACGGTCTTACGCGACATCAAGCCACATAACTTGAAAATCTGAAGAACTCTTGCTCTCGAAAAAGGAACTTGTAGCTCGGTATAGTGGCTACGATGAACGGAAGAGGAATTTCCTCGTTTTTTCACGATTACATTAAAGATACAGTAATATTGTTTGCATGATACACAGGATTGATTACTCTATGCAAGGTCCACGATTAGATTAATTCAAACAACCCGATCTTATCCTAAGTTATGGTATCTTGATGACTTTCGTATTGATCATAACGTTCTAAAATTAAAGTAATCTCGTTTAATATATCGAAAAGCAGGGAGCTAATAATATCCTTCCTCAGATTTAAAACGCTATATTTCCTTTGATATCGCATCCTTCTAAGATTTCATGACGTCTTGATAAACGAACGAACGAACGAGACGCGATCTTCTTTGTAAGAGGTTTCCAAGATCACGTTCGGAGAAAATAGAAGTGGCGCGAATGACGAATACGTCGATATTCCCGAGAGCTTGGCATGCGATTTGAAAGGATTTTTTTCGCTATTCCCGGAGGAAGGCGCGAAGGTTGTCAGGTGGCGATAAACGAGCGACCTCGCCGCATCGGTGAAATTCCAAGCGATCTTGCTTTTGGGCGGACATCGCTCGCCGAAATAGACCGACTCGCTTGAAATAGGCTCGATTTATTCAGCTAATCAACGACAATCGTGTTTCCTCGCGATGTATCTCCTTGTCGTTTACCCCTTCGTTTCCTGCCCGGTTTTCCGTTCGTTGTCTGCACCGTCTTCGCCGGCCGGACCCCTGACCGTTTGTCCCGCGTTTCTTCCGTATTTCGTGGCGCACGGAAACTCTCTCGACCATTCAGTCACGCGACCAACTCGGATTTTTCGTCTAATCAAAACCCATACGATCGCTACGATTGCGCCGAGGACAATTCGAAAAGCTAGGGTCGTTTTCACGTAAAATATAACATTAGTCAAGTTATATCGACGTAACAACTAAACTAATATTATTCGTTTCTACTATTTTCTAAAGACACATAGTTTCGAATCCATCGGGTTATTCCATTCGTCGATCATTTCACGTTAAAATACTTTTGTTCAACCGCCGAAAGACACGAAGATCCGAAAATTAACGCATTCTGCCAGGATGTTTCCGAATGATTAGACTGTCTCGTCAAGCATTCCAGTTCTTTACTTAGTAAATGGGTGAACGCTTTTCCAGAGCTGCTGTTTCCGTGTTGCGACTCTTTCCATTACGTTCCAGTCGATTACAGAGTCTCTTTCCGTAACAGAGATGGCCATACAGTTGCACTTGGCCATCGTTCAACTGCCTCTCCTCTTCGACGAGCAATTTCTCCGAGAAGCATTACGCCGTCGTTCTGCTAGAGATGCGCCTATCGTTAATTGGCGCAATTATTTCGATTATTTTCTCAACGAGCAAACCCTCCAGCCTACCATTCGTACTTTTCGTCATTAGCTTCCACCGCGACAGACATTACAAAATTACTTGGCCGACAATCCCAGCCTTACCTACAGGCTGACGATCGAACGGATCCCTTCTCATTATCTTGATTACTCTCGAATGCCCATTCAATCCGTAATCTGTTGCTCGCTGGCACTTAAACCGTCGAACGATTTTCCCGAGGAATTTCCCTCGCGGACCAAACCTTTGACGAACGAAGGCAGAACGAAGGCGGAACAAAGGCGTGCGAAAACACGCGTCCACTCGAGCGTACACAGATAAATAGTGAATGACAGAAACGTTTTGCGGGGTGCCCTGCCCTTCCGCAGTTCGATATCGTAAGTAGGACGTGAACCTGGATGGTAGCGTGCGCACGCGTACGCACGTGCACGATTTCGGCACGTAAACCCGGCTGGGTAAATATTCCGGAGCGGGCGACCGTTCGCGAGATTCCTCCTGGTCGACACCGGCCTGACACGTCGAAGACGTTGCCCCAAATTCGAGCCGTCACTCTTTCGTCCTGGATATGCCAACCTTCCAAGAGAGGAACCTTGTCCTGATCTACGTGAAAGTCTAGAAGTATTTAGTCATCAGGGATCTCTTACAGAACTGATTTCTTGCTGAAATTTTACAAGATACGCGTAGAATAATTATTAATACTGTTAATGGATTATTATATGGAATTAGTAGAAGGTTGATAATAATCAAAGAAATGAAATTTTTGAAGTCAATTCTACGAATTATCCATTATTCGATTATCCTAGTTGGTGTAGAATCGTAAAATTATGGAAGAGAATTGTATAATTATTATATCAATTATATTTTGTAATTTGTTAGTCCATTAATGATATATTAGTAAATTTCCAAGTTACACACAATACTAGTAAATTAACAAATTACGAGTCGTACGTTATAGAATTACCTTTTATAATTTTACGGATGGAATTTATCGAATGCTACGAATTTGTAAAATTTATGTATGTAATTACGTTTAAATCATTACTGGATTTGGTACGTTGTAGAAAAAGGTTTATTAGCAGTGATGATTTCATCGATAATTTTAGTAAAATCGTGGAAATATACGCGTGCTTCTTTGAACTGTATTTTATATATTTCCAATAATTTGGAAGTGTCGAAATACTCACAGACGATAGCGTAGTTGGATTAAAAATCGAGATGCTATCAGGCTCCATAAGGCGCGTGAAAGAGAGCAAACGATCGAGGCCCACGCTTTGTTTAAATATCATCGAATACTCAAATCGTGCTAATATAGGAGAACCTTTACCTCTTTGTATCTAAATTTTCGGCTGTGTTAGCGCTTTTGTTCTTGGGTTATTTGATTAAAAGTTCAAAGGATCATCAAGTATCACTTTGCAATTCAGCTGGTTAATTGCCTCCTCCGCAAAACGCAGGACTACGTGCAAACGTTTCGAAGGTAGTTAAACTTTGATAGTTGAACGTAGCTTTTGATAGCTTAACAATCTCCCATACATCGCGAAACGTGTCATTCTTCCATTGCACGAGAAGATACAAATAGCAAGAAATTTGATCTTAGCAAGCTTATACGTGGCAACAGGTATACACTGTCTTCGAACGTGTTACTTTTAATACACTCGCGAGCAAATTGTTTCTTCATGTTCGATCGCAATCTTGGAGACACGTACAATTTTCCTTGACGTGACGTCAAGGGTTCTGGCTCCGGTGCTTTTTCCTCGTGGAACAAGCGCTGTTCATCCCCTTCAAGGTGAACGAGAATTTCATTTACATCGTGTACATTGATACGTAGCTCGGAAATTCTGCGTCTGTGGGCTGGCGTCGAGTCTGGCGACGATCCAGTGTCGTAAGCATCGTTACGTTTCTTCAGTCTGTTCCACGCTGACGATTCCCATAAATCAACTGTCTCCTACCACAAATATATATATATATTTATACATATATATTATACAAGCCTTGAACAACGATGAAACAACGATTGCAACTCTGGTTGAATCTTGGCCGAAATAACGGAGCGTCATACAACTTCGGAAGTAACGTTTAAAAGATACAACGAGTAATGTTTTTCGCGTTCATCCCGATGGGAAATAATCGGGGTATCGTAAATCACGGCGGTGGAGCTATGGAAATGCAAAACGATATCGCGCAGTGGTGTATCGATTACGCAACGGAAAGCAGTCTTTGCCGTTTCGGAGCCGTTAATCCTCCATCCTCGGCGTAATATTCGCAGCGATTCGAAACGGCTGCTATTTTCACAGTCACGGCAGCCTGTGTGAAAAGTTCTCCCCGGAAAAAGGGATTTAGCGTGCGCGCACCACGCTGTTGGTTGCGAAGTGCCGGGGGCGGCTTACAAAAAATGCCAGTCCAGACGCGGAAAAGCAGCGAAATTCTTGCCTCCGCCATTCAGACCGGGATTACCAGATTTTTTTTTATTAGAAGGATCCCTTTTATGGGTAGCCGGTTGGTACAGCTTTTACCGGATGTTCGCTTGTCGGATCCGGTCTAGTGAAAAACATGACGTCAGATGAGAATCCGACGTGTTAATTCCGCTTGATTTTGGTTTAACACCCGCATAATTGAGACGTTGATCGAACCAGAAAATAGGCTGATGCCTATATAGGGTGTTTCAAAAGTTTGGGATCGAACCTCAGGAAGATATACCTAGTATCGATCAAAATAAATAAAAACGTTTCAATAAACGTTTAAGTATGATCGGCTTCGGAATTGCGAAACGTTTCCATCGATACGGTATTAACTAGCTCCGTTTACGGTACTTTATATTCGTTTCAACATACGTTCCGCCGCGTTTCCGCGTAAAACCATTATTTAAATAATGTAAAAGTGGCAAATAACTGGCGAATAACTCAATACATGCACACGAACGCTACAACCCCAAAATGATAAACTATAGTCTTCTATCGTTGTTATTAAGCGACATCAAAGTACGAGTACATAATTAATTATTACGTAATTAATCTAACAACGAAAACTTGTAATATGTCGTTGCAAACTCGCAGTTGAAAACTTCTTGCAACTTTAAAGCTCGTTAACATTCGTACCCGTGTTAATTAAGATCCTTTTGCCTGTTTCTATGTGTGCCACATCTTCTTCTCGAGGTTTGATCCCAACGTTCTGAAACATCCCGTAGATATTCTCGTAAGATGTTATTTCGTGAATGATACGATGGATCAAGGAATAACGATTGAACAAAGGGACAAAGAGCGCGAAGACGAAACGTGGAAGGTGGCAGATTGAAGAGGGTGCAGGATAAAGGACGGAGGATGCAGAACGGAGGATGGAAAACAGAGGTCGGAGGACGTAGAGGGTGGAGGTGGGCGCAGCATGGGAGTGATCAATACTACCTCCACACCAACTTCCCACGGGAGTAACAAAGATGGACCGGGACGCACGAAAGATAGGATTTCGGGAAAGGATTCTCTCCAGTGACCGTTTTCCGCGTAAGTCGATTCCGAACTGCGAAAGCTTAATGAAAGCGCTACAGATTGATAATTCGAGCAATGTTAATGGAAGTTTCGCCATTCTTGGCTTCCGATAACCAACCCTGCGTTTGGACGCTCTAACGAACTCCAACTACGTGACCCCATCGATGCCCCGAAGCTCTGACAGATAATCTTCACTATGCACGTTATGAAACGCTGAGCGCACCGCAACTTTGTCCATACGATTTATACTGTTCCGTATTTATTAAGATAGCCAACGTTCTTGATCGCGTTTGGACAATATCAATCCTTTGCATTCGGAATTCTATCTGTGCAGACAGGATTTTTCCAACGTTATAAACGGCAATGTTATAAACGTATATTACAAAATTACTAAATACGAAATCTATATTCAAAGATATTTTCGTTTGCTACAGAATATTTTCCTATGATTATTTTATTCTGTGATTATTAAATTATACATGAAGCAATTCAATCGGTACCTCGATTTCCTCGATAAGAAATTCATGGGACGTTTTATCCTAGGAAATAATTAATCAATTTTGAATGTGCCCACGGATGAATTTTTCCCGGATATTCGATAAATTCTCCCTTGTAAATCCTGCTTTTAATTAGAAAGTTAATGGGAAAGAATTGCACAACGTTTCTCGTTCCCGGTAAAGAATTAATATCGGTTTATAGTACTGGAAACTCGTACGTGGATGCTTAAGCGGAAGATAGCTGCGGACAGAATACCGAGAATACGGCCTACATCCGCAATTTCTAGGAAGATGGATTGGATGAAACGTTAAGCCATCTCGTACGGGTGCAGCTCGTCTGCAGCGAAAAATCTATTGCAACGACGAGTCCCGGCGGGAGACGAAGCCAAGGATCGCAGTAACGAGGAATTTTAATCACCGGTACATCACAGCGGAAGGTGAAGACCCGTGTCCTGCAATTTGATTCGCTGGTGGCGGCAGGTCTGGTGGATCGAAGCCAGGCACACGGCGTGGCCATTGGGCTACGCAGAGATCTAGAATGATAAAGCGAGTTAAAAAGGAAGGACAGAGTGGACGTGTATCCAGAACGATGTAGCCGCGATCCGTTCGGTCGTGCGTGACTAGGGGCTGTTAACCTAAACAACGAGCCACGCCACCGATAGCCTAGTGACTCCATTTCTCTGCATACCAGCAACGTGCATACACACTTGCTGTTTCATCGCCAGACATACGGACGCCTGAAAAACAAACTGAAACATCCATCGAACATCGGGTTCGATTCTATTTTTACAACGATAGGTTTATAACTGCGGGTGCAGGTTAATGGACACGACAATTTTCGATGTAAACGCAATGTAGAAAGGATGGTAACGTTCGCCACCGTTTATCCGATGTCACGCCCTTCCGATCTCGGTCACCATTCACGTTACTCGCAGCATAGACTATCACGCTCTCCTATTTTATAGATCCTCTTACTGGTTAATTTAAAAGCGTTGGAACAGGATGATATCGCGGGAGTCAAAGTACAGCGTATTAGAAATTAGAACAAGTATCGTGCTGTGTGCACGTTTCGTGTACTTTCATAAATTTCGTACGTGCAACCTGCGCGTCCCCGTAGTATTAAGTTTTAGATAAAAATTAGCAAGGACTGTTTGGAAGAGTTGTTGAAAATTAATTAATTGTTTGATTAATACTAGTATAGAGATCGTTATAATTGCCTGATGGTATTATCAGCATTGTCATTGACTTAACTGAAAGGATCGTTGTCTGTACTTTCCTTTCGATTTCTTCCCGAGTTGTCAGTCTTATTTAACGCGACGATGCTCGGTCTCGAATGCACGCGAACAACGCGACACTGACAGACGTTAATCCAGTTTCCGTGGCTTCTCGTCCGATTGACATTGCATCAGTAGTCGTTTAATCGAGTTTTAAGCTTCCGCCGGAGGCGAGGCCGGAACGTCAGCCACGTCACACAAGCCTGAAACGAGCGGCTCGTGACAGGAGTAGCAACTAATTGTAAATTCAGTCTGTATCGTTCGAACGAGATAACGCGGCAATACGTTCTCATTAGATGCACATTGAGGTATCGCGAAACACGTTGATTTCTCTCTGTGGTCGTTTTTAACCCTCAGGACATACTGTCGAAACTTTTCGAATGATAAATCAAAAGCCTCGCGATAGGAGAAGCGGCGACGTCGATCACGTTTATCGGCGTTCACGTAAACAGCATTGAATCGTCTTCTTTCTCAAAGAAATATATCGTTGTTTTATTTTCCGTGAAGCAGGCCAGACTGTTAGATTAATCTTTCCCCGTGGACGTGTCGTTCGTTCAGAACCGACATAATTTTTCGTTCGTTGAAAACGAGACTTCTGTTCGAGATGCGCATAATCTTCGGAATTGCTGAAAGATCCCTGTGCATCGAGAGTTCGTTATCGACGATTCGATTTCGCGGCTGGTCGCTCGCATTTATCGTATCGGTTCCCTCATTTTGGTTGTCGAATTTTTCGTGGACGTCATCGGACGGAATGACCCGGATACGATCTGGTTAGGAGGGGAGCAAAAATCGGCAATGGATCGGAAGGAATTGTTGGCGAGATACGTCCGATACGTTTGCAGGCGCGACCGATACGTAAAAGGATGAAATCCGTTGTTTTGATTTCGAGAGGAAAATGACTCTCGTCCAGGTCGATACACGCATCCGATTAAAATCGTTCGCTTCCCCGAGAACCTGTTAGACCTGGACAAGCAGAAATTGCAATTTTTCACTGAAACTGATCCTCGAGAAATCTCATTGGAGTTTCAATGGGCTGCTCTTATCGACGTTATTACTCTGTCGTTCGAACTATCGTTACCATCTGCCGTCTCATCGGGGGAAATCGAATCTCTTTCTTCTCCACGATAAACTTCGTCGAAACTAAAAAAAAAAAAAGAAACGAGAAAACTTGCTGAAAAAAATAACGCGGAAAAGAATGATGGGAATATTCCTGAATGTTCTCTTTTTTTTTTTTTTCAAATCACTGGAAGAACGATTCGTCTGTTTGAAATACAGCCGAAATTTTCCTTTTATCAAAGGTGGAAGCATATTTTTTTTGTGAAACATGTCGTACACGTTGTCGATATTGACGTGTCATACAGGACAGAAATCGGATCAGATACGATTCGCGGAAACACGTTCGCGCGTGTCTGATTTTAGATTACAATGGCCCAATCGATAAAGGATATAATTTATTTAACCGTTACACCGTTGCACCGAGTAACCGTGACTACGAATTAAACGAACATTGTATACGCGATCTCGACAAAATTCGTTGCAGTTATTACGCTCGGAATATTCTATAGAAAATTCGATAGGTTCTGTGCAGCTGGGTTTGCACGCGGAATCGATTAAGTAGATTCAGACGTACGTTGCACGGCCACACCTCGAAAGGTAGTCTGTAACAGCACACCGTTGGATAGCACTTTTTAACGAGACGTTTTACGTTATTCCTTAGATACCATCTCGTTATAATCTTAAGAGGTTGTACTTTGAGCTTTCTGCTTTCTTATCTTAACACCATTCAATTCTATCCTCGCCATTAGCTGATGTATTATCGTGCGTACTTTTTAAAACGTTTGTCACTTCGCGCCAATATCGCATCTCGTTATTTAACGTAACACGAAACGTTGTTTGAGAAATCTCCTGCAATCAGAGATCATCAAAGCATACGTATATATAATAGATCACGAAAGTACTTGAACGTTTATGAAAACGCTTTTACGGATACATGGAATTTCATCGAAATTAATTCCAAGTGGAACGGTATCGAGCGCCGAATTTTCAAGGTAAAATGATTTACCATCGGTGGGCCCTGCTTTAGGCAGGAATAACGCGACCCGTTGCATCGATTTAAACTTGCTCCATTTTCGTGGCATGTTTTGCTCGAGATGTGAATTTATCGTGGAATTTTCATCTCGTTAGAGCAAAACGCAAATTACGCGAACGGGACGATTTAAACGCGATGCCTCGGAATCGTGGAACAGGAGTCATGTATCACTCGTAGAATCCCGGAGACGAAGAAATATTCGCTGTCCATCAGGGAACGGTTGGAAGACACGCGTCACGAGAAGAAATACGAGAGCAATTTTTGGCCTTATCCTGTCGTCGACAAATTTAGGCTAACCTATAATTAAAATACCATGTTTCGTACCTTTAGATCCTTGGGACTTATTGAGAGAATTTCTAAATTTCTTAATCGGTATCCCCTGCGCTTAAATTTCTTCTCGTCTATATCCGCTATGTTTCTCTTACTTCGGCTATTTAGCTATTTCTAACACTCGTGTTATTTTAATTTTTCCACTGCAGTTGTTCTTATTAATACCAAACTTCGAGCCAGATCTTAAGAAAACTTCTCCGAGTTGTGCATTTAATTTTTATGAAAAAATTTCGATAGGAGTTAGGTTAGAAAATTACGAAAGTTCGAAGAATAATTATGAAAGTATGATTTTTAATTCATCGTGTGCCTCTCGTTAGCCTTACAAATGAATTTTATAAATTTGCACGTTGTACGCAATTTACACGAAACCATTAACTATTTTAATACTTACGAGCTGAAGTGTACGGATTTTTCTAACGAGCTTTCCTCTGTAAATAACCAGATAAATTATACGCAGTGTAATGCCCCGCCATTATCATGCAAAGGAAAATATTTTATACTCTTACGACGAGAGTGGGATTCTGGTATGAGCCGAATTTTTTTTATGGCAAAAGGGTCGAAAGCGCGCGCAAGATTTACGCAAGTGGCTGACGCTACGTTTTTCCACGGAATCTTTATGCTCGTGTAAAACGCGGAAGCATACGGTGTGAAAAGGTTTCGTTCGAGCTCTCCTCGATTTCCTTTTTTCGCCTTTCACGTTTCTCTGCGAAATCTATCGAGGCGTTAGGCGAGCGAATTTAATTAGAAAAGTTTCGCGGTTCAGGGCAGACGCAAACACGGCCCATTCTACTTTCGTTTCTCGTCATCTCCAATAGGACTTGTCGGCGCCTCTTCAAAAACTCGCCTTGCTGAAGAGTCGAGCAGTTCTTTCTCGTTATATGGTGGTTCGAGCGTTTTGCCTGCAAAAACGAACGACCGTGCGGGTAAAGAGATCATTGTTTGTACGTGGTCTGATCAAAAACTTTCTGAGCTTTGTGTATGAATCGTTTATCACGAATGTTAACCGCAATTACACTGGGCCATTCTCAATGCAACAACTGGCTGTAATTATTTCGATATTTTATAATCGTTTGTTGATCGTATTTAGTCCTTGAGCCATATCGAGGCTAACGTCCACTGGCAACAAATCAGAGAGAAAGTTAACTTCTTTTTTAAGACATAATTTCCGGTTATTTTAGACGGGCGATCGCGCGAAAATAGCCCGACGAAACGACCGACAAGACGATGGCGGGTGTTTAATTATTCAAACGGGCAGGCTGTGCACCTCGTTACTTGGGTTTGAAAACATCGTTCGAGGATCGATCGAGACACGTAGGCGAGTCGTCCGCGACGGACCTGTTTCTTTTCAGATCCATGGCCATAATTATAGCAACTAATGACAGATCGATCGAGCCATGAGGACGCATCAGTTGCGGCTCGTGTCGCCTGGTATGTAGTCGTTTAGAGGAGAATAATACGCGCAAGAAGAAAAGGAAACAGAAGAAGAAAGAAGTGGAAGATAGAGATAGCGTAACGTTGCGTATATTTATCGAAGAAACGTCGCGTATATTTATCGAAGAAACGTCGTGTACGAAGAATCCACCGGAAATAACGGTGACATCGCGACAGGCAAATGTCCTCGTCGAGCTTCCGCGAGAGCCCGTCGACGAGCTACTCACGAGAAGCGGCAGGAAACAGAGACACCGACGGCGTCGCCAGACGTCGCTCCACCGCACGGTCAATTTCACGATAAAACTCCAAAGACGAGGAAGCTGAATCTAGTCAATCCGCGATAACCCTTGGCTGTGTTTATCCTCAAAATCGTAAACGATAGTGTTCAGCGATCTTTTCGCCTTCTCGAGACCGGTCGCGTGTGAAACGAATCGAAGAAAAATCGAAACCGGGCAAGAAGCGAGTAGAGTAAGCAAAGCGAAGAATCAACAACAAGGACGCCCGGCCCGTGAAGACGACGTCAATATTAGTTATAGTCTAGTGATATATACGAGAAGAAAAGGGAAGGAGAGTCATGTAGATATCGCGTAGTACAAAGGTAGCGAATTTCAATTCACGTATACATATTCATACGTACGTCGTGTCGATTAAATCGTAGTGGTAAATTCTCGTTAATTCAACGATAATCCGTGTGATCAAAAAAAGCAATAAAAATAAAAAGGAAATTTAATTCGTAAGTACGCGGACTGGTGTTCGGCTGTGCATTATCGCGTGTGATCAATCGTTGAGCACGAGTTTCGTGTTCCTTATTCGAAATTGCTAAAGGGACGGAAGAAAGTGCATCGGCAGAATGGCGTTCGCTGCGGCGAGAATGATCCTGAAAGACAAGCGGCGGAAGGCCAGCAAGGAAGACTTCGCGCCAAGAAATAGGAGCAAGGTAATATCGACGTGATCTTGTCGTTGCAGTTTATCCTTAATTACGTAATTAAAATACATCTGATCAGAGATAAACGTGTGTTCAGGAACTTTGGACGGTAGTATACATATGTACGTAACAAGCTGATGGCACAAGATCGAATCAAATAATCAGGACCTTTTTGTCCAAAGAATCACAATTGAATCTTTTGCCGTTTAGAAGAGAATAATCAGGGAAATGTAAAGCTTGGGATTTCGCATGTCATATTTCGCACTCGAGCCACATATCGTCCGCATGAATC
Organism: Bombus pyrosoma; assembly: GCF_014825855.1. NCBI lineage: Eukaryota > Metazoa > Arthropoda > Insecta > Hymenoptera > Apidae > Bombus > Bombus pyrosoma. The sequence continues at coordinate 8,115,209 of NC_057782.1, forward strand.
TCCTCATTGCGTATTACCTGAATACAATTGACGATAAAAAGTAAAGCAAACATCGGAAACACAGGGAAAAGGTAGCGAACAGTGCGAAAGGATTACGAGCATAGGGTACATATCAACGAAGTCGACCGTGTATCAAATTCGCGCCGTTTAGTTGAAATGTTTCTCATTTCTCCGAGCTTTTTGTGTCATTCCTGGTGAAGCGATACGCGGTTAGAACAGCAAAGAGAAAATTTAAACGAATGAGATAAAAAAAAAATGAGAGAAAAAATTACAAACGAATTTAAAAAAAAAATCTTATCGAACGTTATCGTCTTTGGCACGTAGATGCGGCCAAATGGCGGTCTCCGTCTAACCGTTCAAAGTTCAGCCGCGACCAATGGGCATTGGGTAGAGTCAGAGCCAAGCAGGAGAACGATAAGAAAGTTCATTACGAGGTTGTGTCCTATCGAGGACCGGAAATTAAATCCGCCCTTTGCCGGACGACGAACTTTTCCTAAACCCGTTGTTCAAGTGCTCTCCCCTTCGAATATACTCGGTCTTTTTCCGCTTCCTGCTGTCGCCGCTAATTAAGAGCTTATCGACGACTGACAGCGTTATGCCAATCATTTGTAAGAAAAATCGACAGTCGACACGAAAAACAAAACGCGATTTCTTCACTGTCCGATCTACGGACAGCTGTGACTCCTTAGTAGTCTTAACCCTTGACCGATATTATTGCAGTAAAGTACTTATTTTTCAAGTGTTTTATTTTCTCGAACTATATCTAAAATGACATATATTTCGATATTAAATCATGTAAATTGTAATCGCTTATACGAGCCAAGGATAACAGTTAAGGGTTGTACTTGACGCAGACGAGTGAATTTTCCGTGTTTCAACAGTCCATTGCAATTATATTGTGCGCTGGCGATGAAGTACGTTTGTCTATAAAAACCATACAGGAAAGACATGTCGCTAATTTCTTAATTCTCAATTTGTAGATAACTCGGAAGAGTTTAGATCAAAATGCTACTAGTACAAATACTTTTCATAACCACCGTGTATTTATATGTACGTACACCACTGTCACGCGTCTAATAACGAGCATCATTTTGTCACTGCGAGCGCATTGCTATCTTCCAATAACCGTGCGTGCTCGCACAAGAGGAAAACCGCTCGTCTGCATCAGGCCTTATCGGTGTTTCTCCGCGTGACTTTTTGGTGGATTAGCCAGCGTATCCTTTTGAAAACGCTAAACCCTAAAGCCTTCAACAACGTGTAAACCAGACTGGCATATCTCGACGGGGTGGCGTCTTCCATTTTATCTCGTTTATGTCTCGTTTACGTTACTAGGTCGTTTTGCTCGCCGTAACTTACTGTCGTTCGTGTTATCGGCTTGTAGAAACTCTATATGCGCGCTACACATACGTATTTTCCCACTGTCGGGATCCCACGCGTCTATTTTCAAAGAAGCAACGCGAACAAATTATCGAGCGGCTCGCATAGAAGCGAACGTAAAATGAGACGTCGTTAATAATTCAATTATTTAACAACGTTGCCGGCGATACATTTATTCGCAGCAGCTCGTGTCGGACACGGCGCGTAGCACGCGCCACAAATTATTCCCTAGTTGCGTAATTGTTTTGCAAATTTTCGCTCGGCTCATCCGTGAAAATATTCAGCGTGTCCATCGTTGAACTCCCACGGCGAATATCCAATTATCGAACATTTACGGCTGACTGGAATTCTAATGATCTATGGACTTCGGTGGGCTATGATTGTTGAACAACTCCGAGCTGCCTCGAAGTTAAACGAGTTTCTCGTGCGAGCTTCTCGTGAATAATTAAGAATAATTAACACTTTCACGTCCGGTTGCACCAACGTGTTGTCAAATGCAGGCCGAATGGTAATGTCCGGTGACACTACGTTGATATCACGCGCAAGTAGATCGTTACGTAAAGTTTACTTGAAATTTTTTACTAAGCAAACATCGGCTACTGATCGATGTTATTAGTAGATTTACGCGGAAAGCAGAGTGTTAAGAAATCTTTGCAAAGGATACATCGAAAATGTTGTTCGTGAGACTAACGAATATAGTGTGCATCACAGTAGCAAAGTAGCCCAAGACGTTTTGTTCCAGCATCAAATGAATACTATTAGAAATCGATAGTATCGTGGGTCGGTTTTTTTCACGTTTGCTCACTTTTTAATAAAACTTCAAACGGCACGTGTATATAAAGTTATTCTTTTATTTATTTATTTTCTTAATTAAAATATATCGACGAAGTTTAATAAAAGACTAATAAAACTCGGCACATGTCAAAATGCTTCTCGACCGTACTATTCCACGTCACGTTATTAATCAGCGCATTTCAATTTTCCGATAATTAAGCGAATATTAATTACGCGATGCTCGTAAGATCTAGTCAGGTTGAATCTTAAAGCGTTCGATGTCAATCGTCTCTTTTTACCAGACGAATGGCCATCACACACACAGTCCTTTCTATCAGAACTTTAATTGGAACAACTTTAAAAATGATTTGAGTAATTGCTCTTTGATCGGTCACACTCGTCGAATCTAACTGGTGCTCGAGAACGAGTTCTCCACTTTGTGCTTTTTAAACTGGCTACGTAACCCGAAATCATTAAAAATTAATCTTGTACAGACCACTCTGATAATTTTATAGATAAATGTGAAATCCTTTTATGAATATTTTAATAGTTACACAACGAATACTGGCACAATTTTTTTCGTGCAGATATTTTCGTGTAGACACGTTTATTACTTTCTAAATTACATTTGTTATTATTCTATGAAACTATATGCACGATTTCATTGTTTTACGAAACATAGTTATTACATAGAAGTAAGAAATCTTTTCAATCTACCCTTCGTCTTATCGCTGTGAAATAAAATATTCGACGTTCGTGACGATAATGATCGAACCTTCGCGAGATAAAAATTAAAACAAACGAATGTTTGCCGAATGAGGAAACGAAGAGCGAGAAAGAAGGAAAAATGGAACTAGGATTTTCACAGGGTTAATAAGCGTGTAAAGGATACGAACGTTAAAATCTCATTCGTCGTTTCGTTACTAGGGCAGATCGAGCAGATTAATTGCGTTTCGACGATCCAATTAACTCATTTGACAGGACACTATTTTAAAAAAGGTATTCCGAAGGTTTCATATCGAGCAGAAATGCAATCGAGAGCTCTGTAAAACCAGCAAATTAAGTCTTTCACCAGTCGCGCGTACCGCCTCGTTACCTTTGACGAACGAAACCGCTGTCCAATTAAAACGACAATGCCAACTCTCGAGCAACCGAGTAAGTCGCGGCAACGAAACGTTGCCTTTCTTCTTATTCCGCTTTTCCTTTTCCGAGAGGAGAGAAACTATTGCTCATAACTGTCCGCGAAAAATACGTGCATACTATCTGCGATTTATATTCGCAGCGTAAGTTGCCACGAAGCAAGTACAGACAAATTCATGGAAAATTTAATTTTCTACTGCCCTTTTTTATTCGCCGTGTTCTTTGATTCGATATTAATTAAAATTCTTTTAGACGCCCCTTTTGGAGTATAAAGCGAAAGATCCGTCTGATTGAAAACATTTGCACGCCACTGGAGCGATATGATATACATATCGTAACGTTCTACATCGTAAAAGTTATTTGAAGTTAAATTAATACTGTTGACTTTGGTCGAGAACTTATTATCAAGGACGGTATAATTATCAGAATTGGGATCGGTCGCAAGGCACGTATTAAGCTAATTGGCCCGTAAACATCGAGGAAACTGGCAGGAAGAAACGCGTGCGACAGTTTTCACAAGTTTGAGATTCATGCGGAGAACGCGGCAGTGGTGAAAACGCTGCAAGTACGCGGGAAGTTTAATCTGCACACGTTTCACGAAACGATCGACACGAACCACTTACTTTCTATTTTTTCACGAGATACTATCTTTCTCGCTTCTCCTAAACGCTTTGATTGTACAGAAAAACGAGCTACATATGACTGTGAAAAACACGAAAACTGGCCTCGTAATTGTTCAACACTGAGAACCCACGCTATGCTGTCGTATATGTTCAGTGTGCACTGCTGTTAATACGCTGTACTACCATGATACCGTGTTTACGAATTTGACAAATATCCACGAGCTCAGTTCACGTAATTGCACCAGCAGGGAAGATTCCATTTCGAGAAATAACTTTATACCTTTTATATGGAACGTCTTATTTCGATCTATAATTACAAATTACTCTTAAATTATTTGATGTATGGAAAAACGATCGAATGCTTTCGAGGAGACACAATCTGGTGCAATTAGCTTTAATTTTAGCTATACGACTATTATATGACTTCTACGTGACCATTTACAAAAATAACACCAGGTTATATCTCCCTCGAAACCATTTAATTCTTCTTGGGACCATTTCTTTTTTGGACGCAACAAGCAATTCATCAGTAATTTGTAATTACAGATTATTCAGTATATTACGAGAGACATCCGGAAAAGTTTAGATCTGTCACAAGGACATCTTCCCTGCTTGCACGTCGGACCAAAGATTTTTAACGTAACGACGTTCTTTCCCCTGTCTAGGTGTAACGCAACAAACTGACCTAAAAGTATACGCGCGTACCCGTAACTCTGCAAATTGTCACAGTCATACTCTTATTCTTCTGCTCTCTATACCATTCCGTGTTATATGTAACCACCTTACTATTCTATGTATCTATATTCTATAGCATATGTCTATTTGTACTTTTCCAACTACAGTGTGTGGTGATTGGTGACCTGTACTGTACTTGTGTTTACAGGCCCGCAGCGCCAGTACAAGTAGCTTTAGAAGCCTGAGCCAGGTACATACCAAAATGACATAATCCACATATAGCTGAGAAATTAGTTAATTACTAGCTATTACTTTTAGCTGGAAATAGCTAGACACTTAGAATCTAGACACTACATTGCTCGTGCGTAGATGCGTAGAGTGCGCGCGATCCTCGCGTTCCAATTTCGTGGAACACGACGATTAAACTGTCCAGTTTACATTCTATTACTACGATCATGATCATCGTCGGACCGATTAACGTTTAAAGCGAGACGAACAAACGCGTGGTCGGCCCTAGTTTCGCGATTAATCGACTATAAACGAACGCTTTACTACGGGACAGTGTAAACATTAGGCCGGACTATGACATGGTTTAAAGACCCTTCTAATCACATTTTGCAGATAAACATGCAACTTTAGTACACGGTCATGTATGGTACATGCATGTTGACGGTTTGTTTTGTCTTCCTACACACAGAGACGCAGGAATGGTGAATGAAGCTTGCCGCCCACACGCACACCCTTTCTATACTTATTACGTATATGTATATATATGACACTCCTCACCGAACACCACTCAGTAGATCATGCATGTCTAACACGCCTGCCTTAGCATAGGTCACTGATCTATTCGTGCATCCCCTCTCTTTCTTAATCTCTCTTTCTCTTTCACTTTCTCATTCTTTTCCTTCTTCTTCTTCTTCTTCTTCTTCTTCTTCTTCTTGACACAATTCGCCGGGAGATCTTTATAAAAGGAGTTAACGTAAGTACATAGAGGAGAAAAAAGAGGAATAATCCGATCGGTATTGCGACATGATGGAGCAATGGCGCTCGATTTGCAAGTAGAATTGGATGTTTCTCGGCAAACGCGAGTTTCAACTTCTCAGACTCTGCGTCGCCTTGCTCGATACGGACGATTCGAAACGGCGACGCGGAGTGTGTTAGGCCGTGAACATACGGCAAGCAGTGAACGGTAAGATTGGCATTTGGAACATCGGCATTAGCTGTGCCATTACTTGTTTCGTCGCTGCGTATGTTCATGGCCTTATTCGCGACGCACCGTGATTTAGACGCCGCGTTAATCCCGTAATATGCGCTCGCTACTTCCCCGCGAGCGAAGTTCAAAACAATTGCTCTGATGGCGGAGCAATTACATAATTTTTCTCGAAAGACTCTTTCGATGTTCTCGAGTAGATCGAGAGCTCGGAGAACAAAGAAACCGGAGATGTAAGTCTTTGACTAACGCCTTTTACTCTCATTCCCAGCCGCTCTTTTGGCTCGTAATTTATTCTTGCCTCGACTTTCAGTCATGAGTCGGTCCGCCCGTAGCGTTTCTCTTCGACTTTGCATATTAATCACGCGAACCGCGCCTCTTCGAGCTATTTAAACGGGAATCGTTTTATCTCGGAAATACTGGACTGCAATGCGAGCGACGGGGCGTGGTGCCACGGCTGCGCTTTTCGACGCGAATCGAATCTTCGCGAGATACCTGGTCGCTCCATTTCGAATGGGAAACGACTCTTCACAGTTTGGAATCTGAAACTCTTGCTGCCGAAACTGAGAGAAGAATATCGACAAACCGCTTAAAGCGGAGGAAGAGTATACCGTCGATGGTGTCATCGATATTTGTCGGTGCATTTCATGGCTCATCCACGGCTGGGCCGATCTACCGTTTCCGTGAAGCCTGAAACCGGCAGGGCAACGAATTCCTTTCGCCCGATAAAATATACGGGTGCCGGTGTCGTTCGAACAAACCCATTTTCACGAGAGAGCGGGAAGAGACCTCTTTTGGAAACAAATGGCCCGAAAAAGCCCCGGTATCGTAGATTAAGAGAAGAAAATCGGGTGAATGGCATCTTAGGTCCCTCGTTCGGAGCACCCTTCTCGACAAGTAGTCGTCTCGGATATAAAAGCAATAAGAGTTGGCGGCAGGAGTCTTTGAATGTAGCCGGGAAGGCAGTAGGTTTGAGTTGAGGATGGTTCGGGTTGAGAACGACGATCGATAGCTTGCCTGCACCCTCGTCGTCGGTGTTGTCGTGGCCATTCCTTAATTATTAATTGCATTCACCTACTTCTAGTTGCTGTATCGTAAGTGCAGTGACACGTTCCAAGGTCACGAATCCCCATGTTTATGCACTCGATTCCCCTCCTCCCTTCGTCTGTTCGTACAAGCCTTTACACTTACCTCCGACGTTGTCGCGCGGTATTTGCGCGCTTCTTGTCAGTGCTCATCGCTTCAACCTCATTGAAGATTCTAACGACAGATATATACATACATAAGCATTTAGTGTTATATAAAGTGTTTCGAAATTTGATTGAACCAGTTATGAGACACCAGTCGTGATTGTTATTATAGCGTTCACTTATATGAATGAAGCAACGAACAGAGTTCAAGCAGTACTCTTGTAACTTCTACAATATGTACATTTTCAGATTGCTTTCAAACTTAATTAGTATAACCGTGTTAGCCGAATCTCGTTATAGCGCTAATGAAATATCAGACTGTTTCGTATAACACGCATAATACACACTTCATAAAAGATGTCTAAATCTGTTAGAATAATTTCACGAGTCCCTGTAAATCTGACATACTCGACGATTACTTTAATGCTCCCGCCAAGCGTTCCAAAATATTGAACCGCGTTTCTGGAAATGCACTCTACGTTGCTCCAACGTTGCTTTCCTCTATAAATTTGATAAAGCAAACGTACTGCCGTGAGTTGGCACCTGCTGTACACCGGGGCTGTTCCCTCGAGAATATGTCGAATACCCATCACTCTCGATGACACGCGTCAATCTATCGGTACGATTTAATCGACTGCTACTCTTCACGCCTCGATGACTGCTCATCCGTGAACGGTGGCTACAAAAATGTTCTTTCACATTGGAATAGTACACGTCGTTCGGCGAGCAGCGACGTGGAAAAGTCGTATAAAACATTGAAAATAGAAACGTAACGACGTTCGAGGTATACGAACATAATCTAGGTCGCACTTATTGTAATTGCTCTTCAGGGTTACATTATATATTTCCTTTTGTTGCCCCGTGTAACGAGAGTCGGCGCTTTTTCGCAACAGAACGCGCTGCAAACGATTTTCACGTGAACTTTAAACGTTCGCAAGCGCTTTCAACGACCGCCTTTAACTTCGGTTAATCCCGAAAAAATGTACGCAAACGTAGTACAGTCGACTTGACCAAAATTTCGCTTTAGGAGAACTGATTTAGAAGAATACCCATTAACGAAACGATCAATTAACTAGAAACTAAAAGAAATTGTAACGTCTTTGTTGAAACATTTTTATTCCTGTTTCATATCAAACCCTATGTGCGCTAACTGAATTGTTTATGTCCACGTTTCAGCTTTTACCGTTTTAGGGTTTGAAAAAATCAAAGAAAATGGCTGTACACTAATTCAAGATTTTACTGAATCCTGCAATCAATTTTCAGTCGAATATGAAGAAGGTTTCTCAGAAAGAGACAAAGATTTGCGAATGAAATTTCGTTGGGTTGTCTATACGGAGGCCTCATAATAAAAATGGAAATAAATTATCCTCGTACGAAAATAAAATTATTCGGCTTCCCAAAGGATTCGATTATCGTGTGTCACGATTAGTCCGGATAACCAAACTTCCACTGTAGCTCCACCTTATTTGACTTGGTTTTGAACCACCTTCGATGCCCGTCGATACATCTGCATCGCTCCTTTGAATCTTCGATATATTTTTACGCGACCTACCAATCCTCCGGATCATCTACTAGCTAGGTTATAGCTTTTCAAGGACGGTTGCAGTCGGCCCCAATTATTGATCCTTTGAAAGCGGCTTCCGGGTCTCGCTCGCAAACACTCGGACAAAACTTGAGTGGGTGAAACAGCCGGGGCCGGACCTGGAGCCGTGGTGGAGTCCTGTGTGGAGAGAGGAACGACAGAGCCGACTAAAATGGAAGGAAGGAAGTCGAAGGGGCAAAAGCTGAAAGCGGAGCATGAGTGACGGGTGGCAATGGGTGTTTCTGAACGTTTTCACCGGATCCTCGACTCCTCGCTCTCACGCTTTTCCCGATCTTTTGGAGACAATTCTGACTTCCAGATCTCGAGATCGATCGTTCAGAATTGCTCTGTCAAGAAATCAGATTATCTTCGTTGTTCTATAACCTCAGTTTCCATCGGTTTGTCTTGATGTCTATTACAATGGCTTTCTTAATGAGGAACTATCAAGGATTATGATAATACGGTGGTTCGTAATAAAAACGATGCTCGTGAATTACGTAACGCTTTCTAGTTGTCAGAAATAGGACACGATACATACGACGGAATCTATCTATATCCTGACTTATTGTCGAATGAAAATTAACTGGTTTTATAAAAACAACCTTTAAAGCAGTTTCCTATCGTAATAGCTTTTGTCAAATGAACGAAGTTATTCCTGCTGGTAAGATAGTTATTTTAAAGTATACGGAATCGTTATTTTCTCAAGCGTTCACACGTATCGACGTAATTTACTCTGATAACAGCGCTTGAAGGAAACGTAGTTCAAATGACGGTAGGTTGTTGACTTTGCAAAGTTCGTAACTTCATGATTTATGAATCGATTTAATGGAAAACTGAAATTGTTGGATACTTTAATTTCAGATGGCATTCACAGCCGAAGAAAAGATCAAAGGATCGAGGGTTGTTTTTGACAATGAACTCTTCAATTTCTCTCACTGCAAATGTCATCTTTCATATATCATTCATTTGAAGTAGCCCGTAAATGTCAGTCTACCATCACCAATTTCCAAGCTGGAAAAACCAAAGGTTCGAACTGCTAGGTAATCGTAAACGCCGCTGAAATCGTATCCATTGCCTATACTCTATAACCTCGATAGTCCGGCTGATATATGCAGAACGCGAAGCTATAAAGTATAGAGACCTCGACCTTGCCGCGAGTCGATGCCCGAGTTGATCGAATAAGTGGCCTTCACGGAATTCGAACACGATCCTCCTGCACGCTCAGCGATTTGCTCGCCGGAGATCCTTGATGAATATCCCATACAAGTTTGCCGCTTTTAAGGAGACAGGAAATTATTAGGCGCGTCGAGCTACGAGTATCTAACGGGTGTCGGTTAAAATTTGGAAATACGACCTGTTCGTGCCATGACACGTTATGACACGCGAATTATACTTCGAAAAGGCGCTGCCATTTCAGTGGACGTGCTTTCAAGCGAATTATCAAGCTTCAGCAGGGCCTCGGTCAGATCGGATAAGTTAAATGGCTCGGGTCCTCTTGCACAATAATCTATCAGCTAATAACGTTAGCGAATCGACAAGCCACAGGTTAGAGGTTAGAGGTTTTTTTCTTTATAATTCTACAAATTTATATTTCGCGTGGAATAATGGGATAATTTGTCACTCGTGAGACTTGGTTGTAAAATTTCATACGATTTATTATAAAACTTATTGTTATTATATAAGAAGATCTATCGGTACTAGTGATTTATGAGTTGTAAAATCCCCGCTAATAATATTAGTTCAATTGTGCAAGAGAGCCCTGAACCTTAAAAAGAATCGGTTTCACGGTTTCGCAGATGTCCATTCATCATACGAACTGAAGAATAATGGCCGTTCACCGATTGCTGTCTGCTGCTATAACTTACGTCGATCATTTGACGTTGAGTACCAAACAAACTCGAATAGCGTTTCGCCGTTTTCGATTGGTGCGGAATAAAAATGGTCTTCTCGTGTGGTCGGTAAAGGCAACGTTTAATCGGATACTTAATGATTTCGGTACACTGTGAGCGAACAAACGCGCAGGGAAAAAATGATGTTCGATGAAGCCTCGTTGATCCCTTGCTCGTTTTTGACCGAAATGAATAATGTGTACCCGACTTTCTCCCGTGGAATTTCAATTTCAAGAGAGAGAGAGAGAGAGAGCTCCTCGTCCACGATTAATGAGAGTATCGTAGGAAGAAAATGCAGGCGTTCTTTTCACGTGAGATGGTGAATTTTCTGCTGGAGCTTAATCGCCGGTCATCATCTCCATGAATTCTGCAACACAAAAATTAACAAGATTAGCTTTCACGCTACGATATAGTCGAACGATGCCACGCGTGTGGTCATTGAAGAATTCCATTTTAATGCACTTGCTATTAAAATTTGTTTTCCTTCGCCGTAGAGATTGACGATGATATACACTTCGGTCATAAATATTTCCATGCGATTCTACTCTTCATATTTTATAGTACGAGGCGACTGGGAATAATTAAAAAATAAAAAATACTAACTGCGTTCAATTTGAACTGAACGTCGGTAGAATTGCTTTGCGGTAACATTATTAAAAACGTCGAAAATTACAGAATGTTCTTTCTCTTTTAAAATTGACGGATGTCTTCCCATTACGTATTTCTTTCAGTATAATCGAAGAGATTAATTACGCAGCAGGGATAATCAAGAAAGTTGGTTCGATGAAAGGCAGAGAGATCATGTTCGGCCGATAACTCTTTACAAATCGTATTTCCGGTAAGGGTTCGTATCGTCGACTGACGCGGGATAAGCCGAAATATTATTGCGAGGTAGTCCTTTTCATTTCGTCACAGCGCCAAGAAAATGCTTCTCCTGGAAAGCAACTAGGTCGTATCCTTGATCCTTTATACGGCCTCCTCGGAGTTTTTTGAAAGAAGCTTTGGTACGTTGGTATTAAGACGTTCAAGGTTTAATCAAGCCTTCGTGCAAGCCATCGTAACGAGCTCCATAGATAGGAGAAGCTGGTCGAAAAGTTCATGTTGCCAATATCGTAATCATTTTTTCGAATCGCACTGGAAGATTCTTTTTGTAGAAAAAAGACATCGTGCATAATTAAAACATTCTATGGTTAACAATTTCACAAATTTGGTAATCACTTCTCCTAATCGTGTTTTTACTTTGAAATCGATGCTGCAATAGTAATTCCCTCAACTTCGACAGGATTTTGACAGAAAAATTGTCTAAGCCAACAGGACAGTTCTTATCTAACTTTTTCAAGTTGTTCGATTGTATGAAACAAGTAGCGGTTGCAGTGTTTTGACTCGCCATGTAACATTTTTTGTATGGAGGGGCACGCGAACGATAGAATAGGATAATTTGAGGAAACGTGATACTCACCATCAAAGTCAACTGTGCCAGAGCCGTCGGTATCTATTTCAGCGATCATGCCGTCCATTTGATCGGGTGTTATCTGATCATCCAGAGCTGCGAGGATCTCCCTGAGAGAGCTCGTTGGAATGTAACCGTTACCCTCCTTGTCGTAAAGCCTGAAAGCCTCTTTTAACTCCTTCTGCAGGGCCTCGTCGTCCTCCTCTTGGAAGTGGCAGGCCACCCGATAGAAGGAGTCGAAATCTAATTTTCCGCTGCCTGAAAGCCCAACCCAGGCCACGATTAAAAAAAAAAAAAAATCCATCTCCAGATACTGTTCTCTCCTTCGAGGCAATTCATCGACAGTGTAAACAAGCTTCTCTCAGCTTCCTTTCCGATTCCGTTTCGCGGTCGCTATTTCATCGATGGAAAAATATCCGAGACGATATACTTGGTAGCCTTCCAAACGCTTGCCGGGAATAAATTTCAAATTTATATCGGTCATCGAAATATAATTCTCATCGATCGACTAAGTTTGTGGGCGTGGATTTAGAGAAAAGAGAGTCTCTTTTGTTATGGGGGTGGACGGGAGTTCGAGCAACTTTCATTTCATAGAACTTTCATAGAACCTTCCGCAGGGTTCGAGCTGCATGTGGTGATCGCTGGTTACCTTCGTCCGAGTTTTATGATACAGTACTAGCTATTGAAAAAATACGTAGAAACTAGAATGAAAGTTGAAATTCGATGAATCACTGCCAACAGAGGGCTTTGTTTAATTATGACACGCTGATTTTGATCAAATTTCGCACATTCATACTACGAATAAGAATATTCCACGCCTTTTAACTTTCATCTGCGAGAGCTGGCTACGGGAAAGTAGCTTTCGAGGCTCGAGGTTGTAAACATATCTTTTGGAATATCCGAAAACCTACATTTTACCTAAATTATTAAATTAAATAAGCAAAACCTAAATTTTATTCCCTTCGTCGATTTGACACTGAAATTTGTATAATTGCCAGTTTAATTACGAATAACATCTGATATCCGAAACCACCAAATTTCTATCTCTTAAGAACAATAATTATTCCACGTGTACCATAAATCATTCGGCCGAAGCCCTTAACATCTAGCGTGAACGGAGTATTTGGAGTCGACATCGACGTACAATCGTACAGAGCGAACGATATCTGCATAATAATGCGTGCTGATAAAGCTAGGATAAAGGATGCGATGTCAGCCACGAGCATTGTCTCGATTTCCGAGGTAATTCGACGGGCTTAAAGTAATTCCTTTCGGGCGACTTGGTGTCACAGATCGACGTTACGTATATACGTTAAGTATACTTCGTTCGAACGTTGTAGAGGCAAACACGGTGGCTGGAATAGTTCGATCGCGGCTTTCTTCGGCAACTTTTGCTTGTATCGTGACGGCAACCGAGAGGGAACTGGCCAAGTTCTATTCGCACGAGATACAATTAACGTAAGTTCTCGTGCAATGATTCAATTTGCAAATTTTTTTTTTTTTTCATTGCTTGTTGCAAGAGTTTGCTCGTTGGCAATTGAGACTGCTAATAGGCTTTTAAACTGCATATCGTGATTTTCAGTAAAAACTTACATCTGTTGATGGCACAATCGGTTGATGAAAGACATGCAACTTTGTTCATTGCAATTTTTTAGCAACACCTTGGACACTTTGCCACGTTCGAAACATACTCATCGTGCCGATAATCGTACCACTCGGAGGTTAATTCTTATAGATAGCGCAAAATGAACGAGTTTTTAAACAGTTTACTCTTCTTGCAATCCAACGGTATAAATTCTTTACGATCTAAAGTTCCCACCAAGGTAATAATTCGTAGAGCTTTTAAAAATTTCCTAACAACTTCTCAGCTTTACTTCGTTGTTCTATAAGCGTCTTACGACTTCCCAACGAGAGTGTAATTCGTTTCCAAATGCCGGACCAAAAGGCTGGCCACTACTTTTAAGTTAGTCGGCACTTTGAATCTTCTCTCGGATATGCACGCGTGGATAAGAATTCTTTTAGGGACGCACTATCTGATTTGTTCCGGCGGTGACTCGATATATACGCGAATAGCGAAATACGAAAAAGTAGGCTGAAGGAGGAAGCTCCGCCTCGACCCAATTCTTTTTTGCTGTAAAAAAGAGCCTACGACGAGACTTGGCGGAACACATCTCCGTAGAAATCCTGAAAGGGACCATTCTTCCTTTTGAAAAACTAGTCAAAAGAAATCTTAACGTAGATATCAACGTATGATATCCGCCGTTTGAATAAGCCTGCTGATAAAAGAGGAAATTATCATCGGGTAGCCTCTTTCGATTATTTCGCTCTTGTACGAGTCCATAACGTCAAGCAATCACCTAGAAACGACGGCACAGAAATGGGGGCTAGGGTATAGGCAGTGCCATTAAAATGGATTAGCAAAACTTAAAGGCTGCGTGAAACAAATACCGAAACTGCGGAGCCCTGGGAAATGTTTCCACGCGTTCGCGTCACTTAGCTTTCGTTACCTACACACGTGTTTCCCCGTTTTCTCAGCCATTATATCATGAATTATTTGGCCCCGTTCGGTCGAACGAAGGCATCGATCCGCGGAGCACCAATGTCGTTCCAAAAATTGCTATGAAACTCGCGAAAAATGCAACAGAATCGGAACTTCTGCTGCGTCCCAAATGCCCGTTACGTAAAAATTCGTAAAATCGCGATATATATAAGTACCTTCTTCGTCTTCTTGTTTGAGTAACACCTCGAGCTCGTGATCGTCGAAAGTGTGCCCTAGGGTGTTGAGGATTGTTCTTACTTTTTCCTTCTCGATCCGACCAGACTTCGTTGAATCGAACATGGAGAAGGCTCTCCTGAGCACTGTAAAATATAACGAATCACTGCTTCCGTATCGCTTATCGTTTATTTCGCTGTTATCCTGTTAGCGTGCAGTAGCTGAAAGTATTCATACGATTACCGTAGGAAATTAAGTGTACAAATTAATTTCGTTGAATATTTTCCCTTATTGATATAATGGTAATTTATATACTTGTGTAATTTTAAATATATATTTGTAGCAAATATCTTCTAGCTTTCAAACTCTGTTTGATCAGTAATGGGATCTTATTGCAGTGCTAATGAAATTTCAATGCAAAATTTCGTATAACGCACGTAATATAATTCATCAAAGGTTTCTACGAATGTTCGTACCGTACGAACGTTACATCTGTATGCTACTGTATGTCGAAGGCAGGAGTGGAGAAGAAAATTTCAGGCATCTTTCGTATCTCCTGAAAGATTCTGGACGCGTAATCGAAAGGCATCGGTGCTTCTATTTACTTAGCTGTATTTATTTACACGGTATGCCAACGGCGTATATTAAAATAACGAGGCCAAGTAAATCAGCGGTTTATTTTGCGATACAGTGTTGGATTGCGCAATCGGAGCGCCACGTAGTACCGTGACGCGTTCCGAAACTCTGTGGATAGAACGACGGAAAAAGCGTGGGCGGAAACGAGAAGACAGGAGGTGCAACATTTTTAAGAAATTCTCGCGTATGGACTACGGTGTTGTTCGGTCGTCGCCGCGATAAATCGATTCGATTTGGCAAAGGTTCGTAATCCGGTCTGGCCACGTTCAAGCGACAAATCTTAATGAACAACCGTACACTGGAAGGGGAAATGGTCCTTTGAAGTCCCGATGCCTCGCCAATGGAAAATACAGACCAGCTGCGACCTAAATCTTAAACATTCTCGACCTTCTTTCGACGAATAAACCATACTTGTTGACGCGTCTGGGATTTAACGAAATGCCGGCGCTGTATGCGCAGTGTCTATTTGTGCGAGCGGAATTCCGTTCCACTTCATTTTCGCCAGTTACGGCCGAGAAGGTTCGCCTGCTTGGTTTTACTTACTTTTCAGCTGTTCGTCATCCTGAAACAAAGAAGAAATAACGTTTCGATACAATTTCACTGTTGATGGTACACGAGAGAAGCACTTTTCGTTAACTGGATCCTATTCACTTCAGAAACGGCAGGCCGATCGAACGAATTTTGATAGAGTTTCTCGTTCGAGATTTAATTCTCTGTCTGTCAATTACTTCCGATATGGAAAATCGATCATAGAATCGCTGGCGTTGCGCCAAACTGCTCGATTTTCTGCCGTTTCGATACAGAATCGTCCGATCAATGCGTGCCCATGCAACAAACGTCACTAAGTTCCGCGATTTCGTTTCTCCCTCCCCACTTAATTAACAAATTGACTAACCATCATCGACGTTTTCAAGGAAACTGAGCACGATGCGTGTGTCCCTTCGTTCTTCCACACTAATGGTTTATCCGCACTGGATATCTTTTATAAGCTCAGCTAGAACGCATGGTAGGGGAGGTGAAGAATTTCTCTCATCCCTTCCTGCGAACTATCGAAATTCACAGCTTCTCACAGCGCAGACAGACGACGCCAATTCTCACTGCTATAATGCTACCTACGATTCGCCGTGTAAACGGTTAAGTAACATGATTGAAATCACCGCTAATTTCAAGGCCGTCTATCATTCACCCTAAAGTGTTCGATCGTATGTCTATCATCTGCACGTTCTTGTACGTCGAAATTTCTACGCGTGTCTAGGAGGAAATATATTTTACGTTCGTTCTGATCGAACGGAATTACTCGAAACAGCCTGAAATCAAAAACAGGGTTATCGATGTTATTTGCGTTAAAGCGGTTCCTGTAAAAAATTTACTACGTGCGATAGAATGTAGGATACGCGATATATAACGCAAGGAATATTATTTAAATCACAGTTATACGATTGTTTTCTATATGGTTGTGAAGGCCTGCCAAAAAGTTTGAGGGAAAAAGCAATAAAATTTTCGTAGACCGCAAACGTGTTGCGAGGAGGCGGCCGAGAACACAGCGGCAGCCAGTGCAAAGAAGTGGGGGTGCTGCTATTTCAAAACATTCCAGACTATGATACTACTGCTTTCCATTCAACCACCACATCGTCCGACGCGATATATCGCCGATTCTTTTTACTGGTTACTAAGAAATTTAATATCCTCGAGACCTCGTGAATTCATGGAATTATTCTTCGAAAGAATTATCCGATACTGGCGCCTTATGCGATCGAACGAAAATTGGGCAGTAAACGAAATTGTATCCGACCTATGTTGAGCTATCGACCGGAAGATGATTAAAATTCCTCTCGTTAAAATTCATGGTACAATTCATTCAGCAGCCAATGATATTTATTATCGTTCCTCGTCGACGTATTAGCAGCCTGTAGTAAAGATTGCGTAACGGTGTAACCTGACGCATCGTAGCGTAGAGAAGAACTTTATTATTTCACGTCGAGTATGGTAAACGGTAGCAAAGTGCAGTTCTTACTGCGTTTTTTCGGTCTGCCCTCGCCAGTGATATAGTGCTTTTCGTAAGAACGCGGTAGACGGCAAACGCTATAATTATCTTGTCAGTCCCACCCACGCAGGGCATGCCATCTCTCCACTGAATTATTATTTGAATAAACTGGCGATATTTTTAGAATGTCCAATACCAATTGAGAGTCGCTCTATATTTATACCTGAGCCTACCTTACCGAGTAATTGGGCGAACGGTCGACGAACTTGCGTTAAGCCTTTCATTTCGTTAAGTGGTCCCTATGGATCGTTCACATTCTTCGATCTATTAAAAAATATCTGAATTCTTCGGCGAATCTTCTACATTTATTTTTATTTCAGCTTTGATTTTTCAACCTTTCATCCTGTACGATCGTGTAGCCCAGATTTTTTTCGGCTTCCTTTTAACGCGACCAAGGTTCTTCCTCTTGGCCTCGATGGGGCATTACGTGTAGCTCGATCGGCAGTTTGTATCAACTAACTCGATTTATTTTCTCCCGGCGGACATCCGCGCCATCGGAATCCGACTTGGTTCCAGAGATTCGAATCTGCTCGATTGTTCGTCACAGGAACGAAGGGGCAGTTTGCAGGCTCCTATCATCCGTTTATTCCGCGATAACGACGATATTCGATTTACAGATTCGGTCCGTTTTCGATCTATCGCTCTTGCAATGTCTCCCCGAAGGTTTTTCAAACGAGATTGTACCATCGGCGATCATTTCTGCCAATGTACGTGTTTATCAATCGTTGTTGGCTCGATTGTTACGTCGGCAATCTTTATTCGTAAAACACGAACAAAAGGAATGGATTCCTATTAAGACGTTGCAATCAAACGGATAAACGAAAACGCGTCAGGTAATTAATTGCCAATGGAAAAGCTGGCAAGAAACTAAAGACGAGACTCGTTGGCGCCGATGATCGAAATCTCGGAAAGTAGCATGGATCGTTCTATTGCGTGTCATTAGCAGAGATTCGAGAACAATGGCATGGGATGTACCTCGACCTCGAAACGTTGACTCGACGCTTAGTCGAATTCTTCGCCGGTAATTAAGGATATTGTTCATCCTGAGACTTTAGATTTTTATCTCGGCGGGAAAAAACGAATTTTTATTCGGATCAGAGAGAATTGCAGACTCCTCGATTATTCCAGAGCTCGTTTCTCGTTAGCCGTCGCCCTTATTTTCCACCTCTGTGCCACAACTATCCCTGTCCGAACGTATCGGAAAACCTTTTTTCGATTAAATCATTTCACCGAAAGACTGAGAGACAGATTTGTTCCCAGATTAAGCGACTAATTGTAAAATGTGGGCAAAAGGTTGCAATAATTGCGAATCACGGTTATCTCGATCTGTGGTACGAAAGACGCTCTATAAGGTTCGACTTTGATGTATATGCAAGTTGCATCGATCGCATCTCGTGAGAAGTTCTGTCTCGAGAAGAGATTTTTCAGTGAACGCATAAAAATTCAGACTGATCGGACAGTCCGCATATTTTTGTATAGATAGATCGGAAAGGTAGATAGAGAGGTGAAGGGCATCAGAGATAACTTTGTGAACGGGACAAAAGAGATTCGTGAACAGCGATGGCCCAGTTTCGCTTTTGGCTATAACAGCGAACTGTGCGCTCGATAAACAACCGTTATTTTGCAATTCCTAATGTTCATTTTGCCCGCGTCCTGACGGAGCTCGTAAATTCACAAAGTGTTTCCCCGCGAGTAAACGCCATTGCCTACAACCGTCTTCGAGACTGTCCCTCGAGCCGATGCTCTACAGAATTTTGATCCTTCTAATTATATCGCCTGTTTCAGCAAGAGAATATTCAGCACAGAATATTCTCGCGATTGCTCTGGTTGCAGTCCAGTTGAAGGTCGATGCGGGAGTTGTTCACACGTCCGAGTAATTAAACCCGGAGGAGGAATTATATAAGCACGTAATGACATTCGTTTAAAAGTCGCGGAGCAAATCGAGAAAAAGAGAAGAAGATGAGTTTCAGCGTGACCTCGCTCCCCGATAATTTAATTCCCGTTCGATACGACTGAGCAGAACAATTCGAACGATGCTGCGCTTTGATTACCCTCGAAATTCCACCGATTCGTTTAAGTGGGAAGAAAAGCGCGGCACACGTCCAATAGAAGTATCTTTGTTATCGATAGTCAAGAGATCTAACAGTGGTGTTTTATTTCCGATAATAGGCTCGCAACAAACCAGCAGATGGAGTAGGCCATGTGAATCAAAAGGGCTCGACAGGTCAAAAAGCGCCATTGACGGCCGGGCAGAAGGTGGCGCCTGGTGCGAAAGTTGCAGCGAAACCAGCTCAGAAACCCTCTGCTCAAAAGGGACAGGTTAAGGTTACGCCGAAAGCAGCTTCCGTGAAGACCGGCAAGAATAAGAAGAAGGGCCAGAGGCAGCAGTACGACCTTATCGTCACCATAAATCTGGTGAGTAGGAATAATTTCTCTCCGGAGCGTTTAGTTGCAAGCGTCAGCTGCAGTAGAAACGGGCGGTCGTAGTCAGACGCGCCGCGTTTTACTCTGATACCGACTAGACAGCGTGCAGTAGAAACGGACTGTCGTCTACTAGACGCGTCTGATCTAGACCTTCTTCCTCCATTAGATGGTAGCACAGGTCGTAGAAGAAAAACGCGTGGAAAAAAGCTGTATTTCTATCACGCTATCGTATCTTGTGTGTAGATCTTCTTTTATTTATAAGCAGATGGAATTGAGAAATAGGTGGTCATTTAACATGCGCGCGTGTCGCAAGCAAAGGTTAATTCATTGACGCAAGAGATACGATCGAATAGAACGCGGAACGAGTTTTCCATTATCTAAATTGCCTTCGTGTATCGTTATTTTCAAACGGGGGGCGCCAGTGTTTGTATCAATACGGAACGTCCGTAAAAATAACCGTTGCGGCTGCATTTTAAGAGATTCACACGTGCGACAAAGCAGGTCACGGTGTCCGTGATTTTTCGTCGCGACGCTCCAGAAATAGTATCAGACACTTTCACCTTCTCCCTCGGGAAACTATACTACTTTGGCTGAGAAAGACAAATACCATATTAACGAAATACCGGTTACGTTTGTGGATAATAGGTAGGCATTATTTTGAGTTCAAGAAACTTGATTCTCATTGGCAAACGGAACACAGTACCAGTCCGATTATGCAAGACCAACATCGTCCAAAGTTAGATCCTGCAAAATATTTGCCGCCATCTCCGTAATTGCAGTCGATGTCCGTTTAAATCATTGTTGATTCAGTAGACTAGGCGTGCCTTACTATTGGCAAGCAACGTTACTAGAGTCCTTTTAGTCGAGCAATCGTGAACAGGTGTAAAGCGAGTCGCGCGTAAAGGTACTCGCCTTCGCGACGGCGAACGAGCATACATCCTTTCCCATTTTCGACAATCGTGTTTTCGGGAATGCGCGTCGTTTGGCAGACTATGCCACCAACGCGAGCAACTTGCTATTAACGAAACAGGACGAAGGAGAAAAAAGGATGGAGTGCGAAGTAAACAAGGAAAGAATTGCCAACCAATGGTCGAAGTCCACTGACAAGTTAAAAACAGCCGAAGGTTGTCGAAAAGCTCGCACTCTGCCCTAACTCGAATAATGCCACTGTAGATAGTTACGAGTATCAGTTTTGTGGTTCGTTCGAGCTGACACGAATGGCCAGTTTGAGGTCTTTGACTCTACTCCACTCGTTTACGACCCGGATTTATCACGGATGCGTATTGAAAAGTTGACCGCGGTGAGAATTAAGTTCGCGTAGGACTGCACGTGACATGGCGTTCGGGAGGGGAGAATCAGAATGAATTCGAGACGAGACGAAGGATCCGGCGGCACCAACAAGCGGTGACGTTACCGCTCGCTAGTCCATAAATATTATTTGTGTTCGGTCCTGTAGTCGCGCTAGTTCGATTGACGCGTGGCAGCCTCTTCGCAGCGAGAGACGGAAATTTATTCGTGCGAGGAGAAAAAGCTTGGACGAGGCTTTGTTTCTGCGCTTATTATCTTAAAAGGCTCGAGTGAAATTAAAGAGTTTCTTTAGACAATCTGAGAAAACGAAACATCGTTCACGGAACACCTCCATTGTCGGGGACAAATGTAAATTTAAAAAGTGCCTTGTACAGAGCCAGCTGCAATCGTGTTAATCGGTAAAATTAGTGCACGGTGATAGTCCTCGATATGGCAGACGCGGAGGAAAAGTATACAACCGCCTATGGGAAACTGCGAAGATTGACGAGTACTATAGATGGTCAGATTCGACAAATAAGCGTGAGTAACGATTGCATTCGAACTACGCTTTCAACCCTGTGATACTGGAATTTTTATTATACTTGCTTTCATTTTAATCAGAGGAAAGAACTATTAATATTCTAAGAAAATCTTTAACACGGAATTGGAACGGGTAGTAATACATATTCATAACGAAGCTCTTAGAAATCAAAGATCCGCTCCACTTCTCGCAAATTTCTCAACTTCGTCGCTCAAGTACGCAATTAATGTTCAGTTTTCTGGAAAGGAATAACTTATTATCGTAATATCACATTTTGTTCGAGCTTGATCGACATTGAAAATGATGAAAAGAATGCAACGGGGTTAAAAAATTATTCTGATCGATCGTATACCTGAATTTACTTTTGATACGTCGCAACTATAGCATTCGGCACGCATTATCTTCGTCGGTGTTAAATCACATGTGTCGAACTGTTATCTATTAGCCGCGTGTTCGAGTCGGCAGCACGGAATTCAAAGGAGTCGGGTAAATATATAAATGCAGGCACGTTCACTCGTAAAATCCAGCTGACTTTTCGCGAGTTTATGCGAACCGCTCTCGGAACTGTTGAAAAAGGACGTGACCCAGTTGAATACCAACTCTATTTGCTTCGAAAGAGCCTCGAAGCATCGAAGCAAGAGCTTTCGGCTAAGACGGGTCCATTCGACAGATTCTCCTGTCCCACAGCGCTTACGATTACCGAGGATATCCACGGACGTAATCCGTGAAAGTCATTTCGAAGTGACGTCGCTGAACGTTTCCAGAATATCGAATAGACAACCTGTTCGTTCTGGAATTCTCAATTAACGCGAAACCATATGTCGCGAAACAGAACGAGCAGCTGATCTTACTTTGTCTGGCAAAACTGTATGGGATATTTCGAATATAACCGTTTATTTCGGTGAAAATTGCAACATCGTCGATTCGACCGTAGCTGTAGATCACTCGGTAGCTAACTTACAACCGAGCTTAACTGACCCATACTGCTTATAGCGTGCTTCATTAGCGTTCGGTTCGTGGAAACCATTTCTAAGACGACCGTAGCAACCGCAAGCGTCGGGGGATTTCTGCTTCGGGCGCATCGTAAAGCGATTATATTCAGCACGTAGCAATCGCGTCGAACATTTTCATCTGCTTAAGTACTCGCGTTATTTCTCAAATGAGACTGCGGTCGATCTTTCTTGTTCAGATACACAGTCCAAGTGCAATCCCTTAGGGACGGGGTTAAGGAGAGACGAACGAAGCATACACAGATTCGAGGAATTGTTATAAAAGTCAAAGTGACACGGAAGACGATCATCTGATTGTATCGAACAATGTATACTCGTTTTACAATTTTTTTTCGCAATTGCTCTCTTTTTCATTTCTAATCGTTTATAATCGTAAATGTGAATCGA
Source organism: Bombus pyrosoma (assembly GCF_014825855.1). Lineage (NCBI taxonomy): Eukaryota > Metazoa > Arthropoda > Insecta > Hymenoptera > Apidae > Bombus > Bombus pyrosoma. The sequence goes on from NC_057782.1 coordinate 8,138,164, forward strand.
TAGAATTTTATATATTCAATATATTTTGATAAATGTAATTCTAATTGTAAGTCGTTTATAATCGAGTAAAGTACGATGCGAAGGAAACGGTTCAAAGAATATACGCAAGCAAAGAAATATTTCTCTCGACTATTCCGTTCGGCGAACCCGTTAGTCTCTGTCAAGGTGTATTTGGGGCATAAACGGCCTTACGTTGGCAAAGTCACTTATACTAGAATGAACGAGCGGATGCTGATAGCGACTCGCAGAATTGCTGCTAAGTCAATGTCCCTCTAATCGTGTTAACGGCATATGTTCCTTAATCCGCTGTCTATTAATGCTGATTTAACAATGTCGAAGCACAGTCGTCTGTAGAAGGCGGATAAGCCAGCGGCATGGTATTACTGCAGATCAAGCCATTAGTTAGGACAGGATTGTTAATTGTGCGAATTATACGTACCCCTATCAATGTTTACTCGATCGAACATTCGCTTAAAAGCAACGTAACCACTTGAACTATAGTCGCTGTATAAGAACCGAAAATTGTTGGCTCGCTTTATAGCTATGAGATACTTTCATTAGTGGAAAGTGACTAAATGTGGGGTAATTTTTCTAATATGGAATAGTGCACTTAACATGGAATGGGGCTATCTTTTTAAATCTGACAGATGAATATCTTTCAAGCGGCTATAAGCGACTATGTCACTCATTCATTTTAGTACGGCACACGTTGTGTTTCATAAGTCGATCGTACGTTGATGTGGCAGGATCGTTTTACTTTGTTCCTGTACGAAATCATTCAACGTGTTACATTACGCTTTGTGTAAATCTAACGTGTTTTTTTCGTATTTCTTACTATTTTATCATACTTATTTGTGTCTTTTGTTGTTGCTGATATATTGCGTGTGATAATTGACGAGCGAAATATTTATGAGCCGAACATCGTGTTTGTAAAATTCCAAATATATTGCAGATACCCAGTCTAATTATGGAATATTTCATATTTAGATCACTCCTTTCTTATAGATTGTTTTATTTATAAGATACCAGAATATATAAAATACCCCTTCTAGCTAACTAACTAAGGAGAGGTCAGCAAGAAAGAAGACTATGGACGAAAAAAATAGCCATGAAAGTGGTTTGAGACAAGAAAAACAGCAAACCACTTTCAAGTCACGAGAACCACCTTATTTCGACTTTGTGAGAAAAGACAGCCATTTTTTAACGTAATTCTTTCAAAATGTGTTTTTATCGCCAAGAAAAAAAGACAAGCTAAGAAGGATAGAACTACTTTTTGATGACATTTGAGATATGAAATTTCTAATATTATATTTGACACAGTCTATTGATAATCGCGTTACGTACGATGATGCTTAGAATGTGAAATTTCCTCCATTCTATTCGACAGTTCTCGATTGATATCTTTAAACAGTTAATTGTCATTTCGACGAATCAAATGGTATTCTATAATACGATCTCATTACGCACTACGATTCGAGAAAAAATCAATAAGCCAATACGGCGATTACCGCGGAGGAAGCTATCCCACCGTTAATTTGATTAAATTAATGATACTTCGACTGGGATTGGCATCATTCTGCAAACAGGAGTACAACATGCGATGGCGGCAGCCACCAGTACATATTAAGTTTTGATGGGACATTACGTTGAAGTTTAAACCGTGTTAATCATTCAATTAACATCGAACATAAACGCCACCGGATCGTAAACTACTCTGACGACCCTCTAATTTAACTTACTTACTTACTTACTGTGTCTTTTTTTTCTTTTCAGTCTGAATATGGACTCACGGAGGATCAAGTGGCCGGTAAGTGGATCTTCGGTATTATCAACTTTACCATTCGCGCTTTTCTTATCGCGTAGTAAAATGATTTTAACGCTTCGTACCTGTGAATACCAAAAGTGAACGCGAGAGATATTCTCGTTCGTTTAATATCGCGCTTCGAAAACTTTCCAACTGAGAATTCAAGTGTCTGTGAACGTACGTACGTTAACGAGTAGAACGGAGTTTTTCGCACGCATAATGCGTTTCCCTGGCACTCGACGTTTCACAAATTAGAGAAGCTGTTGATGATTTCCGTTCCAGGGAACGTCAAAAATTACTTGCTTGTATACAAAAGCGTGGTTTAATCTTGCCTCGGAGTGACGCGGCTATTAAATTAATCCGTGCTGAAGTATTTTACGTCTATGCTGTCGTTCGTAATTCTGCAAAATGCCCACATTTTCGTCATTTTCGCAAATTAATAACTAAAAGCAATGCTACCTTCTTGTACAATCAGAATGTAGTTTAGTTTATTCTGTATATAGTAAAAGTCCGTATATTCGCGTGTCACGAGTAAATTAAATCTGTTCTTGTTCGTTTTGTACGTTCAAACTGCTATTGACAATGTGTTCCAATATTTCAAGGGGTCCAAATTTCGTCCCCGGACCTAATTTAGTCCTTTGATCGATCTTATTTTTTGACTATTATTTGTATTAGCTTTTATAAAACAACTATCACAGATCCTCGTTATTAAGTGTTCAACGTAATTGTACAAATTCTGTCGGATTAAGAAACTGACTTGCTTTTGGATAAATGTCAAGAAAGGTTTTAACGGAACGAAATTTGCATCTCATCCTAGTGTCACATACACGTATACAGAGTCTTTTTAAGCAATTTTGAAGTCGCGTTAAACGAAGACGCTGTAGCAATTTTTTGATCGCGTATTCACAGTAATTCGAAAGTGTTCGAATAGTTATGAGCGGTAGACTGTATAAAGCCACGGGAAGAGGTCGTCTAATTTGTGAAAGTAGCCTTACGTAAGTACATGTCCTGTCACTCGAGCTGGTACGTGTTGCATAAAAGATCGTATTTTCGTCTCACGTGACTGCGATCATTGGCCTTGTGGTTGATTCCTCGGCGACGAGGAGCTTTTAGAACTTTTTGCGATGGCACGCGAGCGAGATATCGTTGATTGCGGCGCCTGGGAAACCACTGAAAGAGAAATTGCCCACTCGTTTATGCACATTAATGTATCGTCTGGTGTTTACGTGGTGATAAACGCAAGGTGAATGCAGACCGATCTATGCGGCAAACGATAAGATCAAACGGCGACGTCTAGAAACTCTTATTTGCCGGCTGCATACACGTTCTCGCCTACTTCAGCTATAATCTCCTGGACTTTTATGAATCGTGATACGTATTTGTTTCCTCGCGTGATTTATCGTGCAGCTAACGGAGCAATTGCTCGCTCTATAATTAAACGGCGAACCCGACGTTTACCAACTCCATTTTCCCAAACTGAATTCCATCGGTATGTCAGACGATGTCTGTGGTCTTTTTCGTGGTCCATTTTTATACGGGGTGTCTCACTAGTCACGATACAACCGGCAAGAAGATGATTTTACCCGAACAGATAGATCGAAGACGTGGAATGAAATTTGTTCGTGGAAAGCTAGGTTTTCGAAAAAGTCGAACTAATTAATTTCGACGTTAGGAAATAAAAAGACACGAGCTAAAGAGAACCACAGAGCTGTTTTTTGATCGGTGACGAGGACGTGCATTAACATCCACGAGATTCGAGGACACTCTTTCAAATCCGCTTGTTGTTTGACAAACATTCGGCGAAAAAAGGAAAAATAACACGAGGAACACGGTAGCTCGTGTTTAGCTTCGCGATACGCTTGCTTTTATTTCCACGTCCTTCGAGTTTCCTGATTTTCCAACTTCCGCTAGAAAAATGTGAAAGTTCGATATGCCGTTGTCATTTCCACATAGAAAGGCTGTGTATCGAGCCAGCGGCAAACACTCTCTTGATGAATGAATGCGAGAAAGAAAAGGGACAGTAAATAGACGAAATGGGTCGGATAAAAGGTAAACGCGCAACAATGGCGATGGAAGCATTGTCTCGCGTAGATGCACTGATGAATCAAACAAGACTACTTTAACGAACGCATAGACTCGTAAACTATTCACGATCCTCTTGTCGCGCGTACATTTTTACCACACGGTGCTCGGTCCGGACGTTGTGAAAATTTATAACATCTCCGACGAGTCCGCCGTGGCTGGCCACTTGCCCGAAGCTCGCGCGATCTCAGCTAGTTTTGCACGACTTGTAACGCGTGACCGAACATACACACGTACATACACATACAGATCGCTCTTGATTAATAGACATCTAAATCCACGATTTCTCAACAATACGACGACAGGGAAAAGCATTTGTTGTATATCGTTTTATTGCCAAATTTCCGCCAAAGTTTTTCGTCCGTCGTTATTTACGGCTCGGTTGGACGACCCCTGGAATTTCTACAGAAATCGTCGCATCGAAAACGCAGGAAAAGAGAGAGAGGCAGGGAGAGAGAAATTATTTTCGTGCTTGAATACTGAATTCCAGATGCATTCCAATCTCGAAAGTGCCGCAGGAGAACGAGACTAAAAGCATGTATAACGTTCGATTCAATCAAACTGAATCTGTCGAAGAGAAATGTAACGCGTGGAATATGACACTTGATCTCTCGGTTGCGCCGACAGTTTTAATATTAAGAAGGGAAAATGATCGAGATCGGATCGTTTGATAGACGATCATCGATCAATTTTTATCAACGACGAATTAACGCGCGATTTATTACTTCAGAATTCAAGGAAGCGTTCATGCTCTTTGACAAGGACGAAGATGGCACTATCACTATGGCGGAACTTGGCGTGGTTATGCGATCTTTGGGACAGAGGCCGTCTGGTAAGCGAATCGTTACGTTATTTGAAGAATCGAAATATTCGGTACAATATCAACCACGTGCCATCCACGTGTATCAAGGTAGACACGATCTGGCTAGAAGCCACGAGCTGACGAAAAGCTATCCACTTGCGGCCGAAATATATAACGGTAATCCAAACCGCCAACCCAACCGCTGTATTGTCTATTAGCTAGTAACGCAAAAAGATAGTTCATGAAATTCTATACGGTCAATTCAATGACTGTTTTGTTTTGACATTATGAACTGCGAAATATACAGTGTGAGCAACGTGTGTCGCTTCATAGTTTGTTTCGTTTGTATCGTTACAAGTTTTCTATCACAGTGCGGTACAGCACGTGTATTACAAGCTTTAGTTCTATATAAAACATAACATAAAATATGATATGCAATTTTCTAGTTAAAATATATCTTGTCGATAATAAAATACTTTTTCGCGATGGTGCGTGCTTCGATGTGTGTTAAAAAGAACAAAACTCTAGGAACAATTAATTCTAAGATATCCCGCTATCGTCGCAATATATCTTATAAAATAGCACTTAGCTCTTGATAAGCGTTAAATATTAGGAATAGTAACGTGCTTTTTAAACGCTTGTCAATTGCACGAGTGCGAAGCTGGCACGAAGAGTTTGAAGCGTAACGCAAACTTCTCGAGAGCGGTTCTTGCTAAATTAATATCCCGGGCGACAGTTTGAAGGTTTTCTAAAGACGACGAGAGTTAAATGGTAGAATTACCGAAAACTAGACTGTGACAAGAGCTTAGAGAAAATTACCTTTCCGACCGATCCTAAGTCAGAAACTGCGACGATTAGGCGCACGTGCAGACGCGAGTAATTAACTACACGTCGAGTTCTTCTGTCTCTGCTCCTCGCCGGATCTACAAGGGAAATTAAATGTCTTCCACGAGACGACGATGAATGCATTACACGCAGGAATTAGAAAGAGGACATGGAGAAAATCGCATGTCGCGTTTAAACGACAATTAAAGAGCTTAGAACACGAATGATCTATGTTTATGTTCGTCCCTTTTTAAGAAAACAAAAGGTTACTCTGGAATTGCTCAACTTTTCTACCAAACCGTTCATCATATTGCGCAACTCCTATAAGTTATAATTATATTACAGAAGAATTGTGTCTAAATCGTGAAGTCCTGAAACCTTAATAAAACTTGTTCTCGTAGAATCACATAATTTTTGTTCGATGATAAGCTTGGACGTAGATTATTTTTCGTAATATGCTGATTCCATCGTGCTGCGAATATCTCTGAAACAGAATATATCTTCTGAACAGTAGTCGCCTCTGTTGTGAACAGAATTCAATTATTTGAAATTTTTCAACAAGACAACTTCTTGGTGCCAAAAGAACGTTCATGAAACTTTATATTTGGCTGATTTCTGATTTTATAGAAACAGAATTACGAGATATGGTGAACGAAGTGGATCAAGATGGCAATGGTACCATCGAGTTCAATGAGTTCCTGCAGATGATGTCAAAAAAGATGAAGGGTGCCGATGGAGAGGACGAATTGCGTGAGGCGTTCAGGTATTTCAAAGTTCTAGAAGGTTGAAAATACTCTTGTAGGTGTATGTGAATATTAATAGTGAAACTTGTGTGTCTCAGAGTATTCGACAAAAACAATGACGGCCTGATCTCATCGAAGGAGTTGCGACACGTAATGACGAATCTTGGAGAAAAATTATCGGAGGAAGAAGTGGATGATATGATCAAGGAAGCGGATTTGGATGGCGACGGAATGGTGAACTATGAAGGTAATTTGATATTAGCAAGCTATTCATACTCGTTTTCTACCGTATCTAAGTAAATATACTTAGCAAATATTTAACCAAAGACAGTCCATTCCATTTATCTAACGTAGTACGTGTGTGCATGTATGGCCTATTGTATTCGGAAAATATAATTCGATGGCCACAAACTATATCCGTAATATATCGCGTGACTCGTCATAAAATCATCAATTTTTGAAACGAATTCAATTTTATCGTCTACGAAATCGTCTGGCTCGCAAAGACACGATATGTTCACAGAATTTGTGACAATCCTGACGTCGAAGAATTAGTTCGATGGCCATGGATCGGACAAGAAGCTATCCAGCTGCCGGAAGTCTTCGTCGAAGAATAGAATCAAATCTGCGAAATCGTAGCAAGATGGTCATCCTCTCGAACTCCGTCATCGGAGACATCGATGAAAAGTCGTGAAACTAACAATGTGGGAAAGTAGCTGAAAACTCTTCGAAGCTCATAAAATAACAAATACCGATATATCTTTGATTCGACAAGGAAGACGAGCAAGCCAGGGTTCAATCAATTCACGTGGCTCGCAGCTCTTTTCCCGCATGAGGGTAAGTCATATCGGAAGACTGAAAACTGTGTCTCGAGCGATGGAGTAATGAGCGATGGTTGACGATGGTGGAAAGTTTGCAAGAAAGATGGAGAGAGTGTGAGTAAAGGAAACAGCAATGTGACTTCCGCAGTTGCACACGCATACACGCATACACACCTCGCTCCTTCGAATTAATTTTACAAGTATAAGTTAGCGAAATGACATTATACGTGAAAACGAGTGAGGTGCTCGCTCCCGAAACAATCAACTGAGCTTCGTTTAGCGTTTACCTACCTACTATCTATACTCTCTATTAATGCTATACAACGTCGTTATTGATATTGTTAGGAATCAATCGATCCTTCTCCATCCTTCGCCGATCTCATTTACACGATACTCCTGGCATGACGATCTCGTTCAAGAGCGAATCGCTATCGATGGCCTAAAAATTGTACTTGTAGAATCGCACGCAATGTTGATGCGATACGTGGCATCGAAAAGTACAAACGGTATTAGACCGAAGTCGTCTTGTTCGTTACATCAAAAGAAGTTACGCCGTTCGGACATATTTCCTACATGTTGCTAACTTGATATTTGAGGGATGCATCGGTCCGTCAGACAATTTTAACGTAACGCGTTCGATGGATATCGACGTGTGCCGGGATTGGAATGTAGCGAAATTTTTGAATACCGAAGATCCACAGTGAAACGATCGAGTAACTCGTCATTCCTCTTCACTTCTGTCGTTCGATCGGTATTGTTCCTCCGATTTTTCTAGATTCGCTTGTAAACGAGACGAATCCTCTCGGCTCGTTGTCGAGTCGGATTTTAAACATTAATTGTCATAAACATTCTGGCCGCGGGACTCGACGCGAGATAGCTCTATAACGATCTGTCTTCAAATTTAGATGAGTGTCGTTGGCAAGTAGATTAGTTTTAACGATGATATACTCTCGATGGCAGAATTTTTAGACGCATGTTTTGGCGACATGCCAACACAGTCGCTGGAAAGCAAGAATCAAAGCAACAGTAGCGGATTTTCCTTAAATGTAAAACACCAATCGTAGAGATTTCTCGATTCTTAATTTTGTCGAAGAAACTTTTCTACCAAATCTTTCCCATTTCTTTTTTCTCTCGTTTCTTCTCCATTTTTTCTTTTTTTTTGTTTTTTTTTTTTTTTTCTTAAAGCTCGAACAAAGAGCTGAGAATCTCGTGAGCGTACCGCTCTTGTTGTTAGTCCCGAATTCTAGATTTTCACCCATGTCGGCTCTCCTATACCAAACACCGTCCACCTGAAACCTCGACATTCTCACTCACCCACAGGCCAACTGTAATACGTCGTGCACCTTTAGATCCTTAAGATAGGAAAGCCACAGCCGTAGATCGCGATAGAGGATAGTTAATTAGCGCATAGAGGAAGTACACCTAATAAATGATGCATTATACACATACCTATTATATATACCTATACATGGTGTTACTACCGGAAATACTTGAAGTAACGTTATTATGGATATTCATATATATATATATATATATATATTTAGTATATACTTATACATACATACGTACGTACATATATTATATATACATATACACGTTAGCGACGTACGTCGGTGGTATACTGGCATTGATATTTTTATGGTTTTAAAAAAAATACAACAACAAGAACAAATATTAGTGTCAGAAAGAGCGACAGAACGAAAGAGAGCGAAAATGTGAGCGTGAGTGAGCGAGAAATAGGAGTGAAAGAGAGCGAGAGAAAGAAATATCGGTTGGTCGGTCGAAGCGCGGAGAAATGAAGCGCGTGTACATAAACGAAACATTGAAACGGAAGATACGGATAAACGGGATAAAATAAATAAGGGGAGCTCTTATAAGCGTGTTATTACAAAAGGTGATTCGTTTTATCCTTAATGCGTGTCGAAGGATGGTATGCGAATACTACTATTGTTATCGTTGGTAATCGTTGGTCACATGAAGCGGTGATTTCACAAACGTACACACAACATACACATAGAGATAGACAATAAATTCTGTTCTTTAGTTAAGTAACACGCATATAGTTACATTGCGTTGTTCGGCTCGACCGCTGGGTAGGTAAGTTACAGATGTACGAACAACATATAACGCGATTAGAATTTGGGAAAGGTTTTTTTTTTCAGAGAACTCGATGTGCTTACCTAATTACGCGATCGTCATTTTTGGCTGCCTCATGCCGTTGCCTTACGGTGGAAAGATTAATATTTGCAATAAAAAAGGAAAATTTTCATAAAACGTTGCAGCTTTTTAACATTTTGATCGCTACGATTTTAAGTTTCATCATTTCGTCTAATATTTTTCCCCTTTTCGGCTTTCTGGTCTTTCCTTATTGCCGATGAATGTTAAGCTCTGGGTTGAATACGTTCGATCTACGTTTTCAACCGTCTGACATTGGCGTGATGCAAAGCTACGCACAACGTAATTGAAAAAGCCGCGGACTATGCAAACTGCAAAGAGGAGGATACAAGGAAACTATAACATGCAAACATGAAACAAGACGCTTCGACAGTTAAAACATAAAAAGAGCTCTATAAGTCGACAAAAAATAGTAATGTATAACGTCCCGAAGACAATATCTTTAACGATTTTATTAAAGGAAGCTATTCGAGATTTACCTCGAGAGAAGGCCTACGTTTTGCCACGTGTGTACGAGACGATAGATTGTAGAAAGATTGTCAAAGAAAAAAAAGAAAGAGAGAGAGAGAGAGAAAGGGTGAGAGCGAGGATGAAACGATAGAGAAATGAGAAGTTTTATGATGCAGGAGTTAAGGTGCTGTTTAGTTTAAACATTGTCGATCTTTTCCCTTTACAATCATTATGATTTTATCTTACTTGAATCAGCGCACTTTCTGTTACATCTATTTTGCAAACACTCAAATCCTTTTAACTTTTCTACATACTTCGTTCATTATAAACTTATTTCACAGACTATATGATATTTTTCTTGAAAGATTGCGACGAATGGATCGGTTCATTTGGATTTATGAGATGCACGAAATTTCACTGCACCCCATGAGTTATTATTTCGACTCTTCGTCTTAGAGGAAAATTATCTATAAGAATATTAACAAATGCTGAACACAAGTACAAGGAATCGTCAATATCTGTATATATCACTCGCAAAAATCGTAGCCGAATCAGAGACCTTGAGATCGCTGGGTCGATCGCCACATTGGTTCGGGCATGGAATAAAAGAGAAACTTGCAATTCTCCATTGGGAGTATTTTCAGTTTGCAAGGCGACACTAAACGCACACTTGTCACGCGCGCTGTAGTAGGTACCTCTTTCATTAATACAGATCACTCACGGTCTCGCTAGGTCTCTGATTGCCTGCACGGTTCTTTTACTTGCGAACTTATCTCGCCATAAATCTCTGTGGCAATAAATATCCCACTTTCCCCCTCCCGAAAGATGCATTAACTCCGCTTTGCAAATCGCACTATGCAAGAAATCCTTTTGATTAAACCTCCGAGTGCAGAGCTGTTTCTGATATGCCCTTAACCCTTAAAAGCTATTATTATTAAAAGAAAATTTCACCATGGTAGATTTCCTTTATTTTAAGAATTAATAAATTCAACGATACAAATTAATAAATCGATAATTTTTTATTAGTCGATGTTATACGAGAAGGGAAAAGATTATTGTTCCATAACGATTATAAATAACATTGCGATGATATTATAACGAGATACAGAAACCAGCATTGTCATTAAATTTGATCAATGATAGCTTTTAAGCGTTAAAATATTTGTTTCACGCGGGAGTGGCGACAAGTATTATAACGACAGACAGCCCAACCCTATCATGATTACCGAAAAGTATTTTTATAGAATACTCTTCGAGCCAGATATTTACATCGCGTTATATTCTATTCTATATATTATATTACATTAACATCAATGTATACGTGCGTGTACAAATTGTATATCATATTATATCATCCTACTCTGCTGGCAGATTTCATTGTAGTTATTATGCGTCCGAATGACGAGCCGACAACGTTTGTATTCGTCGCGAGACGGAAATTATGCGTTAAATTGATTATATATAAATCGTCCTTAAGATGAATATGCAAGTCTTCCTTCATTTTAATCTGCACTATTCGAAGTTGGAGGATGTTCGTAGGATTTAGTTGTACGGCGTACCTGCTGGTTGCGTTGTGTCCTCTGAGGGTGTGTGTCACTTCTACCCGAAATTATTTCCGGATAAAATCGCTCAACGACGATATTCTGTGTGTTTTTCAACACCCGATAAGTCGAAACATTGATTCGCCTAATCGTGGTCGTGTAAATCTGTAGATCAGAGCCGCGACACGTTAGAGAAATACTCGAAGACTAATGTAACTGAATAAGCCGTGTTTTGTTTCACGATAAACGTGTCGAAAATTCTAAGAATAATTGTAAAAGTTCCACTTCATTTTATACTTGACAAATTTTTTTAGGAAATTATAAAAAAATTTATCTTTGCTTGTTTTATTCGTATCGATCCTATGGTACTAATAGAACTTGAGAATGGCGTGGCAACACGAGATGTTCGAGATAGATACGCTTGTGTGTTATAATTTATATTGTGAACATGTGTCTATATTTTAAATGAGTAGTTGCGTTTACGTCGGAAGTAGACTGCGAGCGAACCGTAACATTTTCATAGAGGTTTGATACACCGATGATCTAGCCGAGGTTAAAATCGTTATAGTCGAGAGTTGCATAGGATCCCTTTGTTTCAGAAAGATTAAGAGAATCTCAAAGATCGAGATTCTATGGATTAATTTCATCTGTCCTCTTCCTAAAATCCTATGCATTTCTTCGAATCCTTCGCTTTGGTTGATTCCAGTTGTTCTGAAGTTTGCTAAAGTTTCTCAACAAGTTTGTCCAATACTCGCAGTACATTATAAACAATGTCCGTAATCGAACTTAAGGAACGCGTGCTTGTGGCTTTTTACGAACAATGTGAAACCGGAGCCACACCAAGAATGATCAAGGACCGCGTAAAAGAACAGGGGAAACGAAAACTAGTTGATATCAAACGAGTTGAATGATGCAAAGGTAATCAAATAAATATATGTACATTGCTAGATACGAAAAAAGAAACCTCATTAACTTAGGTGTATAATAATTGTAATCGTTGAATAAGTGTAACTATGTTGTACTAGTCATGAGACCGTCTCGTATCTTGATAAGCAACAGCAAGTCATTGTACTCGAGAGATTCGGACTGTTGTTACGACGAGACGGTTTCTCGGATCGGTTGTTTGTTAGTGTAATTAAATATATATATTTTTCATCCATTGGCTGACGTAAAAGTACCCGCGCTTCGCAATAAGATCGAGAAAGATTATGAAGAATGATTTCAAAAAAAAGAAAAAAAAGACAAGTGAACCGATTGCGTGCATTACTCGCAAAAAGTTATAAAAATCGAAGCGATTTAGATACCGATTGCATCGTTGAAGCCCGGAAGATTCACGATTCGTTGATTAAAGAATTTCTTGATCGAGAAGATTTGGAATTGCATGATCGTGCAACGCTTTTCCTAGGTTCGGAGTTCGTTACGTGCCATCGTTTAAAGGGTACATAAAAAACGGTCAGGAGCAAATGACATTAATCAAGGTGTCAGAGATAGTGTCAGAGACTTCCAAATGATACTCAATCATCGCATCGCGAATCCTTTGATTTGCCAACATTATGTTTGCATACGAAAGGCATAGGCGCAATGCCTTACCATCTATACGCGTTAATTCCGAGGCACCTAAGGAATTTTTTACAACAGCAGAAAGAAAGAAATGGATTTTTACATCCATTTTATTCGATCTTCAGTTTACGAACCGTATCAATCAAAATTGAACTTTCTGATAAGAAGAATCAAATTTTAAAACAATTCCCTTAGGTGTCCAGGTACTACACGCATTGTAATTCTTCCCTCGTACACTCGCTACTGCTATCGTATGTATTCTTCAGTTCGCCTAATATAAAGCGAGCTAACATAGTAGCATTGCAGCTAGGCAGTACAATATATCGTTGGAACTCCGACCCAAACACAATGACGGTCAAGAATAATTATTGTAATAAGAAAATGTCTTTCATTACTTTATTAAACGATCACGAGTACAAGTCGTGTTAGTTAAACGAATATACGTGTGTATATCCAATATAGAAGCAAGTTAAAGGGAGAGCCATTCGATAGGTCTTTGGTTCTTCGTGGGGTGCAAATAACTTTAGAGGATAGAGGATACGGCGTGGAAATGCGTTAAGATGTAATAAGAATGAAAATTATCTTTGAGATGTATCAAAAAAGAAAAAAAAATAGCGTAAAAACTAAGTCAAGCGAGGTTACACCGGAGATATCGCACTGTGAATGAGAATATTTATATTTTTACTTAGAAAAGTTATAATAACGTTTGTAATGTCTAATTCCCATCCGGTAAGGAATGTTTATAACGTTATTTTTCTAGAGTAAATATCTAAATGCTTATTATTATGTTATGACGAAACGTGCTCTCAAGCGAGATCTATTATTATACAATGCGTTATTTGTTCATTGTAAATATTGCGTTTGCTTCGATTACTTCACTATCTTTACAATTTCTCTATAAGCAACAGCAGCAGCATATATACATACATATATATATATATCAATATTACACTTATAACAATTACTATTGTTCTGTAAATCTCGTCGCGAGTGCCCACAAGGAATGTGCACGTACAATACAACTAATGTATTTCTCGTGGTGTTCATTACAATTTTACTGCTGTAAATATTATTTACGTTTAAGTTGAAAGAATGAGTGAATATCTCTATACGACTAATAGATAGGTGGCTATTATTTATCGCTAAAGTTACGAGAACATTATATTTCCTTGGTCTTTTTAAAGTGTCATTGTCAGTGATTAATTTCGATCTCATATTAAAAAAGTTCTACTATGAAGATTGTTTGATTAAAACATTCAGAGGATGGTAAAATTGACCATCGCAGAATAGAAAGAAAAGAACATTGTAATATGAAACAATCTCTTTCCTTTCGCTTTATATCTTCTTACCTTCGCTTGAAAGCGATTGGGACAGGAAAGACGAGAACGTTCTCAGTTAGTTATTATAAAACGTTATTATACGTCTTTTAACTTTACTGTCAATCTACCACGACCATTTGTTCGAATATTCCTTTATATCTTCATAGAAGGTATTTTGTTCTCTACCTGCGGTACCTGCGATTGATGGTTCTTAATCAGATTTGCTCCACTCACGTTTCGTCGTAAAGTGGGAAAAAATGGAAGCGCTGGAAACTGTGGCGAGAGTGCAGTATGTATGGTGTTAGCTGTATGAAATCATGTTACGTGTAATGTTATGTACTGTAAGATTAGAATACATCATAAAATGGTGATGGCGTGTACTGCTGGAATGTAATACATGTATCGAGTTACCCCTAAATACAGCCATTTTATAATGGATGTTTATCTGAGATCCACTCCCTTCACTATTTTTACGTAGAATACGCTAAAAGTATATGAAAAGAAGATGCACAGCACGGGATATTTAAACAGAAGTTTTAGATGTCTGACTTAGAAAGTGTTTATTAACAGAAAAGTTAATACCATCATCCATACAAATTAGCTTCTTAATAATATCTTAGTACTATATCGTATGAAATATTATTATTTTTATTCATATCCAAGTACTTCAAATGTTGAAAATCGTCGATGTGTCGATCCTAAAATACTTTACGCAAAAAGCGACTCTTTTTTCCAAATGAAATGATGGGTTTCAAATTTGCACTCACTCACGCTCTATATCAAAATCGCGGCATTATCGAAAATCGAATGCGATCGAATGTTCCCGTGCGTTTCACTCGGCGTTTGCGACATACACGCTACTATTTTATTGCGTTTTTACGTTGTGCTAGAAAATACTTTGTGATAAGTGATGAAAACGTATCAAAAGATAATCGCGTTTGAAATGTAATGATTCATTACTTTCGTATCGTTTATTGAGAATTAATCTGGAGATCAATCTTGTAACTGAAAAGTATGAAATGATACGGAATAAAGACCGTTATAGCAGCCATGGAGTCAATAACACTTTCAATAATGCAGAAACATAATAGGTTTGATTATAACGAAAGCTACATTAATTGTAATCAGATGATTCTTTTTTTGCTTCTTAACGATATTCTATAAATCGCGTTACAAATTGAAATATAACATCTATTACACGAATATTGACACTGGGAGATACTTAGATCTTTGGCGTTGATTTGTAGTTCGATTAAGAATTATTACCGTTTTTTCTTTATATTTAATAATAAAAGAATCATGATACAAAAAGCACATGTTATGTAAAAATAGAATAAAATCTACTATGTATATTTCCTGCAATGAAACCCGTACGAAGGTTCCAATTATATATATCGTGGATAATTTTTTTACAGATTAGGGTTTTAATGTACTGTATATAACATTTGGTAGAATTATATTCTTTCTTTGAAATTCTTAATATGATATTGACCGCGAAAATTCTTTTCCCCATTTAAAATAAACCAAATAAGCATCTAATTTTATGACAATACTGTGAAAATGATTTAAAAAAAAAATATTATCACTACTATAACATCGATTAAGTTTTCAATTTAATAATACATCAAATTTGGATTCCATTACTGTAAATAACTGTGAATAACTAACAAATTGGATAACCGAAATTATACAAATCTTAACATCCTGAGTGATATTAAACCTATCATTACAGTTCATCCTTGAGTAATGTGTACCTGTTTTTACTAGGTGCTAGTTTCTTAAATGTAGATTCTGGTGGGGTTGTAGGCACCTTAATTTGTCCAACAACTTGTGGTACTTCATTACTACTAGGATCTGGCCCATAATGAAACTCTCTGTGTAACTTTCCTGAATATAAATCTTGTAGAAAACCTTTTAATTTTCCTTCTATATGAATATCATGGAAGTTTGGAAACAGGTACATATGTCTAAAACTATCTATGGCAATTAGAGGCAAATCTGCTGGAGTCTTTCCTAGATGATGGAGAGGATGAGCAAATTTCACCCCATTTGCAGTTAAGAAATTTACATTTTCTGAAATAAGATAAAATATTGTATTTGCTTATCACTTGGGCATTATCTTTTTAGATATCAGTACTAGTACTTTACTTACGTTTTTCATCAATTAATGTTCTCATTACTACATCTTTATACATTTTAACACTCTCAACATCATCAGGGGCATGAAACAATATGAGGAAGGGTAAAGCTTCCTCTGTTAATTCCTCAGCATTTTCAAATGTGATTTCCCTCACCAAAGGAACACACTTCTCTTGTGCCCAAACATTTAATTCATCAAAGTTATTCAAACTTCCATGGTATGTTTCATCCTCATCATTAGAAAGTGCCTTATCAGATCGGAAGACAATTATAGGTTCTCCTGGGGGGTGCATAGCTTTGCTTGCATTCCTAGTTGTATTCCCAACATTTAAAAATTGTTTTGAATTTTAATTTGTATACACTTATCAATACATATACAGTAAACTATTATTAAACTACAGTAAACTATTATAAGATTATATAGTAAACTATCTGGAGCATAGGTTATTAAATATTCATATTTGTATATGTATATATTATGCAGTATTTAACACAAAGAAGTAGGACAGGTCTTTAAAACATAAAAGAAGAAAAAGAGGGAAAAAGAGGAAAGTGCTGAACGAATACAGTTGTGTGAATAAAAATTTAAAGGTAATGTCATCTAAATTATGCTCAATATTTTACTTACAAAAAGTGAAAATGTTCCCCAATTTCACAATTCTGAGCTGAGCATGTGCTTGTTAGAGAAAAGAATAGAATAATTACACACATGTTATAGAAGCATTAAAAAAAGATTTCCTTGGAGAACATGAGTCAACATATGCGAATCACTTATATATATATATATATAGCATTAGAATTCTTACCCAAATCCAACATGAAATTGACAATCATCCTTTAGATTAGTGGCAACCCTTCTAAACATCCCATATTCAGGAACATCCTTTCTATCAAAATATCCAATGATCATTCTCTTTTTATCATCTAAGTTGGTTAATTCCTTTAAATCGTAAAATTCCTTAATAGGATCCTCTAATTGTTTCCTTATAAATTCTTCGAAGGCTTCTACTGATCGTTGACCTCTGTATTCTCGTTTGGTTGGTTGACCATTCCTTATTACTTTTAAGGTTGGGTATTTAGTAATGTGAAATCTTGATGCAATGCCAGCTAGAAAATAGTTTTTAATTTTGTAATAAATTCTATACACACAAAGTTATTTTAATTTCTTATATATATATTATTTTCTTCTCAACTCTATCTACTTACATTCTCTTTCACAATCTACTTTTGCCATTACAACTCTTCCTGGTTCAGGAAATGCATTTCTTATTTTATTTGCAGCTTCTTCAAAAATAGGGGCTAACGAATTACTAAAACGACACCATTGTGCATAAAAATTTATTAATACCAATTCATTTGTTGCTGAAACACACCATATAAAATCGTAATATTTTCGCCACTGTAAGAAGTTATAAAAAATTTTTATTTAGATCTTTATCGAAACAACTTACCAAGCGTCATATCGATATTTTGTTGAGTGAGGGATACCGCGCCTTCGTTTGCATTATTTGCTAAATTGTTTGGCAAAAACGTCTAAAAGATACAACACACTATAATTATACACACTATCACTTTATATAATAATCTTAAGATACATCGAAATATATTTACAACGGTCGTAATATATCACATGACATATATAGGGTAGTTCAAATTGGAAAAGATTTATTAAAATAACAGGAGCGCATTAAAAATTATATTATTTTCTAATATAATCCCTTAGGTTTTGATTTTCGTATATTGTATCTTGTATTTTTTAAATTTGAATCACTCACAAGAAATATGTACAATTATTATACTTGTATATAGCTTTAGTAAGTTTGTTTAATAAATTTTTGAGGTTATTTTATGCGTATGTGTACAGGTTATACCACTTTATAAACAATGAAATTAGATTCGATGACATTAAAATAATACGAAACATAATGGGTTATGATAACGGAAAATGGACTTTCTAAAATCCTTAGGTTCTTAAATACGTGTCACACTGCGTATCGCTAGCGGTATTCAAAAAATTTGTACCACTTCCTTTAAGACAGTACGATATATTATTTCGATTAATACTCACCATTAAACAAGCAAATATAAGTACTTTGAAATCCAAAATATCACAGAAGACCAACATGATATGATCTTATAATATAAATTTGATCAAGCAACACCTATTTGAATAACCATCAGTAAGCAGCTGTCTATGCATTAAATGCCACGAATTTGCGGTACATCGATGCCTAGTAAAATATTCTCGAGGCATCGATTCAACAGGGATGGCACAGGTATCGCATAAATTCTCTATGTCAAGGTTATACCTGTTTCGTTTCTTTGTTTAATGTATTATCTGCTATCACTGTGTCCCATTCCAATACTAATCTCTTATTCCATTATCTTCATTTTCTCTAGTTAGTATCCTAGTATTTATGCGTCTAGGAACTTTTCGTACTGTTGGAAGCATTGTTATATTTTCCTCTAAATTGACCAATCGTATTCTACTACGTTCGTACACATTACATAAAAAGTTTCTAGATCATTTGAATCTACGGCGATATGTTATATCTTGTGCTCGCTACAATCTTGAATTAAAAAGTATAGAAAAATGCTAGTAGTGAATGCTTACACAGAAAACTAATTTTATATGTGACGCATTTAATTTCCTTTACGTATGTCTTTCTTCTCTCAAACAAAAGTATTGTATGACTTATATTTTTCAGGAAATACGAAAAGTACTTCTAACTGTATGATGCATATTATTATAAAATTACTGATTTATAATCTTCGTAAAATTTCCATTAATTGTTTATACAAAATCTAATCATATGGTTAATTTACAAAAATCAATTGAAAGTTAAAAACACTTTATACAGTACCCAATAGATTCAATAGATTATGGAAAATCTTGAAAGCATCTTTTACGTAAAACTGTTAGGATCTTCCCTCTTTGCAAACTTTAACTGGCTAAACATTTTAATTTACTCTTTTCCTTAACAATCGCATCCCAAAAAAAGATCAACTATTCTTTCGTCCGTAACAAATATACTTATAGGAGAATTCGTTGCGGAAGTGGATTAAAATAATCGTATATTCCTAATCTCCGTATAAAAATGAATTATTGGGCACGCAGAAAACGACAATAACGTTCGCTGTGTATTTTACTTTGTTGTACGACCATGACTTCACAGATTCTTTTATTTCCCGACGAAATTTCAACTACAGCTGGTTGAGTCTTCGGTCCTTGACTAAATTTCCATTGAACGAGTACGAAGACTCTCTAGGTACTTGCTTGAACAATAGTTTGTGACTAAACAAGATCGTAGCAAAATTTGTTATACTGTCGTGTAAACCACAGATTAACCATAATTTAGAACAAAATCCAATTTTCCTTATTTTGCGTTTATTTTATAGCTCCATCGGCTATTACTATATTTCGCCTTCGCAACACAGGTTGCACTAATGTGATGAAATCTTGTCGACGTATCTGACTTAGTTTAACGCAGTTAAATCGGGTATAGTCGCTTGACATAAGTTTCCGTCAATAGCTTTGTTAGAATGGCAGTCGGAATGACTTTGAATTCGTAGGAACCTTTGCGTTGCCGACATTTTTAGTCCTCTCTGCAGGATGTATTTCGAATGTACCGATGTCAATCTTGTACCTGAATAGACCAGCCGCACGTCCATAACAGCTTGTCAAACAGTTGCTCGTGAATTTTCTTTAAGCTTTCGCGATAAGTACAAAATTTCAACTCTACATTTTTATGTGTATAAGCATGAGTGTTTGTACAAATTGACTTAATATAGATCATGATTAACTTTAACGCGTAACAGCGACACATATTTGCCGGCATTCTTTGACACTGGATCTGCTGCACCGCTGGATACTAGTTGAACAAACGACTCTGTTGAAAGATAAAACCACACAATGCGTCAAGGGACTCTGCATCCGACGAATATTTCTTTTCTGAGAAAAACTGACACGACCAGGGCTGAATTAATGTTTTTAAAATCGGGACTATTGATGCAGCCGCGGTGCCCCCCTTCATAGAAAAACGGGGTAGAAGGGAGGATATTGAAGTGAAATAAATTTACGTAAATATAAAATAAAATTTATTTTAATATAAAGTTTTAAAATACAATTGCTTATTTTAATTTTTTTTATTTTTACAAATGTTTTCCTAACCATATATAATATAAATGTACCGCATATATAGAGTCCAGCCGAATAACATGTAGAAACGGACACGAGGCGATCGTTTAAAAAATTAATTTACTAAGCATTTTTAACCTTTCGTTCGTACTCAGCCGCAGTCGTTAATACTCAACCCGTTACTTAAACAGATAAGCGACGTAATCCCGGTGGCCAGCACTGACTTTTGACAATATTCGTTTAGACACACATTGCTCTTTTAACTAGGAAACTTTATTAACTGTAGCTTTTGTTCGCGACTGATATAAATTCATGTGATAAATTCGTAGTTAATTAATATTTGTAGCCGAATTAATTATTAATTATTAAACCATTAAATCATCCCATTTCGTTGCCACGAGTACAAGTAGATGGAGTTCTACTGTAATACTACTAATTGTAAGAACCTTTTTTCGGTAAGTCGTTCATAATATCGGAAGGAAGGAAAGATCTACAAGAAGCGAGGGCATATTCGCGAGGTCGTTAATTTTATATCAAATCCCTTTTACGATCCTACCTGGAACAACGTGGGTCTACTCTGGAAAGAAGCAATTATCCATTTTAATTCCTCGTTGACTTGACATGGGGTGTACACGGATGTGTTAGACTGTTTGATCAGTCCGGCCATCCGAAGTCGTTTGGGTTTCTCCTGATTCGTTCCCGGAGGTTGGCACACAAATCATATTCAGTCAGTCGTAGTCCAGAATTTTGTCGTTTCTTTTTTTAACTTTCGTCGATCCTCGCCTATCGTCCCCTGACCTGCATCCTTGCAACAAAAGCGGTCGGTCGGCACGATTGAGACAATAGAGAAACCAGGACTTGTGGCCTACTAATTAAAATCTATCGATGAAAGATGGGCCGACGAAGGGTGAACGCCGACTCATTTTTTTCTCCAACTATCGTCGCTTTCCTCCAAGGTGTCCCTTTCGAAATTTACGCTGGCCACTTTGACTGCAGCGCAAATGCTTCTAAGACCAGCTAATTTTTTGGCTTCTAACTGGACTAATACTCCATCTTTTACTGCTGCTAAATGTACGCTTGAACCCTTCGTTCCTATCATATTTTAATCATTTTCTCGAAAAATTACTCGTTTTTAATTGCATAGCCTCATAATATATCGCCCACCCCCTGCCGTTTCCACCATAATTTCCGTCTCTCTACTATCCTTTACGAGTCGGAAACTTTCTGTTAATTGTTTGCAACTTTCCCAACTCTGACCTGTGCACTGACACAACTGCTCTTTTGGTACGGCGCGATCATAAATGCCGCGTTGCGTAATGAATCCGCGTATAATGTGACGGCTCCCTTTGAACGGTAGATATTCTCACGGGTCCCATGGTACCCCGAAGTTGCTCCCTGATTCTAGTTTTTATTCTGCCGTTTCTTTCCTTTTCCTTTCTTTCTTCGTCTTAAACGCAACAGGTCGTATTATGACGAGGGTGTTATTCCCTTCGAACGGGAGTACCGTGAGTGACCCCTACAGCTCGATTCTTCCGTCTCTAGAACGAAGCACAAATTTATGGACTTGGGATCGTCGTTTTGAGACAGGTACATGCTTTCCTCCTGTTCTCGCACCTTGCACGTCGTTAATTCGTCCCCACGAAAATACGTTTTCGGCATCTTTGATCATTTGGAAACAAATATGGGGTGGACTGGGGTTGGAAGTAACAACGCGCGAAACAAATAAATTAAATATTTTAAGGAGTAAATTTACCTATTTTTACCTGCGTTTCTAAGTCTCTTCTTTCTTTACGAATATAATTGTTTCATTTATTGCATATAATTCAATCGCATACATATTTTGATTTTTTATACTTTGATCGATAATTTTGGCATTACCTATTCCAATGTTAATTCCAATGTTAAATCGTTATGATTTCTACAATATCAGAAAAATACGTGAGTTTGAGAGAATAATACTCTTGTAACTATAGTTGTTATTTTCGATTCCAGCCTATCTTATCTATATCAATATTGATAATCTATCGGCGTCCATCTGCAAACGATCTGTAATAAATGATTATCGTAACGCGACCAGAAGAACCTCCTTGTAAGCTACTAAAACTGCTCTCTCTTCAAGTCAAGTGATTAATGACGAAGCACTGTTTGGTATCCATTTGTCTGAACCTGAGCAGACCACAACAACGAACTCGTACGCTAATCGGATTGTAAGACCTTATTAGAATCGGTTGAATTTTACAAGAATAGATTACTTAATAATAAAATTCAAATGAAAAATATGTAAATAAACCATAAATAAACAAATATCGGACATACTTTTCCAAATATTTAACAGTAGCCGAGTAATACGCGATACGAAAATATTGTCTGTTATTAGAATTAGCCTGTTTACGTATAAGATTGTCACAGATCTTTGGTAAACTAGACTCTTGTTTAGGGCCTTGTAATCCTAACCCGATTATCAGCTATATGTCAGATTGCGAGATAGATCCGACTAATCTTGTTCTGCAGCAAGCTACATGATCCGGTAAGTCTCAAATGGGCTTTCTTCTCTTAGAGAGAAGTCGTGAGCGACCACGTTACGCCGATCATCGTGTGAAAACTGCAAAGTCTCGCTCCATTAGCTGCGAAGACTAGTTCCATTGTCGGGTCTATTGTCGGGGAACGTGGCCCGTCTCTTTCTTTCTCTTTCTCGTTTTTCCCTCGCCGTCGTCTATTTCGTTTTTTTCTCCTTCTCCTTTCTCCTATACCGTCTCTTCTACGTTTTCTTCCAGATCCGAGCATAAGTTAGAAACCCGTCAAGACTAGTGACCTGCTGATCCCGATGATGCCTCCTTCGGTCAGGTAAATCGCGTATAAAATTGGCCCGTAGTCAAGAAAGAAAAGGTTCGATCCCTAATGACGTCTCCACGAACAGACCATTATCAGGAAAATGCCTTCCACTCATCATTCAGCGTGTAGGTGCCATTCGGAATCGTATGGGATCGAGAAAAAAGGTATTTTTGGTAGGAATAAACATTAATTCTTGTATATGGTATACGATTATTTGGCTTCAATCGTAAAAACGTAGCTTACCTCGAGCCTTCAATCTTTTACAAAAGAGCGTCGAAAGACTATTATTGCCCAAAAAGAAATATATTGATACTTACCTTCAGGTCTTTGTACAAAATAACGGTGCCGTTATTTTCTTAAACTCGCGCGAGTATTTCGATTCTTCGTGAGATCGACAAGTCGAGCATATCGAGAAAAAATAGTGGAAGCTGTTGTTTCACGTACGAGCATAAATCTCGGAAGAGAATATAAGAAATCGGGGACAAGCGAGTTCTTATTGCGGACAGGCGAAATCTGACCTGCGTCGTCCTTCCGATTTGCATCGGTCCATCGCTTCTGAATGTCTCTTAAAAATGCGCGGCTTTCGCAGAAACATCGAACGTTCCAACGAATGCACAAAGCGTACTTTACACCCCCGCAGTTCCCTCCGTTTACCGATTGGACACACACTACTGTGTCCACATTGCATTTTCGATCATCGCTCCTTTGATCGCTGGTTTAAGAACCGAATTTTTAAGAAAGTCAACTAGATGTTCGACTTTCTTTGGGGATCGACAGTAAAAGTATCGAATATTTTATTAGGTTCATGAATATGAAAGATCGTTTGAATTTGATAGGCCAACAGTGTTCATTAAACTTTGTGTGAAACATGGATTTCAGAACGAATGGGTTCAAAGAAGATTAAAGACATTCTACTTGGACTTTTTTTTTGATGCGTGAATTATTTAAAAAAAGAATTGCAGTAGTTTCATCTTAAGAATTTTTGAATTATACTACTCGCTAATAAATATTTCCAAGAAACTACGTGAAGTGAAAATTTTATTTGAAGAAACATTTCGTATAAAAATCGTCGAAAAAAAGAGACGATCGAATGGCAAATCTTTTCGTCCGATGAAGTACAAAAAATAGTTAAGAATGAAACATTTCTTTCGAACGATGTGTTAACTTTAATGAATGAGTGATACTCGATCGTTTGAATTTTAAAATTTTAAAACTTTTACATTTTTTTCGCTTGTGAATCTCATCGTTTCGTTTAGTAAATGTTGTTTGTGAATGTACACAGGAAAAGGTCGCTTATTTTGCATCAATACAAAATAATTACATAGCGAAAGAGAGAAAGAGAGAAAGAAAGAGAAAGGAAGAGAGAGAGTGAATTTTTAGAAAAATTCTCGTCCTCAGGGGATGATTGTTCACGTGGGAGTACTGTTTACTGGTAGAACAATTTATTTCTAGCTACGATGCTAAGCGGCTTATTAGGGCACAATGGCGAGCCTGAGCAGAGGACGGTAAAGGGTTGCTCGGGGGTGTTCCCGTCCTCCGTTTCATTCTTTCACTGTGACATCACCACAAGATTTACGATGATGTTGCAGTTGCAGCTCCACCAGCATTCGGCTGGACACATGTCAGACAGTACTGTTCAATTTCCATGCTTTTTGCCAATACGGTGCTTTCTATGAACATGACAAACAATGACAAGTCCCCAGAGAATCTGTTTGTGGTCACTGGAAAATATTTTAGAAGATCGATGGTCTGGCATCTCTCTGTACACGTGACATCAGATGTTCCTCGACGCCGGAAATTAATAATCTGTTTCCGGTATGCGTCTGACGCATCGCTCATGCATTTAATATCAATGTAGCTTAACCGCGTCGTTGCGGAGACTTCATCAAAGTTGGATGAATGTCGTATAAAAATAGCGAAGGACCTATGGACTCGCGATAAAACTTTAATATATTCGGTATTTGGTTTAATGCTATGTTGCTTTGGAGAGACGCGTTACTCTCGTAGATAACAGCGTCCTTCGTCAACTGACAAAAGCATCGATACTATCGGGACAAGTTGTTCCTTTGAAGCTGAATAAACAAGATTCGAAGGAAGTCAAGGAAAGATTATTCGATAAAAATTCACCGTACCTATGTTTAAAACGATTGAATGGGACGTTGACAGAAGACAGCGGGTCGGTCGTCAGATCTAGAGAATATCTTTCTTTGCGAGAGTTATCTTCTATGCGCCAAGTGCATCGTTTTGTCCTCATTCTTGCGCCAGCAGATTTGTCACAGTACCTGCAAAAGGCTCCTGTAGGCATTGTACATTCGGAAAAGCGCAATGATGATGGCTATCGTTATATATACCTGGCAGTGGCCAGTAACGCAAAAGTTTCATCACGTGGTCCTGCCAATAATCGCTTTACGACCAACATAAACCGACACTTTGACCAGCTTTCGTAGCTCACTTTCAATTGATACGATGTATTGTGAATGCGGTCTTCCAACACTGACTAAGATCTCTTATAGATTTATGGTACGACGTATACCACAAAGCGCACCAAGATCTTAGGAAACTGGTCTTCGTTATCGCGCGCTTCCGTGCATCAGAGCGATCGTCGCGGGTCTCTCCACGCTTTGATACGTCTTTGCAAATCTCGTCCGCCTCCATTCAACGCGGTCAAAGAACCTTTAAATACCGTAAAAATTTTACTTCGACTCCTTTCATCTAACTGCAATGCTTCAACTTTCCCAACCACTTGATTCTACGGAATTTTGTCGTCCTTGCGTAAGTTTCTTTGCGAGACAACCCTACGTCGCTCTCAATTATTGTTAAAACGGAACGAGCATGACGAACATGTTGAAAAGCAAATTAAAAAGTTGAATGATTTTGTGAATTCCTTGAAGAAATATGCTACCAATTGTCAATATGTAAACGTTAAAATGGCAAAAGGATAATGGATTTGATAAAAAGGTAATTCAAGAATTGAATGATTTCATCGAAATATAATTGTTTTATATAAAGTAAGATACGACTTCTGTGTCCGACAATTTGCCATTATATAATTGCAACAACGTGCATCGCATTCGACACGGAGAGACGTCGGCACGCAGGACCGCTAATTAAGCCCAAATTCCTTATCCACTAATTAAACTTGAACGATTAAGCTTATTCCTCCTACCGTTTCTACCGATAATTATTACCCTGCAGATCGACTGTTCCTCGAATCTTGGGCGGTCGAAGCAATGATTTCACCTGGAGGTCGATTGCTATTTAAGCAGTGCGGTACGAAAAAAGCCCGAACGATATTGGGACTACGTGAACGAATTCAAGAAACGTTTCTTTACCAAACAAATTAGCGATCTCATTTAACAATATTTGATATAACACGGAATTTATGTTATAGGTATATAAAAATAAAACGGATAAATGCAAACAAACAAGATAAGATTGAAAGAATGGAATCAGGTTGCGTAGAAAACATCTACAGACTTTTTCGAGTTTGCCCATCAGGAATAAACAATTGTACGTGCCTACTGTAAAACATGGCGAACCGTAGAAACTAGATGGTCTCCAGAGAATACGGTAGGATTCACGAAGACTTTTCTCGGTGGCATAAGGCAGCCCCCAGGGACGACCACAAAAGGTGCGTAGCCTCGATCCTCGATCCTCTATCCGCAGGGTTGATTTATGAGCGAGTGGAGGGGAGGGCGCATGCGCACCAGGCTGCGAGATTCACTGGGGTCTATCCCCACCTCCATAGAAAACCCGGCAGAGCATTCAGCCTCCTCCCTTCTTCGTCAGTTCCTTGTCCACTCGGTTATTAAAACCGAGGCGACACGGCCGGCAACCGGCAATTATCTGGCGAGCCTTCGAAGCCGCGCACGCTTCGATCCGCCAGATACAGCGTTTCTCAGTTTTCTTTTCATTCTCATTTTCGTTTTTGTTCTACTCGAACGTGGTGGCAGTGATCAAAATCACGGAAATACCTTGTGTTCCATTTCACCTCACGATTACCCAAAATTAGCAGAGGATTTTAATATCGTTTCTAAGGACAGTACCATGGATACCAGGAAGTGAAGTGATGGCACAAGTGATACCGTATCAACAGGTCCGCGACAACGGGTCCGTAGAAATATAGCGTATCATATCGGTGAAATTCTAGTGTCAAACGTGAAGATTATTTTCGATCAGTTCTGTGAAACGTTTATTCAGAAGTGACCGCTCCTGCATCATGCTATCATCAAATTATTCGAGTATTCGCTTGCAACATTTAGGAACAAGAAGCGATACTGTAAACTGAATTTCTTTACCAGATACGGTTTTTATAAAGTGTTCAATTATTCATATTTTGTTTATGTTATAGATGTGCATGCCGACGATGGCACCCATGTCCAGCCTCCCAATGCCGATGCACCAACCTGCTAGGATCGATTACAGAAGTCCAAATATTCATTATCAACCGTACAATCCGACGTTCAGCAGTCATCACCATCAAACCAGCCAATCAGGCTACTGGTACTCTGGATCCATGAACCACGGTCAAATCACGGAGGCGTTAACGCCGCCGGCGTACACGATGGCAAATGTTGCTACCAGTACGACCTCGTGGGCAACAGAGACTCATCTTGCGCAACCTCAGCTCACGAATATCTCGGCCATACAACATTATTCACTGCCGCCGAGTCCATCGGATCTATCACCCAGTCCACAAAATCACTCTCCGCCTTATCAATGGCCCCTCACACCGCCGTCTGAACATGTGTTCCTGAGTACGGAGGATCCTGGAAAATCTGGCAGAAAATGTATCAGATGTAGATGTCCAAATTGTCAAACAGACGGCGCAGCTCAGGTTGGGGTCGACGGCAAGAAACAACACCTTTGTCACGTTTCAGGATGCGGTAAAGTGTATGGCAAAACTTCTCATCTAAAGGCGCATCTGAGATGGCATACCGGCGAACGACCTTTCGTCTGTCACTGGCTGTTCTGCGGCAAAAGGTTCACGAGGAGCGACGAATTGCAGCGTCACCTTCGAACGCATACTGGCGAAAAGAGATTCGTGTGTCCTGTATG
Organism: Bombus pyrosoma; assembly: GCF_014825855.1. NCBI lineage: Eukaryota > Metazoa > Arthropoda > Insecta > Hymenoptera > Apidae > Bombus > Bombus pyrosoma. The sequence continues at coordinate 8,166,453 of NC_057782.1, forward strand.
CGACAAGAGGTTCATGAGGAGCGATCATTTGACAAAACATCTGAAAACACATGAGAACCAGAAAAGGAGAAGTTCCACGAATAAAACGGAGTCGAATAAAGAGAATTCGTTGCCCGCTACAACTGAACAGAATTTGTATCCTCCAGCTGGAGTACAATATGCTATAATTTAGGATCATAGATTTGTACAATTATTGTACGTAGACGTTTGTTATCTACATAATTTTTACATGGTAATGTAGAAAAAATTGGAAAGATGACTAATAGAACGGAGCAGGAGTAAAGGAAAATATCTGATACTTTCTATTAATCTACTTTTTCGTAGTCTACATTTAGAATTGTATTGGGTTTATCACTTTGGTTAGTCATCTTTTCAGCTCTGTGTTACAATTGTGTCCTTCTTTGTAAATAATGTTATTTGATCACTTCCTTACTGTTGTTGTATATACTACTATATTAATTATTGTATATAGAAAAACGATATATTTTTGTACAGAACATATCGTAGATCTATATTTAAATTGTATAATCGGAATAAAAAAAAAAAAAAAAAATAATATAATAACAATGGTTTGTACCTTCTGATAATTTTAAATTCGACGATACCAATCGTTACCGTTGCACGATTTAAAGCGAGCCAATAGTAAATTTCATGCGGACTGAAGCCTCGATTTACCGTGAAAATTCACATAATAACGAATCATCCCCTTGTCGTATATCAGGTTCCTCCTTGACATCTTCCTGCCATACGATACATCCCAAGTCCCACCCAACGAGCATAATACGACGTAGGTACTTCAGAATCCAGCCCTTCGCAGTCCTCGATGATTTTCTACCTGACAAGTGGTCCAATGAAGAAAAAAAAAATCATTCCACGGAAACTACCCCGAATATATCGATCAACTCTACGTAACGAAGAGACCTACATTTTGTGTCAAGCAGAAAATACAATTTTTGGACGTGATGCGTGAGATCCGTGACAAAAGCCTCGCGAGACTTTTCCCTTTCAAATGTTTCCGAGGCAATTTCGTGGCATTTGGGGGAAATCCTTGAACCACGTACGGCACTGTAACGGATTGTTTCATTCGTATTCCAGCCAAGAGATGGCTGCACTGTGAATGGAAAAAGCCCGCGTAGCCCTATTAAAGGGGCGGCGCGCCGTAGCCCCGTAGCCCCGTTGCCCCGGCAAGGATTCATGGCTGGCACGTAGAGGTAGAGGCGAAAGAGGCAGACGCGATGATAGAGGTAGAAGTAGCGCGAGAGAGGGAAAGCTAGATGGCCAGAAGAGAAAGAGAGAGGCGGTTCAAGAGGTAGAAAAGCGAGACGGTGGCCGAAGGAGGGCGCGTGAAGGGCGAAGGGGGGTCACGAAAATGGAATAAAACAAAAAGGAGGCAGCCGCGGAGCAAATTATAGGGAAAAATAGGGAGGGACGAGGCAGAGGAGGCAACACAAGCCCCGTGGTGTGGCACTCACGAAGGAAGACGATCAGGTGGATGGGTGGACGGGTAGGAGGGGAGGAGGGGAGGAGGGGTGGCGCCACGGCAATTCCAGGCTCGCGTTCAACGTTCGCCGTGGAGTACCGCGGATAGCCGCGAAGTTAGTACGCAAGAGATTCAAACAGAGTCCAGAGTGACGAGATCCGTGTCTCCTGTTTACCGCCTTCTCAACCGGGCGACCACCACGAGGAACGGCAAAACCGCGCACCGATCGCCAAAGAAAGAGACACACACGCGAGCTGAACGGCTTGTCGAGAGCGTGACAAAGCTGTACAGTTTCCTCTAAGGAGAAGAGGGAGAGAGGAAGAGAGAGAGACAAGTACACGGTACGCAGCTCTCTCTTACGTGTTACGCGCGGTCAGTGCGAGAGGCTGCAACGTGCCGCGAGCATGCGTCTGCGACGGACGGCCCTTAAGGCGGACACGCACCACGCCGACTCGTCGCCGTCGTCGTCGTCGTCATTGTCCATACCCGTGAATGCTCGCTTTTCACCATCGCTACCGGACGAATGCACGCGCTAATCCCGTCGAGGGGGCGAAGAATGGACGAACAGGTTCGTAGCCGCGCGCATGTCACCGATCGAACCGAGATCGGTCCCGATTCTTAGCCGATCTGTTTCGCGATTCTCGCACCGCTTCGCTGCTGTCTATCGAGCCACGATCGCGTGTATAGCTATCTGAAACGTTCAACCCTCGCATTTGTCGTAAACCTTTCGAAACGCGGCCTCTATGTCGATCTATCGATATCTCGCAAACATGTCGGTAAATGTCAAAGGAGCAGTGCTTCGTTATAAATTTTACATGTTTGGTAACCCTGAACTGTACTTTATCCAATTTCCTCGCAGTTCTGTTGTGGTGTTGACCAATTAGTGCACGAATTCTGAGAAATGTTCGGTGTCGTAGTCGCTGTGTTTGCTAAACTTCGAATAACACATCGTGAGGTTGAAATACACGCGTTGTAAACAAGAAGCCACGCACACTTAGTTTTTACTGGCTCGATATTACCTCTTCGTTGTTTTGAAGGGCGGCGTGGAAAATTTCTCGTTCAATTGAACACAAGCAGTGGCACGATATATCAGTGACTCGTGGAAAGAATGTTTCCGTATTCTGTTAACCGGTTAGTGATTCAAGTTTGTGACATAGTGTTCTTTATTGCTCAGTGTGGACAGTGGCGCATAGACAGACCGTTCTGAAAAACAAACGTAGTTACACCGAAGATCAACGGAACCGCATCGACGCTTTTTGTCGTCATTTTTTGGATCCACGAGGTCAGTCGAACCGGCAAGCTGGACGCGGAGGTCGGAGGCGGCGGAAGCCGCAGGGGTATCAGCCCTCCAACACACCTCGGCAACATAAACGTGAGTTTTTATTTCAGTACCCACATATAGTCCTGTTCATAAGTATTAGGATACTTAAGATGACCAAATATATACTTTACTATCTGAAATCTTTGAAGATTATTATCGATATTATCGATACTATTTGATATTATAGTAATCTAGTCAAACGTATTTATCAAAATACGAACTTTTTATCATTTATGTTTATCGCGTCTTCCCATCACTAATTTAATCAATCTAAATACTCGAATTATCGGTTCTCTTATCACGTTTATTATAGTGATTTCATAAATCAAATCCAGATGCTCGATACACTTAGAATTTTATTATTCGATTTAATTTGAATTTGAATATCCGTGGGATTTAGATCACAAGATTGTGATGGCCAAGAAATATTTTATTCATCACTATCTCATAATAGTTACAAATTAGCGCTTGTAAATATAATTGCGTGTTTTAAACGATTATCTTACATGAATATAAAAACCTGGCGTTCTAATCTCTTCTCTAATAATCTATATCAATTATGGCGTCCTATACGATATCAGCAAGTGTCGTAATACTTATGAACGGGAATGTACATAATACATTTAATCTTTTCAAGCTGATATTTCTTGCATAAATTAGAATAAGTATGTCGAAATTTACAAACTGTATTTTTCTTTTTTTTTTTTTTTTTTTTTGAATACATTGTATGCCTAAAAGATTATTGTGCCAAATTATTACTATAAACGTTGACATTAGTTTAGTCACAAGATAAACTCAAAAGATTATTACAATTCATTAGTTGTGCTCTAACATTTTTCGCTATTATGTAATCGTTTAAGACACGTGTACAGAGGTGGAATTGTTAAAACAGGCTTGCAATTACGGTGAACGTATTATAAAGCGGGTAACTTATCCGCGTAGGTACATCGATCATCCGTTTATCGACGATATTTACCCACGTACATATATTTTCTCTCGCTTTTACTTTAATCGCGCTTGTTATTCGAAATGATGCATAATAAATGACATTTGTACGTCCCTTTATCCCATTGTAATTCGTTAGACACTTTCTACACATGTATCGTGTCAATTCGTGACTTATGACAAGTACAAGCTTGTAAAACTAAGAAAGAAAAGACGACGACGCGGTGATTTAATGCCCTCATCGTTCAACGATTCAGCATAAAGGGTTATTTAATCACTTGATGACAGGTAATTATCGAGAGGGAAATTCATACGATGACAATACGATGCAAAGGAATTATTTTCGCGTTTTCTTCCATTATTCCATTTCTGCCTGTTAAAGCGTGAAACGTTACACTTTTGTTGGGACCAGGCACTCTCTCGAGATTTAATCGTTAGAGTGAAGATCGATATTGGCGGTATCGCCAAAGTTAATTCCACAGCTGCGGTTTGGTTGCACGAATTCGTCTGGAGAACCGCTAGACAACCCTGGCCGATATAGTAAACGTTACTATGTTGCTACACCCGTTTCACGCCCACCATACATCATGCGTTATGCTCAGACCTACCTGTCGACGTATACGTTGCTTCAAAGGTGTTGCACGTGTTCTTGATAAATTTCCATCGTAAGAATTTCGTGCAAGGCCATTTTCCCTCCAGCGTCGCTTTTGTAAAATATATTTTATTTGCAAATGTTATCATTGACTTAAATATAATGGCGATATAAAATGGACGTGGGTATCTACTGTTTTCGATATTTTAATAATTCATGACTAGATACATAAACGAATTTTAGATATTCGAAGTAGAGTCGATTAGATACCAGCGTGACTAATTTAAAGGAAACCGGCTGGACTTTTACGCGAAGGAATAAATATATTCGAAGGGTTATGAAACTATCTGTAGATAGCGGAGAGTAGGCCATTCGGTCGAGTTGAAACGCGCGGCAGAGCAGACAGTCGTAGGGCAAGAAACACAGTGCCGGCACTTTGCTGACACACCTCCACACAAATCTAATTAATTTATATCCTGAGAGAGGCGCCACTAGGGATGCTAAGCCCGACAGGAAAAAGAGACGAGTAAAAGGAAAGGTACCCGTGGTATCGGCTCTCCCTTACGAGTTACAGGAATCAAAGATCTTACCTTTCTTACGGCCAAGAAATCCTTCTCTTAAATAATCTAGGCAATATATATCAACTTCTTTTATTTCGTGAATTAAAATTTTGTTTATTCGTTGTATTCTTGTTTATTTAATCGCCAATGGTTAGCTATTTCATTGTTGAAGTCGTGTGTTACGAGGGGGCGGAAAACTGTTAAGTTTTGCAACTAGTAAGTTTATAATTACTATATAAGCTTGTAATTAATACGTATTCGTCGTTGCAATTACACATCGGCAGTTATTTAATAGAACATTGTGACGAATATAAAGCTTTGAGATAATATCATAATTATAGTTATATAGAATAAGCTGGAAATGTGTTGCAATGTTTTTTTGTCGAAGCATCGATATGTCTTCTTTTTTCTAACAAACGATAAATTATGATACTTACTTGAGAAACGCTAATATAAAGTGTGTTATTATAATTGAGGGTTACGTTGAAAAAGACATAATAATTACATTCTTTCGTTTCTCCAATTGTTATGATAGTAGCTAAAAGAAATACCTCAATGTAGCGCAATTGGGAAAGAAAACGATTTGTTAAATCCAGAAATACTATATAGAAATACTATGTATTTCTATACAAACAGGTGATGTCATAATTAAAACTATGATTAACGTTATGATTACATGTCAACGTACAAGACGATTTTCCTTTTTAGACGGACAAAGTTTTCTTCTACACAGTTGTTAGATCACGTTGTAATTCTTATCGACATTATAAAGGTTAACAGGGTCTAAATTTTACATTTTATGACACTTTACAATTCCACGAGCCGCAAAAGAGTGCATAGATTGTCGTTTCCAGAGATGAAAAAAAAGGGAAGTGTAATTATAACGTTGCACGACTAACGAGCTATCATTAATTGAGAGAACGAACGCGCAACTTTGAAGCATTTGACAACAACCGCATCGCTCTAAATAACTGTTGGTTACATTGTCAAGCTGGCAGGAATTATAGAATGGAACAGACGCGAAAAAGCACGCGCCATAATACAGGACAGCGGGGTAATTAACCTGCCCCCCCAGAAAATCTACACGCGTCGCGCGCACGTACCACTCGAACCCTCATTAGCGGTTTACCCCGAGCGTCGCGTGAACTTTGCACCTGCAAATTGGCACCTCCCTGTTTTGCCGCGCGCGAAACGCCACCGGATCGCCACGATCCGACTGTGTGTGTATCCTCCATTTCGGCCTGCCCATTTCTCCAGTGACTAGCACGGTTGCCTACCGGCTAAAAAATCGGACTGTGGCACCAGATGCAGACGATCCACCTCGCGGACAACCACCGAGCAAATCGCCGCAGCTGTTACAGATTATGCAACACTGTCGAGAGAATAAAGACATCGAGTCCTCTTCTTTGACGGCGAAGACACGGGTAGTTTCGGTGGTCGTTATTGAAAAAACATGGTCTCCGAACGACGATCGAACACGATAACACCATAAAGTTGAATTAGGGCCTTGCCGCCTAATCTGTTTGCGTTGCATATTTAACACGGTTGCGCGAAAATCAAAAACACGATTTATATGCCGGGAAATTTATTGTGGGAAAAGGTAATACACGGAATATGTTATTACGGCGTTACTTTTAATTAGAAAGAAACGAGAGGAAATGGTGAAAAGTTAATCAACCCCTCTACTCGTAATAGGATACGCGAGATTAATAATTTGCAAAGGGCTGATGAGCCTTCAAACATTTACGGCTCGGCAAGAGCACGTGGATGGAATAAAATAAGCGAATTATGCAGATGAGAATCCGATTCTGTCACTTTTGATTTACGGCCGCTTTGCTTCAAAGATATGCGAGGCACAGAGGGAAAGAACAGAAAAGAGATATCGCGGAGGAAGAAATTTCTCTACAGTAGGCAAATCCCTCCTCAACCACGAACTATTTGCGTTCCTCGGATAAGTGTACTATTAACTAACCTCGCGTTAATATCTACGTTTTCTACCTCATTATGATAATAGCGGGACCAGCGGCCCTTGAGGCCACGAAAAGGCATCATCGCGGCCTCCACGCTGCTTGTACCAAACGTGTACTTCTCGTGTATTCCTCCTTTCATTACATATTGTACATGCACGAGTCTGAACATCGTTCGAAATATTTCTCATTCGAATATCTGATTGATAAATTGTAGAATTTATTCAAAAAATTCTAATTACAAGGAATACGTTGCTCAGGACGATTAAGAAATTCACAACACGAAGGAAAAGCAATCTGCCAGCTGTTTTCCATTTATCGTACCGCGGTGATAACCGAGTCGAATCGAGTAATCGAATCTTGTCGTTCTTCCCTAATTCGACGGATAGACGTCGATAAATCTATTCGTTGAAGGATATTCAAAGCCGATACAAAAGCGTGGATGCGCGAAAGTAATTATCTTGCGAACGTTTTAGCACACGAACATCCTTAAGAAGTGGCAATGTGACGAAGGTTTAATGTATCGAATGACGGAGTATGGTTGACGTCGGATACATTTGGATCGGAGTAGCGCGTAAACAAGATCACCTTCTAGAGCTTAGAACTTCTCGAGGTCACATCGAAGCGTTTCGTGCCACGGGTTCGACTAATAATTTTCCGCGTATTTGGAACGGCGCGACTGTTCCACGGGAAGCGGATAACGCTACGCCGCGATTATTACACACGGTGCATGGAAACGAAAAGAGAGCGGTAAAAACGGCGCCTTCGTTGCCCCCGGCGAAGACTGGAAGCCGTTTCGTAATCGCGACCTGGATCATTTTCTGCACGACTGCGCGGGAAATTAGATCACCTACCTCTCATCCCGGTAGCGAGAGATCTAGGCAGGTTTCATCGCACGATACAGGAAGAGCTTCTTCTTCTTCTTTGTCCTCCCATTTCTCCTCGTCTTTCACCTCTCATCGACAGCTTGTCGCTGATAATTTAGCTATTAGTCACGATTTTTCCCTACCTTTCTCACCGAGGATAAATCCCCCTTCGTGCTGATACGTTTTTGCATTATATCGCTTAATTTCTTATTCCTTTTTTCCCTATGCAACTCCTTTATCCTCTATGCGTTTCTCGACCGTTATACTTACTTGTTCCGTTATCGACGTTCATCGAGCAGCTTGTTGCTCCTCGTTGATGCCCCGGGATTATCGTGGCGCTTAACTGTTTCCCAACAATATTACAAAATGAAGATACGTATAACGGAGCGGCTGCTAAACTTAGACAGGAGCCAAGTATAATATATTACAGTACCTGGCCATTGAATTAGGGCCGCATACGGAAATCCTATATTCCAACTGACATGTGTCATATACACACACCATGTTACAATGGCAAATGGTAATTGATCGTTTGAATTATTGTTAAAATACGTAGATAAGTATATATGATAAGTTCCGGAAATTTGCGGCGAAAGTTAAGAAAGATTTCGTTAGAATCGGATTTTTCGATAAGAAATTTCTTCAAACAGCTTTTATAGGTTTCTACATTCCGAAGTATTCAATTTCTTCTCGATGTTTGCCGAATAAGTCTCGCAAAGATCATAACGAAAGAATAATATAAGAATAAGAAGAATGATAACGTGACAATACTATAATCGACGAATGAGACAAGAGGTGGGCATCGCAGCTGCTATTTAAAATTTCTCAGATAAATACTTTTCTACCAAATACCAAGTCACACGTATCAGTGGATTACGCAAAATCCCCGAAGGGATTAACCGCGAGTGTATCCTATGGAGGATTGAACAAAACGTCTCAAGCGTAGGAACTCGCCCTCTTCTCCCGTTCTTTCGTTCCCTTCTTCTTAACTTTCTCCCTCCGTTGGATCGTCCTCGTCCTCTTCTTCTCTCTTCTTCTCGGCTCTGACTTTGCTTTTGGCTTGGGCCGGGTGTAATCGGTTCCCCGAAGCCAGGGCTCATTATCGACCCGTCGGCCTAGCAATTACCTGCGAAGCCTCTTTCGACTTCGTGTGTGCCAGCCAGCACAGTTTCCGACTCTCCACGAGGCCTTCCGAGATCCTTCCAGGATCCTTCGAGCGTAGAACAGAGAGAAAGAGAGAGGTAAACCGTAGAAGAGAGAACGGAAAGCAGAGAATATCCAGAGAAACGGCAGTCTGCTTCGATGTTGCTGCTGTTGTTGCTTCGCGAAACGGCCAACGCTACGATAATCTCGACGGAGCGAGGATACGGATAAACGACCGATGATAATTACTGGACGTGCCAGTAGTGCGCGATAATTGCTGAGGCAGCTAAGTTCGCACCAGTTACGAGGAAGAATCCACGTTAAGCAACGTGGATCGGAGAATTTCCTTTTTTCCATAACGACGAAGCTTTTCTGGCTCTATAATTGTCACGGGAAGTATGATGTTTTCAGCGTTCGAATGAAAAGAATGTTAATCTTCGGCTTATCACTGAGTGCAATCTTTTATCCGCTTTAACAATTAAAATTGTATCGTACAACCGTGTATTGAATTATTGCAAGAAACGAGTATATTTTTGTCGGTTACGTTTTGTCCGACCAGTTGACCGGCCGCTTCAACAAAGTAGCATATGCACACAGACACATATACATATCGCAAACAAGTAACGATAGTCATGGTAATTACGGGAAGACCTAATTTTACAATTTTATCGTGACGGCAAAAACATACTTCATCTATTTACCCATTTTCTTTTTCTCAACCGCTCTCGCATGGTACTAGAAGTATTGGAGTGTGAGAGTGTAGTTTTTTGTCGCATACAACACCTCGAGTTTCTTGCTTAGCCTATAGCCAATTGGAATTCAATGTAACATCGGGGAATAATTTTTAAAAGTATCGCGGAACCTGTTCGCATCTGTCGATTCGATCCATCGTGTTCCCACGACTAGGAGCAGAAAGGAAATTATCGGTGGAGACCGATAGACGAGAGGAAAAACAAGTAGACACAAAATATAATCGTTAGGTGATTATGACGTACATGTCGCACAATTGTATTCGTGGAGGAAACAGGAAAATCAGGATAGTGCAAACTGTCGTGAAACGCGATATCTGATCATAGTCCCTTATTAACTAGGTTTCGTAAAAATCGCAATCCACGCACATTGCTCTTTTCTTTCGCTTTCGTCGACTGATGTAATCGCCGAATGACACAAAGACGTATTTACGGAATTTTCTTGAAAGACGCGCATCTGCGAACGAGCCAGCTCGAAAATTGGCCGAGTTCGCGAACGCGGCGAGTCCAGTTCGTGGAAAAGCGTTAAGTGTATCTCGTGAGACCGCGACCTTAACGAAGAGGACGGGCCACGACAAGAAGCAATTTCGCAGATGGTGGCCCGTCAGTAGCACGGTCGCTTTGCCCCAGCGAAAGTAAGTATTTATGTACAAACGTTCGATTGTTACGCCAGGTTTGACGAATACGAAAAGTTTTTAGAAATCGTCGTTAAACGACGGGAAAGTAAAATAGAGATCGAACGTAACATTCACCCCTGAAATGTCGTGGCCGTTTCTCATTAAGAAACCAAGTTGCATCAAAATTAGAAGATGAAGAAAAATGCATTTACATTCATTTTTCGCATTAATTACCCTTCTTTCGCGCGATCGTTGATTGGAATTGATTCGAGAAATCATATGTTTCCCAGGAAGAAATTTTCTAAAGAATACAGTTCCATTGAAAATGATACACAAAATCTCAACAGGGTTAATTTTGCCGCCTGGTAATACAAACCCGCGGTTCATCGACTGCCGTGTAAGGGGATCGGTGTAAAATAAACAAAATCGACGAAGGATCGCGCCGCCATATCAATTCGTGTCATCGGACTCTGCAATGTTCCATGAATTATCGATCGTCTGCTTCCTTCGCGAACGATATTAAACCGACGAGACTGAAAAGCATGTCGATCATTTTCCAACAACGAACTCATGGTGGAAAGATTATCCTCTTCCCGTCGTTAATGCGGTTTCACGTTGGATCCGACCAACAACCGATAGACGATGTTTCGACGAGCGTGCGTAGATGGAAAAAGTAGAAAGTTATTCGGACCAGAGAGTGGAAGAGTCGAAAGAAATACGGTTCGACAGGTTCTGTTCTCTCGACGATGTTATGCAATTTTACGACCGACATTCCTTTTTACGAGCGGTAGACTCTCCGTACGCGTTTGCATCCGCGACAACTTGGCCGTTTCGCCTGCTCGAATTAATTAACGCAACGGCCACGTGCAAATTAGCGACGCTACTGTTCGAAATCGAGCAAAGTCTCTGTGCAGAGCGGTGGAAAGTAATTAGGTGTCATTACCGCATCCCGGTAACGGGTATACGGCCTGGAGAGAGTCTGGATTCAGAGTTTTGTGAAGTGATTATTTTTATTGTCATTTCCGGCTGGTTTCTTGGAAATCTCGGAAACGGCACGTAAGCTCGTACATACACGAGAACCGTGAGCTTCTTCGCCATCTCTGACCCCTTTCTCTTTTCTTTTTCCACCGCTTCTTCTTCTCATTCTTCTCTCGTTTATCTCGATTTTCCATTCACTTTGAAGCGATCCACTCGAAACGTAATTAGCTTAACCCGCTCGAGGTCCATTTAGTCTAATCTTTTTCATCGATAATGGCGATAGTTACGCAACAATTCGACATAATTACGTCCGATTCAATTAATGACGCATTACCCATCGGTGGTGGTTAAGTATCGCGACTCATACCGCGGACGCGACAGCCGGTAATTTTCGCGCAGTACATCAACATCTGCCAGTTTTTAATATCGTTCGGCACAGTATATCATCGTTTTGTTTAAGCCGAGTTCTCTTGGTACTTGGCTTAACGCTCGCGGTACGCCCGAAGCACCGTAAGAAAAGTGGCAGTACGCGTAACCGCAATAAAACTCGCATTACGCTCCGCGTAATACGTGCATAAAGTATTCGCGTGTGCAGTAACGCGTATAAAATGCTGAAGTTGTTCGCGTTCTCCGGGGCAACCTCGTTCCCGGCACGGACGTAATAGATTTATTTCGGAGAAACTGGCGTCCGCGTCCCCGTTGCGTCGATGGCTATCGTTCTTTCTTGCCCCGATAAAATTAAGAACGGCTAAAATTCGAAATTGCGGAGCTAGCGTGTCGAAGGTAATTTGCCGCTTTCTATTCGATCCAATTTGTCGGTACAAATGGCAGTGATACGACTTCCGTAATCGCTTGGAGAACACCGCACACGCGTAAAACGTGGGTGTGGAAGGCGCCAGCAGCTCTTGCTACAGCTGGATCGTGTTTCTGGCGTGGCGATACCGGTATCCCTTCATTCCTGAGTAATCGTCAGGCCCAAGGCACGCTATCCGCCATTTTCTAAATACGTTGGCCGAATATCGAATGTACGGGAATCGTGGGTCTGTCGAAACCTCGTGTTTCCTTTAAAATACGTGCCACCATTTCCAAGACTGCCCTTTCCTTTCTATACCTCCGTTAGAATTTTAATAACATATCTAATCAGAAGTCGCGAATACTTATAAATCTATACCTAAATAAATGATAAATACTCGAACATTTGCATTTACGTAATAAGCAGCATTTTCGAAAATAAGGGTATGTGGCAACGCTTATCGCAGCCACTGTATAGTTTATTTTCGCCGCAGCCAAACAGTCGTTTATTATTAGCTTGATGTCTCGTTACGAGGATGCATTCCGGGAAGACTTGCAACCGTCGGGTTGCAGCCTTTGGATTTCTGGAATTCAGAGGTTGTCGCTCCGAGCTAATTGGTTAACGCAATGAATTTATTGAACAAAGCGGCGACGTAGCATATCTTCAACCGAGTCTGACATCCCCTTTCCGGAAACGGGAGAGATTAGCGCCTCGAACGTCTTCCGCGTAATCGCGCTGGCTAACGCAAAACAAAGACGATCTTAGCCTCTTAACGATCTCGTACAACAACCCAGTTGAAATTACGGGAAACGGCCAGGGAGAGAAAATCAGAAAGTCGTCTGGCAGATATTATCACGGATCGTGAGCTCGTCAGCGATTATCCGTCTCTTAAGAAAGGATCACTTGGCGAAACCAGCGTTAAAACGTCTTTACTCGGTCGATCGAAGAGGCTCGAGCGGATTTGCCGAGCTTTCTCATAACCGAAGGATTCGTTGCTTCAGGTGGACGTAATAACGAGGATAGGCTGATGCAGGACAGTTCGCCGGCCGGAGCATACGTGCATCAGTTAGGAAAGCTTAATCACCGTCGAGGGATCTCAAATAGCACTGACTACGTTTTAATTACTCGCCGCATCGCGGGGAATGTAGAATGACATCAAGATGCCCGGGGTGACGAGCAGTACGAGAGAAAGGGAGGGCGCGAAGGAGCGTTGACCGCATGTAAAAAGAGCTTCGCCAGTTTTTCAGTCCGCCCCTCTCTTAATCACGACCCAATGCAAATACGAACGACGCAGTGCTCGCGGCGCCGATAACAGCGCAGATAACAACACTGGATAACCAGGTGATCGCTCTTTCGAACGTTCTAACTTTATTAGCTAGAATTGATTGTCGAGTGCGTGTCGCGAACTTTGTACCCTCCTTCGTAACCGGCAAAAACACATGGAGTTGTTAGCGTGTTTCCTGAGATTTCATAGTACGGCAACAAGTGTCCCTATCGCGTTATTTGACCAAGAATTTCAGCGTTTGAGCAACTCGTCCAACGAGGGATCTTTCGTGATCACTGTGTTCTTCTTTAGTTCCTTTTCTTTCTCTTTTTCTTTTTCTTTTTTCTTTTTTTTTTTTACAGAAAGAAACCTTCTTCCGTCTAGCTAAACTTAGCTCGCGAGGAATAATTCACCTAAACGTGCGCACCGTTTAAACATTCGCCAACACGAAATTCGTCGCTCTGTCTGAAAAATCTACCTGATCGCGTGTTCATCTATCGCGAGGACCTTGAAACGATTCAGATTAAACCGACGGAGAGGTCTAAATCCTTTCGTGTGACTTTTTCAATCCCGTTCATGTTCGCTGGCTATTTCTTTCTTCCACGAAACACGTACAAGTCGGAAATTATCCCACGATTATCCACCGACCTATCACGGATCGTTTAAAAATTCTTTTGACAAATTTCTTCGGCCATGGCGAAACCTAGTTTCTCGGAAAAAAGATAAGTTTCCCATTAATTCGAGACGAAACGTGTTTGATTAATTATCGGGCATCGGCTGTACAGAACGCTTTCACGCGAACCATCTTAAAAGGCCACCTCTCTTGTGTATTCGTAGCGTTTCCTAAAAGCGAGCGTTAGGATCGTTACTTCGCAGTCCGCACGACTAGCTTCGGAAGAGAAGTTCCCACGTAGTCCACGTCCGAACCTTCGCCGTTCCAGAGATCGTCGGCATGAAAACGGGGATAATTGTGGCTTCGTAAATACCGCTACTTAATACCCAGCGTGCTGCTCGTACACGCGTACATAGATTGTACAGCTAGTCGTAGCGCGCATATTAGCTCCTCCGTTGGTTCGTGGCAACGTCAGTCCGTTTAGAAATCGTTCCTCTCTTCGCGCAACATGTAGAAAACGAGGTAATTGTACGCGGCAGTTGTGTACGTTGCAGATATCCACTTCCGCCGCAGATCTGGCTCGGTGCAATTTCACGCCATTGCAGTCACCGATTTCCTTACTAAATCTTTGTTTCCTATTTCGATAAGCTTGTTTAATAAAAAGCTTCCGATATACAGCTCGTCATCAGGTCCCGAGCGTTTATGCAAATCTCTATTTTACCGCAGAACCGAAGAAACGGAATCAAAACGTAGAATATGAGATGCGTTAAACATTATATAACTTTGGATATTTTAAGTATTTTTTAAATGGAACAGAGATTCGTTTCATTCGCTAAATATCATAAAGGATGTTATACTTAGAATATTTCATATACATTTATGGTTTGCTCGTATCTTGTGCATTTTGCATACCTAAATCTGTCACGAATGCATTAACAGGTTGTATCGGATTACATCGCAGTCTATTTATAAATGAAGGCAGTCTTCATTTGTATAAATAATTTTTTTTTTCAAATAAACATGCGATAAGTCGAAGTGATTTTACGTTATTGTTTTAGTAGATGGTAGGTCTGAACTGGAATCATTAACGTAATCTATCTAATAATCTTTTAAGTCTATCTCATTTTTTCCAAGTAAATATAGTATTTATCTTAATTACTTATAAGAGTTATAAACATAATGGAGTGGTATTTAATAGAAACAATGTGAATGTCGAACCTATTATTTTCAATCATTTGTCATTCTTTTTGTTCGCAAACACACGGGAAGTGTCAACTCGTTATATTGAATCAATTGTAAAATCGGATAAAAAGGACTGTTGATTGCAGTCATTACGCAAATTGACCTGACGATTCATGGCCGAACTGATTTCTCGATGCTACGCACGTTCCTGTAAGATCGATCGGTCGTGTATCGAGCTTTGTGCCATTCGCGCGACACGTACGCACGATGATTATAATCGCGCTCGTCAGATCGATCACGATACCGATTGCACCAGGATCGTCGTATCCCTACATTGAAATCGAAATCGTTGGAGAAGGCTTGGCCTAATCGGAGTCGCGAATGTGTTAAATTCACGTAGAGTTTTCGAAGACCTGCCCGCTGCAGGATAAGTAAAAAATGTACGACTGTATTTTAATTGGAAATGTCATATGGATCTATGGAGCTTAATTGAGGTTAATTATACCGTAAATTACAACACGCGTAATTAAGAATAATGAGATCTTATTTCGTCTTATTTGCCCCAGGAAACAGGTTTGCAAACACGGGCACTTCGGACAAGCGAAAAAGAAAAAAAAGAAGGAACGTTAAATATTTTAATTTATGCCTCTGTTTGCTTGCAACAAGAATGTTGCACTTTCTGTATTTTGACTATCTTTCGTCGATAATAATTCATTGTCGCAATCGGTTTACCCTTCAGAAATACATCCACGTGTGTTCAATATGTATATGACTGCTCATTGTTGAGCAATAGGAACGTAACTTTGTCGAATAATTAGCCAGTAAATTTAAACATTTTAAGATAATAAACGAATAGAATTGCGATAACCGAAGCACGCGAACGCAACAATGTTCGTAGACTCGTGCATGTCATTGACAACGGTTGAAACACAGTGGATGAAACAAGTATTTGCACCACCAGGTTCTAGCTACTTTCAAGAAAAATATCTAACAGCACCGACCTACGACTACGGCGAGTGATTCTCGAAGTGCGAACAAAAAGAAAGAGTCTATGCGAAGAAGGCTAGAAACCATTATACGAGCTAAAAGGATGCAGATCAAATATTAATTGCAATGGAATAATCGAAACTATCAATGGAAACAGTTATTTATTCAAAAAAGACTAGGTGTACATATACTTTTTTCACCCACTGTACTTTGTAGCGGAGATATGCGTAATTTGTTTGCCCGATAATTTATGTGCCAGCGCTTGTTTTACGTAAAAACTGAACATGCAAATGATGCGAGATAGAAGTTCCGCCTGGGAAAACGCTTATTTATTATTCTAATATTCTATGTATTATAATATATTATATATATAAGATAGACATATATATATATAAAGAGAAAGAGAGAGAGAGAGAGAGAGAGAGAGAGAGAAGGAAATGCGATCAGTTTGATTACACAATTGCAGGGTTAATCGACCTAGCACTGGAGATTAATCGCTCGGAAACTAGTTCGTCCGTACAGTAACAGTTTAGAAATAACGAAAAGAATATATATTAGAATTAGGAAGTTCCGTAGCTGGTATCAGCCTACGATCTCTCGGTGAAAACTTAATTGAGAATGCTCGTCTCAAAACGTTTCACGATAAGCCGAACCATAATTAATTGTCGATTTCTGCGGAGAGTCGTAGCTTTATCGCCACTGAGAACTGGTTTACGCAGTCAATTTTTTCGACCAACGAATATGTACTTGGAGAAACGGGAATGCGAACGAACGGTCACTCTTCGCTGCGAACCACATGAGATTACCTTGTTCTTGATTAATGTAATCTCTGTTTGCTCGCTTCAATTCGATCGAATGTGAGAACAAAACGCGTCTCGAGGAAATCGCCCGGCTCGCTAGGTCCGTTTTATCAAGCTCGGCTGGAAATCCAGTAGACGGAAAAGAACGCAAAAATAAGGAAAACAGGGGTATCGAATCCCTTTCGAAACGTTTAGCTGGCAGGCTTCCGCGTAACACAGCTACCAACGAATCGTGACTCTTTGCGAGGAGCCGCCAGAAAATAACGTTATTATATGTCTTAAAGTCTCGCAACACATAGACCAGCGAAAACTTAAATTCAGCACGCGATCCACGGATTTCTTACCATGGCGCCACGACCTTGAGTCATGGCGCCAAAGATGCTTAGGGACGTATGGCCTCTGAACGTTGGAAATATTTATTTCTACTGTTTCTTCCTTTCCTTTTCTTTTCTATTTTATCCGTCCTTTTTACCTTTACACAATCATCGTTTTATAGAACATCAGTTTTTAGCTAGATCTTTTTATCGATGGATTATATAAAAGATCTCTGCGTGCAGGAACACGCAGGAAAGACGAGCACGTTAGCGGATGTTGTTCGGAATTATCAAGAAAGGAAATAGAACTTCGAAGCAAAGCTCGTGTGATCTTTTAACCGTGTACTTTTCTTTTTTTTTTTTTTTTTTTTTTTTTTTTTTTTTTTTTTTTTTTTTTTTTTTGTTTTTTGGAGGTTAACAAGTAAATAGGGTATTTACCGGTGTTCGTAATTACCTACGACTACCTCATCGTTACTTTCAAACGCTTAGGGCTGTAAAAACTTTTTACGACGTGTAATTTAATTTTCCGTCAATTTGTCTTTGACATGGATCGAATGATTGAGATAAATGACGAAGGATCGGAAAGTAAATATTGCGACACGTAAAAAGATAGATGCCAGCGTAACTAATGTGTAGCATCATTAATCTTGGCGATTATGTCTTGAACTCCTGAACTTCGGTATGTGTATGAGCCTATACAAAAGTCTCAACATTCATGCGTAACAATTAAAAGACACGCATCTTAAAAATCGTGTATTATCTCGTGATAATGATCCGTCGACGATAGAATCATAGACAATGTCGAGATGAGAAACTGAAAATTAAAATTGGAATGAAAGAAAGCTTGAATGATGGAGTTGTTCAAAATTAACAGGAAATTAAAATTATAATAACTCAATGAAAAAGATGGTTGTTGAATTAATTGCACGTAAATCTGCGACACTATACTATTATTTTCTTTATATATAGGGCTTGATGTTTGGATAATCGCTTCAATATCGTAATTACGATCGCAACTTGTTATTAGCTTGATATAACTAGCCTGAATCAGAATTGCAAAACGTTTTCGAATAATTATATCTACTCATTGTAGAGTGTTTATCTTCCTATTCCTCCGGCGGCGGATACAATTATTTGTTAATGTGCCATGATAACGATGTTAAGCGTGTTAACGTCCCCGAAATTGCCATGGTCATTGGCTAAGGGAACAGTTCTCATTTGCAATGATAAATTGGCCGATCGAAGTTCGCGTTTACTTGGAAGCAGTTCACACACGAGATTTTTCAAACGAGATTGCTTCGGTTGTGTAACCGAACATTTCCAAAAAAAGTTACATAAAACTCCGGTTTTATCTGGTCTCCGTAGTCTGATCGATTCGACGTACCGCTTGTAGAATAAAATACGAGGGCGATAA
Organism: Bombus pyrosoma; assembly: GCF_014825855.1. Classification (NCBI taxonomy): domain Eukaryota; kingdom Metazoa; phylum Arthropoda; class Insecta; order Hymenoptera; family Apidae; genus Bombus; species Bombus pyrosoma. The sequence continues at coordinate 8,185,038 of NC_057782.1, forward strand.
ATGTTCGGTTAATGAAATTCATGAGGATAAAGTGGACTGCCGTGGCGGAGCTGCTGTACATCACTTAAGGATTCAAGTGCATTTTCATTTTTTTTTCCTTTTCGCCAATTCGATCGCGTGCTCCCCTCTGGAATAAGCGTGTTCGCTCGCCACCGTGAAAAGGGACATTTATTACACCGTTTCTGCACTTTTGCTCTTCCTACGATTTCTCTTCGGCTAGTTACAGCCAGACGACGGTTTTCTACTTCTATGACCCACTATTTTCCTTCGCTCCTTCCTTTCTAACGTGTACAACGATCTTAAAATAGAGTGCACCAGAAAGAGAACGGTTGGGTCTCATGCTCGGATCTCGAGATACGGATAAACTCGACGATTGGAAAGCAACGTTGGAAAACGATAATATAAAACGGTTATCCGACGTCGCGTGAAAGACTTGCGAATTACGGAAACACTGCGTCAGCATCCGGGCGCACGATTTTCCAGAACGTCCGCATCGATTCCTGCGGTCACGTCGCTCACAGTTCTCTCCAACCATTCCCGTTTTCAACCCTCCTTCTCTCCACCCCACGGAATCGAGTCCTCCTTCGCTGCCAGCTCTTCCTCTCTCACATTCACCCTCGAATCCCGCGGCATTTACCGACAGTGCCACTCAGGGAAACCAAGATGGTTACCGCGTCAGCACTTCAACGTCGTTTCATCCCTCGTTCGTCGTTGTACCTCCACTCTCGGTATACCAGGGGTGACACGGTATGTGCTCTAACATCCACTGGTTTCATCGACATTATTCTTTCGAAGATTGGATTAAAAATAACAAAAACGTATGATTCGGAAACAATGTTAACTCTGCTAGGGTCCTCGAATTTTTGTATTTCAACCATCCTCTGATTTTATAACAGCGAACACTAATCGTAATCGATAACGAATAACGATGTAATATGTCTGATATAAAATTGAAACGACAAATCGTGTTTTGTCCGTAAGTTGTCCGAACGGAAGATATTTTTTAACGTTAGGAAAATATAATTAGGTGGGAAATGTTTAGAAGAATGTAGCAGGTTTTAGTTCGTGGTCTAACAATTGAGTCTCAATTAGCACCTTCGTTCACGATTATGGCCTCTAATTACGCGTTCGTCCGTGCCTTCAGCAGCTCGTTCTTCTTATAATTGTAATTAAATAGCCAGAAAATGTTCGAGTTCCGTTCGGTTGCCGCGATAAAAGGCAAGAATTCTATAAAAAAAAAATTGTAATCGTTCGTAATCGCGGACTTGCACGCTTCAGCGTGGGGCGAGCCTACGATTTTCCATCGTTCGCCGATCCTTCGTCGATGATTCGAAGAAGAGAGAGAGGAAGAGAGGAAGGAAAGGCGCGGAAGAAACGTTTAGACTAACTCTTGGTCGAACGAACGGATAATAATCCGTGTGCCATGTACATTCTCCGTTACTGCTGCATCCACGCTACAGCCAATTAATCCGGCAATCACGAGCGGTTCTCCGCTCCACTCCACCTGCTTTATTTGCCATTAAGAAGGAACGTATACCACGCAGGCCGCGCCATTGCGTCCAACGCGAAGGAAGGGAAGAACGATGAAGAAGATGGAGGGTAAGCAGGTCGATTCTCGATCCGACTGATTCGATGTGGGCGTCGACTTCGCGAATGCGTTCCGACGACGTACGAGCGCACGATATTGCTGGAAATTCGGTAACGTTCTCGTATTCCACCATCGTGATAGCAGCAATGATACGACTATCGTTCAAGTACGTCTCTTTCCCTTTTATTTTCTCAAGATTTTCCGCTCGTATAGAATATTGGCTTCGTTTGCGTTCTTATTTTCTTCGTTCTTCCCATGCTCGTTCTTCCTTTCCTTTCTCTGCTTCTCTTTCTTGTTGTTCGAGTCTTCTGCGTCTCATCCACGTCCGTTTTGCGAGCCTTCCACCTTGGTGGCCGACTCGGTGCGCACACAGATGTATCGTACCGTAATATGAAGTACGAGTCGAACGTGTTCTCGAGACTCGTCCCATCCCTTCTTTTTGCCTTTGATTTTCTCTTCGTAAAATCTTGTACCTCCGAGGATTGGCTTGCTTAAGAGAACAGAGAGATGGTATTAAAAGGCTCACATTCGCATCGGTATTCTGCGACTTCCTGTTAAGCTGATTAACCGAAGGCATCAATCATTCGACTCTTGCACAGCTGGTAATTAATTTTAAGGAACGTAAAGTATTTTGGAGAGTCTCGCCTTCCTGTGAAATTTAATCTTTGTACGTTCTTTAGATCATTTCCGACGATCTTTAGGACAAGAATAGCATTCGTCTATCGTAGAATTTCTCATGATTCAAGAAGATGTTAATAGTTTTTCTGCAAGTATCGACCATTACGATAGAACTTTGATTTTCTCCAGTTCCGATATGACGGATAAGAGATCTTACGTGAACTAAGACAAAGAGTGAAACTGCGAATCGAAAGGAAGTGGGATAAAGAATTGAACCTCCAGCGAGGCACAAAGTCGTGACATTTTTTTTGTGCAAGGTGCATCCTCCGCATGTGTCGATGCAACGTGACTCCGGCTCGTGCTCGCCAACGAGGGGAATAGCAGTTCCCTCTCTCGAACTATAAACTCCGTCACTATTTTGATTCCCAGCATTTGGCATGATCGTACGCGCGTCCGTGGTCCCCTCATGCAATATTGATGACCCGCCGCGGATCAAATGCCCCATGATAGCCCCCACCTACCATCTCCCTAACCGGTATCCTGATTGCGAAGCGGGTCAGAGCCACTGATTTTCAATGGATGGGAGCCGAATTTAAACTATGATTATACCCCCCGCGTCGTCTAAGTACGGGCCTCGAGGTCGGCCTAATGAAGCTTCTCCGAATTAGCGCTGCGTAAATTGCGCACACTTTCCAACAGGCTTAGATAACGACACGTGTCGCTATCACGAAATTAGCTACACATGAAAGTCGCGATAATTATCGTTAGTTAGGTAACTCGTAATTATTCCATGTATTGTGATCCGATATATACTGACACGAATTTTTCATTCTTTGCTTATGAGTATGTGCATTTGTAAAGTGACGTTTCTTGGATTCGACACGAGGAAAATGAACTCTTTCAAGCTATTGGAAATTTACCGTGACACGTCCTGCTTCAAGGTAAAGACAAAGAATTGTTGGATATTTCCGCTACCAACTGCGAGTCACTCTTTTCTAACCTGGTTTAAGGAGGGAAAAGTTTCCAAATCTTCGCCCCGCGTTATCAAGCGTGCCGGTGTCTATCGTGTTTTGGACTTTCATTGTAAATAGTTCGCGGTGCGCAGCACGCGTTTCGAAAAGGCAGGGCCCGTCTCAGATCGAAAATCAGGTTGGTCCTGTCGATGTCGCTGTCGATAAGACGAAGAGGCAAAGGAAAGGGCATTGTCTGGCGGTTAATATGGCGTTCCAAATTTTACCGTATTTGACTTTAACGCTGCGGAAACGCTTCAAGTACTATGCGAATACGATTGAAATAGTTAAAAAACACAGTTATATTTTCTAGTTAGCTGAAATCTACTTATTATTTCATTCGCACTATATAAATCTGTTATAAATTTCCTAATAAGTATAACGAGTCTGTGTATTAATATTCTATGGTCGGTAGTGCGTGAACGACTTAAAACATACTTTATACGACTTTCACAATAACCTGATAGTTGGGTCGGTTTCTCGCGAAACACGCCGCCTCTTATCGACGAAAATCTCTTATTATAGGAGACTCGATAGCCGAACGAGATTCTCAATTTTCACTTTAGCGTGGCCAGGTTTAAATGCTGTTTAATTACCTGTCACAAGCACGTAGCTCGAATGAAAAATATACACGAGCAAAATTAATACGGCAATTAATCTTGCCCGTGTCAGACGCGAAAATTATGATCGCTTTATGTAGCGCTATGTCCGGCTGACAAGAACCCGCCGTAATGTCAGGGTTACTACATTTTTCCGCAAATGGAAAAAGAAACGAGCCACGGATTTAGCTCAGTCTCCGGGATGAGATAAGTTTTTTGCAAAGATACGCTATGTACGATATGAACCAGCAACGAGAAACGGGACACTCATTCTTACCGTAATATTCCGACGTCACTTCCAGAGGGTGTCCCTTTAATAATTTATTAGCAAGCCTGGTAACGGAACAGGGAGTCCCTGATTGTGTCGTGTCGTCTGTCCCCGGCATTGTCGGGCCAACTCGCCGCGGGTGGTCCTTGACACGATCCCGGTACTTGGATGCTGTAGCTGTTATTAATACCTGAACTGCCGATCAATTATTTATGATACGATCCTTGTCAAATTACTTCTTCCGATGACTTGCCAAAAATATCTTTCTTCTTTTGTTCCACGTTTAACGTTAGAATTGTCCTTTAATACGCTCGTACGTTCATATAAATGCGTTGTTCATAGTTAGTTGGAATTAAAATGCTACCACGAGGATCAATAAATACACGAAGATCACAAGAGGAGCACGTAATAAATATATTTTTCTTTATTTTGTGACTTTAATGTCACTGTTTACGATTAAACGGGATTTTAATGCGACATATTTGCATATGTCTGGGAATTTCAGAAATGGAAATGAAACAACCTTGTTAAAAATATCTTTTAAAAATAATTTATGAGTCGAAAGAGTTTTATGAAAGGCAAAGGCAAGAAATGGTTTAACGTACGCTTAGTTCTAATAAATCAAGTATGTAGAGAATCTTGGTGACATGGAATGGCTTGATAACGTATTTACTGAATTTTAAAGATACTTTTCTATGGATTTGATTTAAAGCATGCTCTTCTATAAAGGATAAGAAGAATGTGATTTTGCTACGTTTTTCAACCATGGCCTTCGTATGTAAATCATATTTCTGTTTCAATGAAAGTGAATATCATTAATCATCGATATTACTAAAGACATTTCCATGTTTGTATTAACTGCAACAGTAGAAAATTATCGAACATTTTTGCTAACTCGATAATTCTAGCGATAAAATGCGTATTTCGAAATCGTGAACGTTGTACACGAGAATTACTTGAAGTTTCTTTAATGTACACCGGCCATAGGTGAAATATTATCAGTTCGCAGGAACGATCATTGTATAGTAGATTCCAATTGCATCATCGATTATTAATGTCGCAGCAGACGCATTAATTATTTCCGCTCGTATCTCTCGAGTCGATCGCACACACGAACGTTCATTATTCGAAGCTATCAATTACGTGTATCCGTAAAAAAATGTTGCTATTAATCGGCCAACGATTCGGCCGTTAGTTATCCGGCGGTGTTTCCTCTTTTAAAACGTTAGACGACTCGATACACATACTTCTACGCGATATCTCTTTCAAGCGATTTTCGCGGCCTACGCGATCGAATTTTTCTCCTCTATTTGATTTACACGTGTACATCGATTTGCGTTACTATCTCGATAAATCATTTCCACGGACGTTTATCTAAATATTAATTAAATGGTCGTTGGCCACGGCGAGATATTTAAATAAAGCGGAATGTTCCCGCAAACGTTCGCGCTTATCGATTGATAGGGACGATCGCGCATAGACGTGTTACGATAAGGATCCTGGCTAAGGATAAGAAAGACGAAGATCCTCGGTCGTAAATCGAGTTTCGTCGTACAAGTGGCGCGCCTCCCATCGTCGTTCGCGATCGGGCCGCGTGCGAATTAATCCACCGACGGGCCGTACGTGTTCCACGGCGAAAACGTGTGTGCGTGAGTGATACATGCGTATTTCGGGCCGCGTATATAATAACAGGTTGCCAGTACGGGGCCCTCTCCTAACCCCTCGCGGCCTCTCATCCAGTGATGTATGCGCTAATTGTGAGGCCCTTCGCTCCGACTCGAACTCTTCCCCACTGTGTTTCTCTTCTTTTCTTCTTTTCTTCCCCACTACGCGATTCCTCAAGAAGGTTAATATCGACTCCGATTCAATTTGAGAGCAGGAAAAGACACGCGGTGGACTGCTCGATCGCGTGGCTGTCGTTGGTGCGCGAGTGATCGATTCCATGTTGCAGATGAAGATCGTTCGTTGGCCGGTTGTATCTTTTCGATGTCGTCCACGTTGAACGCTCGTTGCGTAAATTTATTTCCAAGGGGACGTCAGATAAGACGGGTACTCGTTCTTCCTTTCGCCCAAAGGGTTTCGACATCTGCCAGCGCCAGCTACATTGGCAGAATGTATCGGCCGGCCCGAAGCAGGCAATTAAGTAATTAAACAAATCTGTCGAAGGCGTTATGAATGAGTGGACGCACGCCCGTGAGCGTCTTTGTAGCTTGAAAAGGTAGAAACATCGTGTACCATGGCGTACGATATTTTTATCCAACAACTCTCTGTTACGTCTTTGTATACAGCTGCCAAGCAACTAGCGGCGAGTATATATTCGTTCGATGGGAAAGGCAGGATTTTTGTCAAGCTGCAGCTGTAATTCAGTGGAGGTGACAGACAAACTACGCGGCCATAAAACACGAAAGCGAATCTCGGGTAAAAAAAAAAAAAAGAAATCAGAAACTAGGCTCTGTTTTACGACGCGTGTCGCACTCGCCATGTCAATTTCGTTGGCGCGCAATCAAGCGCAGACCGAGCATTAACATTGCTCTCACTCCCAAGTTTAATCAAACGCTAACCAGCGGAGATTTAATCTACCACAGACTCCCCCGGGTTTTCCCTACCCACAAAGCGTTTCCTCGTTCACCACGATCCTGAAAGCCTCGCGGCGTCATTGGTATCGTCGTTCCTCGTACTCGTACGTTCTCTCTCTCTCTTTCTCTCTCTCTCTCTCCCTCTCTCTCCTCGCCTGTTCGATTCGTCGACGTAGGTAATATAATCACAACACTGGGGGTGGCCTCGTTATTTATAGGCACTCTATTTGCGCCAATGGAGCTCGAATTTGGCGACGATATTGACTCCGGTTGCGATTAAGGGACGAGTCGTAAGCACTCGATCCCTAATCTACTCTCTCAGTCTCTCTCTCCTCTCTCTCTCTCTCTCTCTCTCTCTCTCTTTGTCTGCCACCCTAATGTGTCCCCAGGGGATGTTAAACGTTGGTTTTCTTAACGTTTGGTTTAGGAGCGAAACAAAGTCACCGGTTTGTCGATCGGTGGTTACAGGGTCGAGAAAACCTCGCGTTAATTGATCGGTTTCAAATGGGATTTCCGTTTCGCGGATCGTGATAAGGGACTATCAAACAATTTGCGGGATAGATAAGGCCAGCGTCAGCGAAACGAGCGGTCGAATAAATGCACGAGAAAGTTTGAAGCGAGGAGTATCGAGGATGAAAGAAAATTAACGGTGATACGATCGACACGAAGAGCAAAGTTCGCTTCCTTTCGTTTGTACGGCCCACAAAAGTTTCGCGACCCACGTATCGCCAACTTTACACGCCCACGTAATACCCCGTGTCAACGGCGACCAGGTTGCCGCAAGGAAAAAAAAATGCATGCGTCACGTGTGACTTCCGGCCGTGATCAACAATTGCAGTTTGCAGATAATACGTTACGAGACTTTGTCCTCGAGTAAAAATGACTAAGCTCGAACACTGACAGTTCTAGCTACTTGCAGTTACGACAAGCGGTGAAAAGTATCGTGAACAAGGAGACATAGTGCGTATGCTTCGAAACGGGCCTTTGCTTTAATGTTCCAGACATTGTAGTTACTTTACTCGAGTATCGTACGGAAATGTTTATTCAACCCCTTAATTTTCACGTTCGTGACACATAAAAATAATGCGCAGAAACGATCAATCTGTGGAGAGTCATGATATTTGCAAATATAGTCGGTATATTTGTTACTTGTTTGTGCTGAGACGTATGAAAACCACGCGGAACAAACGCGAGTCCATTTTTGCCGATCTTTCGACGTTCTCTTAATCGATGTCTAAGAAATAAACGATATTAATCTGAAATAGTCGAAGAGAAAAAATAGCTTGATAATTTTGGAAATAGGTGCAAAAGATCCATTTGATAGTTCGATAGAAAAACAAATTTTTCTCGATACGTACAAAATATTTAATCCCCGAAGGGATAAAGACTCCGCGAAGGATGAAGCTCGATAGCCGAACATCGTGCAATCGTATTCGAGATATCGTTTTTCGTTGCAACAACATTGCCGCAACAATTTTGGAATCGAAGCACACTCGGTTCTAGCGTCATGCGATTTCCATCGGGAATCACAAATTTACAGGCTGCCCGATAGCCATACGATCGTCGCAACATCGTTGATGACACGTTGCTGCGTTTCCTCGACGCTCGGAATATCGTGCAACATGCGTTTATGTGCAATAAAACTGGCCAACTGCAGACACCGCGCATCGAGCTGTCATCGCAAAACGAATACATTTATTTTTTATATTCCACCTACCCCGAAACGACCGAGATAACTTCGTATTCCGCAAAAGAAAAATTGTCGAAACGTGTGCGTACCTTTTGAAACATCCCGAGCCTGTGTCGAACACGAGGGCAACCTGGGTGGTGGTTGTGGTAGGTTTTCTTTGAAAAAATTTTCCGAGTTCCTCGGGGCGGTAGATCGGTATCTCTGTCAAGATAATTACCAAAGGTTGCGTTGGCGGTACGAGGATCCGACCAAAGATACAAATTTTGGCGCGTGGGCTTCTCGTTCTTCCACAGCTTTTCAACCCCAGAATTGTATGTGGGGTCGAAGCGGGATAAAAAGATGCCGCCTTGCTTCGACATACACCTGCGAACGTTTCTCAGAGTCGAACTAAAACTAACAAGCCTGCTAATCGATCTGAAGAGTAAAAATATCTCATTTGGTATCAGTAATACTGCGTTGCTGAAATAACGCGAGGAGAAGAACAATTTCAACTGGTTCATTCCCACTTTCACACTTTTTCACAGTTCGCGGTAAGATCTTTTTGTACAAACGAGATCGTTTGTGTTCGTAAAACACTTGCTCTTTGTCCGAACTTAAAAAGTAAACGTATCGCGAGCAGATTTTAGCAGTTTGACCGCGACAAAGTCAAGGCGAGACACAACTGCGATGCATCAAATGGCGGGTTGATAGAAAGAAAAGTTTATCTGAATACAAAGGGTTAAGTTCCAGCATTGACGAACATTTCGTAAGCAACGAAGGGAATAATATATTCCGTGTTGAACTCTGTGTCTAATTGACACTTTGTTCTTGGAAGCGTATGGTAATACATGCACATTTAAATCCTGAATCGTATTTAGACTTGAAGTAGGCTAAAAAGTCTGTAGTTTAGTTCGTCATACACCTGCCAGTATTTCTCAGACTCGAACCAAGTTGTCATATTAGTCGGCTTCCAGGGTATATCGAGTCTCATTTGGTATTCCACGCTGCACGATTGAGTGTAGCCATTAAAGGATACGGCTAGTACGCGGATATAGAACGATTAACAGAAACTGGCAAAGTTATCCACGAGAAAATGGAAGATTTACTTTCGCCGTGTTTTACTCTTCGCTGAATCGTACCGGCGATATTTTCCACGACTACGATCGTAGCGTCTTCCGAGAAACAAGTTAACCGAGCCGAGCAGTGTCCGAGTATTTTTACAAGCGAAAGCACTAATTTGCATTTTAATCGCTAGCAACGAGCAGAGGCGATGCGAAAATGTTACCTGTCACCTTGCAGAGAAATTTTAATAGAGCGCGTGGTACAGGATCGATATTATCGCCGGCGGTCTCCTCTCGATTGAGACATCGTCGATGATCTCGATCCGGCGTCCGATCGATTTGTAGCGATGGGACAGTTTCATTTCTCGTCGACGCAACAGTACCAATAGGAGCCCTGCCCAAGAAGGTGGAGCTCCACTTGGCGCGAACTTGCCAATTACGCAATTAAATTGTCATATATCCAGCTCGTTGGCGTCATTACAGTGCGAGCGAACTCGGTCGAATCAATCGTACACCGCCGAACATATTACGCAATTACTAGAATTCAATGTGTTTGAAATTCGACCGACAAATGTACTTACATTTCTCTTGCCAGCTTTACAATTTTGTCCGCTGTGCGATTATTTACAACGATTGCACGCACGATGTATCATCGAAATTGGCATCGGACACATTGAGAATGTATCTGGTCGGACGGTGCTGGGGCACGCGGGGAAAAAATCCCAGGCGATTGGTTGTTGGAGCGAGAGTCGCGTTGCTTGGGAATTAAAGGCTTAATTCCAGTAATCTTCGTGTCAGACTGGCTTCTGATCCAGGCCGGATGGCCCGAAGAGTACCGATGCTGGATACCCGTGGAGTCCGACGGTGCTTAGCTAGCCAGTAGGTGCACACACCGAATAATAATACACGAGTCGGAGAGAAATAAGGGGCGAAGGAGCCATACCGACCGAGTAGGGCAAAAGAGGAGGGCAAAGAAGGAGGAGGTAGAGGAGGAGGAGGAGGAGGAGGAGAGATTCGATAATTACTACCGGGAGTCGTGGAGGCGGCCATGGAATCCTCCTCCCGCAACGAGCGCAAACGCGCAATTATTCCCCATCGCCATCCGACGGGATCTCTGATTCCGAGTTTCCTGCCCCGGTATAACGTGCACGCGCGTACGGATAAGGAGCTCCCGGTATTTGATCTTACGTAGCACTCGTTTTCCGCCTTCGCTCGCTCACTCGATCGGTCGAAGATAAATCTCGATACGATTGCGAGATATTCCATCGTTTCACCACGCTGCAATAAGCTACGGTTAGACGAGGCAGGTAGATTTTGATATCTTTAAATCGAACCTTGAACTTTGCATAGAATAAATGCTGTTTGTTGTACATTATGGGGCGTTGTTAGTCTTTAATATAATGACGAAGGAGCGAGAGAATATTGTGTACTTTAAGAAATATCGCATCGTTTTATCGCGGTAGGGTGAGATATGGTAATTTAACCAGTTAGCTGTTGCGACCACTTTGAAAATTTTGAAGAGCACGTACCTAAAATGTGTCGCAAAAGAGCAAGCAACGACGAGTATACTCGTTAAACACAGAGTATGTGCGGCCGTTATAAGATGGAATTAAGTTGTAACGAAGTGACTGTTTGGTTTTTTAATTTTATTACCGACAGATTATGACGCAAAACATTTCCTTTCTTCGTGACGAATATACTCGTCGAATATGAACGTCGATATACTTTGTTGAAATATCCTGTCTACCACTTTTTTCCATCAATTCTGTATATCTTTTTTTCTTTTTTTATCTTAAACAATGATATATTACACTGTTACGAAATAATAACCAAATATCTTAAATTGAACGACGATATTCTGGTACTCTTTTGCTTACGTGTAAAAGGTAAAACATGAACAAGAGTCATCTTTCTTAGGAACTCTTCAAGTACAAAGCAAATTGTTTGAATTATTTTTTAATTGTTTCAAATATCCTACTGACACAAATAACCTTATCTTAGCTTATACTTCTATGGCTCAATCGAGTTTTAATCGCCTTCCACCGTTAGGTCGGATAATTTCCAATCGCATGCTTTAAATGCTCGGATAAATTTCACTGCCGATGAAAAAGGAAAATTTCTCCCATGGCATATCTTTACGGTCTAGCGTGCGTGTTCGTCGACAGTTTCTCTTCTTCTTGGTCACGGTCTGACGCTTCTAATCGTCGCTGAATGAAGTTAACGCGTTCTCTCAGGATCTTCAACGGCTCGAAACCGCAAGATTCGCTCGAGTATCAAGCCTCTTAAAACGTCCGCTCCCACTTCGCTGTAAAATACGATCAACAAAATATCTAATTGCTCGGTGGAAACGGCGCTGAAAGTGCGCGTGACGTTCCGCCGATGTTTCCCGGCAACGAAGCGTGGCGATTTTTCTTTAGCACGTATTTCTGGCACCGGGGTGCATCCACCCTTTGGACATGTTTGCGATGCAAGAAGACCGACATCGGCGTCTTTGCTCCGCGTCATGGACGAACGAGTGCGGTCGCGATGGGCGTGGTGGCCCGCAGTCAGAGAACCGTGACGCATCGAGCACACGCTATTCACGCGCACGCACGCACGCACGCGTACACACGAGCACGGGCACGAGCATGACACGGGACACGTTTTATATATACGCATCCGTGGCGCGTGCGTCCACTTTGCGTTCGTTCGTCGCTTTTCCAAGATCGTACGCGGTGTACGCCTAAATTCGTGTATATTCGTAGTATAATCGAAGTCAGAAGGATTCTTCGGCTTGAAAGTTAAATGGAAATCGAATTTGTTGCGGTTATTAGATGTATAAACAGAGAAACGCGTGCATAAATTGTAAAGTAGAAAATATATTTTAATACAAAAGAGTAAGAGTAAGCGTAAGAGGAATATAATTTGAGCTGGTCCAGATCCGCACGCTAGCAGTGTTACCCTATAACTGAAAACCCCGAAGCCATGTCAACTGTCTATGGCCTGCCTTCGTCCCAATCTTTTGTCTATACGCTGTCGATGGCTTCGGTGCTCGAGAAAACTAAAAAGACCAGATGTAGAGTTTTCTTAGAAATGGTGACCACTTCAACAGAATTAAATCGAAGTTAAATGAAAATCGGATTGTACGAAGAATAAAGTCGCGCTGGGGGCTCTGATCGCGAGGAAATCGAGTTTAAAGACTTGTCAGACGTACGCACTAGGTCGTAGATGATTGTAGATGGATCTTAGAATAACCGAAAATACAAGAAGACATGAAAGCTAAGTCGTTTTCCGAAAAGCTTCTTTCGTTTTATAAGAAAATAATGGATGCACAACATTTTCCGTTTTAACGGACAACCTAATACTTCAGTATTAATCTCTTTAAGTATACGAACAGTTTAAACGAATTGATTTGTGCCAATTTCACGATTTCACGTGTATATGTCCAACATTTGACGCTCTTCTTTTAAATCGGAATACGCACTACGAAATATGTATTTATATGGAACCATGAAATCTGGACATAATGTCGCTATATGCCACGGGTTTACATTGTGCAACACGATCTTTGTACGACGGATAGAATTTTTCGAAACATTGCAGTTAATTTGCATCCCTCAGGCGAGAAAAGAAAGTCTCTCGACGCGTACTCAGGTTAGACACGGACAATTAGAGGTAGTTTGTCGAGGTGATCGTGTGGAAGCTACACGCGTACCAAAGTAATTCGCGATCCGAGTGAGCTCGATGACCGGTGATTTGCACTCAACCTTGGCAATTCTCTTTTAAAATCGCCGAGTGATGATGACGCGTGACGAACTTAATAAATTCAGTCGTTGTCAGGGCAAAAAGCGTCATTACCGATCGCACGTAAATCCTTGGACGCATTAAAGATAAAACCGCGAGATTTGCCAAATTTTTGGTCATCTCGTGGACATTTTCTCTGTAGAAGGGAACGTTTCTCTGATAACGATGCTTCTTAGCGTTACTTCCATATGCGTATCGCCGTGATCGTCTCTGGACGTGTTTGCAGTAATTGTCCCACTGACACGAAAAGCAATTTCTGTAGTAACGGTATAAGAACGTAGTGTCGATTCGTTCGTTTCGTGACGTAAGCTCGTTAGTGAGTCCCTAACGTGCATGCCCCACTAGTGGCAGAATAATTATGGAAAATTATCGTCCCACGCTGGACTGGAGATGCTCGTGAGGCATGAAAAAAAAAAATACCAGCTATCGTAAATCACGTAAATCGCTGCATCAAAGGAATACCACAACCCTCCTCAAATTAAACGAATAAATCCGTTACTTCTGCTTGGGAATCTGCTTGGAGTACAATTTTATTTCGACGACTTTTTATGAAAAAATTCCAATTCTATGTACCGTACCCACTCGCTTAGGTTAACCTTTATTCGCTTTATTCGAAACTGTTACTTGCGACCCTGCATATCCGGTTCGAAAAGCCATGAAAAACCAAGAACCCACGCAGTGAAGTACGCGAGAATCGAGATCTTTATCGAACGAACGTCTCGACGACCGTACAAGCCCACGTTGTACCATCGAAGACTCTTCTCTTCAACTATGACTCGACTTGCGTGGAACACGCGTGTCTATTCAACTTACACAGGTGCTTTCGACCCGTCAATCGCCTGTAAATCTTTCGACACACCTTGTTTCGTAAATTAATCCACAGAAATTACAGTCCCTTTTTAGATATTAAAAACACTTGGTTCTTAATCTTCGTGCAATTGATTCGAAATGTTTCTTCAGGCTTCTACTCTCATCCTCTTCTAATCGAGTCATTTAATTTCAAATGGTATAAACCACTTGAACCACTCAAACGACTCTTAAATTCAAGTAACTTGACCGATCTAGACGAAGCTTCATGGTCCGAAAGCGTACTGACATTTACAATGTTGACAATCGCGAATTTCTTTCCGTTTTGTCCAAAGACGAAGGTTTTTCTTCTCGCTTACCGTCGATGATGGTCGATCTGTAAAAGGGTGTTCGACACCCGCGGAGTCCAGCGACGTACCACTCCCAGGGTTGACTGGGCTCGGTGTCAGTCGTAAGTAATGACAATGCGATGACTGGCTGAGCGCTAAACACCTGCATTCACCACCTTATCTCGCGGATCCCGCTGTTAGGACAGGTTTTCGCTATCGTTAGCCGTCCTCGATGATAGTCGGTGTTCGTCCAGGACCATCGCTTTGGGTGGTCTCCCGGTCAATGGTACGCAACTTTGACGCGTCTCACGCGTCCTCCTCTGCCATTGTAAACGACGTGTCTCACTGTCGACCAAGCTTACGACTCATCCCACGTTGAACGAACCGAAATTCGAATCCTGCTCCTTTCTTCCTTTTTCCCTCAACTTCGAGTGATCGCTTCTTCGATCGTTACTCGTCGGACAGCCATCTACAACAACGTAGCGTAATTCTAACTGGAATTTAATCGAGGTTTTTTTGAGAAAATTTTAAAAACTATGGCACGCAGTTGTACTTATCCATTAAAACTAAAACTCGATTTAATTGTGCTGGACTCACAGGAACCGAATTTTAGTCACTGCCTTATTAAATGAACTTCTGGAATATTAATTAGCCTTCCTTATCCGAACGTGAACTCCTATTAGGTTTCTACTCTTATTAGCATATGAAACGTCGTTTCTTTCGAGTTTGAATTTGCCAATATTATTTTTATGATTCAGCTTCGTCCTATCGTTAATTATCAAGCATATCGAAAAGGGAGATTATAAATCGGTATATTCGATGTGAAGTAGATTTAGACTTATGGCGACATTAATGCACAATCGGAATATTCGTGCGATTTCCTTACGCGAACGCAGCTTTGGAAAGAGGTGAGGTAATTTTGGTAACGTGAAATTTGCATTTAGGAAAGGTTAGCACCTTTTTAATGCGCAAATTATCTTAAATCGATGTATAAATAAGGAAATTACAACTGCTTCGTCGTAAAACATTTTGAATTCTAAGGTTGATCATTTTTGTTGGAAGATATAAATCTACGATATTTTGGAGAAATTACCAGCAATTAAAATTTTATTATATAAAACATTTTACATGCACCGACTTAATATTATATGAAATGAAAAATCACTTCATCCAATCGTCACCCAGAATCATCGAGCTCCTACCATATGAATTCCAGTTACGCTAAACTCCAGCGAATGGTTTCTCGGTTCTGATCGGTTCGGATAAATGAATTTTTGTCGTATAAGAAAAAATTGCACAAATTGTGACAATAAGTTGCAAAGCCGTCGAAATCGGCGAACTGTACCTTATTCCGAATAATTGCTGCTTCTTCTTTCACCGGATCTTGGATTCGCGGCAGGAAAACTAATTGAGACAATTCGTCCTTAGGCTGATGCAAAAGGGAGGGAACGAGGTTCTCGAGGTACCCTCTCGTATTTACGGCATTCTGCCAAAAGTTTGGAGACCCTCGAGAGGCTCGGCTTTAATAGCAGCACGTTTTCGCGAAAACGGAAGTAATTAACGGTGTTCCTTCGTTGAAGCGTCCCCTGTCGCGGGATTGACGATCGATATCAGCGACGATTCTGAATTCCGGTTCTCCCTTGTCGTCCCCCATGACGACGACACGCACACCTTCATCTTATTGATCTGACATCTACGTCCGTGTTAATTATACCGCGCGTTATCGTTCGGCCAATATCGTTGCTCTAGAAACAATTTGTTAGAGGACAATATTATACTTTTAAATTATATGTAGGAAGCACGCCGTCTCGATGTTACTAAGGAAGCCGTGCATGCAAGAAAAATGCAACAAAATCTTGTGACTTTATCATGGGAATTTTATAAAAGATGTCTCTTCGAGTTGCGTCGTTCATCTTTCGATCATTACCGTAACCATTGATCAACTCGTTAATCATCGATCTTGTTTTTAACATTAAGATTATTCGAAGGAATTTCAGCAATTCGTCGAATATTTCTTACACGTACTCTACGCGCTTTGGCGTTTCCAAATTTTTGATAAATTCACGAAAATCCTCCACCGACCAAATTTCTGCTCGTCGTTGAACCCAGAAGGAGCATGGAAATTCATATGTTCGTGGTAGAACGCTGCTGAGTCTATGAAAGAAATGGAATCTATAGAGAAATTCGTTTCGTCCCTTTTACATCGTGTCGAATACTTCACTATGCACGCTTTATTTATTTTCGCGTGTTACATATTTCATACATTTGTGCACCTTTAAATTACCCATAAATACATAAATGTCCGTAAAGTATTCGTCGTTAGTTACGAAGGAACTACGACAAAATAATTCACTCGTATCGATGAAATTTGACGAGCAAAAATACGTTCACCTTGCGTTTCCTTGGTTAATTGAGAGTTTTTAAGCGAAGGAACGTCACTACGTAAGATTTAATGGCGTCAGTTTTTGGAGAATCGACGCGTGCGAACGTCGCAGGTGCAGTCGATTCGGCAAGCAAATGGTACGTACGTACGTAGCCGCGGGGACGACGACCATCGTCCGAGTTCACTTCCTGGGCCCGTTGAATATTTATCGACGTTCGTCTTGTTTGTAGTTCGTCGTGGCTTGCTTGAATTTAAATATCGTAGCTTTCCCCGTGTGTGCGAGTCTCCTTCTTCGCCTCCATTTTTCCTCGACTGGTACTCGCCAGCTAGTATTATTTATAGGCACGGCGTGCGTGTGCCGTTCGCCAAGAAACGTTCCGGCTCTCTTCTAGTAAAAGAAAAATCGCGAAAACATCGTGTGCCTGAATAACAAGCTGACAAGTCCAGCTATGTTTAGAAATCTCTCCGTGCAATGTAACGTATCGTCGGTGCACGTGACTTATAATACATGCGTCGTCCTTATTTATTTGCGATCGAGAGTAATACAGACAACGCAAATGAAACCATCGCGACGTCGATAAATTTGAATTTTTATTTTACTCGTTTCTATTTCATCCGCTGTTTCATATTCTCGCAAAATGCAAAAACGTTCGATCGCTTCAACGATCTCAGAAGACATCCCGATAAATTTATTTCTGCAAAACCGAACGAGATTTAAACAGAGATAGAATCCTTCTAAACTGAATTACTCGATTATCCAATTCGACTGATCAATCGTGAAATTACTGGATATTGCCAAAATACATTATCGTAAATCGCCGTAAAATCGGCACGTACTTACCAAACTCGATACGAACGTTTCAACAATTTCGTCGACGTTTTCCTCGCTTTTCGAGGGTCATGGAAATCATTTACCGTGAAAGCACCGCCGCATCGACCCTCCATCCTGAAAGCTCTTGAACAAAGCTCCGAAACGCTTGCAGAAACGCTGCCCTTTAAACCGGCGAGGAAACGCTTGGCCCTTTAACGACTAAAATTCCAACGGTAGGAATTGGTTCACTGACGCATCCGTTTTCTACTCTTGGAGAAATAACGAGATAGAACATGGTCGCGTAAACCACGGGATTATTGCGCGGAATTTATCCCGGGAGGAGCGTTGGCGCGGCGCACCAGCTAAAAATTTACCGCGCGCAGACTACCCTTGGCGCAGTTTCGCTTCTACCTTCCCCCAGCTGGGTAACGAGACGAGACGAGTCGGGACGCAGGAGCTCGAGAAAGGCATCGTGAATCGAGGCAAAGGCAAGGGTACACGCAACGGAGTTTCTTCTCCCGCGGGAAGGCGTGGTCGGGAGACGCGCGACGTCCATTTGTCTCGTGCGCCTCCCGCACCAGGAACGCCCTCGCATCCCACGGGCATCGATCACGTCTTCCTCTTACCAGCCGCATCGTACCGCGCCTGTGTACACTTTACGCGCACCTACCTTCCAACGTGTACGTACACGTACGAGTACTAGAACGTTCGCCACCCCTCTCGGCCCCGCTTCCCTCGCCTGCACAACGAGAGACCCCGACACATTCTGCCCTTCCAACCATTCGTCCGTCCACGACCGAGGAACCCAGCTTTCGCTACACTTTGCTCGGGATTTGCAGAGAAAAATACCGTGAAGCGATCTTACTTGAACCACTGCCGGCTCGATATCCCCGTTAAGCGTTTTAGCTCTCGAGCGAGTAACAGACGATTCTTCGGCCAACTTATTTTCATTTTTTAGCTACCAACGTTACTCTGGCGCAACGCTAATTTTAGGGATAAAGTGTAGAGAGAAAAGGAAGGATATAAGAAAGTCAGGCTTTTGGCGTTTTCCAGCACTCGAATTTTTAAATTCATTTTACTTTGATAATTTTACTTTTAACACTTTGCACTCCTATGTCGAGCGTGACTCGACATCGGTTTTTATCTCGGCAGCTCCTTTGTCCAGTCCCGCTCGACGTACTTTCAGTCTCAGCTTCTTTTACGAAACGTGCGAAAGAAAACCAGGATTGCATTCTGGAAGTTGTTTCGAGATATATCATACACTTAAAAATTACAACATGCAATAATGGTGTGAATAAAGCTGGTATTTAAGTGAATTTGTTTCTTCCTTCATTTATTTAAATTGTCGTATCTTTTAGTTAAAGTAAATTTCAAATAAAACACTTAAAATCGCTGGGAGCTGCTGATAACGAAATTGAAATAAAATTCAAAGTGCAAAGAGTTAACACTTTGCTTAACGATTAGTAAAATTGTCGAGTGCGTTGAATTATATTTGTTTAAGTTACTACTAAAATTAATGTCTACTTAAAATTAGTAATAAGAAAAATGTTTGCATTTCCTTCAGAATACTAATTTAACGTAATTTCTGTTTCAGCCGGTGAGTAAATCAACCTTGCCACAGCCTGTGTCGTTGCCAGTATGTATAGGTTTTAAAATATCTCTCTATTAATACGGAATCAAGTTAGATTTCAATCGATAATATAAACACGCGAGAGATTATCGTTCGCAATTACTTTTTGTCACGCCAATTAGTAGACTCGTTGATCGTTGATCGCGTTTCCGGCGTGCAAGGTACGAAAACTATGGTATTCAGGTATGCAAAACGTCGGCACATATTTATACATACGTGCCGGCCCGTGAATATTCATGCCTGTACGAATGATATAGCATGGTTCGCCGGTTAAGCGCCATCGCGAGCCACTCGAACGAGACCCAGCGAAATTGCGTTATCGCAGAAATCGCAACGCATCCGGGAAGATACACGACGAGTTCGTCTAAGAAGGAAAAGAAAAACGCGGTACAAAGTAGAATTGGCGAATTGACGGAGAAAGAAAAGGAGATGGAAAAAAATTGAGAAGGGTTGAGAAGGGTTAGACCCGTGGATCAATCGTTTCCAACACGAAGCGTCGCGTTGTTTTTTTTTTTTTTTTTTTTCAACCGTTCACGACGAGAAAGATTTCCCGGGAACTACTTTCAGCCTGACCACTGATTTGTCGACGTAAAATATTCAACGACGCGTCTTATGCAGACTCCTTAGCATCGAGTCGAAGAATTCTACAGAGGAACGCGTTGGAAAATTGTCTCGCACGCGATATTTCGCGGAAATACTTACAACATAATTACAGCCGCGAGCGATGCAGGATGTCGCAGTTTGCGATTGCGTGCGAACCACGCGACTCTTCGGCTTTTTGCGGAACTCGTCGAACAAACCAAATTCTATTCGTCCTCTCGTGAAACGCAATCCACGTTAAGTGATCGAATATCAATCCCTTGGTGTCGTTAGATGCTTCCAAAAAAAGTATCGCGACAATTAGACACTAAATAATCTCAACTTTCCTTTAAATATTGCTTTAAACGTTATATGCATTCTGAACATTTGTGTATTTTTTAACTTGCCGTAAATGTATAAGAATACGCAGTTTAATAATAAGACTGGGTCATTGGACCTATAATCGTATTGACAGTCCTCCGTTACCTCGACGAATTAATCTCAGCGTTCGTTCACGATACTCGGGTCTTCTAGGTTAACATCTTCACGAACGATCTCCGATTTTATATGATTCCGGTATATGCAACTATGCAAACAGTATCCCCGAACGAGTCGATCTCTCCTCCGGATCTTGCCATAAATTAAATCGATCAGCATTGATATTGTAACTTCCGTCGTCCATCCTTTTCCTTATGTATTTATATTCTTTTTTATTTTCTCTTCTTCGTCGTACGTTCCTTATTCATCGTTGCAACTCCTTTGCTTCCTTGTACCCGCACAGAGCTTGCGCCTGTGATTTGCCGAATAAGCGAATAGATCTTCAGATTTGTGAAAAGTCTGGCGGAAAGAAGCGGAAGAGAGCGTATGGAGAAAAATAATGGATCTCGTAGCGCGACCTCGATTTGGTCGATCGACTCGCGATTTCGGTAATCGAACGACGACGATTAACAATCGCACGGTCACGCATGCCTACACGCACGAAATTTATGCGTCGGTATTTTTCTCTCTTTCCTCGTCGCACACACGTCAAGTCCGCGCCGGCAAAGCATGGACGGGATGTTGCATATGCATGCCCCGATTGATATGAATGCATCGCTGCATACTAAACGGCCTCGCTGCTATCTGATCCCATTTTCCTTTCGGCTGCGAAAGGTCTCTGCTCGGTCGTCGGTTCGATCGCGACGCTCCGAGCCGCCTTCCACGCGGAAACGCACCGTGCGAATCTCTAATTATCGCTCATTCCCTCGTTCATTAACGCCCCGTTATTACCACGATCACGATGTGCGACGTACCTCCGAACAAAAGTCGATTTCCAAGTTTTCGATCACGTTGCTGGCACCGATGGCCGATCAAGATGGAATTTGGTGAACATCCTGGGTGCAGGTAATGGTAAAACGTACACAGCTTCGTTTAAAAGTGTTGGAACACAT
Source organism: Bombus pyrosoma (assembly GCF_014825855.1). Taxonomy (NCBI): domain Eukaryota; kingdom Metazoa; phylum Arthropoda; class Insecta; order Hymenoptera; family Apidae; genus Bombus; species Bombus pyrosoma. The sequence goes on from NC_057782.1 coordinate 8,206,179, forward strand.
CTTGCTGTCGTAATAATTGGCTCGAATTACGAAAGAAACGAGTAACCGATCGTAATTCCACATTCGTAGAGAATAACAACGAAAAGTAAAAATCATCGTCCGTGAGATTTATCGAAGGAGCATGACGAATTAACGAACGATTAGTCGAAGCGAAAATTTCGCAACGCAGATCCACCGCTGCTGCCAGCAATACTTGCAAAATTTCATCTGGATCGGCAACCGATACCTTTCGGAAGCGGAGCCGAGGTTCTTTTCTGGCGTCGAACTTTCTTCGCTTTCCATCTCGGCCGGTCTCTAATTTCGAAATATCGTTATCGACCGACGAAAGGCGCGTAGATCGAACTCGAAATAGAGCCGAGAGGGCGGCCATTATGGATATATTGGTCGGCCGAGCGAACCGCCGATTTTATCTGCGGAATTTCGAGGTCCGTCCCGAGCTGCGTGGGAGGATAATGTTTCCCCTTCTCGCGCCTTTCGCTTTTTACCTCCTCCCTGCAGCTTGTCTCGTTTCTTTTTCTACTTTTTTCCCCTCTTCTCTGTGTTCTTCGTCTTCCGTGCTATCTCCCCGGCTCGTAAACCGGACGATCTTGCATGTACCAGTGACGTCACGAGTCTCTCTCTCTCTCTCTCTCTCTCTCTCTCTCTCTCGCGCCATTCTTCTTTCACCGACTCGCGGTCTATCGGCATCGACCTCCGGGCAGATTCGCTTAAACGCCGCTATTAGTCGAATAGACTCTTATCGTAATACGTTAAATCGTCGGGACTCGTTCTTGCTCTCGAGAACATTCCCTTTTTTCCTCGTCCCGTATCGATTGCGTAAAGAGGATTTCGCGACAGGTTATATACACGTAGGAAAGGAAAGAAGCAAACGAATCGGCAACGAGTTAAAAACGGCAGCTGTATCGGCCGATAACGTTTAAGGATGGATCGTGATCGGTGGAAACAGCTGCGTCCTAGCAGCCTCCTTATCGGTTGACCATCGACGATAACGACGAGCTCCGTTCCCGATGCCAGCTCGTACGACAGTCGCCAACAGCATCGTGCCACGTGTAATTCACCGGCTAGACGATCGGAGAACGCCTTTTTGCTCGAGCCAACGATATTACGACTCGTTCGTATCTGGTCTGTTGGTTGCACGCATAGTGCTCGCATCGGCCAACCTCGGCGCATTCACCCTCCGCCGCTTTTATCGTATCTAATTATCGGAGGAATTATCCGATATCATTGTCGAATCACACGCAGCTAACCCTTATTGCGATTATAATTATCTGTGACCATTTCTTCTCGATTATGGTCTCTATCCGTGTGTCTATCCGCGCTCTTTTTTACCTCTGCCTTTGCCACGCTGGTTTTATCGTATTCGGCTGGCATTCCGTGTTCTCGAGCAATTGGCAGTTTGACCGGCGATGAAACCGCGGCGGAAATCGTCTTCACACAGTGACACGTTGAGTGATTGATAACGTACATCCGTGAGATCGATAATTGAGATGCTAAAGCAACCGAGCCACGCCGGCCACTTTATCCAAGCCGCATCTCGTACGGTTATAGAAGCTATAGGAGTTAATGGGCAGGCATATCTATCGAGAAGATCGATACCTAATTGGGTCGACTCTCGCGGGGATGTAACTGCCATGTACTTTCACGTATCGGCTCTAATTATCGTGGAAATTGAGCGGTATCATTGACACGTACGATACGCTCGCCCCGATATTCCTACGGTTATGATGGTAATTGTGGTTTTCCACGGTAGGTGTTGAGTCCGATCTTTGGATCGTTGACGTTGAAAGAAAAGTAACTTGTTATGGGGGTTAATTACGAACGTGTGGTATTTAAGCTACATGATGGCTTTCGACATATCTTGACGCGCATCTCGCTTCTCATGGCACGCACTTCGATACACACGCCATCTCAAAGTCGACAAACTATCGTCGATTGTGTTTATACTGCATTTATTATATTCTCATAGATATATTCATCATGTAAGAACTCGGAACCCGATATTGCGTAAAATTATTGTATCGAAGTAAACGTTAATACGATATCCGAGCAAGAGTATCAGAGTATAAGAGTGATTGTTAATTAGAACTAATTAGAAATTTAATCAGGAGGAATCTATGATATCGGTAATTTCATTCGTGCGATCAAATACGGATAAAGAATACAAATTGTAGGATCGTAGGATGGGAAAAGCCTAAGGTGGCGCTTGAACGTGTCAATGCCGAGTATCAAAGTATTTCCCTTCGTCAACGAACGTACGCGATTTCGTTCTTAGACTGAAACCTAACGTTGAAAAGTCCGCCTCTGACGTATAATTTCGTGGGCCGTTCAAACGTCGAAACTCATGCTGGTGCCACGAGGGAGATATATGACTGAGCACCCTCGTCACTGAAAAAAATCTTGCGCTAGACTCGGCCGTCCGAGACTCGAAAGAGTTTTCGGCCCTTGGGGCCAGACGCGATCGTCTCGCGTGCACCATAATAGGCAACTTCGACGAGGTGTTATTAAAGTATCTTTTAATTGTTCCTTCATTCTGCACGTGGGAACCGGCCGAGACAGTCCGAAAGTCGTTTCTTTACGTCGGACCGTCAGGCGGTCTCGTTGCATACAGTTCGCAGTTTCACGAATGCAAGCTCCAATTAGATATTTGTTTCGAGGAACAAAAAGATGGTTGAAACGATCACGCCATCGAACGATTTCGAACGTATCGCGTATACTTACTATACATTGTATCTGGCGAAAGATCGACGAATCTCGGCAGCTTTGGGAGCAAGGAACGAGAAAGAAAAGACAGCGAGGAATCGAGCGGAGAATGAATGGACTTGGTAACGTTATACGTGGACCGGTAATTATGACTCCTCTAATCACCGACAATTACCGCAGTTACCGGCCTCGCGGCGTTATCTCGACCGGTCCATCTCCGGCTCGCCGTTTCGCTCTCGAGACGAGGAAGAGGAACGAGCGAACGAAGAAAAACGAAGAGAACGCGGTACAGTTCGGTTGCTGTGCAGTCAGTCCATCATGGAAAGAGAGAAAATATTTGAAAAATGCCTATTATTCACGACAATTACCGGTAATTAATAACGATTACCGGTAAACGTCCTTCTAAAATCATTCGTCATATTCGTCGTCGTTGCAACCAATTTATGACGGTTTGTCATTTTCTCGGTTGAGTAATTGACATTCAAATGGCATCCATTAATCGTACAAATAGAAATGAAAATGCATACCTACATGGAGGATATCGGGGAAAAAGGAGATAAAGAATTGATAAAATAGAAAACAAAAGATTCCATGACTACCCTTTCTTATTTCCGTGACCGGTAATTAGTTAGGGGCCGTGGGGAGGGGAGGGGGGGGGACGAGATGGAAAGGAAACGAGACTTTCTTCTGAAACAAAGTCTACGACCGACCGATAATGAAAGCGCTTTAATCTACGTTTTATCGATTACTTGCTCAATCTATGAAAAAGTGGTCGAGTCTTTCCTCGATTAGCAAGCTATACTTTAGTCAGGGATAATTTCTTTTTCGAATAATTAACGAATGGTCGATAATGAGTCGACATTTACGACGACATTTTACGAGTTAAAAATGCAGAATTACAAGCAACGAGTTGATTAGAAAACTATTTTATTACTTCGTAAGTGAATTTCACTGATCCGATTACACTACTTGATGGTGATTATGAAATTACGATACAGATATCTATGTATGAACCTCAATTTATTATAATAATAAATGCAAAACGATTGAGATGTTGTAACATTTCTGAACGCGGTTATATCATCTTCCCGGCAAATCGTACAACCGCAAAATTTCCGGGAAAACGTTCTCGCAATCAGAATTCCCTTTCAATAGTCTGATTTTCTCGATGACCGATCGCGCTTCGAAAAGCCTCTACTGGAAGTAACGCGATTGAATTCGTGTACGATAGCTCGAGGGCTTTTACCCACGATGGCTATCCATAATCCTGTAACGCGATCGTTCCCATAGAAAAGTGTTCGTTCGTTTGGAAACATTGCTGTCGTCGAGCTCTCGTTACCAGTCTCGTAACATACGCTTTAAAATTCACAATCGGCGTATTACCAAAGATTTCGAGGAACTTTTTTACAAAGAAAATTGACCGAGAAGATAATAAGCAGTGTTTAGTAGTATAATTACTGCGCGTTAATTAGACCCACCGTCGAAATTGTTATATCTTCTCTGATAACATATGCTTCGAAATTCTTATTCCACGTATTATCAAACCCTCCGTGAAACTTTCTAGAAGTAAATTGATCAAAGATACGACAGACGATCTTCGGCAATGGACGACTCGATAGCACGTTAATTAGACTCGCTGTCAAGATCGTTATATTTTCGCGAATAACGTGCGCTTTAATATTCTCGATCGATGTATCACCAAAGATTTCGAGGGGCTGTTTTGTAAATAAATTGATCAAGAAAACGATAGTCTCTGCTAACGAAAGACTCGATGGCACGTTAATTAGACTCGCTGTCAGCATCGTTATATTTCCGCGAGTAACGTACGCTTTAATATTCCCGATCGATGTATCACCAAAGATTTCGAGGGGCTTTCTTGTAAATAAGTTGATCAAGGAAACAATAGAGAGTCTCTGTTGGCGAAAGACTCGATGGCATGTTAATTAGACGCGCTGTCAAAATTGTTATATTTTCGCCAGTCATTGCGCCTCACGCAGCAGCGTTACATCGGTCGAGGAGATATCAGATCGCCACGCTCCGATGTCGGCTATGTAATTCGCTCGGGCGTGCAGGCCCGTCTGGTTTCGAGCAAGAAGAAGGGCGCAGGGGGACACGGGGATATTCAAATGCCGCCACTCTTGTATGGAAATACGCGAGATGTAAAGATGACGGTAAGATACGCGAGTCCCGTCGCGGAGATATTACCAGCTGCTAACGCGTCGACTAAATCACCGACCATAATACGATAGCCGACGGAGTTCACCACTTTCGCCTTGCCGACCACTTAACCTCGTGCGTATTAATTCCTATAATAGTCTCCGTAAACACACGTTTTAATGAAAATCTTCCTCGAGTTCGTTAGAATTGCCCGGTTTCGCGTGATTTTCACGCCTTTCGTTTCACGCTCGTCCGTCGTTGCGGTTGGCGATGAGATCAAAGTCAATACGAGGGGGAAAAACACGATAAATCACATTTCCTACCTTTTATAGGCAGGCATTACAATCGCAAGATACAGTAGCAGCAGGAGTTTCAAGATTATCTTTTTATTCTCTTTCGGGATCCGATTATTGTCATTCGATATCACGTGAAAATTGGAAAGATTATTCGTTAGAATTTTAGAAATATTATCGCAATGATAGGAAATATCTTGTGAAATGCTGGCAGAGTTTTGAAGCTGTTCAACAAACAAACGTTCAGGCGTATAGTCTATTTAAAACTATCGTTTCTTTTTCTCGAGATACTTATAGAAGATTTATAGAATCCGATCAATCGATCTATAAACCTTGTTTTGCGGCGTATTCAAACTCGTCGCAAGTTATAACGAGTTTCAAGTATCAACATCAGGTAGCTTTACACGTGGCCGAGTAAACGATTCGTTCCGTTCTTTGTTCTCCCTTTTTCGCTTAAATTATCCTGATCTGGCAATTTTTCTTCTTCTATCCCCCGAACCCTGACATCGTCCTTTGGCGAAAAAAGAAGTGTTCGAGCTCGACTGAATCTCGACGAGCCCGTAACGAAACCACGACGCTGATTATAAAACCATCGCACAATATGGTCTTGATGAAGCCGGCTTTTCCCGCAGTCGTTCGTGTGAGCTCGTTCCACGAACACCCTTACCCCTATTCAGCGTATAGCTACGCGGACGCGTGAGTTATTTCTGTTGGCCCCCTTTTCCTTGCCGTTGACGGCGACCAGCATCGGGATAGCGTGGTTGTATATAGATGTCGCCGCTGATGACAGAGCAAAGGCAATAATTATTGCAGTGCGCGAATCGCGATTACAGGGCAGCTGGTTCGCTCGCACGAGCAGAGTCGATCCGGGCTCGGCGCGACGCGATGTAGCGACTCGTTTCGTTCAGCGACATCGGTACATCCAAGCATCGCGGATGCTAGATAGGCTCTGCGATCCACCTACGTACACATATCGACGGAAACTGTGCACGAAAGCGCCCACGTATACCGTCATTTGCACGTCGATATCGATGTTTATGTATCGATATATCTTGACCTGTCTGGAAGTCGATTCCCCTAGAGCGTACCGCGTCTCTCCTTGGCGTCGCCGTTACTTTCGCTTCTCCTTCCCCGTAGCCATAAATTTGCCAGTCGTATAAAACGTTTCGGAGAGTTCCTTCGAGGATCCGGACTTTTCCCGTGGACACGAACAGGGACGCGATCTACGCGTCGAATCGCGTTCGTGCATTACGACACTTTGCGATCGTGGCCAACCTTTCTGTCCTTTCGTCGACAGTCGACCTACTATATGTGTAGCTACCAGGTTGTTGGAAAAGTTTCTTTCGTTTCATAAGATAATGGATAATAGACGAATTATGTTCGTGCATAATTCAATAAATTAATATAAAATAGAGAACATCGTGCGTCTATTATTTCCTTACAAGACGGAAGAAAATTTTTCGGACAACCTAATACAACGAGGAACCAAAATATTCGAATAGTCGGTACGTTGGAATAAAAGGAACGATATTCTCAAGTATATGTGACTGTCCATCGTATGAAACGCTTACGGTAATAGATGTATGTAAGCAAATACAAGTTATAAATATAAGTAAATATATATACAAACAAATGAATTAATTATGTTACTTCGCAACTTATAGCAGGAGAGGATTCGCGTTATGGTGACACTATATAGATATATAAATAATCAAATAATATAGGCAACGTCCGTTCATTAACATTTATTACTATAAGTGCCGGTATGTACGATTACATCGTTTGAATACATTTAATGACGTAAAAACGTATAGTTGTTTTTATTTCTAGCCATAAGATTTATGTATCGGCGATCTTACCTCCGTTCGTCTTTTTTCTCCATTTTTGCAGCGAATGAAGGAAGATAAAGATCGTGCGATTTGCTTGAAATCTGAAAAGCGCGCACAGCTCAAACTCTAAACAGGGCAAACTCGGTATCTAACACGATAATTATCGCACGCGCAACGCTATCGACAGAATAATTACCAGGGCATACAGTATAAATTCTGTAATGAGTGTAAACATCAATATTTATAACGCGGTTGCCAGCTCAATTTCCCACAATGTTATAACGAATACGATGAAGATACGTCGATAACCGACTTCTCCGCTTTATTCCATTGCACGTAATTACGCTCTTACTCACCGACCATAAAATCCCGATCACGTGATCGTGTTGCGGACATCCGTTTTATATTTTCTTTTCTCTCTTTCCAACTACCTCGGACTTCTTTCTCCTCTCTCCATCTCACCATCTTTTTCTCCCGTTCTGCAAGCACAAGATCTACCAAAGAAGGTTTTACACAGCCTTCCCTGGTATCAGGAAACCAACAAGATACGTACGCGTAAGGTGTTGCGAGAGATCACCGATCTCCCGTACCTTTCTCCATTGTCTCTACCTGAATCTTTAAAATTCTGCCGATTTTTCCATCTGTTTGTAAACGAGACGCGAAATTGGTATCGCGTTTCGTTTCGTCTCGTTTCGTAAGACCTAAATTTCATCTTCTCGATAGAAATAAAGGGAAAGGCAATGATCTATTAAACGAAGGATTTACAACAGAGACGATTCTTACCAATTTTTCCAGCTCTATCGATAGCGATGCATTTTAGTAGTAAAAAACGGCGCTCGCAAGACGACGTGGTCGGTATCGTGAACAACGATCTACCTCTTAATTGATCGTCCAATGAAAATTAAGCGATTGTAGAAAAATAAACCTTATTGTAGGACCGCAACTTCGCGCTTTAATTACGTGTAATTCTTCTGCCATGCAATTACAGACACAGTTATTACCTTTTCTATAATTGGATATTATAGTAGAGTCTCCATTATCAGAACTGCCATTAACGATTCGATCGATTATCGGAACATCGGTTAACTTCCGTCCAACGTTATAACGAGCATCGAGTATTTTATTTCATAGCGATAGATTTTTTACATTATTTATTTCAAGCTACGAACCAACTGAAAAAAAAAAGCTCTTTTACTGCCACGTGATGATTAATGAATCAATGGAATAACAAAATGGTTCGATAAAACGATAATAAGAATCGATGGAAATTTCGAACACGGTTCTTTGCAACAATACCGATATTCATAAAATAGTTGAAAATAAATCACCTGCTCTTGTCTAAAGACTAAGTTGCTGTGTTATCCGAAAAGTTTGATTATCCGAACAGCGTGCGTCATTAGTTGGCATAATCAAGATTCTACTATACTTACTTCAGAACGTTACAATGCTCGAATGTCATAACTAGTAGCGAAGTCAACGATAAGCGTCACGAAATCTAGAAATTTTTCTACGGCGCAGGATCCCTGGAAACGAGGTTAGAAAAGATTCTCGGCGATCGTTCGACGACATGGTATTCGCGTTCCTGGCGCCGTGTCAGTCCGCTCAGGCTCCATATTCTGTCGGACACGGCAGACACCTCGGCTAATTGTATAAATTATGTATGCGGCTTGGACCTTTGCCGACTCGTGTCGAGAAAATACCGTGTCTCGTGTTCTCCTCGTCGTCGGTGGTATTCTCGTGGCCGTGAACGACCAAGCCAGACGTTCGACGAGAAACCAAGGGGGAATGAATTCTCTGGAAGAAAGGGGATGTTGCACAGGGGGTACCGATTTACGAGCTTGCGCATCCGCTTTGCGCGAGCATTATTGAGATTAACAGGCGTCCGTACGGTTACTGTCTCTCTCTCTCTCTCTCTCTCTCTCTCTTTCTGTCTCTCACCATCGAAATGGTTTCTCAATCGTCGGGAAACTCGGAGCCAATCCGCTCGGAAAACTGAGCGAGAAAATGCAGACAGTTTGCTGAATCGTTATAGAATGACTTATCTAGACCACCCAGCACGGAGTAAATAAATTAAAATAAATTAGTTAGAATGATAAATTGTGACATTATATAATTATGTCTTGTCAACTTATCTTTAAATAACACTGACTGCCGTTCGAACATAGAAGTCGATCCGTTTCGATAAAACACCTATAATTATACCAAAGACGCGTGAAAAGTTTTCATTCAAATCTGTTAAGTACATCTTAATACATTGGAAAAAGTTGGAAGGAAATTATAGTTTTTCGTGCCATTGTGACACCACAGTGCGTAATACAGGTTCTTCAATCAGACACAATCTTATTAATTGTTAAGGACATAGAATTCTACGTACACACACAGGCATACTATTAAAACTACGTTGTTCTAAAAGATGCAACAAGAAATATCGATTCTTTCCTAATGTTTATCACCCCTGCAGAGTCGCCCCCTTAAAGAAGAAGCGGATCGGATGAAAGAGAAATCCGAGCGTTATACGAAATACCGCGGATGTTAATAACCACGAGATAGAATCGCACGCACGCGTGTGTTCGTTGAAATTCACGACGCGAAATAATAACACGCGCGCGGCCACAACGAGGGAAATTTATCCTCGAATTACCAGCAGCAAATCTATTGACAGCCCCTGAACGGCGATCGAACACGAACGGTCGCAGTTGCCCCGGACAAAACATGAACCACGCTACCGGCCGAAGTGGATGATTTATCATGGAACCGTGTGTAGCGGGAAAATGATACAAAATGATGCCGACGATTCTCCGTCTTTCTCTCGATTGGATCTTTTTTTTTTTCTGTATCGAAGAGGAGCGATCGAGTATCGACGCGCGTCGCATATCTATAAGACTGTCGAACGTACGTGTTGAAGAAAAGACGGGACGCGACGCTCGCAAAACGCATGAATCTGTTTTCCAGCGTAATATCTGCGTGATAAATCTGACGTCGGACTACGAATGAATTTAAATGACGCGTATTCGTATGCGCATTGTTAAATGGTCCGCATAGTTGGAGAGACTGTAAGGCGCGCTTATTTTCGCCTATTCATCGGACGGGCTACGAGGTAGTACGATCTTGGATCACGTTACGGGCTTCGCTGGCCAGCCCCCTGGTATGGTTATTATCGAGATGACAAATAAAGCATTTTATACGCAACGCGATAATTCATCGCGGCCACGGTCATGGAATGTGGCGAGATGTTAAATCGATAAAGCGTTTCGCGGCGAAGAAAAGGAACGGGCGAAAAGTACGGGCAAGGGAAGGGAAAGAATTATGAGAGTTATTATCGAGTTCGTCGAACAGTGTTATTTGTCCAAGCCAAACTGCCGGATCTTGTACTTTCGGCTTTCTCGAGGAAAAGTACATTGTCGATGTTGCACGCGTGCTTATTTTAAGAATCTGTCGACCGTTGCGACCGATTAATATTTAACGTTCTCACGAGGCCAGTTTGTCGCATTTCTATCGAAGTAGATCTCTGTGTTTTATTTTGCCCGGGTAGTCTCGTAAAAACGAACATTCGCTCGCGCTTTTATTAATCTACCCATTTTATACTGTGGACGAAAAGAAACGAGGCACGACACAGTGACGTAGAATTTACGTATGAAACTATTGGCGATTACAATACGATGCTCTTAAGAAATAAAGCTGTGCACGTAGACTGTGAATTGAAGATTGATATTGTTGCGCTAAGAATCGTGGTGAGGTTGGAAAATTTCGCTGGTATATGATCGTTGTAACGAAGGAATCGGAGAAAAGAAATGGAACGTTCGTGCGGCGATAATCCATAACGGAGGCAGGTGGTTTCTTAGAAATCTCTATAAAATATGTGCTGCGCGCGTGTGTCGTACGCGCATTTACGTAAGCGTCGGACATGCGAAGAGGGAATTGCAAATCGGTGAACGAGGGGAGATTTACGGATCGCGTTTATGCAAACAATAATGCGCCTTGGCTATATAACCGGTCTGAACAGAGGTACGCCGGTGTTCGAGTCGGCTGGCAAAGGATATCGACGTACAAGAATTGGTGCTGTTAAAGCTCGAACGTCGGAGGTTAGGTCGTTCCCTCAATGATTCACCGGATAATGGAGACGAATGCGGCCATAACTCCTCGTCTTCGTGCAACGTGTGTACTGAAAAGCCACACTGTTCCTTGCCTATTGGCCCGGTACCGTTTACCAGCGTCCGAGTTAACACGGTTTGCGATCACTTTGCTCTAACCTTTTCGTTATTTCTTATTTTCCACTCATGGACATGTTGCGCAATCCGAGCAGCCCGACTACGGCAATACGAGACTCGTTTTCAGACAGCCAGGTTCCTAAATTGCCACGAAACGAAGTGGCAAACGATAAAATTGGAGCGGTTAACAGGGTCGCGAAGTGGAGACCGAAGCACGCTGAATAATTGTCCGTTCTTGGCACGAGCGATGATGTTAATAGGCGCGAGTAACCGTGTGTATTCCGTGGCGTTTGCAGTTCGCACCTACATGCACGTACATAGTTCGAAGTTTCCCTTTCCACATGGAACTCGGTAATTACCGCGCGCGCTACGGTGTAATAACGAGTTACGCCCGGGACACCCGCTATTGGGTCGCGAGTAAATACTATAATAATATGACTAATGGCGCGTTATGAATTACAAACCGGATAATGAATAAAGTATATATACGCGTTCGCGCTTTCTCCCTCTACCCCCTCCTCCTCCTCCTCCTCCTCCCCTGATCGTCCTTTTTCTTGTGCCCGTTTCAGCGGTATACCTGTTGCCCGTTATTGGCTTCCATTACGTGCACACACGTGGTTGCGTCTACTCGCGGGAACGCAGAGAAACCAAACAGTGGTGGGGGGTTGCAGAAAGGGATAAAAGGGGGATAAGAAGGAAACGAAAAAGAAACACTGGAGAAGGAGAGTACAGAGAGACTTTCGTCGAATCGTTATCGAAGGTCTACCAGACAGATGAGAGGAACTGATCGCGGACTGGCCACGTTTACCAGGAGGATAATCGAGCGCAATTTCTTGCCTCTTTGCTTTGGAGCGGTTTCACACCTCGGTCGCTCTTTCTTCTTCCGTTCCGACGTTCCTTCTCGGTCGGCCGCAAACCTCATCGAGAGCTCGCGCGGCTTCGAGGTAAAAGGTTAACTTGATAACCACGCGGTAACCGCGGCCTAACCGCTGGCAAGCCCAGCCGGACCATAGCTCGGACCTCGGCCGCAAGTCGAACGCGAGCCAACACGTACGAGCAACTACCGTAAGAGCCCTCTCTGTAAGCTACGTCGTGTTTTCCCTTCGCTACTTAGAACCCGTGATTGCGGTCGCAACGACTTACCATGCCACTTTAAACGACTGCATATTTCTCCATAATCGCACGGTCTGCGTCTTACCCGAACAATCCTTGGCACGAGATATCACTTAGCTGGTCAGCTGTGACGCGGTTCTCTGAAAATGAAAATTCGCGGAAACGAAATTCTGAAGATTTTGGTATTTGCAGCGAACGTTCTGCCAAGGTATCGTGGCTCCCGGTAGCTCGTTTCATCGTCAGCTTTGTACAACGTATAATATCGATGAGATCCGTGTTCCAGCAGAAAGAGAATCTTCTTCGTTTGACTTGTACTTGAGAAAATTGAACAACTTGCTTCAAAATAGTCGCACGAACTTGGACGATCGTTGGATAATATCGAAAATACAATTAGTTTGTTATAACACGTGGTTGCAACAATGTTAAACAACAAAATAACCGTACATTCTTCCCCAGAAACTCGCGATCGAATTCGACATCCTGTCGAGAAGAAGCGAGTGCCCAGATACTTTCTAAACGACGTTATACGCCTGTTATAAATTATAAGTTCACTCCTAGATACAGAATATTGTACGAAACATAGAAATGGAGAAAGATGGGAAAAGTTTACACGTTGGTTCGCGCGTTAATGTAATCCAGATATTATCAAGGTCTGATCCGCAGGGGGTGAGTTGACCGGCATCGATCGAAAGAGGGACACCCTATCGAAGATCGACAACCGAGTTTACTTCTCGCTTTCCACTTAGCGCCTACATGACCGTACATCCTATTGCATTAGCAACCTATTTGTAAAGATCGAAACCACCCGCGGTCCAACAATGCCGCGAAGGTGTGTTCGACCGGGAGGTGATCTTTCGCAGCATGCGCCTTCCCAGCGGGTGATCGCTTGTTCCTTTCGTCTCGGTGACTCTACAATACGACGTGCCATCTTTCCGTTCTCCTGATGCTTGTAACCGTTCTTCGACTTTGTAACTTCACGCCGTTGATTCTCATTCTGGTCCCGAAGAATTCAATCTATCTGTCTAATCTGCGCTGCTTTTCAACGACCCACACCTCAAAAATAATACGTACGATCATAGAATTTACACTTTTTACACTCGTAATCGTGTCATCGTGATTCCGTTGATAAAATTTTGATTCCACACACTTTTCAAACTGTTTAAAGCTCAGCGATCGAACGAATTTGAAATAGTCATCCGAACGATTCAAGAGTAGCGAGAAGAGATTAACCATTGTACGATCGAACCAATCGATATTATTGAATCGAATCGATATTGTCAATGTTATTAGCCACAAACCGCAACTCATCAGTATCGACCAACTCTCTTCTATAAGCAAATGAAATTTTGCAAATTATGAGTCACCCGATCATCAAAATTGCACAGTTTTAAAAGAAAGGTCTGTAATCTATAGCCCGTAACTTATCGATTCGCTAACATCGTTAATTACTAAATTATTGTGCAAGAAAATGCAGATTCGGTTCTGTTCGTATTATTATTTATGAATTTCCAATGATCCTGGTATTTTCTGCACTTGGCTTATCCTTCCTTTTTCTCTTTCTCTGCGTCGCTTATTCTCGCAACAGCCAAGCTCCTCTTTGGCGAGAATGGTTGTACGTGGGTACGTGCAGTAATCAATTAATTTACCGCAGTGCAGTACGCAGGCATCCTCCGACTCACCCTTGTACTCCGGCTCGTCGTCCGCGTTGATCCACGTTTACTTTGTGAGCGGGTATCCGTGTAGACCGACACCAGCACCTAGCACGGATATTAGTCGAGATTGAGTCTGGAGAGCCGGGACGGATCACGAGGATCCATTAGCCTTTATACGCGCGTAGATGTTACATCGAGATAAGGATGCCATACCTTCTCGATCGGTCGAACGTCACGATAATTAGAAAATTAAATTGTCTGCTTGATTCGGGATGCTGAACCAGTCTTTCGAGAAAGGACCCGTGCACCTGCTAATTTATATTTCATCGCAAATCTTTTTTCGTGGATAACGTACGCCAGCATGTAACACAGCGTTCAACTAAATTTACGCTTTATCCTACCTACCTACACAGGACAAAAAATGCTCGTCTTTGAAACTCGAAGCTCACGAGGGTTGTATTTTATCTTTACGCCGCGACGCTTCGCTATAGTCGATCGCTACCATGCGTAACAGTTGGGTAAAAAGTCGAATTTTCCTTTTGTTTGGTAAGAAATGGAAAAATAATCGAGAAGGATCTGTGATTCGTGAAGGATTGAGATTCGAAAGTAATTGGGGAAATTAATTACGCAGCCTGAGAGTTGAAGTACCGGCTCAGGTATACGTAGCTTTGTTCAGCATCGACGTAATCAAATCACGCGCGTGCAAATTACACGTGCAGTGAATGACGTGTGGAACATGGTGAGGTGCAGAGCGTCTTATCGCTAACCACGATACCTCTGGACGACACGAATCAATAAACGCTTGCTACGCTTTAATCGGACAGAATTCCTCGCGCCGAGATCTCTTCGACAAAGTACCCTCCAAGAACGAGATTCTTCTTGGGAAAAAAGTAACCACCAAGTCGAAGGAATAAGTATTATAAATCGAAGGAATAAGTATCGTAAGTCGAAGAGATTTCTTACCTTGTTCTTTTTTTCGCGCCGCTATCGCGAAAGAGGAGAGCTCGTAGATTTACTACAAATGCAAAGAGAGTCGGTTGGAAAGCGGGGAGACTTGGCGATATCTTAGCCGGTCCACAGATAGGCTTGAAAGATAACCCGAGGGCTGGTGGGTGGTTGATTTAATGCCGAGGCAACGGACGAACGTGGGGTAACCTCGAAGCGAGGGACGAACGGGCGGGGGTGACTCTCTGATATTTTAATACGACGGGGGAGCGTGATGCTCGGTCATCCATCTAACGCCACGAGAGCTGTTAGTGCGTGTGCACGCTCGATTTTGCATACACGGAAATCACGATGCATTCCGGTGGTAACGTGCACGAGGAAGAAACCGCCGGCCTCGTCTGGAACAGGAAGGAAGACAGTTTGTTACTATTATCTTCGTTCCTGTCTATACACTCGTACGTAATTGTGCCGCTTGATGAAAACAGGAAATGTTTGACAAATTCCGAACCAGGTGTATTCATCGGAAACACGAAGATTGTTAAACGTCGCGTTATTATTCGTGTGAGAAATTTCATAAAATAAGTTGGGCATAGACAAACTTCCTTTTTTTTTTTTTTTTTTTTAGAAATCGAATTACGTTTTTAATCAATGGAACGAAGGATTAAAATTAATGGAAAATTAATAGCATAAAATTGAGGAAAACAGCGTCAGTTTTAACATAAATGTATTTTTACATTTATTATATAGCGACTCATCTTTTGCTTTTATAATTTGGATCTTTCTGTCGCGAGAACTGCGACAATCTCCATAATTTAATGTCGTTTTACGAATGCACAAGATCTTTGTTCTTCAACTCGGTAGCATTATTTTCTCGCACAGTCGTCAACGTGAAAACTTCCAGCAAGACAACTTGGAAACTATAGAAACATCGGTTAAACTTTCCACGGAAGACGAACGTGTCCCTTGTTGCGTTCAAACGCGGCTCGTCCAAACGTTTCGACCATCGCGTTGGCAAAGCCGACTGTGAAAGGAGCGTGCGAACCAAGTAGGCAATCAGGGTAGATGCTCGTAGATCGCGTCTAGGCAGAAGGGCATTTTTTCTCGATTAGGTTCCCACATATTACCAAGCCACCCCCGCGATGTCGACGTCGACGTCTCGGGTCTCGCTTCGTACATCCTTGTGCTCTGTTCGCTCGCGCTCGCTTAAGCAACGTTTCGACGTTGTTTTTTGTGTCTGGCGGGCCCTTCGCTGGTCAGGTCCATGGTCCGCCACGATTTAGTGGCCTTAATTGCAGGGTTCAGCTATTTAATTACCGGGTTTGGGGCCCTGCCGCGGCCATCTCTGGCCCCCTACACGCCCGGTCAAAATGCGAGTACATTCATACGCGAGCACACGTAGATGCGTTTTGGTCAAGTCCACCCACAAAGAGAGAGACCGAATCCTTTTTTCCGACGCGAAACCAGATTCGCGACACAAGTGGGAGATTTGCTCTCCGATCAATCCGCACCTTTCACCCTTTCTCGAGGGTTTATAAGTTGTGTTACGAAAATGTACTCGCCCTCGTGTATACATCGTTTTCGATCAGGTACTGGCTTCAGTATATCCATTGACCAGCCACCATCTTACTTTACACCCACGTATCACTTTACGTGCCCCACTCGTCGCCCATCTTCCTACCACGAAGCTGCATCGCGGCATATATCACCTTTGCTCGCACCTCGGCCCACCTTCTCGCGAACCTCGCCGCTGTTAAGATGCCAGGAGTCTGCGCCATTTTGGTACATCGTTCTGAACCCAAACGAATCTGTTAAAATGGTTCTTCGTTACTTTCCTTCGGATTATTTCTTACGAATCGATTTTTAGATCTTCATGAAAATAAAGTTCTCTAACCGAACCGGAAGATGTCGCAGGAAACTATACAGTGGACTATACGTCTCGTACGAAATACCTGGTGTAAATTCATAATAGAATAGCGCTCGTTCGATTCCCACCCTGAAGTATCTCAATTTCGATAAATCCTACGAATCGGTTTTTGTACCCTGATGCGATACCGATGGATCGTGATGACCGAAGGAAAAGAGAATCACACGAGATCGTCGTCGATCGCGTCGCAGGCGAAATGACCGGTGTAAATTCATGTGAATGAAGCCCGATTCCTCCTGACCCCGGAATCTTTCAATCCTCCCTAATAACAGGCTACAAATCGGCAAGAAACATAGGGCAACTCTCAGCTCTCTGCACGGCGCTACCAAATGATTGATAAGTCCATAAAGCATTCGCTGCATCCTGTTTCTCCGGTGGTTTCCATTCGGTGTTGTCGATGGTGGCGGAGCTGTTGATGCCCAATGAACGTGCACAGGGTTAAGGACGTGCGTGCCACGATTTTTTGGCCGCGGGTGACGCGGTGACGAGATGATGACCGACCCCGAAGTTGGAATCATCGTGATTACCCCGCCCGCGTAACCCGTAATGCGGACCAAACCACCGGAGCAACTGCCACCGTGCCATGTACTCGTTTCTCTCTCTTTTCCTTTTTTTTCCTTCCCTGATCCTTGCCATTCGACCGAGTACCATACCTATTTCCGATCTGTGGCCGCTAATTTATATTATTAACCCGACAGCAACTGATCACCTCCATTTCTCACCGCGAGCCATGCCACGGTCCCGGATTATTCTCGACGTCGGCAGATAAGGACTAGATTTCTCTCCCGGCGTGAACGAATTAATAGGACCTCGTCTGCCTGTTGCAAACACCGATTAATCTCACTCCATTTCGTTATTTTTTATATCGACATATCGAGATCCGTTATGAAAAGCGATGTTAAAAAATATAGGAATCGTTTACGTTCCGGTGAAAACCTTCATTCGTCTAAGAAGAAGAATACGTTCGTCTTCGACGCGATTGAAAATACGACGCCTCGTTTCCCTCCGCGAAGAACAGCGCATTCGTACGTTTCGAAAGAAAGAAGCATGTCGTCTCACCGTGGAAACGAACATATTTGACCAACGATATAACGTGTTACTCTTCGCTTGCAAGACGATGAAACATGCTACATCTTTTTTCTTGGATAACTGAAGTATGCTAGGTTTCGCAACTTTGCGTCTATCCAAACGACGTATTTTACGTTCGATACCAAGTACCCCCGTTTCCCTATCTCTCCGGCTTTTTTCTCATGTTCTTAGCAAAACGAATGTTTCCCTTTCCGGACGACAGAAAAGAGGGTTCGATCGATGTATTCCGGAAGCACTCTAACGCGTAATGCTCCCTGAAACCGGTCGCATTCTCGATCGACCGTTATTTTCCTGGAATCGTTTGTACCCACGAATGCCGAATAAAATCGGTGGATCGTCATAGACAGCAAGGGTGGAGTGGTTGGTGCACGAGAGCTGGACATTGAGCGAGTCGATTAACCGGCGCGCACCGACGAGAGCCCTTCCCGCCCTTGGGAACGCGCGAGAGTTTTAATTGTAGGCCGCGGCCACCATAGGGGGAGGCTATTATTCTTTCTCTCTCGTCGGTAACGCGCTGTCCCGAACGCCGATCCGTTTCTCTAAGACTCGAAGAAAAGAGAAGAGAAACGAGAAAGAGAGAAAGATATAATAACAGAGCGCTAGAGCCCGCTCGCGCACGAAAAGAACGACCATCCGTCCATCCGTCTGGCAGTTTCATATCCGAGGCAACACACGAGTCTCCACCGGCACAATTTTTCATCGTGGATCCCGTGTGCCGCGATTCTACGCCGATACGCCTCTTTCCGTCTACTCTCGTGCCATCCCCCGGCCCCTCATTCATCATCCCTTAACGCGATCGGCGTTTACGTCGTTTCGGAAAACCTCGTTGGCGCCACCTGGCCGAATATCGATAGATCGACCTACCTCCAACCGGGAACGTTTACAGGGGGCCAGCCTGTACAACCACCCTCGATCAATCGAGTCCTTAATTAGTTCAACATAACTCATTCGTTAAACGAGCTAAAACGGTGGAAGTTTAAAAAATCATTTGGTTTTCGAGGGTAAACCGATCTTCGATTCCGTCGAACGTTAAACATCCTCCGATAGAGGAATGTAGAATTTGTAGGCGTCATCGTTCCGCTGAATCGAACGAAGAACGCCCTCTAGTGATGCAACCGTACAACCACCCCCGATCAATCGCACCCTTAAGTAGGCCAACGTTAACGTACTCGTTAAACAGGCTGGAGCTTCAGAGATTATTTAGGCTTCGTTGAAGCGCGTTTACTGCGATACTCCGCCATCGTAAAACATCTAAAGATTTATAATGTATATGCACTCGTACGTCATTGCATAAGTATATATTCACCGATATTTCTTAACAATCTATTAAACTACGTATCAATTAATCTATCGATAGATGTATTTTCTTCTCTTTTTTCAACTGGTTTAAAATATCGAAAATTGAACGACGGATCGGCCGTAAAATATCTGAACGAGGAAATCTAAAATTACCGAACGATTAAGGGGCGTCGGTACTTTGTGACGTCCGATGGCATTGAAAGGGAACAGGAGGGTGGTGGTATCGTGTGCACGAGAGGCGCAAAATAAAAGTCCGACAATCGACTAAGTTTAAAGAGCGTCGAAATCCCTTCAACTATCCCGCTCGGGGAGACGGAAGACTTTGTCGGCGAGGGAAGCCGCGGTGTCAGCGAAGCAATCCTTTCGGTCCTTCCATAACATTCTAGCCGGTGGTGAATGGAGATCACACGCGGTTCCCACTGTATCGAGTTACAAGCGAAGGGAGACGAAGAAAGAGCAAGAAGCACTTTGGCATTATGCGTCTGAGGGAGAATACGAATCCATTCACCGGCAATCATCCGTTCACCCAAGCGTTCTTGCTCGCCGTCTCGTTCATTCAGTGCTTGTCGCTGTTAAACTAGCTCGAGTAATTCACACTGAAACGGGGAACATCGCTCGTCCGAATCGTGGAAGAAAGAAAGAAGGAAAAATGTCCGAACGTAGTGCTTACTTTCGGAGCGATTTCCAGGCAAAAGATCCTCGATCGAGTTGAATAATCGCGAACGATCGGTCGAACGTCAGCCGAGCCTACGAATGGAGAAAGTCGAGTCGTAGATCGCGGATTAAATGTCGCGTTACAACACGTGGCGTTTAAAGTATGTTCTATTCTTCGATCGTTCTACGTTTTTATTTTTCTTTTCTTCAGGTGCAAAGATCGTAGTATAGTAGAAACCCCTGTCACAAGGGAGATACAGTTCCGAACTTCGTATTATATAGATCGCAGAACGCAGGAAGTTACAATTAAATGGAACAATTCGTCTTGTTTTTAAGCAATAAAGACGTAACGTTATCCTCGTAGAATAAAGCGAAGTGGCAGGTAAAATCCAAATCCGAATACTATGGGAATCGCTTAAAATCGAGTTGCATCGATATCGCCTTTCGGGGGTTGCTACAGTTTCTTCGTTGGTTGAATTCTTTTTCGACTTCAGAATTTGTACGCCCTTTATCTGCAAGAGTTTCTTCTGATGATTATTTGCTTAAGAAAGAACCGCGTTATACAGAGTCCTGTATGAAGGGCGTAAAGGTGGATCGATCGATTTTTAATTAAAGAAAAACATCTGGTAGGATTACGTAAAGATAACTAAGAACGATCGGAACTGGAGTACGACGGAGAATGGTCGTGTTCGTGGCACGATAAATTCTTGGCGAGTACGCAATATCATTAGCGTGTACGATAATAGGTTCGATCCCGAGGCTACGATCGTTATATCGGTACGCTGGCGGAGATCGAACGCTAAAAAGCGACGCGCATCGACGCGGTAACGTAAACCACGAGCATTACGGATAGATAGAGCACACTATCCTGCTATTACGTTACGCTGCGAGTTACTTTATCGCATTAATCTCGTGTACGTGCTCGCGGGTTTTTCTGAAAGTTTCTCACCTGGTTTTTAATTGAAGCGATAACTCAACGAGGACCGCATATATCAGGGCTTCGTTGTTTAACTTGCACGACCGATAGCCGGCTATTTTCTAAACGCGCAAAATTGAATTAACCGCGCGAACGACACGCAGCGACAAAATACAGCCACGGCGTTTCGATAATTGAACTTTAATTGCCAGCTTTCGCCAATGAGTAATCGCGTCTCGCGTACGCGATACGTTTAACGCATGCTTCCACGACCCTTAAACAGACGATATCTCATTAACGAGATTGCCGCGATTACTTTCCACCGGCTTATTCGAGGAATTCCATTAACGCGCGCGCGCCAACTCCTCGTATGAGAAATGTCGGAGCCGGAGCGTTGAACGCGGCAACCCCATCGTTGCGCGTATACCGTCCCTGGAAGATTACCATTGACTCCGTAAAATCGAAAAACCTGTTCCACGACCGTAACGATATACTAATATCTCGGACCTAGTCGTCGTTATCTGCCCATTCGCCTCCCACGCGCGTGACCCCGAACGAGTATCGGCACGGGCACGAATGGTACAAGAAGAAAACAAAGGGGGTACTGGCGAAAGGCGAGCCGGCCGAAGGGGTGCCGGGTATATGGAGGTGGAGGACGCGGAGTAAAAACAACGGCTACAAAGATAAAAGCGAAAGCTAGAAGAGGAGGATATAAGACGATGGGACGAAGGAACGGAGTCGAAGCTGAGAAACTGAGAAAGAAGAAGAAGAAGAAGAGGAAGACGACGACGAGGACGACGACGAAGAAGAAGAAGAAGAAGAAGCAGCGGTGGTCGCGGCGGTGAACCACGTGATCGCAGCGCGTTTTAATTGGTCGGGAGTGCGGTCTGCGGTGCGATGGAGGGAGGACGAGAGACAGACAGGGAGAGAAAAAGAGGGAAAGGGGGAACGGAGAGGGTTCGTTAGGGTTGCCACAAGGATTAGACAATCGCGAGGTTGTACGAGGAGGACCGTTGCGAGGGCGGGCGCTGCTTCTGCCCCACCAGTAACACCTTCCAGGATGGGTACACACACTTGTGGGAATTCCTGCGGGACGTGGCCCGACCACTGGCGTTTCACGCACACTGTCGACCTCGCTGCACACGCATTCGCGTATCCATACGGACACCTATTCGTGTTAAAAGACGAGAACGGTGCCGCGGTGTAGAGAAACCGAGAGGGAAGAGGAACGGTAAACAGGGAAAGAAGGAGAGAGGATCCGCCTCCGTAGACGCGTTCTCCTCTTCTACGTGGGGGACGAAAAAGCTCAGTTATAATTGTTGCACGCCGCGAGCTGCACCTCCAGTCCCTCCGTCTAATTGTAACCTCCTTCCGCATCGCACCGGACGCATCGCAACGACCACGCGAAACGTCCGCGTTTCCTGCGTCCTCGACCGACCTCCTTGTCGACTGACCTCCTCTGGTTGCCTTCTGTGGCCAACAGCCACAGAAATTACTGTGATTACCAGGATATACGAGGGGCTACGGCAACCTTCGAACGGACTACCGATGCCGTGGAGCGCTTCTGCCGCACGATCGACCTCCACCGACACCAGATTCCCTCGATACTCGAAGGATCTGTAACGGCAGCTTCTCCTTCGTAACAATCTTGAACCAATTTCGCAGCGATCCGTCGTGAAAACATGATCATTGACCGGTGTGCTCGAAACGCTCGTTCGCAGTTAGTCCGTGAGCTCCTCTGACTCGACATTTAAATGTCACTTTGTGCATGGTGCGCCGCGGTATCGTCGGTCGATTAAAAGACAGAGGTTTCGTGTAACCATAGTGCACAGACTCGTTGATATATATTTTTATATCTGTCGCAACATAGTTTGTCAAGACTGAAGGTGTTTCAAACATGAATTGCGCGTATCAGTATTCGCATCCTGCTCATCCGCAGAACGTCATGACCATACCGCCGACGGCTGTTCAACAACCTCAACATTCCACGGATACGGAATATCTAGAGGTAAAGTTTGTCAATAATTATTTGTAAAAATTAGCGTTGTCGAGACTATGGCGGATTAAAGCAGTTTGCACTTTCTGTCAAGCTGCCAGTAATGTTTGACAGAATCTATCAACAGCATCTGCTCCCTTCTGCGACGACATCCTGGGCGGTCCAGCAACACCCTCCCGTTAATTGTTCATCTCCCAGTAGCGAAAGAGGCCAATGCGAAGCCTCACGCACCCCCGAGTCTCCTTAACGCGTTGCCAATTCATCAGCGCTCGTTGAGAATTCAATTTGCGCGATTGCCAATCGGATCTCGCAATTGAATTTCACGATCTACGGTCGGGGTCATGGAAAAATTTGGCCAAACATGGAGAATCTGTATAGCAAACGCTCCGTTGCTTACGCAGACTCGCTTGTCAGCGATTGTACAAAGTGACGCGACGCTCGCGCTCTGCCACGTGGAAACGTGGTTCGAAAGCTCTCATTAACGAGCGTAACGATGTTCGCAGCAATAATAAATCGGAGTTGATCGGTTCGCGTGAAAGGTTGCGGAAAAAAGTCTACTTTCACGAGGCTAAAGGCTTCACGAACCAACCAACGAACGAACGAATCGTCGCGGAAGAGAGAGGCGCACGAGAAGGAGAAAGAGAGACGTAGCTGGGGGATATTAATATAAGGGCTCGATACGTAATTATAGTGATTACCGTATTGCCAGGGGGCGGACGAGGGCGTCCCTCAGTTTGCACGTCATTTTGCAATCTCAACTTCCAACGAACATGCGCGCGAATTTGTCGGCGATCCTCCATCAGGCTAATTGTTTCCCCCTTTTTGCGCTAATTCTTCACGCTCTCTTCGCTCCTTTTGTTCAAAGTACCGCGTGTCCCGGAAGAAAGCCACCGTCGCCACCTCACGCTTTAAATACTCGTCACCATTCGGTGACATGTCTCTGTTTCGCGTTTGAATCCTGTCTGTTCAGGCTAAGATAAGATAAGCTTGTCTACTCGATAGAATATTTCGTTACGATATTTGGAAATTTGACAAATTCTGTTATGAGAGTTTTCGAGCGATTTCTGTCTGAAAGTAAATTATCCCATTGGTTTTTAATCGTTTGGTAAACAGTGAAATATATAGTTACATTGACAGTTCGACGATCATAATTTTCTACTTATTAATTTCGACTCGTCGACAGGTAAGAAGTTTGTTCAGTCAGTGTTAACAGGATGATTACATCTGTAATCGTCATAATTCAATGATCCATGTATCGTACTTTATCTTCGCAAGATATTTCGTGGCTTGCTTTATTAGTTCTTGCACGATAGCTTCTCACGGATTCAAATAAATCTACCATATGGTTATACGAATCATTTCCTCGTTCTTCGCATCTTTTCTTCCTGTGTTCTAATCTACGCGATATTTGTTCCTTCTTTCGTTACTAAATGAAAGATTGATAGTCACGTAATATAGAACACATTTGATTATTCCGTAGAAAATACGAGACTAGACTTTTACAACGTCGAAGCTCACTTTACCGTATCTCTGGAACGTGGTGTCGTTCATTATCGTTACGATAGCATTCCTTAAATGATCTATAATTATTAGTTTCCTTAGCAATTACGCTAATCCTTTCGTATATTATCAATTGCGAGTGTTTTAAAATTAAACAACGATTTACGCTATTTACAGAACAACGTAATTTCAACTTAATAACTATGTCGTTAAGCATAATGTTGCCTCGACAATTCGCCTATTACGATTATTCGCGTGTAAGTAGTCGATTCCAGCGCGAATTCTGTTATTCTTCCGAGCGTTCGTGAAAGCGGCGCGAGTTCCTTGTTTGCGGATTACGCGCCGACAGAAAACCGAGTACCGCATGAGTTACGGAGGATCGGCTTCTCTCCTCCATGTGGAACACCCCATAAATCTGGCCAAGAGCGTCTCTCTATTCCGGACCACGATACACACGGAACCGCGAGTTGTACGCCAGCCTCGGCCCGGCCAACGAGTCCGTAAATCAGTCCTAGACAAGTTTCTCTTCGCCTTGTTTCACGGCAAAACTAGCTGCTCGACCTTAAAAGCCTCAAAGAGACGCTGCCGAGCGCCTCCTCTTCCAGCCGTTCGTTCGCAGAGACGAATCGTCGACAACGGTCGAAACAAACCACGCTAGTATTTATTTGATCGTGGCCGGTGTATCCTTGTAATTCTTTTCGACGATCAGACTATGACACGTCTCGGCTGTTTCGCGCTGAGAATAACCCGATCGATCAATTTTATAGATTTCTCATTCAAGTTTGGATGTGTTAAGAGGTGAAGATTCTCGACAACGTTGTACGTGTAAAGGGATCCTCGGACGATCTGTACGTATCGTCGATGTAACGCTAAGTCGAAACTGACCGTATGGTGGAACGTCGATATTTATTGACAAAGTTGAAATATTTCCAGTATCATTGACCGCGTTAGGTTTGACACAGACAGCCAAGTGTCTGGCGTTCTAGCGATCCGCTTAAATACAAATTATCGTTCTGCTTAAATCAAGCGTACAAGTGCACGAGAACGTACGCGGCGTAAGCGTCGATAATAAAGTCTTTGTCTCCGATGTTTGGCATAAGCAGGATCGTGAAAATGCGTGGCACAGAGAGTTAACAATCGCGTGCAGCAAACGAAACATTGTAAGGCTATATGGTTGAAAGAATGTTTGCACGTTATCAACGCTCTTCCATTACATACTTCACGCGAGTGTTTGATTTATGAAACGAGCATTGGAACAGGTTGACACCGTGTGCCCGTGCTAAAATACTGCTTTTTAACTGCACTCGTTGCCTGACGCGCGGACTATCATTACACCCCACGAGTTAAATATTTTCAGAGTCACATTGAAAACAGTCCGCAATTATTACGCTTCTTTCCCATTATCACGAACGCGATAAATTACGAGCGTGTTGTATACGCGGTGGTTTCATGCCAACGGTTTATATCGCCTTTTTTACCAAAATAATCGGCTGCTTCTTCTCGTCAAAACCCGATAGCGATAGACTAAACAGGATACGGGGGTCGTAGTGGTTATTAAGCACAAAGCACCTTTTCGTGGGCCAAGCAGCCTGCTACGTAGCTGCTACAACGATAGCTACACGACTCTGGCTCTAGTCTGCTTTGGTGAATCTTCATTTTCGACGGTCCCAGCCGCTATATGCGAAGCTGGTTCCTTGGTAATTATTAGTCCATCAGCATCTCCCGATGGCCACATGGCCGTATAAGAGGCAAAAGGCGAGCTGGTTCCAACGCGGACCATCTTAGCATCGCGAGGCCGCCCTGTCATTATCCGCCCCCGTCAGGCCCGTGGGCCCCATTTCCCTTTCAACCCTGTTCGCCTCGTCTCTGTGCCAATCAGCGATCCGTCATTTCATAAACCCGATATCGTTCGATCGTTACCGAGAAAATCAATCGTCGCTCGTTGATCGACTTTTCCCATCCGATCTTTCTTCTTCCTGCTTTCTCGTCTCTCTTTCGCCTCTATCTGTCTTTCTTTAAAAAAAAAATCGTCGACTTACGTTCGCGTGTACGTGATCGGACTACTCGCAATGCTTAAGCCAATAAATAAGGTCGTTCTTATCCAAAAATCTAACAACGTGGATGATGGAAACGAAGGGAAGAGAAACATCGATCAGAGAGACAAAAAAAAAAAAAAAAACAACTGAACACCCCTCGAGGAGAATCTCGCACCCTCATTTGCACGATCCAATGCCGTTTCCTCTTTCAAAGGACGTTAACGCCCGATTCTGCTCCGGTTCATTGTAAAACATCCCTTTTCTCGCTTCCCATAACAGTTGCCGTTATCCTGTGACCTCGGGAGCGGGTGGGGTAGATCGCACCTTTTGTTGCCCGATTGCACGCGATCTACGCATCATCGTCTCCTCGAATCGGTGGGGGATGACCTCCGATAATGCCTCGCGTTCCGCGAAATATTTGTTCGTCGATTAGAACTTGTATCGATCCTCGTAGTCCTCGCGAGCAACCAGGTAGAAAATTAAGATTCGAAAGGAACGTTTCTACGTTTTACCGCTAAACGCGAGGATTCGGAAAGAATGTGAAAGTTCAGGATTGGACGCGAAGATACAGAATCGAAAGCGAGGGCACAAAATTGGATACCAGCATTCGGAATAAAACGCGTGAATTTAGAATTTTAGAAGATTCGAAATTTAACGCGATTCGACGCCATTTCGTAATATTTGAATAAAAAGGCAACGCTTGAAATACAAAGCCATATTGCTTTTTCCACCTTCTCGCGATCTACGTTGCGCATTTTGCTTCAGTAACTTGTTAATCAACCGATCGAAAAATGTATCTACTGTCGGAAAAAGTGAATCCAAATTTCGGTGTATTATATCTTCTTTAGAAAACCGTACGAAAACACGTCGACTATCAACGACTAACGTAAAAATAATCTTTCTAGATAGCAGGATAGAAAAAGATTCAAACGTCGTTATTACTATTATTTATAATTGAAATAACAATTAATAAACGCACATATTCGTCGTTAGCCCATAGCCAAACTGGGAATTGTTAAGAATAGTTTTCTCTCGACGTATATATCTACCTAGGTTATTCGGAAGGTTAGGAAATCGATGATCCTTGCGAGACGTCAGCTATAAATTAACCGCGGAAGTCACGAACATGGCTTAGAAAATACCTTGCTTGTCCCAGCGACGAACGACGAGGAGCAGTTATGAATGGACCGCGATTAGACGGTCGCTTCGCCACAGTGGCGCCTCGATTCTCTTCCATTATGGAAAATTAGGACCTAATACGATCCCAACGCGTCTGTTTCTACGCTAACCATTGGCGTAGTTCCTCTACGTTAGACCGTATCAATTTGTAATCGTATCAATCTGCATTATGCATAATGACGTGACTAAGCTAGCTACTAAAAAGATGATCGAATACGCCACTGGGACCAGCAGTCATAATAGAGCCGCGTTCCTTGTTCGCTAAAATTTTATCCAGTATACAGCGGGTTGCTTTATACGAGCAAGTCGATAGCATTTGAAATTCAAACTCCTCGATTAAAATCACATTAGACGCTCGTAAGACGGTATTCTCGTGATCTTCTTGCGTTCCCTTTTCATGGATCTCGCCAACAACGTCATAATGCTCCGAATCTAACCGCGGCTCGCTCAAATCGCCGCAAATGTCGTTGTAGATTAAGCGATAATTTATTTCACCGGGCAAAAAGTCGATCAAGATCCGCGCACTTCTCGAGCAACGTTGCTACCGTAAGCAGAACGAGACGCGTTCACACAGACGTCCGTATTCCCTTTGTCCACGATACGACGTTCGTGGAGCGATGCCTCGTCGATATGCCTCTGTCAGTCATAACTATTACGGTTAGACTAACCACTTTGTTACGTTGATCTAATTCGAAGAAGCTTTATTCTGCTCGAACCTATCTGACAATCTTTCGGTAATTTGTTTCCTTGACAATTTCTTTAATTTACGTGAACGCGTAATTAGCGTGCGATTTTCAAAGACACGAATAGCTTATATCTGCATGCTTATTTATCTATCGCAGCAAGATAACGTAAGCGATGGTAAATCGTCGGACAAATTTAAGAGACATTCTTTAGTTTCCCCTCTCTTTCGATCAACGGGGTTGATCGATATGGTTTCCGAGCAACTCTCCACTATTCTTATTACTCGTAGCCGGTAGCGCACATTTTTGCAAACGAAGTTGCGAATATTAGCCAAAGCGCAGTTTCGATCTGTGGAAGTTCGCAGATGAGAGAATACCAGGCCCGACGAATACAGGGAAGCGTGACAAATCGGAAAAACGGAGGGTTTCCGCAAACGCGTGGATTCGATTTGTATATCAATTACGCAGCCCCGGTCGATGAACTTTGCTGGTTTCGTTGGTATCAGATAGTGGCATGTTGGTATTTAAATACCGGCGACGTGCATACCGTTACGTCAAACATCGAGGCTCGAGTTAATACGACAACTTCGGGTCACGTAAGCCTCCGCTTGGAACAGGAGACGAGCGTAAGAGAAAGAGCGAGAAAGGGAGGCAGAGGTAGGGACAAACGTGGAAAGTCCGTGGTGGATAGAGGTGAAACGCCGAGAGGGCACCACCAAAGTCGTCGTACGCGTGCCTCCTCTTCGTGGCGATGCGGTGCGCGCGCATTTCACGGTTAAATTATCGAGGGGAGGGTTACGGATTGGCGGCGGCGGCGGTTGGAGAGAGAGAGAGAGAGAGAGAGAGAGAATGCTTCGGACGAAACACGAGGAAGAAGGAGGACGAGAGAGCTGGAGGCAGAGAAATGGGTAAAGAGAGAGAGAGGAGGAAAGAGTGGGAGGAAAATCGGTGGGGATAAATAAAGCGAAGAGGAAGCGGACACGGCACGGAGGCGGTCAGGGGCGGTAACTGGTTTTCCCTGGGTTCCGCCCAGCAAGCTCTGCCCCTTTTTTGCCCGGGGGCCGAAGTCCTGCTCGCTTCCCTACTACCATTCCCCTGTCTGGTCGGGGCAAAGCCGATCGGATAGCCGGCAGTCTGTCACGGGGCGAAGAACGGGAACCACGTTAACCGGTTTGCCCGACGCACCACGACGTTTCCGATCCACTCGCTTTTTTATCCAGCCGACGGCCGCGGACACTGCCTCCGAGGCCTGCGACTTTTCCAATCTTCCTTTCAACCAACGAATTCCAGTTTCGAATCATCGAACCGTCGGTGAACGCAAGTGAAGTGTGCATATTGGACAGAGAGAGACTCGATATCTGAGAGAAAGATAACGCCGAGGATCGCGTCGTTCGTCGAACTCGCCGAAGAACAGCAGACAGGATTCCGCGAATTGACGAGTATAGCCGTTGATACGCGTCAACGAGATGTTGACTGACATGACACCGGCTGCGGCTGGCCAACTTTACCCGCAGCTACAGTCGATCGCCAAGTCACCGGTGCACGGACATGTGGTGAGTCCACGATCATCAATTTCATCGAGTTTCTTGCGTAGATAGTTGCTCGTTCGCGAAGCTTCCTGCCACGATCGTTGTGTTTAAGTCGACGTTATTATTCCAAAATTCTTTCGCTACGATTGGTAACAAGCGGCGCGTCCATCGAGACTTTCGGGCTCTCGATCGCTGCTAAAAATAAGACGCCAAGGTTAGAAGTTAACTAATGGCCAGATTTGTTCCGCGACGGTGGTCTTTAAAATGCAGGCCAGCCGTCAGAGGCAAGGGTAGCTGTCAACCTGTGATCTCCCTAAGGCAAGGTCAATTACTCAGCCTCCTTCCAGATAGGGATCTTAATCCGTCCAGGTAGACCACGAATCGTTGATCTCGCAAATCAGGTGCTACTGTTCGCCTTGTCACCTTCGTCAGAGCCCTTTCGGTGGACTACCCGATAAAATCGAGGGCCCTGTTGGAAGATCGACCAAGCGGAGAATTAAGCGCACTTTAGACAACGCCGTCGGCATCGCCGCGAGACTTTGAACGCGACTCGGAATTTAATCTGTCAGATGATCATCGTGTAATTTTCAATTTCGGCATCGATGGACCAAACGCTTCAAGAGGCATCGAGCAAATTTTTGAGGGTTAGCTGCATCTTTTATGGCATAGGTACACAGTGGACGCAGTGAAAAAGACGAGCGACGTCTTGGTTGCGCAGATGCTGACAGTTTCCGCATCCGCATTGTCGCTTGTACGCAGCGTGCCTTTCCTTGACATTGTCCGGCAACTACCTGCGTGCATTATCAGCTCTGTAATCCGTCAGATTATCCGGGATAATCTGTCCTGTTTTGACAGAAGCAGCGATCTCCGTAACCGCGAGCTGTATCCGATAGAAACCGTTTCGAGCAGCTTTTGTGCCTTCTCTCTGGCATAACACGTGTTCCACTCTCTTCTCTCGGGTTTGGAACTTTTTATTTTATGACTCGGCAAGAAGGACGCCGTTGGTCTCCGCTGGCCTCGGCGAGATGATTTACGAGTCGATGTAAAAAAGTAATTAAATCCTCGGCATCGAAAAAGAGACGCGTACGAGCGTTAATTAAGTCAGCAGAAAAGTTTCCTGTCGGTGTGTCGTGCCGAAAATTAATCTCGGTGAAAAGTCTTGTGCGTCGCTCGTTCCAGCTCTCTTCCTGCTTCGTCTCGAACTCCGCTTCGCTTATTTCGCTCGGTATGCTTGATATACCGCGATCTGATTTCCATAGCTCGCTGTGACTTTCGAAACGGGAGAGCACAGGTTCTCTTGGGTATTAAAACATCGATTCGCATTGCTATAACCGAGAACGCCGGGACAAATATAAAACTGCTCGGGAAATACTCGCCGTCTCGTCGACGCGACGTTCAGAATGTTGCGATCAGTTTATTTTTCTCTTCGTCCCTTTGCTTTCGTTCGCGTTATTGAGGCGCCCAATCCCAATGTATCGAGTATCCTTGATATAATAGTTCTTACGCAAGGTTCTCAGGGATCAAAGGGACTGGCCTTTACCTGTGCACCCAAGGAGCCAATTATTTGTCTGCTGCTCTTTGTGCACCAAGAGGATCCACTTGACAGGATGCGTGGGATGGTAACACGATACCTACTTCCTCTCGTCACTCGATCCTCGTAAACGGGGATACGTGACCAAGAATTTTCTCTTTCATACTTTTGTCGTTATCCTCGATGAACGTTTCCTTTCGTTTCTGTCACAACGATTTAAACCTTCGTGTTCAAATTGTCTGCTCTTAACAATAATATCGTTTACTAGGAAAAGTTCCTATCGAAACTTTTCATACCGCAACGCGATGGATTTTCATCGATTCTCGGCTGATTAATTAATCAGGCGACGATGGAACTTTCTCTCGTCAAGTATCTATGTTGAACTATAAGTAATGTAACTGGTGACTAAGTCGTGCAAGACTTTATTTCGATACATACTACATTGATCGGCGAACATTATCAAATATTCATCAACGAAACTCGCTGCACCCCGTCGCTATCCAATGCTACACACATTTCTTTCTAGTTGCTTGTATACTTATTACTTATAAACCTTGTACAATCAGAGACTGGCCATTCTCATTCCTCGATTCGCAATGGCGTGTTACGCAAGTACCTTTTTTTCAAAAATAAACCACTGCAATTATAGTATACATCGTTGTGCAGCAGGAGCAAAAATTCTTCAACGAAACGTCGGATTCGATCGCTAACCTTGCAGGTACTCAGGCGATCAAATCTTTATTACACGAATAGGTGCGCGATTAACGTGAACTCGAGAAACGAATAATCTGTTTCCATAAATTGATCTATTAAAACAAGACGACGCGAATAACGATACATTCGAAAAAGAATTTCAAAAATTAGCTGGTTTCTTTCTAGTTGCTTACGTACTTATAACCCCTTTATAATAAAAAGCTGACCGCTTTTATCCCACTCCGATTTGCGAAGACGCGTTACATGGTTGTTTTCTTTTTTAGAAAATAAAGTAGTACAATTAGAATACACGGAGGTTCCGCTCGAAAATCCTCGACATGTCGCTCCACTTCACTTCCACGCTGGTAATCCGATAATCCGATTGGCAGGGTAAAAGTGTCCTTTTAAACGACGCCCCGTTGACATTTTCAAGGATGACAATGGACTGCGAACGGCCACGGTATATACCGTTCGTCGCAAAAATACGTCTTTCGTCGCGCTGGAGGGGATGAAAGCACGGCATGGCCTTTTTATGACCTAAGAGGATTTACCTGGAGCACCGGACGCGACAACGATGTCACCCTAATTTGTCTTTTCTGAGAACGAATTTTCCGTCGACCGGAAACTTGCATTCTTCGTGCGACCACAACGCTTGTCTTTGCTCGATATGGTTTTGCCCGATGACGAGCAGAAATGCTTGGTTTATATCACTGGAAGAAATAAAGATGACAGAAGGAGTCTCCCCTCGATCGAAAAAAGAGGCTTCGTCGTTCATTGCTCGACGACAAAATCCCTTCGAAATGGCGTCACGCCTACCAAGCAATAGGCTTTGCCCGGGTTTAATGAATTATTTTTGTGGAGTACGTCGCGAGTTCCCGACGTGTAAACACCCTTTCGAAAACTCGTTCGTGTTGGTTGGAAACGCATGTTCGGGGTGACAACATGGCCGCCTGCTCGATGTGCACGTCTTGGAAAACCGTTTTTGCGTATGATCGATCAATTTCGTGGCCCTTGGGATGTCCTTTGTCGAGCTAAACATTCTTTTTCTTTCTTTCTTTTTTTCTTTTTCCCAAAGTTACGCGCTTGCGAACGGTTCTCGATAGTCATTGTGCGCGTTGCTCATGCAGTTTTCATCAGGCTTAACGACGTTGCCGAGCTGTTTAAAGCGAGTTCAACGAATTAGAGCGAATGCTTTTTCCACGGAAAAAGATTGCTGCAACTGGCCGAGCGGTTCTCAAAGGTACGAAGCGTAAGATATTCATTACGGTGCGCTCTCGGTTTTCATTAAACGGTCAAAGATGCAATTTCGTAGCCTCGGTTAGGGGGTGTGCTCACGGTAAAATGCACGTACGCAAGTTGGCTGGCATCGTTATCGTGGAAGGTTCGATAATTGAAAACCCTAGCCTCCCCTCGGCTTCGTTCGCGTACACGGTGTTCCTATTGCTCGCGCGAGCAGTACCTCGAATTATCGGTCATTATTCTTCGTACAGTACCGTCGTCGATGGAATTATTCATCAAATAGAAACGTAGAATTCCGCTTCGTATTTGAACTTTTCCACGAGTGAATGGGGGTTGAGGAGGGGGGCGGGCGGGGACAATTAAGAATGCAGGGAAACGCTCGGTTTCTTGCGAACGAGGACATTCTAAACACGAAAAGACGATTCGTGCGATCGGCTCGTGTGTGTCGTATGGCGTGACGATAGAGCGCCGTGGTTCGAGGCTGCAATTTGGTAGAGAGATGCAGCCGGTGCGTGTGGGTTTACCGGCGCCCGCTTGTAAAGCCGCTCGTATGTGTGCGTTTTCCATCGACCATCATCGTATCGCTGGAAGGTTCGATAATTGAAAAGGCAAGACTTCTCTTCTCCGGGGTTGGTATCGTCGTTGTAAACAATATTCCTCGTAGAGCGCGCACGAGCCTTGAGATGGTACGTCGAATTACCGGCCATTATCGTGACGTATCATCGCAGCCAGCGTCATTCACCGGGACCATCATGGGAAAGATGAACAATACTCGATCTGGTCAACACCTCGAGGCCTTAACGTGCGCCACTCGACCAAAGTGGAAGACGATTATTAACGACTCGATTCTATTAACCCGACTACTTTCCTCCGCTAAACACAATGCAACATTTTTTCCACCGTGAAATTGCACGCTCCAATCGGTTCCTGCGCTTACCATCATTACGTTAGATGTATCCTCTTACGCGGGGGGTTCCTACGAATTTTCCCTTAGCCTTTCTTTCTTCTTTCTTTTTTTTTTCTTTTTTTCTTTTCTTACGTCTTTCAATCGCCAATCATTATCGTATGCGCGTCAGAGCGCCGCAAACTGGCGCCCTTCTATTTCGCGTGGCAAACACCTCGAGGCTCTCGATCCGATCTCTCACCACGGATGGATCCACTAGGAAAAGAAGCGTGGCAACAGCAGGGAATCCCCGCAGGGGTGCCAAACCCCCGCGGAGTCGGAACCAAAATACCAAACGTTGGCTCGGCTGTCCACCGTGCTCGATGATTTATCGACTGCATATTATACGTCCCATGAAGCGCGAATTTTTTACACCAACGCGATAGTATAGCCGTTTACCGAGTTCACGGTCAGAGCTCCAGAAACGATTTCTCGCTCGTTAACTATCCTTTTAGAGAACGCTTATCGCGTAATTTATTAGATAGATAATATCGTGGCAACGAAAGAAAGCCCTGTCATCCTTGATGTAACGCTAAATAACGATAATCCTACGATATAATGGTGGCTGTACGATATCTGACAACAAACTGGTACTCTGATAAAAATGTTGGAGAGTTAGCTTTTTATAAAAGACGCGTTGACTCGTTTCGCCGCGAGTAATTATCTCGAGTTCCAGTTCTATCCGCGCTCAAGACGGAGACAGGAGGCCGCTTCTGGAAAGGCAGATTACCTCTCACGACCAGTATAGAGCAACGACCTTTTCCAAGGCCCGTAAAAAACTTCCGGTATACCCTGCACGAGAAACACAGCCGCGATTTTCCCTTTAGCAGATGCATATGACCGAGCTCGGAGTTCGTTCGCGCCTCGGAAGATCGCGTGTTGTTCGCGGCCGAAAGAGGAACCGGCGAGTTTTGAGCGATGCCTGGGATAATTGCCGCAGTTTACGCAAGAATGCCACCGAATCGATACCGAGTCGTCTCTGAGACTGCTAAAAGGAAATTGTAAAATTATGTATATTCGAATTTGACGTACGACGTAGACACGGGTTTTGCCGAGGTTCGTACAGTATGTTCGAAAAGCTTCTGGGCTGATGATTTGTTATTCCGTGTTCCGCGTAAACATCTTTCAAAACTTTTCCGATGCTTGCCAAAAGCTTCTTTTGGGTTAGGGAGACTTCTTTTTTATCCACGTTAGAAATTGGAACGCTTCTTTCTCAGCAAGAAGAAATATTTCTCTTTTCCTAAAGTCGCACGTTCTCAGAATGAATTCCATCCACGACTACTTTCAACTTGGAAAAGACGCGAGATTTGCGAGGTAACTGATTCGTGAGATACGAATTGCAACGCTATTGGTTATGATCGTCATATCGCTTTAGTTCCAATTAATATCACATAACATACCTCGGCGCATAATAGTACAATTTACCTCCTCTCTAAACAGCATCGATCCACGAACGTTCTGGATACACCGTGTACATTATCGACCGGCATAGATATATACCGGAATAAAAATGTCATAGATATTTCGTGCGTTCGTCTAGACGTCTGCAACGAGATAGTTCAACTGTATCCAACAGCATCCAGTCGTGCACGTCGTAAACAACAAACGTCGTAAACGACAAATTATTCTAACATCGATTTGCTCGACTTTCATGGTACCTATTGCCTGGTGGTACATTGGAACAAGTAGATTTTCAAACGTGTATCTACGATCAGACGTTGCGTAAGGACAAAACGCAGTAGTCGAACGAGCGAGGAAACCGGAATAGCGAACAGTCTCAACGAGATCGGCTCAATTTTCTTCATTTCGCTCTCCCCGCGTCCTTGCAAACGGGATAATTTGCATTTCGGTGCCTACGCCCGTATCGCTATCGCGTTCCTTCCCTACGGGAACGAATTATCCTCTTTCGACGCGTTGCATAACGAAACCCGCGTTTGTCCCGTTAGACGTACAGATTGGACGCTTCGTTAAACCGAACACGGAAACCCGCTGAATTTATGGGTAACCTTCCGAAAATAGCTCGGCCATTAAACACGGTGTCATTGATATTTCCTCTCAGAACGTAGTTACTTCGTTCACCCTTTTTCATGCATTTGAAGGGGCTGCTGCAAATAACAAGGCAGCTAGATTTTTCAATAATTTAAACATAGCCGACAAAGAATCGATTTAAAATTAATCAGCATTAAATCATTTTTTTTTCTTTTCAAACGTGAATTCATAATTCATAGTGAACCGAACGTCTCAGAAGCAAAATTGATCGATTCCGCTTTCGTGAATATCAATTTTATTGCCACAGATATACGATTAACGTCCGATTCCCAAGAAATAAACGATATTCGATACCACAAATTAATTTTTTCTAAGAACGTGTAATAACGTAAGTTTCAAGGCAAGTTTTCAAAGTTACGCTCGTAGCTTTATTTGTCAATTCACGAAGTAAGATCAACGTGCGGTATCTAAACGATCCGACTGATATTCGTAGTAGAAACTTGTACACTTTTAAACACGAAACCTATAAATTTTTCCCTTCCAATAAAAACAATCTGTTTAGCTTCCGTAAAACTTTCTTAACTCACTAGCTATCTTTAAAAGACACGACACGCCTCTGCAATTAACCGTATCTATCATGACCACGTCTTTGCACATAACGGATAGTTTTCGTTTTTAATTGCGTCAATTACGTACACCGCGTCATTAAAATCCCGCCGTTCACTCGTAAAATTACGTTACAATCAATAAGAAAATCAACGAAACTGTGCTATGCCGCGTTCCTTCCTCTGCTCTTCGTTTGAAAAACGCGATTCGTCAACTCGCTCGACCCATGCATGTAGTCTCGAGAAGAGACTGTTACACCGACCATGAATTTTTATGGAGGGGAAACGGTTTCCGAGTTTCATGGGAATAAAGATGGCCATAAATCTTGCCAAAGAGCAACGCCTTTCTCTTTAAGAAACTGGATCGTCGTCGTCGTCGTCGTCGTCGTCTCTCGTCGGTCGCGCGATTCGTACCTGCGACGAAGGTCGACTCTAACGATCTCGAAACCGAACGATCCGTTCTCCGGTAATCTTCTGGTACTCGCGAGTACTTATACGTTCTGCTGCCTCGACCCGATGGTGTTTTCGTACGGACGATAATTTATTTACGAGTCACGGGGGTGAATATAGAGCAACCACAGCAGACTCCCACGGCTCGCTTGGCCACTAAATCGCGAAACAATAAATCTGAGAGCGGAGTCACCCTCTTTATGGGCCTCTTATACGGGGATGATGTCCTCAGGGGGTTGCCTAATATGTCACAGTCTGTTGCAGTACTATCTGCTATCGTCGTGAACGAGGGTGGATCCGCGCAGGACCACGATTCCTGAGGGTTACGCCCGCGAGGGGTTAGATACGCTTCTAATGGACTGATTCAATAGCGACGATCTGATAAACTGATCCCGCGGTACACGCGTCTTCGACGATCGAATTAAACGGATCGCCGTTTTTCAATTCGTTCATAATCAACACCCTCTGCGGTTTAGGATCAGATGGACGAAGTTTGGATAATTTTCAATTCAGGCAAAAATAGCTTGACGAAAGTTGAGATTCAACGACGAGCAAATAATAGAATTTCTAATTCTAAATTGGCAAGATCGTCGTCGATCGAATTAAATTAACGACGGTGTATTAACGTGATAATCCATTTTCCACTCTTTCTCCATTACATTATCGAATTCTAGTTTTCGACGTTGTAACTATGAAATTTCTTTCCATTTAGATATTTCAATTTTATGAAATTTAAAGGAACCGAAGTACGTATAGCGTTATGGTAAACTTATTATTATTATTTTGTATCTAACGGGTTAAAGAGGGTTAAACTCGTAAAGTTCGAGTAATCTTCAACGGGACGAATTAGGTTAGGTTTAACGACGAGCAAATAACAGAACTGTTCACCGAATCGTCAAGGTTGTTTCGCAAATTTTCCATGCCACGAGTACGTGGCAAATTAAAGCAGCGATCGTATCGCCGCGAGATTACGTGATCCTCGGAGTTTTGTCACGCGTTTATGCCTCTTTCATCCCGTGTAACTTCTGTTTAATAAGCCATCGTCCAGCAAGGTCTAAACAAGAGCAGTCTGCGTGCTTCCGTGGAACTCAACGGACTGTTTAAGTTAGAAACGATCGGGCTTCGTGTAACACGTTTGCCGTAGAACAACCGCTATCGGCCGGGAAATCGCGATCATTACAAACGAAACATGACAGCTGAAAAGTTATTATAATCTTTGGCGGTCGGGTTAACACTGGCGATTTGCATAATCTCGGTACGTGGTGTGGCCGAGCCGAGGAAAAGCT
This sequence comes from Bombus pyrosoma, assembly GCF_014825855.1. NCBI lineage: Eukaryota > Metazoa > Arthropoda > Insecta > Hymenoptera > Apidae > Bombus > Bombus pyrosoma. Next base: position 8,244,617 of record NC_057782.1, read on the forward strand.
TCTCTCCGGTATGGAGGCATGCACGCGCTTGCGTACGTCGTGAATTTACGATATGAAAGCACGATGAAGCTATAAATCGCGCGGGCTCTCGTAGAAGACACGCGAACCAATTTACCCGAGATCCGGCTGAACGCATCGTTTCGTCGATAATCGCACGCCCAACCGATATTCTCGCGACACCAAACCCGTGTATCAATTTTCAACGCATGCGAAATCTTTGCCAATTATCGCAAAGACGCCGTTTCCTTTAACGCAAACGTTGATTAATGCGCGCCTCCCAGAACCAGATATCGCGGCCATTTATCAATCATTTCTATTATGCGGCATTCAAAGTATTCGCGAAAAACGAATACGAGCTTCTCACAAGCTGAACCGATCAACCGCGTTCTTTACGAATCTCGTCATTTTCATTATCCAAGCACACATATAATGATATTTTGAAAAACATATTTCTATAAATTCATTTAACTCGAGGTTATACTTTTACGGATTGAAAAAATAAACCGCAAACGACGTTTTTCGTCGTCTTGATGCCTGACATTCTTTTTTCGTTATTTACACCCTGTATATCGAACATATCTGAGCGAACGATCTCGGACATCCTTTATTCAGAGCAGCAACGAACTCTCAGCTGCAGGCAATAGAGAAAATGAAGACTCGATGGAGGTACACGGAAAAGATAGGAAAATTGGCTGGGTAAATTACGCGAACGTTTATCAAGCATGTCCACGCGGAGCAGGAAAATTAAACAGTCTCCGTGGTCCTCTTTAGCGGTTTCCAGCAACGCTCCGTGCACGTAATGTCTATAATCGTTACGCGTGTAATTCATAGTCGGAGAAAGCGCGCGTTTCACGTCTCTTCGTACGGCGTGGTCGCTAGCCTAACTGTTCTTGATTTATCCTTACGAAGCAACCAGTCGGATAGTGATTAACTTCTGTAAGTTTTCCATGGATTTCGAGCCGGAAGCATTCTATCGCAAGGTAAATACGATTAATACGAGCGATATAGCGAGATTACGTTATAAAATTATTAACAACGTAGTCACTTACACGTAGAATTAAAGTCAATAAGAAGAAGACAAATAAGCACACGCAATGTTTCAACGAAAAGACTCGAAATACAAAACGAATGTGCAAGCCAACCAGATTAAAAGAACTTTCGAGAAGAAACGATCTGATATTTTAGTAGCAGCGATACCAATTTGCCGAGCTTAACGTTTCGCTTTATGAACTTACCGTATCTCTATCATCGAGCATACTTTCCGCGAAACAGCGCTACCAAGCACGGAGAGAATTCTATCCAGGAAGATCGCACGAGGGTTATTTACCTTGTCGAATTATTTGTAAGGCCGATCCGGCAACCGTTTACTTTTTGCGCAAAGCGTATTACAACCGCGTGGACGATGCGGCGGCGCCGAGATTGGATCCTCTCGAGCGGTTCGCTTTAGCAGCACCTGCGTCCGACGAGATGAACGGGTTCACGGTCTGCCAAAGGTGATTTAGTGGCAGTTTGTTGGCGTAGCGCCGTCAGTAACACTTCGGACAAGCCAGCAGTGTACGTGTATTACACGGGCCGCGCGTACACACGGATGTACTCTCGAGAGGATTCTGCTAAATTGCCTCGACCAGCCGCTTAACTCGCGCCACGTCGCTCTCTCGGGCTTCTTTCCAACCGTCAGACCGAAGGCCGATTTTACGTCGCGGTTCTGTCGCGTGTCGACCCGCTCCACGCGAAAAGATGGACGCTGTCGACGCGAACGATGCTTATCGGCAACCCTCGACGAGCGCGTATCGATTAACTCTTTCGATGGCTGTTTATTCCACGCACAGAATTTTGAGTACGCATGTAAGATGTTTCGCGCGTAAAGATCATGGAAGATAAACGTGGATGGTTTTAATAGATATGCTAATGGTTTTTAACCATCGGGTAGCGATCAATTACTGTTAGTGACGTTCGAACTGGGAAAAGTATATCTTCTTGAATATAAATCATCGTTATTGATGGGTAAAGTCTGCGGTGTAAAGTTGACAGTTTACATTGATAAAGTGCTTTTATAAAGCGACGTTTATCGTTTTATTATAGATTAGAAGAGCAGAGTTATAGCTAACCAACGTTGTCGAACTCGCGTCCTCTGAAATTTCCAATAAATTGCATAATCGGAACGACCAAATACAAAAAGTTACGATTAATCGAAATGAACGAAGAAAATAAAAAATTGCAATAGGCGTTGAGAATTGTGCATGTTAATCGCCGAAATAAATGTACAGGGACGCTTAGATTACACTTAGAATCGATATGAAAGTAGTTTCAGATTTATTTAATATGTGATGTGCAAGATGTTCGTCGATATACATTTGCACGCGTCTCAGCACTCTCTTTGTCTCACCATCTTCCATGCCACACACATCTGTAGCACACAAAATCTCACGTATCTCAATAATGGGAAATCAGTTTTCCCGAAGATTTACGATAGAATATCTACTTAAAGACGCGACGTGGTTCCAAGAAGCTTCGATAGAAACCATAATCCATCTAATACGAGCAATTTCCCTTTGATTCGACGTATCTGTCTCGTTAAAGCCTTTCCAAAAATTTGGACGTTTCTCGTGATCAAGGGACGAAATTGGCAAAGCCACCGTGAGGACAGGTGCGCGACCATCGATTCGTGTAATCGACACGCGACCACTACCTTACATAGTCTTTATTCCTTTGACGAAACGGAAGGCGTTCGTTTCATTCGTATGTCGGCTAACTGTGGAAAAGGAGTGGAAAGAGTCGTTGTTCTTGGTCGTTGAAAGACAGTCAATGACGCTGAAACAGTGGACGAGCAACCGTATCGTCCAGGTCCATTTAGATTTAGCCGGTGTTAGGTGTTTACGAGTTTTTAATTGAACGTAAATATTCGCAGGTGCAGCTGGTGGAACCGCTCCACAGCTCGTCCACGGATCTCCGCCGCAATTACGAACCAACTTGCGTATATATACGTATATATGTATATCGAGCGTATCTTGCTTTCAATGTAAGCTTTCGTCGTAAAAGGAGCACTTAGGTTGTTAGAAGTATGCCGCTCGGTGTAAATTTATCGGCTCGCGCGTTCGCTCGTTGGCGAATTTCGCCAAGTACCGTTCACCTTCTTGGTCCCTGCGCCTCTCGTAAAACGCTGCGCGACTAAATTACGACAGGCACTAGCTGCCTAAGACCTGTATCAACCGGCGTTTCGCGAATACCGCGAATAAATAATATCGAGCTCGTGCAGGTGAGAGCCGCGTGTGTGGCCACCAGAGAGAAGCCTGCCTCGTTCCATCCTCTTCTCGCGATTCAATCCCTTATTTTCGAACGATTGATGCTGCAGAAGCGACGCAAATAGCGAACGCCGGGCCATTTTCACCTACCAAGGATTCCACGCAAGCATCGTGGAAAATAACGTTTCGTACCAAGTTTTCATTGTATATTTGAGTTTGAGAAAGTTAGTTTCATGTGCAATGGTATCAGAAAAATTCTGACAATCCAGTCACGTTCCCAATGTTTTCTAATGTTCCTAGTATATTGGTATCGTAAGTTTTAGTATCGCTATTAACATTACATGTGGTATAAATATATAGCGTAGTACAAGTTTCAGTAGCGGTATCATTACGCTTCGCGTAATCTTCCTGTTCACCGCGGTGCTCTTTATTCTCGCAAGATAACAGGATCGTTGATTCATAAACAATGAAAGTTCAACGCTTTAATCGTTAATTCGGCATGTAACCTGGAGCAGCGTGTAAACGTCGATTCTATCAATCTCGAAGGTCCTAGGGCAACACAAAGGCTTCATCGTCAGGGCGTTCGGTGACAGGCGATACAAAACCATCGTATTCTGAACGATGGTGGAACGATAGGTCTGTCAAAAGGTTCATCCATCAGTAGCACGTCGTATCGTAGTTGTCGAAGACTGATGATTCCCGCCAGATGTTGCGCGACATAGCACAGCCTTGGATAGACCCTGGCATGAAACTTTTCGCAGGTTTCGTGGGTCCATCGAAACCCTATCAAAATCCTCGTTCAACCGGTGGATCATTTAAATGCTAATATTCGGTTAATTTATCGTTCGTACGATTGCCCTTCTCGGCTGCGCGGTGACGCTACTTACTTAAACTTTCGTAATTGAAAGAAAGCCGCCGACTAGGACCACCGTGGCAGTGCTGGTGATAAAACGTGGAATATACGGGAACGAGAAGCTCTCGGAAGGCTGATCTAGGAGCCGAATAATATATCGAACGATCGGCCACGCTGGTCTACCTGGCCGAACAATAAACACGACTATCCAACCACGCCCCTCGCGCGACCTCTGGACGCGAGCGCGAAAGATCCTCGGACAAATGGCGTGGAAAATATTGTCGTTATAGCCGGGCCACTTTGAAATATAGGCGGACCGACTTCTACGAGATGACGGGACGCGACATCGATTAAGGCAGAGGTTGCCGTTTCGTAAGTTGGATGAAAATTAACAGCGGTCCCTCAGGCTGTTTGGTTTCTCGAACGAGTTGCGATTTCTGTCTTGATTCGATGGTTTCCGTTATGGCTTTCATAATATGTACACCCCCATGTGCACATAAGTATCAGGATAGTTAGAAGATGAGGTAAGCTTGAAATATCATTAGGAAGTTATTTCAGTATAATTAAGGACCTTTGAGATTTAACATCTCGTTCCAAGACTTGGATTAATTCATTATCGATGTAGTTTGTTTGCCAGGAATAAATACTTCCAAGGCGTTTTATATTCATAGTGCTTCGAAGTACGAGAAATATATGTTCTTTACGAGGATATTGTACGGAGAAAAGTAAGAGCAAAACGTAGGAATAAAAGGTAGATAGCGAACGGGGAAGTACTCTGCTCGTTGATATAAAATTCGTTTACGTATCTCCTATAAAAAAAGAAAAAGAAAAAGGAGAGCAAACGAAACGAACGACGAGAAAAAAGAAAAAAAGGAATGTAGAGAATCTTTAATATCCTCGTAAGGTTAATTTAATCGAACGTTGAAGCTGGCTCCACGAGCAAATGTAAAGTTTTACGTTCGTCAGTCCTTTAGAACGGCCAGTTAAGTTTCGCTTGCGCGAGAGGCGAGCATCGCCTCGAATAGGAGAAGGGTGAAACTGGCCGTAGACACGGAGGAAATGAAAGACGTTCAAAACGGGTCACCTTTCCGAAATTAGAAGCGTTCTAAAAGGAGTAAACGACTAGCCAGGCGATAGATCGGACACTTGGCCGCTAATTGGCTGCAGAATTTTATGTACCACTAAATTACTCGATGCAAATGCGATGACTTCCGTCCCCCAGATCCCGGAGATATTCCAGAAGCACGCGCAACAACACGCCGCTTCCCGTAACAGATTTACGCCAGCCTCATTATCCTAATGAAGACGTAACGCCTGAAAAACGAGCCGCGATTTTTGTCGAAAAGCAATTGCTCTATCGAAAACATTTGCCTCATTGTCACTGTCTTCGGAACGAGCGGATACGCCTTGGTTCTCGTCCATGTGCGAATCTACTTGGAAAATAAACTCGTGATTTCGTGGAACATACCGATACAGTGGCTCGACGTAGTATCGGAACACTTACTATAGAAAACTCGTAAGTACGTATCGTGCGGATTATATAAAGCATCTTCAAATTTCATTGACGCAAATTACATTGATTTGAAAATCTGAAAATCTATGTAAAAATTAGAAGGTTTTAGTTGGTACAATTATCCAATTCAATTGATTCTTCTTCCTCTCGATCGATCCTTTTTCTCAGATCAGTCCTTTTTCTCACTCAAATGTTCTTCTATTTGTTCGTACATGCTATTGTAACATTATATGTCGTATTTGTTCTAATATCACGCGTCCCTTTTGTTTCACTGTTTGGATCTGTTTGCGGATTGTTCTTGATTATTGACTTCGATATCGAATTGATTCAAACCCGTGGGCCTCGATCCCAGAGCGAGGAAAATCGAGAGGATCGATGTTTCTCGTGTTTTTGATGACATTTAGTACGATCATTTTCTCGTTTCCTCTCGGAGACCGAAGTCAATTGGATTATACAGAGGAAGGAACGCTGTCAGCGGGAAGCTATTGCCTTGGACTTCGGCTCCGCTTTAATCTGTCGTCGAGTTAACACGAACCGGGCGCGAGTCCAAGAGGATCGAAGCTACCGACGCAAAATCGGTGGGTACCGGAGGCGATAAAACGTTTAGGGCGGTCAAACATGTTCCGTTTCTTCGTCAAACGTATACTCGGCCGAGGATAAACGACGTTAACTGGCTACGAATTATAACAAACTTGTAGTGCGCGATTAATATTCGGAACAGCGAGGGGTGACAGATTTACGAGTGTTAATGAATCGGTAGCCTGGCCATTTTTCTCCCTGTCGTTTCTCTTCTCCGCGCTCACCAACCGATTTCGATCGTGGCAACGTTCTCTAAGACTTTGCTCCCTTTGCTCCACTGCCCTTTGGTTACGTGGGTGCCCCGTTCTATACCCGGAAATCATTAGGTCCAAGGGCAATTTGAAATTTGTCGAGGGCCTATACGGAGGCCAAAAAACTCGGTGGCGAGCAACAACAACACGATGGAAGAGAAAAAAGCGAGGAAGAAGTAGAAGAAGAAGCAGCCTTCTCTCTGTGTTCCCTCCGGTCGCTCGATAGCCGAATAAATTTGGGCAGCTCCCTGTTTTGGCCCCGGGCCACGGTTACAGCGAGGTAGACTTTTTCGGATATACGATCGGACCTTTCGTAACGCGCGGCGCGCACATCGGACAGACGAGGGACGCCGCGACCAGGGACGAAGGGCGAAACAGAGATAGCCGAGTCGCTCTCTCACGATGGATTTAATTAAAAAACATAATTTAGAAGGGAGGATAACAGGTAGCTGCCGCTTGGTGGGAACTAACGGAGGCTCTTCTTGGTCGCGGTGCAGCCTTGGTTACTCATGAATAAAATTATTAATCCCGTCTCCCGACCAAAGTTTCTATCGTGTCCGATGAGCTTCTCTATGTTTCGTTTCCCAATAGCCGTGGAACAACGTCCACGAAACCTGATTCCACGATGTCCGATCATGGAAATTTACCCTCTTTCGAATTCTCTGAAGTAGACTAGCACGATCCGCCATAGTGAATCTACCATAGTACATAAATTTCTTCCCTTAACTTCAACGCAGGATATAGAGAATCGTCACTGACACGCGATCACTTACGAAGGAATTTGTTCTAAAAAATTCATTGAGACTGCGAGATGTAAGAGCCGCTTGAAAATCAAACACGCAAATCTCATCGATTTCGATCGATCGAAAATAATGAACTCTACCTAAATTCCCCTTTGCGTATCGGTAAACGTATAAACGTGTAAAGGACGTACGAATTTCTGGTTAACGTTAAAGAAATAGAGTAAAAAGGAAAGACCGTAAAATGTTCAAAAATAATGAAATAATCTCTCGTTCGGTCGATATGTACACGTAAACAGCACTAAATATATATATACAATGCTTCTCATTTTGCAATGAAGAATCCTTCTAAAAGTTTCTACGCTTCATTTCCATAGTATTAATACCGAGTGTTATATAAATAATATTCCTGCAATCTCGTCGATCGATAAATACACGGTTGAGGACTGTTGAGAAATCGAATCGGAGAAAACAACGGTGTTTTCGCGATGGAGAACACCATCCGCGAAGCAAATAGTGTGTAGGAAGGAATAATAAGTTCTTCGCGCTCGTAGAAGGGTTCGAAAGCGGTAGCGGCGTTTTATCGGGTGAAGTCTGCGTGTCGGAGCAGTTGCATGCAGAGGCCGATAAACAAATAATTAGCATTAGAAACGAGGCACGATATCATGGCGATCTCTCAGCTCGCCACGTATCCCAAAGGGACGCGTCGAGCCGAACCAGAGCTGTAACGACGCCGTTTACCGCCATCAACCGCTGTATTCGTGGCCCGTACACGTTCATCTTTTTTTCCTCCTGTTGGCCGGAGGAAGCAATTAACAGAAAATATGAAAATCTGGCGAACGACGTCGGTCGCAAGCGCGCGTACGCGTCTCGTTTTAATTTAATCTCTCGCGGTCGCTTTTACTGCCGCGCCAAGTTGTTACGGAAGAGCTTATTTTTACAACCCCGCGTCAAGCTGCTTTTATAGGAACCAGATCGATATTAAGATTGCGTAGCAGTCCGTTTCCCATGGCGAAGCATAGCACAGAAGCGAATCGCTTGTGAAACTTTACTGCACGGTTTATGAGTACTATTTTGCGAGCGAGATATCAGTCCAACTGCCAGCAAACGCAGATAAGTAGCGACACTTGGAATTCATCGAGATTCGAGAGGAAACTCGAAACTATGCGCTAGTTTTGTGACTCGAGTTCGAAACTCTCGCGACTCGAGTGAGCTGTAATTCGGATAAATAATTTACGATATCGTGGCGATGTAAAATTATTTTTATGCACCTAACGATAATACAGTTGTGGATGTATTTTATTAGGTTAAGCTCCTTAATAAAATAAAATGAAAATTTAACCACGTATTACAGTTCGAATGGCATCACGCGCCGATACAAAATCCCGATGGATCGACTGTTCTTCTAGTAATCTGAAACGAATACCGCGATTCGTAAGAAATGGGAAAATCCTACGGTATTGTCGCTATTGATAGCCTAATACTCGAAAACCAGACGAGAAAGATATGACAAGTTCATTTTTGTGGATTTTCCCGCTTCTGCGATACTTAGCAATTAAAAAGAAATAGTTTAATACGAAATAATCGAAGGAGGAATTAATTTGATAGATCTGGGATTTGGTAATTGCTGTCCTATAGAAAATGACCAATACGACTTATCGCATTTTCCATTCATAGTCTATGCTTATTTACGTCGTTGAGAAGCTCTCGAAATCTGCGATTCGGAAAAACGAGCGTACCGTTTGGACGATCTCTCTGAAGAGGAACGCAGGTGGATCCAATCAGAAGCAGCTCGAGGCAGGTGCCAGTGAGGAGCCGGTGGTCAATGCCTCTCGAAAACGACCGACGCTTTTTACACGGAAACCAGCGAACACCGCCGACTAATTTCGCGTCCAGCTCTATTACCGGACCTTCTTTTTAGTTTTCTTTTTTTTTTTTTTTTTGCCTCGATACTTTAATTGTCTTTTCGGGATAAGAGAAAGAATCGCGTCGTTTCGATCGGAATTATACGAATCCTTTGGAAATGTATTTCGATAGTGGAACTAAAAACGTCTCCATTTGTGGTTTGATGAGGAGAGAGGGAAAGAAGGTTGACGCGTAGACGTCGGATGCGGTTTGCCACACGCCCAGTTGCTTCGACACCCTACGGTTTACCCGGTTCGCACCCTCGCTTCAGTCGACCGTTGTGCGAACCCCGCGTTCAGCTGTCGCGTGGCTCTTGCTTTCGCTCTGACACCCACCGGTTCCGTTTTGTTTCAGCCGTTCACCAACCCTGTCGCTTTCTCTTTACGTCGTCTATAGCCGAACGATTGACTCTTTTCTTCTATACCTTCAATTATGTGTGAGAATGTTAGAATTGGAATACAATCGTTGGTCATTGATTTCGGATCACATAAAACGCTTATCCTCTGATAATCTACACATCTCTATACATTTCTATAGCCTGAATTATTAATAACGTAATATTCTAAATGGCAAATTGTCTGTCACTGATCGAATTATTATTTGACACGTGGGCTGGCACAATTTATACGATACCGTGGTATTTTTATCGTTTCTACGAAGAACATTCCCGTGCTCCCGGAATTAGACAATTCATGCAACTTGGACGTTATGCAAGATCTATCAAGCCCGATAAGATCGTTTGCGTACTCATCCCTCTTCGTTATATTAGGTTGTCCGAAAAGTTGCTTTCCTTTCATAAGGTGATAATAGATGAACAACAATTCCTATTTTATATTGCTTTATTGAATTAAGTGTGATTCATCTCGTTCTATTTCCATTATTATGTTGTAGCTATTATTTCCTTATAAAAACGAAAGAAACTTTTCGGACAACCTAATACTATCGTTTGATGATTCGAAATCAATTTTCATCAGAAATTTCAAGCGATTGATAAAGCGATTGAGAACGTAAAACGTATGATACAGGCCATGGACATAAACTATGATCTTTAGACAAGAAAAACATATAATAATTTTAATTTTAATAATTACATTTATATTACATTATATAAAACATTCGGCCAGCGTGTTCAACTCCACCAAAGAACTTGGAAATGTCAAAAATTCTACATTAGTATCGATTCCTAAAATCTCTCGAGCTCGTCTACTCCAGGATATCGATGAATCTCTTCGAACACGTGATGAATTCCTTTCGTTACACACGTCGAGCCAATTCGACACGCCGTCCCCTGTTCACTCGAACGTAAGATTCGCGCGAGAAACACGGACAAAGTGGATTCGTCTACACTGTACGGCAAACGTACCGACAAATCCTTCGTTCCCTTCGCACTCTACTTTCCTGTTTCCTCGAAACGTTTGACCCGCTCATTGTCGGAACTTTACGACGACCTGCATCTTCGAAAGGACTCGGCTGGTGTTACGTAGTTCTCGGAAGATTGCCAGCCAAGAGAGGCGAGGAAGAAGGGAGACGATGATGCTGCCTGGTTTTAATTTATGCGCGGCACAGCCGAAGGCGTTATTAGTCCTAGCTGGCTAGGATGGGCGTGACGTCACGCGGCTAAAACAAAGGATTCTAGCCGTGCCCAACCTACGATGGCTCTCTTTCAACTGTGCCGACAGCAGGCCGCGAACCTCGGACGAATCTCGCTCGCAATCCCGCGCTTTCGGTCTTATGCAGACGAGCGATTCATCTCTCGCGCGTTGACGCCGCGCGAAAGTGGAACTTTTCCTTTCGACGCTATACTATAATAATTGTAAGTTGCAAAGTTGATTTTTACGTGAAAATAGCATGGAACAGATGATCGAATTTCTGTAAAAATCCGCCGTTCAACGATAACAAGACTGTTATGCGTTCGTGGGAGATTTGACGGTTTCAAAATGCATGCAAAAGTATGTGAAATATCGAAAGCGTGTGGTACTCGTTACGATATCTAGCAGGTAAAGCAAACTTCTGTTTAGACTTCATTCCTCGAATTATATTCGCAAATATGTGACTGAAAGAAACGTCCGACCGGCGAACAACGAAAACGCGGCAAAGCTCGTTCATTTACGATTATCGTACGTCAGATTTTATCGGTTCTTTCGTTGCCACGATCTTACGAATCCTTCTTTCTATTCGCCTCACCCACAAAGCTGTCTAATACGAATCGCTCGAGTTCGCTAGAGAAAGCGAAAACGTGGGCGCACAAGCCTATGTCGCCTGCGTGCGTAACATGCATAAAACATAAACAGTTGCCGAAGAATCGCGACGGTCGAAAGACGACAGGTATAAGCAGAGACGAGCGAGCGTGTATCGGCGACTGGAAGGCGCCTCGCGCTCGTGCATTGCTAGCACGAAATAACGACTCCTGTTCGTAGTGCGCGATATAATTACAGACCGGTGTGCCAGTTAATATCGTCCTAATCGATAACCCTATTAACGCGCTTTACGCGTTCTCGTTAATCTGCTATCACAACGATCATCCACCGTGATATCCACTCTTCAAGATAAGAAGTCTGACATCGCGAGCAGATCGATTTGAGAGGCGTTGACGCGATATACATGCATCGTATCGGAAACTCGTGACCTAAACAGCGGACTACATTATCCGGTGTAAGTGGAACGAGCATTTTCTCTACAGCGGTCGCGGAATGAGCGAGGGTATAGAGTGGAGAAAGGAAGGCAGAGCAGGCTAATTGAGAGACGTCGTTGTCTCCACCAGGCCACTGTCATATCGTTCCGCCGGATCAATACGTAGCCTGCCTACAACCTGCACTCACGAAGCTCGAAGAGGGCGTGGCTCGTACACCACCGGCCGAGAGATACTCTCTCCCCTTCATCCTCCTACTTCCCTCTCTTTGACTCGTCCTCTCCTCTCTCTCTCTCTCTCTCTCTCTCTCTGTGGTACCTCTTTCTTCTTCAACCAGCTTTCTCACCCCACAGCAGCAAAGAGCCGAAAGGACGAGGTCGTCTTCCACCCCCGTTGCGGCGAAACCGCGACGAGCAAGCGCCAAAGTTCGTCGCCACCTTGCTATTCGTCGACGCCTCGAAACGAGAGCCATCGCGTTCTCGACTCTCCCTTTTCCAGGATTGTCCTCCGATAACGTTGGGGATTAGGGGGCCGACGAGAAGCTTCGGATGGAAATTTTGAAACGACGCTAACGAGGCTCGATACACGAGCTCCGTCAAAGAGTTCCGACAGGGTGAAAGAGTCGACGACCCATGGCAGAACGACTCCGAGATTTTTTTAAAGAGCGGAACAGGAAAGGAGCTCGCCGTTGACCGCAACCGTGGTTATTACCCTGGCAACCTTGCCCGAAGTTACAGCACGGGGTGACCACGGATTGGTAGAGCTCTCTCTCTCTCTCTCTCTCTCTCTCTCTCTCTCTTTCTGTCACGATGTTGCTCTTTGTCTGGATCGTCGAAGGGTGCGCGCACCCGTTGTCTTTGGTCGGTGTTGGTGCAAGGTTTGAACCGCGTGGGGGCGTGTCGCCTCGATGGCGCCGGCTGCTAATGGCTGCGCGGCCCGCCAGACTTTAATTTCCTGCCGCTTCCGCGGACCCTTTGCCTTTACCTTTCCACGTCCGAATCCGCTTCGGACCCTCGCCAGCCTCCAACCTTTCGGTAGCCACCGAGGCTCGCTCGTCTTTCCTTCGCTACTCAAAAACGACGTCTCGATAATTTGTGTACGATCGACTTTCGCCGTCGGAGCGGCGTTGGAGTTGGAAAAACGCGAGGTACAAAAGTCGTTAGGGTATAGGGCGCGGAAGATTTCGTTGTTGTTGATCATGGAGCGAGGGAAACGGAGGTAGACGGAGGTGAGTGGAGTGGAGTCGAGCTTGACGATAGTTTCGGGTAATCTTGGATCTCTCTCTCCTAGGATAGGACCGGCAATTTAGTGTCATTATATATCCTCGGGGGAAGCCTCGGTTCCGGCGGCCGGTGGCGAGCGAGCACGGTTTCTTTTTTGGGTCGATTTAGCTGCGATTATGGCCGCATCGAGCGTCCGGTGGATTTCGATATTACGAGCTGCGTTACCTTGAGAAAGCGTCTCAATCGAGCGGGCGATTTCGCCCGGGATCGATATACACGCGGGCGCCTAATTCGCGAAGCCCGCCGAAACTCGTTATTATCGGCTTGCGTAATCGTATCGGAAGAGTGGATCGTAATTCCGAGGTAACACCTGCTCGGGAACGCGTTTCGCCGTAATAAAATCGTGGCCAGCGTGCCGTGCTGTACTCGATCGATCGATCGAACGAACGAACCATCTACCGAAGAAGAATTGGACGGAATCGAGTCGTGATCCGTTGGTTGTTTTTTCTTGTTTCAGGATCATCCAGGTTTACGAGGTACACCGTTGGCGATGCTCGCGGCTCAGTGCAACAAATTGAGCAGCAAGAGTCCACCGCCTTTGGCCGACGCGGCGGTGGGCAAAGGTTTCCACCCGTGGAAGAAGAGTCCGCAGAGCAGTGGCAGCTCGCCGCAGCACTCCGCTGGAAGCGGTGGCGGCGGAGGCGGAGGAGGTGGGGGAGGGGGAGGGGGAGGGGGTGGAGGAGGAGGTGGATGCACAACGACCGGAGTCAGTCAAAGACCGGCGGCGACGAGCAGCGCCGGCAGCACGACCGGCGGCTACGCGAGAGCGCCGGTGACTTCCTGCGCGTCGACCGCGCCTCAATACGGCAGCGACCTGTACTTTCCTGGAACAGCGAGCGCCCAACCGGCCGGCGATCCGCATCATCATCAGAGCAGCCTGCTCGGAAAGGTCGAGGGAGCGACCTTGGGCTCGGTGTACGGCCGACATCCGTACGAGTCGTGGCCGTTCAACGCGATGCCGGGCGCGACACACGGCGGTATCAAAGCGAGCGACGGTTGGTGGGACGTTCACGGGGCCGCGACAGCCGGCGGATGGCTGGACGTCGGCAGCACGGTCGGCGTCGGTGTGCATGCCGCGCAAATGGCCAACTACTCGGCCGACTACTCGACGAGCCTAGCGCTCGCGGGCAATCATTTGCTGACCACCGCGACCACCGCCGGTCACAATCTCCTTCAAGACACGTACAAATCGATGTTGCCGGGAGGCCCGCCCGGGTTCGGGCTTCACCATCACGCGGCCGCGACGGCGAGCGCGAGCGCCGGTGCCGGTAGCCCTCAGGGGAGCGGCGGCGGCGTCGGCGTTGGGGCAGGCGGCGTTAGCCAAGCCCCGTCGCCGCGCTCCCAAAGACGCTACACCGGACGTGCGACCTGCGACTGTCCGAATTGTCAAGAAGCCGAGAGACTCGGTCCGGCCGGCGTACATCTCAGGAAGAAGAACATCCATAGCTGTCACATACCCGGCTGCGGTAAGGTCTACGGGAAAACGTCGCATCTGAAGGCCCACTTACGGTGGCACACTGGTGAGCGACCGTTTGTTTGCAACTGGCTTTTCTGTGGCAAGCGGTTCACACGTTCGGATGAGTTGCAGCGGCACCTTCGAACCCACACCGGCGAAAAGAGATTCGCCTGCCCGGTCTGCAACAAGCGGTTCATGCGCAGCGACCATCTCGCGAAGCACGTCAAGACCCACAGCAGCAGCAGCAGCAGCAGCGGCAGCAAGGGCAAGGGGGGAGCGGGGAGCTCGTCAGCCGAGTCCTGCTCCGACAGCGAGGACAACGGGAGTCAGCAGAGTCCCACTTCCAGCTCGGTGCCGCCGCAGCCGCAGCCGCCGCCGCCGCCGCAGCAGCAGCAGCAGCAGCCACCGCAGCAAC